>NC_064925.1:184632615-185257615 GCF_023897955.1 Schistocerca gregaria | reverse complement strand
TTTATAATAAAACTAGAGCTCTAACAGAAGTCCTTCAACTCCATTCTCAAACTCTGTGACACGGGCAGAGTAAGCATGGTAATGCTATAGAGAGAATTCAGACATGGTTGCAACCACGGCTGAATTCTCTCTGTAACTAGTGCTCTATGAATCATTTTTGGCTTTTCCTATTGCCCTCCTTATATTTATCACTATACTGGCTCGCTGACCTCTATCAAGTTTAGCAATATCACAGATAATTTTAATTTGGCAATAGTATTTTTAATTAGTATACTATTAATTTTAGGCAGAAAATTAGATTTTCACCGTTTATGTAACAGATTAGATGTGTCAACATTTACTTCTACATTAGTTAAATTTGTTATTCTGTCAGCAAAACATGGTAAGTTTCAATTTATCTACAGGGTGTTTCCTTAAGAGCATGCAAAAATGTAATAGGACAAGTGAATGTAACTGAACAATTTGAGGTATGGAACCAAGGTGCTGCACAAACCATCTTAAGGAGATAATAAGAATAAAATCATTTTGCTGTGTATTTTGTATTTACATTAGTAAACAGCAAATACTACCACTGACACAAAGAGTGTACCATTTGTATTATATCTCACAAAATGTGTTGAAACTTACAGCCAATTAGGTGCTTGCCTTGTGTCATACCAGCCTCACTTTTAGCTGATGTTGACCATGGATGCATCCTCACAAAGTTCTCGGATGGTTCTGTCTCATAAGTGAGAGGATACAATGGAGAGGCCAATGTAATTTATGTCAAAGATGTTTACTCTGATTCATAGCATTACTCTCACCTCAAAAATGGTTCAAATGGCTCTAAGCACTATGGGACTTAACATCTGAGGTCATCAGTCCCCTAGACTTAGAACTACTTAAACCTAACTAACCTAAGGACATCACACACATCCATGTCCAAAGCAGGATTCGAACCTGCGACCGTAGCAGCAGCGCTGTTCTGGACTGAAGTGCCTAGAACCGCTCGACCACAGCAGTCAGCTTTCCCCTCAAAAAGGAAGTGTTGCTCACCATTCCTGCCGTCCTTAAATAGTGCTGCTTTTTTTGTGGTTGCAAATTTTCTCTTCTCATCAAACATATGGACCATTGCCTTCATCACTGGGATCTGTATTTGGTAAATTAACAAATTTCCATTTATTATCCCACTTCCACACAGAATTCTAGGGCAGATGCACTATGTCCCCTTCTCACAAGCCTCGAGCCTGAATTTGAACACTCACTCAACAGATAAGGTCCTGGGGAGTTGCTACAGCATCTCAGCACAACCCGCTTCTTCAATGGGTCCTGCAACAACTTCAGGTCCAGGGTCCAGGTTCTAGGATGAAGCAACTGGTACAGCACTATGTCCATTGGCCTTCTAAGGACGATGATTTTGCACAGGTGGTGTGACAGTGTGCTAACTGTCAGACATACCAACTCATACGATCCCTGTCCTTGCCATGGCCAGTGCCAACGCAGCTGTGAGACAGTGTCTGTGCCAAAATTGTGGGCCTTTTCTTGGGGTTCATGTAGTTAATCACTATGACCTCCTTCTCTCACTTCCCGTATGTAATAAGGCAACAGCAGCAGCCATCGTAAGAGTTTTGGTGCAGATCATCACAATAGAGTGTGCACCCTGCATGCTGGTGACTGATAAATAGTTTCCAATTCACAGAGGCCATTTTACAAAGTTTTTGCACCCACAATGGTATTCAACATCTTCATTCTATCCTGCCTCAAACTGGCGGGCACAATGGTCTTTTTTGCACCTTTAAGATGTAAATGCAGAAAGTTTTAGCATCTCCTAAATCGACTTCTGGTCTAGACACCTCCTCCATTCTTACAGGTGCACATCTGTCATTCATTGAAGCCTGAGGCAGATCTTTCATGCATGACCTCACAGGATCCTTCTCAATCTCTTGTGACAATCAAACTCAAAGCACAAACAACCATGCTATTCTGTGTGGGTACACATGTTTTGGCAACCTCTGGGATGAATACAACAATCTGTAGCAGACCAACAGAAGTGAGTGACAGGTGGTGTTGTGAGCTACGCCAAGTGGGATGCTGCACCGACACCACAATCAACTCCAGTTTTGGCATCCTTGGCAGTGGTCTCCATCTTTCAGGTGTCCACCTTTGCAGCTATAGCAAGATTTCCTTCACTCCTGCATCTTGGGGGAGGGCTGCCTGCCACTTCCTTCCACAAGTTGTGGACAACTCACATATGTCAATTTGGCTTCACTGTTGGCTGAATCACTGACCAAGTTGCATCCTGCAGTAGGGGTGACTCATTCCCAGATATCTCCAGGTCTATGCAAGATGCTACAGATCCAGTATCAGCAACCTTCTGCTGTTTCTAGAATGAGATTTCACTCTGCAGCGAAGTGTGCGCTGATATGAAACTTCCTGGCAGATTAAAACTGTGTGCCCTACTGAGACTCGAACTCGGGACCTTTGCCTTTCTCGGGCAAGTGCTCTACCAACTGAGCTACCGAAGCACAACTCACGCCTGGTATTCACAGCTTTACTTCTGCCAGTATCCATCTCCTACCTTCCAAACTTTACAGAAGCTCTCCTGTGAACCTTGCAGAACTAGCACACCTGAAAGAAAGGATATTGTGGAGACATGGCTTAGCCACAGCCTGGGGGATGTTTTCACAATGAGATTTTCACTCTGCAGTGGAGTGTGCGCTGATATGAAACTTCCTGGCAGATTAAAACTGTGTGCCCAACCGAGACTCAAACTCGGGGCCTTTGCCTTTTGTGGGCAAGTGCTCTACCATCTGAGCTACCGAAGCACGACTCATGCCCGGTACTCACAGCTTTACTTCTGCCAGTACCCATCTCCTACCTTCCAAACTTTACAGAAGCTCTCCTGCGAACCTTGCAGAACTAGCACTCCTGAAAGGAGACAGATACTGGCAGAAGTAAAGCTGTGAGTACCGGACGTGAGTCGTGCTTCGGTAGCTCAGATGGTAGAGCACTTGCCCGCGAAAGGCAAAGATCCCGAGTTCGAGTCTCGGTCGGGCACACAGTTTTAATCTGCCAGGAAGTTTTAACCTTCTGCTGTGTTGTCCTCTGCACTGGACATGCACATTCCAGCTCTACCCACTGGTTTGAGAGGGAAAGAAATTTAGTAACTCCACTACATGATCAAAAAATGATACAAACACACTAATATGTATAAAATCACACACATCTGGTGAGGGTACCTACAGCTGGAACATGACCACTTTCACAGACTGATTGAATGGGTGTCCACAGAGAGCCAAATGAAAGGCCACCAGATGGATGCCTCTGTCTCATTATAGTCTTGTTCAACTACGACTACAAGTGGACCCCAAAACCCCTGTATTTATCATCTGTTTGGTGCAAGTTTTCACCACCTTGTGCGTAGATGGAACTTTACATATGAAATACCTGACAACCAGCTATTTATACTATTCGGAGCAGACACTGTATAATTTATATTTTCACTGATCAACTTTTCTTCCACCACAGTTTCTGCCTGATCCATGGACAAATTTGTTATTTGCTTGTCGCAGAAGTAACAAAATGTGTGAAGATATTCTTCAGCAGTATTGCTAAAAAATTACAATAGACATTTCCAGACATAATTTTTACCCACCAAGGACAAGCCACAGCAAACAAACTCAATGATGTTCATGCCAACAATTGAGAAAGAGGTGACACAAGTAGTACGAGAGAGATGAGACAAGTAGTACCCACATTAAAACATAAAAAAATACACAGCTCTCAACCAAACCCCAGTTTGTGTCCTCAAAGAGTGCAAAAATACCAAAAGGAAGAAGTCTATGTCATAATTTTGAGACTACAATTGTTGCAGCAAAATCCAACAGCATCCTTGTGACAGCCAATCAGCATTACAACAGCACAGTGCAGTGGCCAGTCAGCTGGCTCTGCACTGACTATGCAGATACTCAGTGCTACATCAATTAGCCCATGCATGACATATTGGTAATGTAGGGCCAACCTTTTCACCTCGGAGTAGCACTTTTGCAACCTACGTCCCCATTTATTTGCTGCATGTATTCCAGTCCCTTTCTTCCTCGACAGTTTTTACCCTCTTACAGCTCCCCAAACTACCATGGAAGTTATTCTCTGATATGTCATGGTTCAGTCATGGGTAAAGCACATGGATGACTTTGGTTTATTGATAGAATACTGGGGAAGTGCAATCAGACTACAAAGGAGACTGCTTAGAAATCATTTGTGTGACCCATCCTAGAATACTGCTCAAGTGTGTGAGACGCATACCAAATATGACTAACAGGGGATATTGAACGTATACAGAGAAGGGCAGCACGAATGGACACAAATTTGTTTAATCCATGGGAGAGTGTCACAGAGATACTGAAGAAACTGAACTGGCAGGCTCTTGAAGACAGACGTAAACTACACCGAGAAAGTTTATTAATAAAGTTTCAAGAACTGGCTTTAAATGAGGACTCTAGGAATATACTACAATCCGTCACTTATCATTCACATAGGGACCGTGAATCTTATCAGTCCACCTAATTTTCAACATTGTTCTATAGCACCACATATCAAATGCTTTGATTCTCTTCTGTTCCAGTTTTCCCACTAACCATGTTTCACTACCATTTTTTGCTCAAATGTGCATTCTTAGAAATTCCTTCCTCAAATGAAGGAAAACGTTTGATTTCAGCACACTTCTTGGCTAGGAATGCTCTTTTTGCCAGTGCTATTCTCCTTGCTTCATCTATCGCAGGTTATTCAACACCATGAGGCACATCTTCATCAGGTCTTTAGCACACTGGACTAGTCAGATGTTGCTGTGAACAAGGACACAAGCCACAGTTCAGTAACATTCTTGGGACATTCAGTGACACACACTGAATCAGACCTACAGCACACAGAGAGCTGGACTTATTAAACAGACACCATGACCTACCACATTCCAAGAACACAAAGGTTTCTGGAGATGATTAATTTTTACAGTCTGCATATCCTGCAAGCTGCGCAGACTCCAGGTACCTTTAACCAATGCTCTGAAAAGTAAAAATACTAAGGAAAAACAGTCTTCACAATGGGCAACAGAAATGCTACATGCATTCAAGCCTATCAAAGAATTCTTATAAAATGTCATCACCCTGACTCATCCCTTCCCTCCTTCCCTGTCAGCTCCTTTAACCACTACGTCAGACTAGAGAGAGAGAGAGAGAGAGAGAGAGAGAGAGAGAGAGAGAGAGAGAGAGCTGTTGATGCAGTTTTGCAACACACTGTTAACGGACAACATTCCCTGTGATTCTTTTATGTACACTGATTAAGGTGCAGAAATTATGGCCAGGTTGTGACAGTGAACTTTTGGTGCTATATAAAGCAGTGAAGTGCTTTAAAGAGGATGTCAAGGGATATCCCTTTGCAATTTTGACTGACCATCACGCTTTAATTCACACGAGTTGTAATCTGTGTAGTAACTTTGAGTCCCATCATTTCGGTCACTTTGACTACACTAGACAGTGTACTATCAGTCTTTGTCACCCGAATGAGGTGGAAAATGTTGTTTTAGATTACCTGTCATGCACCTTCAGAGTTAGAGTTCATTGACTGCTTTCATGGAATTGGTTCACGAGTAGGAACAAGACCAACAGTTGGCAGCATTGAAGATAACACTTACATGACACTGAATTTTAAATATATCCAGGTCCCATAAAATAACTTACTTCTGCGGTGCAATACCTAGTGAGACAAGTTACATCTTCTGGTCCCGGTAAAATTAAGCTTTCATCCCAGCACAAAATTAGTGGCTGAGCACTTGGTGTGACTAGGTGTTAAAGCTGATTGCAGGCAATGGACACAAACCTGTCCCACTTGCCAATGCAGCAAGATAATGTGCCACACTTTTCTACAACTGGTAAAATTTGATGTGACTAAAAATGGACTACAAAGTGTCCATTTGTACTTGGTTGGTCCACTACCTGAGTTGAGTGGATTCTAATATATTTTAACCGCTATTGCTGGATGATACAATGGTTGGAAGCTGTACCTTTATACGACATGACAGCCCAATCTACTGCTTTGGCCTCCGTGCACATGTGGATTGCTCGTTTTGGTTGCCTGTCATAAATTACTACCAGCCAAGGGCATCAGTTTGAGTTGCATCTATTCAAAGAAGTAAAATCTGCAGTGTGAAGGAGGAGGAGGAGGAGGCACACTCTGTGATGACATAGACCTGCAGGAAAGGTGAAGCACGCAAAATTTAGGCCCAAGAACAACATGTGTGTAACTTGGTTGGTTGGTTGGTTGTTTGGGGGAAGAGACCAAACAGTGAGGTCATTGGTCTCACCGGATTAGGAAAGGAAGGGGAAGGAAGTCAGCCATGCCCTTTCAAAGGAACAATCCCAGCGTTTGCCTGGAGTGATTTAGGGAAATCACGAAAAACCTAAATCAGAATGGCCGGACGCGGGATGTGTGTAACTTGTTTTTTCCTTTTATTCTTGGTCTCTTGTCTAGTTTGTTTGGGATTGTCTGTGCTAACGCATATTTCTCATTTCAGGTGTATGAAAAACCTACAAATGTATGGACAGAAATTATTGGTGATGTACTAACAGGACCTTACAAACTCCCAAACAGGTTGACAGATGCAGGTATTGTCAGTTAGTAACAAATGAGAACAGCAGCTGATTTATCAGCCTTTTTTTTCCTAAACGTCTGAGAACACCTCACAGAGACATTTAAAGGACACTGGATTGGCCATGGAGGTCCCGTATGTTGCCCAGATCATTCCCTTGACCTTAATCGAACTGATTTGTAGTTGTGGGAACACGTGAAATCTTTGGTGTATGCAAAATGTAAAAACACTAGAAGAGCATGTCACCAATGCCTGCCAGCCCATCTGTGACCAACCTGCAGTTTTTTATAGAGTGTTTAACTCCCTAAGATGTTGGGACAGCCACATGCGTTACTATGGATGGACATCATATTGAGCACCTCCTTTAGTGATGGCTTACAAGAGCAATTTGTATGCCATACCAAGCAAATTAAATTAAAAGCTCTGCTATCACAATAAAAGAATAATATGTTCTCACTTGTTTACTGCATTCTGTATGTTGTTCATAATAGCAAGGAGCTTCCAGTAGAAGAGATGTATTTCACAGTAATGAACATGAACAAGTGTTCATATCTCTTATGGTAGGAATTTTAGAGCATATCTTTGCTGACACTTTTTTCTTCTTTCGGGCCCTTTTACCATCTCTCAAAATATGGAATTGCTTTTTTTACACCTTATATACCATCGGTAGTCAATCTAGACCCTACCACGCACTAGTGGGTGTTCCAGACTTTGTGGTGGGCAGTAGGTGGGTTTAACCCTGCACGTGGTTGACAGTTGACAGGCATGTATTTTTTCCTTTCCTTTCAATCTCTTCTGACCCAGGAGTCACATGACCCAAGTACCTTCCTGCTATTAGCAATACTACATTACTACTTTGTTTCGCTTGGACTAGAGCAGCAGTGGTGGGATGGTCCTGAATTGAGGACTGCCAGTTCAAAATGAGCAGCAGCGTTCAATAGAAATTGCATTGTTGCCTTTAGGAGACACAGTAAAAGGGAAGCCTTATTATAGTTCACTCTCAAGGGAATTCCTATTACTGCAGGGTTAAGATCATTTCAAAAACAAACAAAAAATCTGACCTGAAGTATTTGGCAGATAACTATTATTATATGCTGTAACTCACTGTAACTCTCCTCTGTAAATTTTGTAAAATGGAGTTACTTCCATATCTGAGGTACAGGTGAGGAGTTACAAAATTTTATTACTAATAGAGATTCAGAAGGATGTAGGTTGCAGTAGGTACTGGAAGATGAAGAAGCTTGCACAGGATAGAGTAATGTGGAGAGCTGCATCAAACCAGTCTCAGGTCTGAAGACCACAACAACAACAACAACAACAGAGATACAGAAGCAGGTGGTAGGTAATGAAGGTTGACTACCCTCTGCATACAGTACTACTGTGCTGGATCTTGGCTATGATAGTGCATTTGCTATGCTGTTCATAGTAATTTAGTGAACTTCGCTACGCAGACTAATGTAATATCATTTATAATTTGTTTTAATGAGATGTGTTTCTTTGTTTTTCTGTGTAAACTGCATTATGTTTCCCAGTTCTCCATTACTGTGCGATCAGCTAGCATTTACGTTAAGGAAGGACAAATGATAAAATAATGACAATCACCCCCTGACTAGCTTTTCACAGAACACTTAAAATCACATGCTGAACACTTAAATTTGTTATTTTTAGACGAATGCAAGAGTCTGTAACTGTAAAAAACAAATGAAAAATGTATCACCTTTACGGAGATTCCAGAGATCTCTATAAGTACTTCCTCAATATGTGAAGCATTATGTCTTAACACGTTTGCTGCAAAGGAGCTCTAATAACAAATATTTCTTGATGATTTCTGTGTGGTAAGGGGGCAAATAGTGTATTGTTATTGCTTACAGTATTTGGGTATATATAAAATTGCAATGGTTGTCATTAAATTCCTTATTGTGACGTGACACGTTCATTAGCTGAAAACATCCTGTGAATTCTATTAGTGTGACATAACAATTACAAAAATTAATACTTACTTTACAGTAGTACAAAAGTAGATATGGAACTGGTGTCAAAGGTAAAACATCATAAATTATTAATTTGCAATATCCAGCTAAAATCATTTTACACATATTTGATCTCGTTTTTAGTAGGCCATCACCAGACGTTTCATTAAACGAATCTGAAACACAGACAATAAAAACACATCATACATGGAACATAACAACAGAAATTGCTGAGCTGTTCAGAGATACAGTCACTGACAATTGATAATAAAACTGTTACAAACACTACATAATGTACAATCAACAGCTTTTAAATGCCACAGCAAAGTGACTTGTGAAATATTATGACAGTCATTTAAAGAAATAAGTCATCCATATTCATTATGCCAAATGATTTTTAAAAAATTATGTTGTAGTTGTTCCGCAATGATGACTGTAAAATTTTTCAGAACTTCTCAGTGTGCTTATAAAGTAATTATGGTTATTTTAATTTTAGTAATTATGTTTACTGCACTTTTAACTTGTTCTTGTATAACAAGGTATAACTATAAGTGGTGTTTCAGTACTGCATATAAACTAATTTCAAATTTTATTTTCATCTATTTAACTTTTTGTATAAATAGGCACTTATCATTCTTTCTCGAGTATACGTGTATTCTGTATAACAAATCAGAGATTTCTACACTGTACATTTTGAGTCAAACCTCAAATAAATTACATTGGCATTTGCAATAACATAAGGGATTACAGAATAACAGATCTCTATTCTGATTGGATTTAGAATTTCAAAGCAGATGGAACTCAACATGCAGTTAAACTGTCAGGCGTATATGCAACTTCTGTCTTGCCTCAAGGGGTTGTTATATCACAGTTACTATTAACAAGAAACATAAAAAAAATCGCAGAATAATGTTGGTAGATGTATGAAGCTGTTTGTGTAAGGTGTTCTGTGTTGTCAACACACAAAAGTAGCCATACACACTGTATGGTGGCTTGTGGAGTACAGATGTAACGTACTTCAATAAAGTTAGTCTATTGGCTGACACTTGAGCAATGTTTCTTCTGCGCAAACAGCAAAAATTGCTGCCTCTAAGGAGCAGTTCTTTCCAACTTATGAATTCTTTAAGTAGAATTATCAGGGACAAAGTGTGGTATATTGTTAATGTGAAAATGTGCAGTATACAGTTGATACGGTATGGCACAAGTACAGATGTTATCTTGGCACTGCAGGTGGTACTGAAATTGCTGGCCCATGCTTCCAGCTATCATTACTATGGTCAGTGTGGACCTGTTCCTTACAGAGTTAAGAAGCTGCACTGATATTGCCCTTTTGTTCCAGTGTTGTGAATGCGGGAATGAAATGGCTTCAAAGTGAACGGAAGAGGCTGTTACAATGGAGAGACAATAGGAAGCAGAAAACAGAATAGACGAAGCAGAATTGCTGAAGAACATAGCTCCTGAACATGGTATAGAAATATAAACTATGTCACACTGGAAGATGATATTGATGTAGATGCATGGTTACCAAATAACAGCGATGCTGTTTGTGGCACGATGATCAGTGATGAAATTTGTATTGCCACCTGTTGTTCTATAGAGAATGGCTGTGATGGTGAAGTGGACAACAAAAGCAGCTTTTCAAGGTAAGAAATAATGCCTCGAGTGGAGGGAACAATGCAGCTGAAAAAAACTAAAGGTTTACCTAGAGTGTTAGCTGCAAACAACTCAAGCTGAACTGATGTTAGTGAACGCCTACGCAACTGTGGTGCTCTCAAATGCCACATAACTTTGAAACAAAAGAAACTTAGACACAATTTCAGTAAATAAACACAAGCTAGATACAGCAACTACATAGTGTAAGTGCCAAAAGAGTGTTTCTCATTAGTACCAAAATGAAAGGTTTGTAATGCTGTAGAGTATATTAGAGTTTTTGCATTAATTCAAATATTTCCAGATTTTCTGGACTTTCAGTAATATGGGTTACATCCAGTTCTACCTAGTCTGGATAACAAAGGTTGTTGTGCACTTCTGTAATGTAGAGGCTTGGTTGTATGGCCCCTATGGTGGCAGGTGAAGCTCGCTGTGATATGCTAGGACTCAGGGAAGTTCACTTCCCTGGGTGAAGCTGCAGTGGTGTGGTAGCAGGTGTTAAGACAGTGGCCCATCATGAAAACATTGAATAAGTCTTTTATTCCTTAGCGTTTATGGTAGTGTCTTCAGCATTGGGGAGGTAGTAAACAGCCTCCATGATAGGCAACCATGGTTGGAGAATCATGCGGGCGTCAGCAAAAGGCCATCAGAAGCACAGCATATGGTGTTTTTTCTTGGGCACTGGCCGCTTAGAGCAAGGTGCTGCTCTCAGCACGGCAGTGGCAGAAGTTGACTCAGTGATGGCGCCATGTCACTCACAGTAGACAGACAGCAAATGGTCTGATCTGGTCCCTTTGCTCCATGCAGTGTGTACAGGAAGAGGCAGGGTCAAACCATGGCCTCCGGCATGGCTTATGACAGAGGTGTGTTCCTACACTGGGAGGTGGACAGCAACAGTATACACCAGTTCAGGGTGATGAAAAGTAAGTGCTCCTACACAAGGCAATTATGGCTGGACAGCTAGATGACCCACAACAGTGCAAAGGTGCCGAGTCCACAGCACTCAGACTCAGCTCAGGAAGTGGCCTGCAGTTAATGGCGACAAAGTCTGACAGAGGCAGCTTGCTGTTCGTTTAGGACTGAGAGTGAATGTGCACCTATTCTTGCAACTAGTGGCTGATGTTGACTGTATAATTGAGCATCTAAATTAGGCAGCACCCCTGGCCTCTCAGTCATAACAGGCTGGGGATGCTGGGCATAATCATTGGGAAATCATGACATCATTTTCCCTGCATTTTCTGTCTTTTTATGTACTGGATATTTGTTCATTTGGCATGGCACCTGGTTATTGAGCTGAATTGTGATATACTCCTTATGACATCATTCTACTGAATACACACATGAACCATGGTCTTTGCCACGCAAAACATTATACAGCACTCTTCTCCCCATCGGCAAATCTGGTCAACTGGATTGCGACTTGTTTAGATTTCTCAACAAATCTTAACAGCATGTTCCATAGTTTAACAAATATGTACAATATTCTCCAATTCTCTTTCTACTCTTATTCAGCATGAACCACATTGTTCATTGGCTGCTTAGTAAGTTGAGTACTCGTTTCTAATGTTGACCCACTGTGCTGGCAACTGATGCACTTGAAACTCGAGTGGTCCAGTGGTCTTCCACACCTACAGTAGATACAGGTTATCCAATGTAGAATCAAAACCAAAATGGTGCTGCTATACATGCTGGAGCATGTGTTCCACAGTACCTTGTACATTCTGCATAACTGTCTTAAGTTCATCCCGTGAACAGAATCAGGTTTCAATGTGTATTTTAGGTAAGCTAAGACAAAATGCTGTTCCTGCTATGTCACAGGTTGTACTATTAATAACTACCCCACTACCTCATAGTTAAAGCCTCATCATCCCTTTAATTGATTCTTTTCATTCTAGTTTATGATAACTAACTTGGGTTTGAATATGAAATAGATCCAATCCTTTCAAAGTAAGAGCACTAGGATATCTCTTTGGCATCCTCTGCATCTGCTTTCCCCAAAATCAACTGTGCCTTGCAAGTCTTTGTGTCGGTGTGGACTATCTAAGACAGGCAGACTGCTGACCAGCTCTTTCTGTTACTCCTATGTTACGATAGGCCCAACTTCAAAATTAATTACAATAAAACAACATTCATTTCACATATACTGACAAAGTAGCATTAGCAATATTCTCCACAAAAATACAATGACAAAATCTAGTTGCTGACATTGATTCTCATCAATCCGCAAAATCACCTGCAAAAAATACATGTACCATAAATTCTACAAATCTCTTAATAAAAAAATCACTTAAGGCGCACATGATCAAGCCTGGTGGTAATGCCACCTGGGTAAAAGGAATCCATATCAATCTCCCTTCTCTCTTAAAAAGACTCATACAGTTACACTAACATAATCTCATATTACTTACACAACACATTCCATACCATGCCTATTGCTACAAAATATTTCGAAGTGAAAACATACATCTCCCTATATTAACAAAAACAGAACAATTAGAATACTATACAAACACAATAAAACCTACTACAATACTCACGATGGATTCTTTAACTCTTATATAATTAATCACATACAACGAATATCCTCAAGTCACACGTCAGCCCAATTACTTATTTGTGTGACCTCAGTGCATGTGCAATCTTAGATGCAGCCTGCATGCGAGTTTCTGTATCCTTTCTCCCACTTTCTTCCAACTAATGTAGATGGTACTTGTGGAAAGGCATCTGGGGCACCCTTAAAATATCGAATGTGTCCTGCAAGGACAATGGTTGCAACTTAAAAGACTACTGGAGACCATTTCCACAATTTAGTATAACCCTGATATTCTGCGCTACACTCTGACAGTCTACCACTATAGTGTCCCATGGTGTATAACAGTCTAAATGTAGTGGTTACCCACTGACATCTGGCTCAATGGACCCAAGATGTACATCTTAATCATTTAGAATAACCAGTCTCCAGGTCTATTATGGAAAACTATCACGCTAACCCAAGTTGTCTAGCATCCATAATATTTGGTGTTGGGTATGGATCCTTAACCAATCTAAAGTTTAAGTAACGGTCATCACAACAGAAAACTAGTTCAGTGGAAGGGAGAACTAACATTTGCTTCAGTCAATAATACTTTCAGTGTAAAACTGGCTGATAAAACAACAACAAACTTAATCTTTTGATCAATGCCTCCTAAGTATCTTGGGGGTGTGTAAAACTGGCATATGAGAAGATATGTCAAGGGGTATCAGAAGATTCTGAACATAGCAATGTTGAATGCAACTGCTATCTACCATACACTGAACCTAGCATCTAAGAGTCCATGAGTTCTGATTCAGTTTGATCTTGTTGACTATACCAGCAAGGCAGGATCAAGGACAGCATAAAAACCACTAAGGTTCTATGGTAGAAGTTTGTGACATTTTCCAGTGAATAACAAAGCCTAAGAAGAAAACAGCACACTCTAGAATATGCAAGATTTGTTATGCTCATAGACAAGGCAGACAATTATGTTTTAAATGTAGCAAACATAAAGATGCCTTTCCTGTGGAAAAATGCTTCACAATGTACCACACACAAATGAATTATACCTCAACATGGTAAACACAGACACTAGAAATAAAGTTTTGGCATACGCATTAACCCTTTGAGCTTGTTTTCACCATTCTGATTGAAACTGGAAATTCAGAAGTACATGGTATTAACCCATGTTTTGAAGCAAGTGCTGAAATTTGCAAATCTTAGTATCTGACGAAACTTTCATTTTTTGCTTCAGTTCACTAGGTACGTCATCCACAATCAACACAGCATAGTTACTGCCAATCATTGCAATTTTGCTGTATAAGTAGATCTGGCTTAAATTTACCAGAAACTGCAATTTGATTACTTCTGTACTTGACAGCAAGTCTTGTACTTTCTGACAGTCTTGTGAATGCTATTTTGAGATTTTCTGACGTAGAGAATGGATAAGACTTAACGATTTTTCTTCTTTAGGGCCAGCAGCATAAAATATGTCTGATAACGACATGATTATTACAGCAGATACACCAAATAGCTGCTTATTATAAGTAAACTTTATTTACAAGAGATTGTTTTGCATTACCGCCATTTTCAAGTGCGCCTAGACTGATGTGACGTCCATATTCTGCTGTTAGTGGATAGTCTTAGAACTGTCACTGTTTTAATAAGATGGTAAATGATGTCAATATGGTGAAAATAAAATGTTAGTTATGATGTGACAGTAGTTTGACAGTTCCACTCATACAAAGCATCATTTACCAAATTATTAAAACGGTGACAGTTATAAGACAGTCCACTAACGACATAATATGGACGCCACTTCAATCTAGACCTACTTGAAAGTGGCAAAAATGCCGAAACAGTCTGTTGTAAATAAAGATTACTTATTATAAGCAGCTATTTGGTGCATCTACTCTAATAAGATCTTGATAAACATGAATTGACTCATCTGTAGTTTTCATTTGTTCATCACCATCAGCATTTGAAGCTTTTGAAAAAGCCTCATTGTAGCAAATTGGGCAACATTTTTGACATTTTGTAACTTTGCTGCTCCTGTACTCGCGTTTTTGCAAGAACGCAAACAGTATGTTGAACATTACCAACTGTTTTGGATGCATCTTAAGCCTCGTAGATTTCCTTTAATCCATGAACTCCCGATGATTATTTGGTGTTTTAAGCAATTATTAAATAATTGTACACAACCCTGTCATGTGAACTTTTCATGTTATTCACATTTATTGATGCTAAACACAGCCACAATAATCAGTTTTACTTGTAACGAATTAGATAAATTTAACAATGCATCAGTGAGTTACGTAGATGATGAATGGTGTAAGAATAATTCAGAACACTAATACCTAGTAATTGCTCAACCATGATTGACTTTGACATTGTGCACGACACCTGTATAAAGATGCACACAGTGCAGGAAGTAAAAAATGGTAAAATACTGAGTACTTATATCTTTAATAACAATGTAAAAGCCGAGAAAAAAGGTAATACATACACACTTTAGGCACGTAATTTGAAAGGTACTTATTTTAAAATTCGAACGTATTAGAATACAATAAATTTGAACAGGAATAACTTTTTAAATAAAATGTTGTTGGAAAAGTACGATGTTTGTCAGAAAGTGGAGAATAAGGGCTTTCAAATCAGTGCAAAACAAATAATTATTAGCAGGGTCGAATCCTGAAGAGCAGATGGTTTTAGTGAATCAAAAATTAAGAACATTTCATCAAAGGAAATGTATTCTCAGAAACTATGTATACTGCTACCATTAGGGTTGGAAAACTATACACTGCAAACAAAGTTTAGCAAGATAATCATGAATAAAAATTTAACAATTTCAACTATTCAAATATATATATATATATATATATATATATATATATATATATATATATATATTAAAAACAAAGATTCCAAGACTTACCAAGCGGGAAAGCGCCGGCAGACAGGCACATGAACAAAACACACACACAGAATTACGAGCTTTCGCAACTGGCAGTTGCTTCGTCAGGAAAGAGGGAAGGAGAGGGAAAAATGAAAGGATGTGGGTTTTAAGGGAGAGGGTAAGGAGTCATTCCAATCCCGGGAGCGGAAAGACTTCCCTTAGGGGAAAAAAAGGACAGGTGTACACTCGCACACACACACACACACACATATCCATCCGCACATACATGTGCGGATGGATATGTGTGTGTGTGTGCGAGTGTACACCTGTCCTTTTTTTCCCCTAAGGGAAGTCTTTCCGCTCCCGGGATTGGAATGACTCCTTACCCTCGCCCTTAAAACCCACATCCTTTCATTTTTCCCTCTCCTTCCCTCTTTCCTGACGAAGCAACTGCCAGTTGCGAAAGCTCGTAATTCTGTGTGTGTGTTTTGTTCATGTGCCTGTCTGCCGGCGCTTTCCCGCTTGGTAAGTCTTGGAATCTTTGTTTTTAATATATTTTTCCCATGTGGAAGTTTCTTTCTGTTTTATATATATATATATATATATATATATATATATATATATATATATATATATATATATATATATATAATGATGTAATAAAATAGAAAGAAACTTCCACATGGGAAAAATATATTAAAAACAAAGATTCCAAGGCTTACCAAGCGGGAAAGCGCCAGCAGACAGGCACAATGAACAAAACACACAAACACATACACAGAATTACTAGCTTTCACAACCGACGGTTGCTTCTTCAGGAAGGAGAGGGAAAGACGAAAGGATGTGGGTTTTAAGGGAGAGGGTAAGGAGTCATTCCAATCCCGGGAGTGGAAAGACTTCCCTTAGGGGGGAAAAAAAAGGACAGGTGTACAATTGCACACACACACACACACGCACACATATCCATCCGCACATACACAGACACCTCTATCCATACAAAATTCAATCGCGGCAACCCCTCAGCGCCGCTACCATTGCTGCACGAGAGACATTCGCTAACGATATAGTGCACAGGATTGATGACGGCGATATGCATGTGGGCAGCATTTGGTTTACTGACGAAGCTTATTTTTACCTGGACGGCTTTGTCAATAAACAGAAGTGGTGCATATGGGGAACCAAAAAGCCCCATGTTGCAGTTCCATCGTCCCTGCATCCTCAAAAAGTACTGGTCTGAGTCGCCATTTCTTCCAAAGGAATCATTGGCCCATTTTTCAGATCCGAAACGATTACTGCATCACGCTATCTGGACATTCTTCGTGAATTTGTGGCGGTACAAACTGCCTTAGACGACACTGCGAACACCTCGTGGTTTCTGTGGGGACACTTGAAAGACCAGGTGTACCGCCAGAATCCAGAAACAATTGAACAGCTGAAGCAGTACATCTCATCTGCATGTGAAGCCATTCCGCCAGACACGTTGTCAAAGGTTTCGGGTAATTTCATTCAGAGACTATGCCATATTATTGCTACGCATGGTGGATATGTGGAAAATATCGTACTATAGAGTTTCCCAGACCGCAGCGCCATCTGTTGTTGACAATTGTAACTACTGTAATTTCGAAAGTTTGTCTGCCTGAAAATGTACTGTTGTCCCAAGCATATTGCAACAAACGGTGTATTTCTTTCGCTGCTCGTTTAGTTTGTAATGCCGTTTCAAATATACCAGTCATTTTTGAAACACCATATATATATATATATATATATATATATATATATATATATATATATATATATATATATATATATATAAAAACAAAGATTCCAAGACTTACCAAGTGGGAAAGCGCCGATAGACAGGCACAATAAAATAACACACAAACACACACATAAAATTTCTAGCTTTCGCAACCAACGGTTGCTTCTTCAGGAAAGAGGGAAGGAGAGGGAAAGACGAACGGATGTGGGTTTTAAGGGCAGAGGGTAAGGAGTCATTTCAATCCCGGGAGCGGAAAGACTTACCTTAGGGGGAAAAAAGGATAGGTATATACTCGAGCGCGCGCGCGCGCACACTCACACACACACACACACACACACACACACACACACACACATCCATCCATACATATACAGACACAAGCAGACATGGCTCAGAAATATGTCTGCTTGTGTCTGTGTATGTGCGGATGGATATGTGTGTGTGTGCGAGTGTACACCTTTCCTTTTTTCCCCATAAGGTAAGTCTTTTCGCTCCCGGGATTGGAATGATTCCTTACCCTCTCCCTTAAAACCCACATCCTTTCGTCTTTCCCTCTCCTTCCCTCATTCCTGAAGAAGCAACCGTCGGTTGCGAAAGCTAGAAATTCTGTGTGTGCGTTTTATTTATTTTTTATTTATTTATTGTGCCTGTCTACCGGCGCTTTCCCGCTTGGTAAGTCTTGGAATCTTTGTTTTTAATATATAATTGTGGGAAGTGGAGCTATTCCACATTGCTACATTTCAGATGGTAGCAAGGCTTCAGGATTCAGGACAGAAGCATATTGTTGAATATTTAAGATCATAACCAGAGAGTAGTTTCAGCCGGTTTTTGTTGACGAGTATGGAGTTTGTTTAGTGACTTGAGTCCTTTGCTACAATTGCTAAAAGTGGGATACCGGTTTATCTCAATTATCTAAAAAATCAATTATTTAATGTGGTAATTAATATCAAACATTTGAAACCACCTGCACTACACAAATTTATTCAAATTAAGACACCCTTGTGCTACAACAAAACCTTGCCTACCATAAATATCTTGCAGTTTTCAAGTAATACACATAAAATATCACCCACAAACCACAAGCAGTCACCCTGATGATATCTGTCTTTAATATAATTGAAATATTGGTAGGTTTATTAGGTGTGACATCCTCACATACCCAGAAGAATATTATTGGGAAAAGCATTTTTATTTCAGGTTTGCAACTAATTTGGCAACAAATTGCTCAGTGTTTCTTTGGACTTGAAAGTGATTAATTACTCAATTATAATTCAAAAAGAAGAACAGGCTAACACTCATCTAATTACAAATGTACTTTCAAGTACTTGGCGCATCCGCACTTTGTCATTTCCACACAAACATAAACAAAACCTTTTTTGGCATAAAATCACCTCTTTCTAATGAAACAAAAATAAAGAATGTAGGAAATGACAATATTTGGCAATATGACATTAGAGTAAGGACACACTTGATAAAAAATTCTGATAGCATGTCTAAATTTTAATTATGACTAGAATACCCATAAATGACTGCTGTAATTCAGTAGAATCAATAACAAGTAACTTCTCTGCAGCAATTGTAATGTGGTCTCAGTGTAGTGTACTTTGCTCATTCAGAAATCATTTAAGCACAAAGGGGGAAAAAAGAGAAGAAGAAAGGCTGAAAATTTGTTGTGATTGACTTTTCCCCAGGTTTGATCTCATTTATCACGAAAACAATGAATAACTTTGTCTTGAAATTTTAAGACTGAGAAGAGCACAAAATCTTGTGCATCTAATACAAGAGTGGCACTTACATCACTATTAGTTGCAACATTAAATAGTCTCTCATTTGGTCAAAATTGCAACAGAACTCTCACGAAATTTTGAAAGACTTCTAAAACCTTAAATTTTTTCGTATCTGGAGCTTAAATTTTGTACAATTAAATTCTATTCAATGGGGTACATTTGTACAAAATTACATTAACACTGGAGATTGTTAGATGGAGACGATTCCTGAAATTGGTCCACTTCAAATAATCCAACCAGCAATAGAGACAATATTAAGAATTGAGGGTAGCAATTACATCTCATACGAGAGATTTTCTAGCTGTCTGCTGCTGTTGCCATAACAAGTCAACAGACATTTATATTCACTTCATACTGTCTCACAGAGATTTAATTTCTCATAATACAAATAAAAGAAAAGGGAAGTATTTGACGCTTCTTTCTAAAATTTCTGATTTTACTCAGTATTATAACAAGTTCTAAAAAGTACTTATGCTACCATTCTAAATGCACTACAAACTGAGTTTTTAATGACTTCAGCATCATAAGCATGAGTAGTAAATGACCATTTGTATTTTCATAACTTGTAGTCTGCCTATTATAGGCCAACGTACATCATTATGACATCAAGGACAAGTCAGACATGTTTGCTTAAGCTACCAGAGATAGTGCGTATACATGTAATGGCAGAATAATTGTAGTGCTACTGATCCAACTTGAATATAATCGAGACAACATCTTTCACTGCAGCCTTTCAACATAAAATGCCAACTTCCATACATCACTAACAGCACAGTCCAGATAAAAGTTAAAAATAAAGCAAGAGAACATGTATGCATACCCTCGTCTGCCAACAATCTCTCCTGAATAAGACGGTTGATGTCAGACTGGAGTTGACTGTCAGGTGCACAAGTAAGTACAGCAAATCCATGAGCCCTTGTAGCTTTTTCCCCAAATGCATGTAGGAAATCACACAGAATTAAAAAAATCTGCAAGGAAGAAAGATGAAAAATGCAACAAACAAAATAAAATTGTGTCGACAAACAAATGCAAATGACCAAAAAATGAAGCAACAATAATTTGAACAGTGCAAATTCACATAATGTCTCATATTCTTGTTATTTATAATGTTAAAATACTGTTTTTTGATAAATGACATAAACAATACATAACTGGAAGAAATACTATTGAAAATAATATCTATTATCAGAACGAAATTTTCACTCTGCAGCAGAGTGTGTGCTGATATGAAACTTCCTGGCAGATTAAAACTATGTGCTGGACCGAGTCTTGGTCTGCCACACAGTTTTAACCTGCCAGGAAGTTTCATATCTAATATGTCTGTAACAGTTCACTAGTTATTTGGCTAAAAACTTAACAATTTACAAAGCTTTAAGAAAAACAATATTCTCACTTTAGACTTAATTTT
Organism: Schistocerca gregaria; assembly: GCF_023897955.1. Taxonomy (NCBI): domain Eukaryota; kingdom Metazoa; phylum Arthropoda; class Insecta; order Orthoptera; family Acrididae; genus Schistocerca; species Schistocerca gregaria. The sequence continues at coordinate 185,237,011 of NC_064925.1, read as the reverse complement.
CCTTCCGCCTATATACATTATGGTATTAATCACCAGAAACACACAAAACTACTGTAATGACCCAGCCTATTTCATGTTGCTATGTTTCAGGATGGGCGAGAGGAATGGTGAAGGACTCATGTCAGCTAAGCACAATTGTGTGTACTCATTGTCCCCACAACGTGCATTGGGGTGCGATAGCCGATGCTGAACGTCCTGATGCCAAGCAGCAATACACTAGTCACTCCCCAGAGGCAGACAGGAATGGTTCCTTTGAAAGGGCATGGCCAATTTCCTTCTCCATCCTTCCCACACCCGAGCTTGTGCTCCGTCTCTAATGACCTCATTGTAGACGGGACATTAAACGCTAATCTCCTCCTCCGTCTCCAGAGGCAGACAGGACTGTGGCCGATGATGTCTAGGTGGCCGCGACTTTGCCAGCCAGATCATAGAAAGCTTGTAGTCCATCGGCTGAGGTCACTCAGAGGGTGGAGATTGGCTGGGCCCAGCTCCCGGCATCAATGAAACATCTCCAAGTCCTGCACCAGCCATGCCACAGGTATGGTGCACCTCATGCCAAATCTTGATGAGTTAATCAGCAGCAGGGGGTCAGCTGATCATCATCACTAAGCGTAGTTCATGGTTTCTGTGGAACTCAATAGCTGTCATTCTCTCTGGTTCAGGATGCAGACAGAATGGTGGCATGGCTGAATGCTTTGAGCCCCAACTCGATTATTTATATCCTTATTGCTAAGCTTCTCACATAATCCTACTGGAGGAGGATGAGTGAGTTTGCTTCCTATTACTTGTCCTGTTATCTTTTCCTAGCTTGCTCAACTCCGAGCAGGGGCTGCTAGGAAAGACTTAATTTGCAATATTTGAGTTTCTTGGCAGAACCAAGTGCCCGATTTACAGAATATTACTCCACCCTTGGTCACAGTGTGTTAGCTACTCCATGTGCACGACCATTGATTGGTGTCACAAACCTGTGTATGCTGGAAGTGTTTTGTCATAATGCCAACAATACTGTCCAGTGACTTACCTGCCTAGCACAGCGAATTTATAATTCACATGCCAAAATTTTCCAGCACTAAGTACAGTTGTTCAGAAAATATGTAAATATATGTGACATTTAACAGAATAACAGGATGCAAAAAACTGGTTGCAATAAGCTTTTGAAGACATCCATTCATCCCTATAGCATATTCTGTGCAAGGATTCATAAAGTTTAGAAGAAATGTGTGTGTGTGTGTGTGTGTGTGTGTGTGTGTGTGCTGAGTCAGCATAAGCTAGCAAACTAGACTGTGGGAAAATACTACCAGAAAGTCTGCTATGTCCTCAAAAAGTTGTTGGCAGCACAGCTGTTATCAGTCCATAGGGCAATCCAAAGTAGATATCCAGTAGACAGCAGCCATGTTCCAGAAGTGTATCATGGAAAGGACACGAAGAATTTTGGGTGAGGTGGTCCCAGCCATGGCTTATTGGTTTATAAAGGCAATATGCCCCCAGATGGTGGGACTTGGATCCATCATAAGAGCTTTCTATCATCAGTTCCTGTGCCCCTCTGTTTCTTTGGTTTAATTGTATTGATAGAATCTGAAGCAGAATCATCATTACTCTCAGGGCAATATACAAGAAAGACAGTGAATACAGTACCAAGAAACCTGTAATTCCAATCTTATAAACCAGGGGTGCCACATACCCATGGCAAAGTATGGTGTTATTCCCTTGTTTCTATTAACAGAGGTACACATTTCTCCCCCAGGCCAATCGTAATATTCTAAATGTCTTAGAAGTTGTGTATGTAGTGCAAAGTGGGATTACCTCGAGAAGTGTTTACTCTTGGGCAGATATAACAGTGAAATAAACATTAGGAGAACAGTTAAATCTACAAAATTATTTTCTTAGTCCCTCTCTGTCTGTCAAACTCACTATCAACTCACCCTGACCCAATCTTGGAACATCAGTATGTCCACTTACGGCTGTTTCCCGAATCTACTTGTTTGCTTGGAGAAAAGTGCATAACATTTTTTTCTATTGTGTTTTGTCCTAAATTATTTGTGACTACATACTTTACAACTAATGATACAAAATCACTGGCAATATTTATGTTTTAAAACTACTTACTGTAAAGATCTCAGCTGCAAATTGTCACAAATGATAACTAGTTTTGATCACTTACTGTCTTCTTCAGACTGTTGTGTAAGTTGGTGAATCAATGTGGCAGTGCTGAAAGCAGGGAGGTTCCAATGCATTGAAGCACAGTTGTGTTTCTGAGATCTCTGATTGTATACTATTAGTTTCCATTTTTCTTTTTCCTGAATGAAATCTGTGCCTGCAATATGTGTTTTTAACCTAAGTTGTGAACATAAACATTAAAATTAATAAAGCAAATTAATATCCTGCAAGGCGTTTTTCACGTGCACTATCTGCAGTAGATAAATATAAATTACAATGGTGATCCCGGTTTTACGAACATGGTAGAAACTGTATGGACATGAAGTGGACCCTTGGGTGGCAAGAATTTACAGACAATTACAAGACAGCAGGAAAGAGGAAACAGTGAGATACAAGCTGCCGCGGTAGAAATTTCATCCTTGCAGAGGATCAGATACAGGTTTGATCTCACGAATGCCATCTGTTTAATGCTGTTTTGGTCCCAGAACCCAAGCTCTCATGGTCGTGTGGTAGCGTTCTCGCTTCCCACGCCCGGGTTCGATTCCCGGCGGGGTCAGGGATTTTCTCTGCCTCATGATGGCTGGGTGTTATGTGATGTCCTTAGGTTAGTTAGGTTTAAGTAGTTCTAAGTTCTAGGGGACTGATGACCATAGATGTTAAGTCCCATGGTACTCAGAGCCATTTGAACCATTTGAACCATAAACCCAAGCACCTGGTTCCCACAAGTGGAAGCAAATTTTTTCTACAGTGGAATAACATTGTTCACCTACATGGTCAGCCAACCTGACCAAACTTCGCATTTACAGCCAAAGGTGATATTGTTGCTCCACCAACTTCTGACTTACGAATATCTGAAATTAGAATTGATACGACATATTTATAGATAAACGGAACAACAAATTATACAGTTACTGTATCATGAAGAGATGAGGGCAAAATCCTTCCATAATACCTCTGCCATTTAAGAAGCCTTGCATCTGACAGATTAATACTGGACTCATTGCTTTGGGTTTTGTGGACAGGCCACTTGGTAGTACCAGTGCAAACCATCATAAATTAACAAATGGAACTGAGCTGGCAGAGGTTGCTGATTGAGCATAGGGAATGTTCTCACTTTCCCTAACAACTCACCACTGTACAACTACCCAAAGTCATTGAAACTACTTATCATTTGTGATAATTTGCAACTAAGACTATTACAATATATACTATTTAAAAATAATAGTTCTGGCACCTCTTATGACAGTATGGCCATCAATTACTTATTTATTTACCTCTCTCTGACTACCGACTTATCTGTTGCACCATAAATATTTTATTTGTTATATAAAATAAAGATGCCACTATACTTAATGCAAGAGGCTCATGGAAGCAGGTCAGATACAGGCTGGCCAGGTGTTTACACCAGGAGCAACCTGCTGATCCAATAACATCAGTCTCCTTGGTATCAAACCAATTACTACATATTCTGCCCAGTAAGGAGATCAGAGTCATAATATCACTGATGCAGTGGAAAGGCTGAGCCACTATGGTACAAGTAAACTCACTGCCACACAGCTCATCCATGGCTTTGTTGTCAATTACATGGTGGGAATTGATGCCTTGGCAAAAAGTGATGAGCCACACGATATAAGTACTGCTCATTTTTAGACAGATGCATGCAGCCTGGCAAACACCAGCTTCAAGTACAAATCTACACTGTTCTTCAAGTTGACTCGAGTCAACAAGCCCCCACTAACAGGCTAGGTCCCTACTAGCCATAGGCCTACTATCTGCATTAAGTGATGCTGCTGACTTAGCACCTTCCAATATGTGAGCCACCAGAGGCCTTATTTCCAGTCACTGCCAGCCTCCTAAACTGGTGGGCTATGGTTCCAGCCATGGGACTCGCAGGTGCTCATACGCCTTCACCTGTGTGGGCAAACCCAATTGCTGTCTCTCTCCACTTGTGTGAGTTGGTATTGCTGCGGAGAGCTATCTCCTTCACGAAGGTTGGCGGCATGATTCTGTGTGTTCTGGTGTGCCTCGACCCAAGTCGCATGGCTGCGTCTGCTCTGTGTGAATGCAAACCTAGGCCATCACATGCACCTCACATCAGCACCCTTGTCAAGTCACTGGCACAATCATTTCACCAGGTGTGCAACACACAAGTGACAACAGGCTGCCCACCAACTTGTTGGCCATGTACACCTTACACCTTGGGGGCATTGGCCCCTATGAGCACCATCACAACTGTTAAAGATTGCTGAGTAATAAAATGGATGTTTAACGAAGTGTTTTTCATGATGATATGTGAGACAACCACCAGTAATCCACCTGCCACGCCACTGCAACCCCATCCACTAGGGTGGTGAACTAGTGAGTTCCTGACCACTGACAATCCAGTTCCACCACTCACTGCATAGGTCATCCACTCCTGACTTCCACACATCTCACTACTGCCAATAAAAAACATGGAAAACACATTATACGATTCTGCACATTGCATGATAAATCTAAAGAAACAAACAGTAAAGTACTTCATATCTCACCTCATCTTTTACCGATACTTTAACATCCACTTTATCTGTTGTCAAAATAGTTCTTAGAACCTGAAAATATGTTTGTACATCTTCTGCTAAACATCTGACACTTTCTTCTGTATCCTCATGTTGATCCTTTAGTTTCTTGAGCCGCCACATCAACTCGAAAAAGCATATCTTCGCAAGCAGAACCAACACCTTCAAATCAGATACATAAAATTATCTCCTAACATAATAATCAAGCTAAAAAATAAAGATACAACAAATATGAGAAACAATACAATTTTAAACAAAAAAGAAAGAAATAAATAGTAATACCAATGTCAGGTAAACACTGTGTGATTTTTGCAACGTCATTTTTAAGTGAGAAAAGCAAAGAAAAGCTCCATGTTCTGGCCCAGATAGGCCAATCAGTTCCAAATGACAAAGTATCGTCCTGTGCAAAGAGGGTCATTTGGATCCGGTGTGGCAGGACACAAGGTCGGCATGCCAATCTCCCAGTTGTTGTGGGCTTTCTTGACCTTGCAACCTCTATTTCTCAGTCAAGAAGTTCCTCAACTGGCCTCATGAGGCTGAGTGCGCCCTGTTCCATTACTCCCATTAAGGAAAAATCCCTGGATCTATTATTCAGTACCTTCATATGAAACCTTGTTTTCTTATTAAAACTGAATTTCAAAATTTAAATTTTCACAATATTACAGACAGAACAGGGTTTGTTTTCCAGCTGCAAAAATAGAAACAATTGTAACAAAACTAAAATGCAACAAATTTTTAAAGGCAACTTAAAATTCAAGCTTCCATTATTCTTAAATGCCCTTCTTCACGAGAAAGATAAGGCTATTATGCAACAGAAATGGGACAGGGAACAATCCAAGTTGGATATCAACAGACAGGGAAGGATAAATTGGAGAGTGTGCCATCATGTCCAGAATTTGGAAGCACCTGTGTTGGTTGAAGGTACCCACACCCTACTATTATTTCCATATTATTTTGAATGAGGGCATACCTGGTGTTGCTGATAACACTGAAATACCTGACAGAGCAAATGTGTGAACTCTCACATCACCTTTCCCTCAAGTGTGAGTGTTTTGTAGTGGCAGCATGGGTCCTGGACGTGGGAGAGAGTTTATTGGCATCACAGGATATAATAGGAACATAACAACAATCAACGATATTGGTCGAGAGGGTATTATCTTAGTAAAACATATTTAAAGAGTAAAGGAAGGAACAACAATTTTAAAGTGAACTTTTAGTCTCCAGAAATTCTGTATAATAGCTTAAATGCCATAGTATATTGGCCATAGGCCCATCACATATGCTGCCTGTATGATGTCTTCGCTTTTGGGGTATACCTACCTGTGGACGACAGGATTCTCATCTCTGGAGACTATTTACTAATATCAAAAGAGCATTGCATGTTATGGATGCAATACTGTATACAAACAGTGTGCTGATACAATGTCTATTACAGGCACTGCCAGAGGGCACAAATCACCCTTCCAAGCAGTGTGTGCATCAGGAAACCAGTAGTGTTATTCCTGAGGAAACAATTCCATCCACAGATCATGTGTCACTGATTTCCACCAGCTGGATACTTCAGGCCGAGCACAGCCTCCAACAGCAGCATTCAAATCCCCACTCAGTTCCAGGCCAGCAGCTGACTACATGAGCAGCTCACCAATCAGAACTCTCTGACATCAGCGCCAACAGTTGCTCTACATGCAGTGTGTACATTTTTTGCACTTCTCTGGGCTTAAATAACAAGTGTATGGTCACTGCCAATGACAAAACAATATAAAGTGAGACAGTTCGTCACTGGTGCACCCGTCTGTGGTGAGACTGTGTCAAAAGAGATGGTTCATCACAGCCCCAATGCCTTTGCAGGCTCTTGTGCCACTTCCTCATTTCATCCACTGCACTTTAACTGCCAACCTGCAGCTGTGCCTGATGTGTCTCTGTCTATTGCAGCCATGGTCAGCTTTTCTCCTTAGGTTGGCACTGCGTAGACATCTCTTTGCGATGATTTTCACGTCCACACACTCCAGGGGTCAACAGCTGTCGTTGTCCTTCCCATCCACTCTGCCCTCTCCCATCCACCACACTCGAAGCTGCCATCCTACTTCACACTTTTGCCATGAAGATGCAACCATGGCTGACCTTTCTCACAAGAGTGGCACATCTCAGGATGCTTCAGCCAGCTCTTTCAGTGCCTCACCATTCTCATTGCACTGTTCCTCACCCGCTGATCCCTTCAAGCCAAGGGCCCAACACTCCTTACGTCCTCCTGTGCCTTCGCCATAAGGCTGCAACTATGGCTGCCCACCCTTGGAGCATGGGGCTCCACATCTTCCAGCACTCACGTCCCTGTTTACATTGCCTTCTGCCATGCAAGATACTGTGTCTACAACGTAGATGCCACGGCTGACTCTTTGCACACAGTATCATGACTTGACTGCTCCCAGTAGCTGCCCTTTCCCAGCTATGTCCAACGCTTTTCTGCGTCATCACCTTGGTGGTGCAACAATAACTGGCCTCCCTTCCCAGGGTAACAGTACACTTCCACTGTTGCTGAGCATGCAGTCTGCAGTTCCAGTGTCATCCTGCTGCTCAATTACAGGCGAAACTGATGCTGCCCGTCCATGGGCAAGCCTGATGACGTGCATTGGCACTTCTAGTCAATGCAGTCATCATCAACATCCTTCTCTATAGGACATCCTTCTCTGCTTCCGTGTAACATACGTACTTCTCTGTAGTGCACATCCTTTTCGAGCTCTTATGCACCCTGCAGAGACGATCCTTCCGCTGATCCTGGCCACCCTCTGGCCAGCTTCCTTCCATGCTTTTATGCACCCCGTGGTGATGACCCTTCCAGTGTCTTGGGCCACTCTCTGGGCAGTTTTTTTCCATTCTCCTACGCACACCATGGTGACGAGCTTCCTGCCGCCCATTGGTCTCCCACTGCCTATTTCCTCCTGTGCTCCAATATACGCTGTTCTGAAGTCCTTTCCACTACCCCAGGCCATTCTTTGGCCCACATTGTTCCAATGCTCCTTTTCCCATTCCTTCTGCTGTGCCCTCGCTCCAATTCAGCCAGCTCTGTCTGGTGCCTTGGTGCATCTCATTTCCAGCGATGACTTATCCGCCTCTCTGGTCTCTCCAACCACTGGATTCCATCCTATATTCATGACCTCTTCACAAGCTCCTTTGAAGCCCCAATGTTCTTCCCACAGCTCTGTCCACACTTCTGTGCCCCCCGCCCCCCTCCTCTACACTCTCACAGCCAGCAACCACTGTCTACAGGATTGTCAGCACCAACACCAAGTCTCTCCACTCCATAGGTTGTCACTGCCAGCCAACACTGTGTCTCTCATCAACACTGCCACACTCCTAGTGTCACACTGGTCAAGCCCAGTCTCCCAGTGTATCCAGCACCACCACAGCTGTCGCCACTCTGTGGCCACCAGCAGCCACTTCACAATCTCAGGCCATGGGGTCTCAGGATCAGGTGGCAGCTGCTTGGGAGTCTCCATCTTGTTGGACTTCTCATGTTGTCTGGAGAAGCTGTGACACCATATTTGCAGCCTTTGTTAAGCTGGCTTTGCCAACTTCTCAAGGGGGTGGGGGGTATTGCATATCGGCTCTAGGCCGACTGCATATGCTGCCAGTATGAGGTCTTCACCCAGCAGGTTTGCTTTCCTGTGGCCCATAGGCATCTACTTTCCAGAGACTATTTACAAATACAGGGTGTATACGCGGACAAGGAAAAAAATTTTCCTGAACTCCTGATTAAAAATACTTATTCCCAAGTAAAAATACACTTTTTCCAGGTTAAGTGGCAGTAGACTTTCCTCACAACTGTAGAACTTATCAATGCTTTGAATGGTGAAGGTTTTATATGCCAGAGTAGAACTACCCAACACATCCCCCCCCCCCCCCCCCCTTAAAGTAGTTTGGAACGATCTTTGATGCACATCATGTTTTTGTATTATGAAAGTATAAATTCGAATTCCATCGAACACAGCATGCTACTTTCCGAAGCATCGAAATTGAGACCACAATGTGCTTTTGTAAGCCAATCATAGCTCATGTCATATGATCTCGCCAGTAGACATTCAGAGAATAAGACACGTGATGCAGTTAGCCAATAGCCACAACACTGTTAAGTACTGTGAATACAAAAACAGGAAAAGCTAATGGTTTAAATTAATATACATAGTGTAGCTACAGAGAAAGCAAAGCTTTCACATATAATACTGGTCCTTTTTTTTTTACATGTGTTACACTTTAAGATACATCACACAAATATGCCAGGAAAATTTTAAACACTGACATAAATGTCTGGTCAATTCTTCTAAGTGGCTGATCCTTAAATTGATAAGTTTCAAATGAGAGTCAAACGCTCTGTGATTTAAGAAATTCATCACACATTCTCACACCTGACATAATCCACCTTGCGTAAAAGGAAATTTACCTTTGAAAGTAATGCTTTTCAAACCATCGTTCGCAACACTTTCCCCCAACCTGTTAGAAACAGGTTCGTTTTACCAGTTGCCAGAGAGAACCAGAGAACAGTTGTTACTGCTTGTATGCAACTACAATGATGTAGGAAGCCCGTATGTTCAAACATATATAGCATTAAGACATCTTACACTACTTATAAAAGAAACAGGACATTAGAATGCTCCAAAGGCACTGAAATTTCATAAACCACACTAAAATGCATAAATTGGCTAAAAGTGCACATTCCTATGTCTATATTCGTAATGAAGTAGGCTCCAATATGATATTAAACTTTTCATTGTGGTTTCTGGGGTGCAAATTTACTTGAGGTACCAGTGCTGTATTATTTCATTGATTCTTTATTATGGCATAAAGCCACAAGATCCAGAAGATGAAAACATATACTTGAAATTCAGTGAACAGTTGAAACTAGCCAGTACTGTGGAAGGAAACACTTCATTTCAAGTAAACTGACTGCCTCTGCGGAAAAGATAAATAAAAGCCAAATTTCTTCAGCAAACTGACAAAAAGACTGCAACTGCCAAAAACATGGAAATCAAATAAAATCAGAAAACTGAAGCCAATAACATATTTCAGCCTTCTGTAATTATGCAGTTTAATTCACTTGATAGCTCTCGGCCACAGAAATCTGTTTTGTTTTCACTTAACGTGAGAGCTGTAAACGAAGAGGAGACACTACGCAACAGCAGTGCTGTGGCGACACTGCACTCTATTGGCCATCGCGATCCATTTGTTCCAGCAGGTATTCAACCTCTGTGTGGCCGGATACCAGATCCCTCCACTCCGAAACTGGTGCATATGGACAGAAATGCCCTGGACGGTGGCACAGAAGGTGAAACGAAGATAAGGGCAAAGGTGCTGTTGGACCTACTGTAGGCCGTATACAGAAAGTGCAGTAGGTAGTGACCATCAGAACATTGTTGGAGATGGGCATTCCAGGGGGAACCACTGATCCACAGGGGGCCACAGGAGAGGGCTGGGGTGAAACATTATATCGCAGTAGGTTGTGGCACACTGGCACCAGAAGGTGATGGAAGAGGAAGAGGAGAGGATACTTGGGTCTGAGGCTTAAGCTGGTCATGGCAACAGCACTCGTGTCCTTTCTGTGTTTGGACCAACGCAACTCGTTGCCCATGGGAGTTGCTGGTGTCCAAACCGCAGCATTCCCGTAGGATTGTACCCACACCACCAGGCCAGAGGTGCTCAAAACAAAACAAGGGCTGCAATAGTGGCAGCCTTCTTCATCTGTTTCTTAAATGTCCGGGCCAGATGTTCAGTTCCACCAATGGAGGAATGGTTGAAAGGAGAGCTACAAATGTATTTAATGCTTTGCAGCACAGAAGTCCTCAAAGGCAGAGGCTTTGAATTGTAAGCCATTATCAGAGATCAATGTGTGAGGCAACCCTGCGATGGCCAAAACTTGGGCTAGGAAAGTAAGGGTGGCCTCGATCATGGTGGATGCCATGTGGACAACACAGCGGTACTTCGAATAAGCATCTGCAATGAGCAACCACATAGAACCTAAGAATGGGCCTGCAAAATCGAGATGTATGCGGTCCCATGGGAGGTGAGGAGTAGGCCAGGGGGCAAAGAATTAAGGGGGCGCCGCCTGGTGGCGGGCATGTGCTGCACATCTATGGACCATCTTTTCAGTGTTCCCATTGACCCCAGGCCAGTACACATGGCGGCATGCCAGCGTCTTCATGTGCAACATGCCCCAATGATCGCGATGTAGCAAAATCAATATTCAACAATGCAATTCTGCCAGAATAACTACTCAACATTCATCCATCCCGGATGATATCCACAACCAAGAGGGGATGAGAATGTTGTCTACAAGGATGGAGCTCTGTCGTTAAATGATGAGTGAGATAATGGGATTACATAGTGTAGGAACTGTTGCAGGCTGGAGTCTTGGCATGTTGCACCGGCAATACGCTTGACCATGAGCATTGATGCTTGCCTTGAAATCCCCACAAAAGTGAAGAGACCAATTCAGTTTCTGGATGATGACTATAGGCGTGGCCCATGCGCTAGATTTGCAGGTTCAGCAACCCCAGCTGCCTGCAGCTGATCGAGTTCCTACTTCACAGTTAGGCACAAGACCACCACAATCAACCTGGGACGGTAAAAACCAGCTGTGGCATCTGGACAAAGGATGATGTGTGCCTGAAACCCTGAAACACACTGCAAATCTGGTTGAAAGAGAGACAAAAACCCCATGCAGAGGTCTTCCAGTTCCTGGAAAGTGGTTGCAGTGGAAACCACCTGACTTCATTTTCGATGAAAATCCAAACCCCGTGAATGGATCGAGACCAAAAATGTTGGTAGCTCACAGATCGTCAATGACAAAGAGCATCAAAAGCTGGGTAACATATTTGTAAGTCGCTGCAATCAAGAACTGTCCACAAAGAGGAATTGCCCTGTAACCATTAAGTCACCAAACTGTGTGAAGGTGGTGACAATTTAGGTAACCCAGTTGACTTAAGTCACCTGATTGATCACGGAAATGATGGCTCCAGTGTTCCTCTGAAAACAGATGTTCTGGTGAGAAATGCAAAGTGTGAGAAACAGTTTGTGTGTGAATGGATTGCTCTCAGGGACTACTGTCTGCAGTCTGTGTAACATGTGCTGGTGTTGTTGCAGAACTGGGTTGGGCCGGGTCATGAGAAAGCAACATATTGAGCAGAGGTGCCTCTCCTTGCCACAGTGTGCAAAGGAACCCCAGCGATCTGGGCAACCTGCTCGGAAGTGAGTGGAAAACCACTGCGGGCATGAAGGGAGCAGCCCCTGTAGCCATCGTTGAGGGGCAACTGGAGACTCAGATGTCATATAGACACCAGACGAAGATAAATCACAATTTTGCTGCAACCTGGCAGTCATCCTACAATGATGGCACTGGGACGGCACATATGATGGCGCATGAACTACTGCCACTTGCAGCCTTGCCATGAGTCATTTATTAGCTGCCTGTGCAATTCTGAACAAATGAGCGATGCACAAGATGTCCTTTGATAACAGGTTATCCAGTTTCAATGCTGCCGTACAAACCTCCGGATCAGACATAAGTTCAACCACCACATCATGAATCAAGGAATGAATGTAGGAAGCCTTACACCTTCACTAGTGCAACTAAAATCACATTTTCGGCTATTTCCATGTAAGTCAGTGACTCCCAAGCTGTGTGACTGTCCCAGTTGTTTATGGTATTGAGGAAATTCTAGCCTGGAGGCAACCACATGTATCACTGGCAATAATAATTAGTCAGCAGAATGCAGGTGTTCTGAAACAGAGGACAATGAGGCTAGAAAGAGGCGCAAATTTTCGGAGTGTCTAGCGATAACCACAACACAAAGAGCAACAGCTGCAATGAATCATCTGCGACATGAAACACCACAAAATGTTGCTTCATTCGATGCAAGTACGTGTCCCAGTTATCGACAGTGCCACTGAAAGAAGGATACGATCGAGAAAAAGAATGCGGTGTTGAGTGCAGGACATGCCAGTTCTTGGGGCGCAGCAACGTCTTGCACATGAAGCTTGCCCGCAAAGAACTGAAGCACCTTTTGCAAGAAGTCCATCTCTATCTGCTGCTGGTGCATCAGCTGTTGCTGTTGCTTGAGCACTCTAACCAATCCAGCTTCCATGGTATGAAATAACTTCCATTTTCCTTGTCGCCAATAGCTATATCTACAAGTTGCAGGATACTGGTGCACAAGTCAGTGAAAAGGCAAGAAACGATGATGACGCAAGGCGGGAAGACCGCCTGGGGTTGGGACTCAAACCCACACCAGAGTCGAGCATCAGGACAGATGAACATCAGATTCGACACAACAAGAGCAAGGCAATATAGGATATAGCAAAGTGCGATGGACCTTTCACACAATGCTCTCAACAGTTCAGTACAACCACAATCCAATACAAGACCAGAGAGAAAAACCAAAATCAAAGGGAAGTCGTTGGTGAGTCTGCAGCTTATAGGGTTGCCTTTGTAACCCTTTTTATAGACAGGAACCACCCTGAATAATTTCAGCTTCTCTGGAAAGTATTGCTCTGATATACATACATTTATTTTTGTATTAAGTCAATGGACAAACAATAAAGTCAACGATTTTCTTTAGTGAGTTGCAAGACATGTCATAAATATCAATGCTATCTGATGACCTGAAGTTTCTTACTATTTTTAATTCAGTACTAGCCATAACCTTAGAGAAGATGAGAATGGGTGTTCCACGACAATTTTTTTCTGAGAGTTCTGATTTACTTTTATTGGGCTTACTGATGCTATTGCTTATTTGTTCCACAGAAAGTAATCATTTATTCCTTGTGGAGAGATATTGATTTTGACCTTATGTGATTTTTGGCAACACTGTTTATGAGAGTCCAAGAAGCTCTGCACTTATTATTAGAATTCTCAATGCACTGGGCATTTTTGCTTCAATGATTGCTTTTTATAATTGTTTCCCCATCCTCCATAAAAGGATTTTGCATTTTCAGTCAATAGTGTGGTGGAGATGAAAGCGAATGTTATCGGACAAAGTACAGGATTGACTGAGTTGTCAAGATGCGTCGGTATTTATGCTGGCCACCTAGGACACATGGTGAGATAGTGGTGCACTCATTGGGTGAGTGCAGTGCTGTCGTGACGTTGCCCTCTACTGGCCATCGAACTCCGTTTGTTCCAATGGGCATTCAACTTCTGCGCGACCCTATACCGTAGTTATGATTTAGAAGCACGACAATTCTTGTGGTGGCAAAAGCCAGGTAAGAGCACAAGACAATGTAAAGAACTAATAACCATGATATTACTGTACACAATTACAAAGTGGCATTACACCCAACAAAATACAACTTTCTACTGAAGGCTATGGCATGTGTCTACTAGGCTAGGGCCGGTGTAGGTATTGACCAGAGCTGTGCAATCTGTAGGTACACATTGCCAGTCTGACTCTGCTGGCTTGATTGTAACACCGATTTGGCAGAGTACTACACATAGTCACATTAGTTCCAATTGGTGGATCTTTGTCACATAGTTTTTCAAGAAGTAGTGCCATGTTTATGTGGAAAATCTGTTGATGTTTACATCCACTGGTGATGTTTTGACCTGAGCTCTTTAAGGAAGGTCAGCTGCCCACCTTGCTTGTCTGTTGTGCGGGCCATCTAACTGATAAGGGGCCGATATGACAACACCGTACTGGGGCTTATAAAGGAGGGTAGGTCATTCATCATTACTGAAAGCAAAAACAGTCCCAACAGAGATCCCCGCAGAACTCCAACTTTAGATTGTTTCTTGGTAGACTTTTCTGTGCCAATATACACAATTTACATACAGTTTTGTATATAAGACGCTAATAGCTTTCGACTGTTACCCCTGATACCATAGAAATGTAGGGTGTAGAAGAACATCATCTGCTGCACAATCAAATGCTGGTCACAGCAAGTGGTCTGAGTAAAGCCCTGCTCCTCAAACACCTTGAACATATTTGATTACAGAGTCTACTGCATCAACTGTACAAAGTCTACTGCATCAACTGTTGACAATTTTTTTTTCTAAATCAATATTTTGCTATATTAAATAATCCAAGTTTTTTTTTCAAATTACCAGGCAATTGATGGTAAATGATGTAATCTATTATTTTGACCAGGACTGGAACTATTGATGATGGTCTGAAGCTTGTAGGGTTCTCTATGTCTCCCTTTTTATAGACAGGAACCACCCTGAATAATTTCAGCTTCTCTGGATAGTATTGCTCTGATATACATACATTTATTTTTGTGTTAAGTCAATGAATGAACAATAAAGTCAATGATTATTTTTTAGCAATTGTAAGACATGTCATAAATATCAATACTATCTGATGACCTGAAGTTCCTTATTATTTTTAATTCAGTACTACCATAATGATAGAGAAGATGAGAATATTACTGTTGGGTGTTCCACAACAATTTTTTTTCTAGGAGTTCTGAGTTATTTTTATTGGGCTTACTGAAGCTATTGCTTACTTGTTCCACAGATTTAATAAAATAATCATTTATCTCTTGTGGAGAGATTTTGATTTTGACCTTAGGTGATTTTTGGCCACACTATTAATGACAGTCCAAGAAGCTCTGGACTTATTAATAGAACTCTCAATGCACTGGGTATTGTGTGACATTTTGCTTCAATGAATGCTTTTTATAATTGTTTCCCCATCCTACATCTAAGGATTTCACATTTTCAGAGTTGGTATTATTGTGCATGTCTAACAGCATCATTAAATGATCTTTCATATAGGATAGCATTAGAATTTTTCTTTTTTGACACCTTCTTTTTACATCTTCTGTCTGTTGCTTTACATTTTCCAATGGGAACACTATCATTAAATATTTGCAGAAATGAGTTTAAAAAACATCCAAAAATTATCTTAGCTGTCTCATTATTTGATAGACAATGATTACCATTTCGCTGGCAAAACAAATCTCTATCTACAAGGGATTTCCTGAAATTGATTTTTCAATTCCTCGTTGGCCTATTGATCACCATTTTTGAGTTGGCTAAGGCACCACTAAGACTGATTGAGCTGATTCTATTAGCATATATAAAGGATGTCGATTTGTTCAAATAATGGCATAAATTTATCATGGAATGGGTTACATTTTATGTCAGCATTTGGTTGATTTTAAGTTTCATCCCAGATCGTCCCTTGTAAACTGCTCTTAAAAAAATTTGTTCTGGAATCATCAATAATTCCAACTGATTTCTACTGAAGAGTATCAATACTGTAATGCACTATCTTATTTTCCTAACAGAAAACGTTATCTAAATTGGTCCTAAAACACTATTTCAATTGGTCCTACTGCCTTGATCTAGCCACGGTGGAAAGTTAATTACTAAGATCAAAACTGTAGCATCCAAATAAGGATTCCATGTCATTTGTCCTCGCAAACAGCATAGTAATAAATCCTATTTCCTCATAAACAGTTCAATATTACCCAGTGAGAGTCAGTATACAATTAGGATTAGAAGTGAACTATTTTTCAGCATTAATTCAGAAGCACGCACTTCTATGTATAGATAACAACAAAATTGACTTGTCTTACAGCGGAGGTGCTGAGTTGCAGACATGAACAACAAAGGACCACCCCCCCCCCCCCCCCCCCACACACACACACGAGACTGCAGTCTCATGCAATGGGGCACCACAATGTGAGCAGCAGTGCCAGTGCATGATGGGAGTGATGACTTGGTAAGGGTAAAGAGGAGGCTGTGTTCACTAATCCCTCTATCTGTTTTGATGCTTGTTATTAACTCAGGATTAATTGTTATTAAGAGGTCAAGTGTGTTTTCATAACTTTACTGTTTGTGTGGGCTCATGAACTAACTGCTCAAAGTAGTTTTCCAAGAATGGGTTTAGCACAATTTCGGATGATGTTCTATGCGTACCTCCGGAATTAAATGCATTTTCACCTTCATATTGAGGGTTAAATTAAAGTCATCATCAAATATAATTGTATGAGTCGGGACAGTGTTTGAAATAAATCTCAAGTTTTCTTTGAACCCTTCAGCAATGGTATCATCTGAATTGGGAGGTCGGTAAAAGGATACAATTATTATTTTATTCTGGTTGCCAACAATGACCTCTGGCCATACTAACGCACAGGAACTATCTATTTCAATTTCGCGACAAGATAAACAACGTCTAACAGCAACAAACGTGCCACCCCCAGCTGTGTTTAGCCTATCCTTTTAGAACACTTTTAGATTCTTTGTAAAAATTTCAGCTGAACTTACCTCCAGCTTTAGCCAGCTTTCAGTGCCTATAATACTCTGAGCATCAGTGCTTTCTATTAGCGCTTGGAGCTCTGGTACTTTCCTAACACAGTTACAACAATTTACCGCTGTTATACCGATTGTTCCTGACTCTATGTTCTTCTTGTGTTCGGCCTGCACCCCGTGTGACTGAAGCCCTTTCTGTGTTATCTGAAACCCTCTAACCTAAAAATCACCCAGTCCATGCCACATGCCATCGGTGTAGCCGCCTTTTACCTGTAGTGGACTCTTGACCTATTCAGCGGAACCTGAAACCCAACTACCCTATGGCGCAGCTCAAGGAATCTGCAGCCTTCACAGTTGCAGAACTGTTTGAGTCTCTGATTCAGACCCCCCAATCAGTTCTGTACCAGAGGTCTGCAACCAGTCCTGTCGATGTTGCTGCAAATGGTCAGCTCTGCTTTCATCTTGTAAACAAAATTGGCAGCCTTTACCACTTCCGATAGCCGCTCAAAACCAGAGAGAGTCTCTTCTGATCCAAAGTGACACACATCATTGGAAACGATGTGAGCCACCACCTGTAGTTGGCTGCACCTTGTGCCCTCCATGGCATCCAGAAGGACCTGTTGTTCCATGTCTGGAATGATTCCATGTAGTATGCACATGGGGTGCACATTGGATTTCTTCCCCTTCTTGGCAGCCATGTCCCTAAGGGGCCCCATAACGTGCATAACATTGGAGCCTTCAACTATCAGTAATCCCACCCTCTGAGATTGCCCAGATCTTGCTAGCTGAGACCTTTCCTCTGAAACAGGACAGGCGACGGAATATGGCTGAGTGACAGTGCCAGCCACAGAGAGCACCTGGAACCTGTTTGTGGTCCCCTGGGAAGTCTTTCACCAACTGCTATGCCCCAGGGCGACCTCCCACTTGACCCAGGGTAAGGGGTCAACCTCAGCGTGAGCAGTAACTGAGCTGGCCACCAGTGAGGACCAGTAGGAGGACTCTGACATGCTGGACGTCCATTGGATCCCCACGGCTGGCCCACAACAGTGGTGCCCATCCATTGCAGCTTCAAGCTGTGTAACTGAAGCCATCACAGCCTGGAGCTGAGAGCAAAGTGTCACCAACTTGGCTTGCATCCGCACACAACAATCACTCTCCCTATCCATATTAAAGACCGTGGAAAATTGAACTACCCAGGTAAATGGACTATTGACTCGCGTTGTGGAGCTCTACTGTAGACACTGACGAAAATGCAGGAACTGTGTCTAATAATTTAGATTAATACACAGAGATTCAAAAACCTAACTACTGAGGCACTCAGGTGAAACTACATAATTCACCCCTGATGAGGAACTTCTAACATGTCACAAAATCGGTTTATTTTCCAACACAAATGAAAATACGAGAACTGTGGCTATTAGATATTAAATTAACATGCAGAAACTCAAGAACTAAACTATCAAAGCACACAAATGAAATTAAACAATTTGCTCCTGGTTAGCAACTGATAAAAGTCACAAAATCGGTTACTTCCCTGTTGCTGTGGCTGTCTCGGACGGCCACTTATTCTGATGAAATAAGCTAACCTTATATTTCTGTGCATTCTTAAGCACTTTGTGATGCTAATGTGTTGTTATAACTTCATTAAAAAATACTCTTTGGCATCAGTAACCATACAGATCTTGCTGTGTGTGATGGTCCCCCCCTCCCACCCACCCCTTCCTTTTTCTGCAAGAAGTTCAGCCAATATATCCTTGCCTCTCTTATTCATGTGTTGGCTGTGTCTTGTGTACATATATTCTGGCATAAACTCAAGCACTGGCAAGCCAGTCGTTAATGTTAGAGCAAAGAGGATGCTGTGAAGAGCGCATCAGCCAATTGCACGCTGACTGACCCCTCTCCTGGATGACAATGTGACGGTAGTATCCTCTACATGAAGAGAACATAAGAGCCGTGATGATTGGCCATAGCCCAGTTCTACGAGTTCTACAGACCAGTGACTTGGATAGAAGCATCCACTGCATTACTTCACTTGTATTGGAATCATTATACTGAAGGACATTGACTACATTACCTGTCGCCCTTTGCTTGCAAACATCTACATATTTCTCAAAATTAAGAATTGTCATTGATTCATTTTGTAATAAAACTCTTTAATGCGATTTGCTTAAATTAATGTCTAGCAATCCGAGGACCAGGTTTCCTAGAAACCCCATCTTTGACAACTAGGCAGGATACAACATCCATCTTCAAATTGTAGCAACACGCACTGCACTCATTTGCAACTGCAATTCAGTCAGCAGCAGCTGGTCAACTCTGTGCACATGACTCACAGCAGTGTTAACCCAGGGCTGGTCATGCAGCTGTACTGCCTCCATGAAACTCGAAATTGTATTTGTACTTGCTACTACTACTTGCATCCAAGTAACCCTTACTGCTGTAATTTCTGTCTTCAGCCTTGCTTTTTCCTGCTACACCTACCATTATAACCTGATCCTCTTTCTCAAAATATTTCCACTAATTCCCTATGTATCTATCTCCATTTCCGTAGTTGGAAATATTATTTTAAATGATTCTTTTCCAAGCAGCAGTATGGGAAGGATTTCTCTGTACTTCAACAGAGTTGCCACTAAAACAGAGATAAAGTAATCATATTTTTAGTTACTTCAGTTACTTTCAAATTAGAATAGATTGAAAAATCAGCCAACCAATTGTAAATGAAGGTTTAGTATCCCGTGACCATAGTTTCAATATTTGTAAAAATATCTTCTCCAGATGTATTAGCCCTAAAAATGAATATACCAGTTACAAAATATTTTTTTTACAA
This sequence comes from Schistocerca gregaria, assembly GCF_023897955.1. Classification (NCBI taxonomy): domain Eukaryota; kingdom Metazoa; phylum Arthropoda; class Insecta; order Orthoptera; family Acrididae; genus Schistocerca; species Schistocerca gregaria. The sequence goes on along the minus strand of NC_064925.1, from coordinate 185,217,228 downwards.
ACATAATAAAATATTAATAGAAAAATATTGGTGAAGTAAACGTACTCACTTTTTACATCACATGATACCGCAATAGATTAGATGAAGCAGAGTGGCTCTTGTCATAAACGAACATATATCGTACTTCAGAAAGACTACTCATTAGTAAATGCAGCCTCTACAGGTAGAGGCTCTTCTCAACAATATAAATGTAATAGGCATCACGAGATGAAATATTTGCATCAGTTACACGTACCTTATGTCAGAGACTATAGCCAGCTACTACCAATATACAGACTCAGGCAACTAGGAAAAATTGGGCTACAGAGGGTGCTAAATACATGCACATAGAACTGTGTCTTGGTTGTGTTGAACAACAGTGTTTTATAATAAAGTAAGTGTGAAAATTCCTCTACAATTATTAATACGTTTGCTGACAGAGTAATTGTATTGTACATGGATGGGAAAGCAGTGGGCTCTATACCACGCATGCAAGCATTGCGTCTTGCTGGTGTTAAATAGCATAATTTTATATCAAGACAACATGACAATTTCTTATAGAAGGCCACTAATGAATACTACAATTTTAGAGGTTTACATTAAATATAAAATCTGTAATACATTTATGTAGCACAGTGATACTGCACCTACCTTAAGTGTGCAGAAGATAATAGATAACAAAGCTTACTTCTGTTACCAAAAAGATATTTTAACAAATATTGAAACCATGGTCAAGGGATAATAAACCTTTATTTGCAACTAGTTGACTGATTCTGCAATCTATTCTGAATCATACAGTTGCTGTCTTGCAGTCATGTTTAAGATAGTGAAATACATGCCTGCCCAGGTATCAATGGCTATCACCATATATATGGACATTAATTTTAAAATTTTAAAAACAGGTATGGCCACTGATTTTAATAAGCAATGTGAAGAGTTGACCCTGATGCCGGACTATGTGAAAGCTTTCATTAATGTTAAGTAGTGTGAGAAAAAAAAGAAGAAATTAGTGCAAGTTTTAGCTGACAGAAGAGTTGAGCCGTACAAAAAGAAAGGTAAGTTGAATGCAGAAGCTTATGAGTTATATCTTGTTTTAACTAAAGCTTTTAAAGAAAATATTAATTTTCAAATTGATATTATATGGTATGGTATCAATAATTGGTTGTATAATTGTAAATGTGAAATTGAAGCTGGACATGAAAAGAAATTGTCAAAACTTAAGAACACTACACCAATAAATCATCAGAAAGTTATAGTGAATAACAGTTTTCTGAAAGAGTATTAAATAAAACACAAATTCACTTTTTGGAGGAAGAAGGCCCAATTTTTTAAAAAAAAGGCATAAAATAAAATGTAGCCCCTATGCTTAGTGACTCTGCTGTAATAGGTTATTTTGTGGTTAACCTTAAAACTGGTCTAAACAGTGCTAAAGTAGATACGGTCCAACAGGTTAGGATAGGTTATGAATGTAACAACACCATAGAAAAAGAAATGGCAGTTATGAGTAGCGTTTGCACTAAAGAAATGAAAGTGATTAATAATATTAATCGTAAATTGTAAAATAATGAAAGTTTAATAACTAAAATCGATAAAGGCAACACAGTGATCATTGCCTAAAAAATGAGTATGTGGACAAAACGTTAAAATTTTTTGAGGAAAATGGCATCACCGAAATCAGCACAACTCCCACTGTTAATCCGCAAAAAGAAATTCCGAATTGCTTAAACAATACTGAAAACTTGTTCAGGAAATTTCAGAAGAAATGTTTAGTGAATATGAATCCAAAGCCTCTCGTTTTAAAAAGCCTGTTCAAGCTTCACAATAACCACCATCCCATCTGCCCCATCATAAATAGCACAGGGAGTGGCCACCACAAGTTAGCTAGACATTTACAAAGTAAACTCAAGGAATTTTTTACTTTTGACAGTAATTTTTCTGTTGAAAATAGGTAAGATCAGATAGTTAAAATGAAAGTGTTCAAATACGAGGGCTATCCACAAAGTACATTACGCTTTGGAATTAAAAATAAATAAAGTATTGGAATTTTTTTTATTATATACAGATGAAAGCCACACTTAAATACTACTTTTCTACATAGTTGCCATTTAAATTAAGGCACTTATCGTAGTGATGGACGAGCTTGGAAATACCTTCATCGTAAAATTCGGCCGCCTGCGCCTTAAACCACGTGGTTACCTCTTCTTGAAGCTGTGCGTCATCATCAAAACACAATAACGGAACTCTCACAAAAGAAATTCAAAAAGAGAATGGTGACCTAAATTTCCTTAATCTGAAATTATGCACACAGGATGGCATCACTTTTGATACCCATCGTAAGACAATGTATTCTGATAATATTATTCCATCAGATTCTTCCCACCCTAAAGCTCATGAAGTTGCGGTTTTCCATTGAGCAAAAAATTGTGCTTTAACGCCACCACTTTCACCACACGATTATCAGAAAGAAATTAATTTGATTAAGGTGATTGCTAGCAATAATGGTTACAAACAAGATTTAGTCAATCAAATACTTACCAAAAAAAAGGACAAATAAAAAATTTTCAACACTAGGTGACAAAATGAAGAGTAATGAAGAGGGAGATGGCAAGTTTATTTAAATGTCATTTAAGGTAATGTCTCCTCCAGGATTAACCATCTTCTGACTAGAAAATATGGCTGTAAAGTTACTTTCTCTATGAACAACAGTCTGAAGAAAAATTTAGCACACACATTAAAAACTGAACAAGATCCTTTCACTAATTCAGAGAGCAAAACTCAACCCATGGAGTAGTCTCATCCGGGCTCCCCTTGGAAGAGGAAACCAAGACTTTCATAAACAGCAGGCCGAAAGGTGATGGCCTGCTTTGTCTGGCATCAGTGAGGCATCATTTTAATTGACTTTTTGGAACCTGGCTTCACAATTACCCGGGACCATTACTGTTTGTCACTGGACAAGGTGCAACGTGCCATCAAGACCCACAGACCACAGTTTCAGGGTCATCCCATCGGACTACATCATTACAATACCAAACCCCATACAGCCCTTATGATGCACAATAAAATAAGGAAAATGGGTTGGAAAATTGTTCCTCATCCCCCCTACAGTCCAGACTTGGCTCTGTCTGATTTGTACCTCGTTGGTCATCTGAACGCCCACCTGATGGTAAAATATTTGATAGGGAGAAAGATCTTATTTCGTGTGTCAAGCATGGTATACAAGTCAATCTCCATAATTTTACCAAAGTGCATTTACAACATGGAAAGAGCTTTGGGACAGATGCGTCACAGCTGATGGAATCTACACTGAATAGGCTCAATGTATAGCTAAATGTTTCAAGTACGTTCACAGAAAATTTCATTCTCCTCCTGCAAAAAATAAAATAATTAGAAACGACTGTGCAAAACGTTTTGAACATCCTTTGTATATAGGACACACGGGTACAGCTATTAAAGCCAGATATAAGGAACATATGTTTGGTAAGAAAGGGGGACATTTGCATAATTGTTCATTTGCTGAACGATTACTTATTTCAGACCATTCTCCAAAGGAATGAAAAGAAACCATAGTTTTACATAAGGAAATAAAAAGGCTGGAAACTGAATTCATTACAGGAACTTGAAATTTATAAACATGTTGCTAAGGGGGACGGTAACATATTGAACGATCACTTGCAACTCGCGAGTAAACACATCTTTGATGGATTGAAACTGCTGCTCATGGTCACATAATACATATATATGATCTTCGCCAATGTTGGTGAACATGCCATTTTTCTCGAAATATATTTTTTCTACTACTGAGCTCCTAACATTTCATATCGCTTGGTTTCATCTTTTGTGGTCTTATCAACACATGTTCATACAGTTCATATACCACAAAATAGTATTGGTACAGTTTAACAGAAGATTCTCTTTTTATGTTGTGATGTAGCTTTATCCATTCATTGTGTCCTTCACCTTTTTGGCAACAGAAGCAAGCTTTGTTGCCTGTTATCTTCTGCATACTAACGATATGTGCAATGTCACTGTGCTACATAAATGTATTACAGATTTTATATTTAATGTAAAACTCTAAAATTTTGGCATTTATTAGTGGCCTCCTATATAAAACTGTCATACTGCTTAATATAAAATTATGCTACTTAACACCAGTAAGACACAGTGCTTACACGCGTGAGTATAGCACCCATTGCTTTCACTTTTTTCTTATCGCTTAAGCTTCCATTGTGTTAAGTGGAAGTTTTTTCCTATTGAAGTTGTTTTAGCTTATATTTGCTCTTCTTTAACCATTGTATCTGTAACAGTGACATTTTGCAAACAGATTCTGCATGCTGAATTTATGTACAATATTACTCTGTCACCAAATGTATTAATAATTTTATATGGAGTGTACACCTATAAATTTTTATATTTTTAATGGCCTTTTAGAGAAATTTTCTTACTTACATTACTACAAAATTCTGTTGTTCAACACAATCAAGATGTGGTTCTATGCGCATGTATTTAGCGCCCTCTGTAGCCCGATTTTTCCTAGTCACCTGGGTCTGTATATTTGTAGTAGTCAGCCTTAGTCTCTGCCATAAGGTACATGTAAATTACGCAAATATTTCATCATGTGACGCTTATTACATTTATATTGTTCACAAGAGCCTTTACCTATGGGCATTTACTAATGGGTAGTCTTTCTGAAGTACGATACATGTAATCTGACGCTATCTAAAGCCATGGCTTGCAAAAACTCGTTTTGTCGATTTCATTTACAACAAGAACCACTTGGCTTCATCTAATATATTATGGCATCATGTGATGTAATAAGTGGGTATGTTTACCTCACAAACATTTTTCTATTCATATTTTATTATGTTAATAAAAAAAATATTTTGTAAGTGGTATATACATTTTTAGGGCCAATACTTCTGAAGAAGATATTTTTACAAATATCAAAACCATGCTCAAGGGATAATAAACCTTTATTTGCTTCTGGTTGGCTGATTTTTCAGTCTATTCTGAATTACACAGTTGCTGTTTTTCAGTCATGTTTAAGATTTTGAAATACTTTCAAATTAATATGAACATTCTAAGATCTGTCACTGTTCAGAGGGACCAGAGGGATGCACAGAGATAATTACAGATCATAAAATGATTAGTGCAACCCTGCAAGTAAAGAGTCAAATTGTAGAAATTCCTGATTATAATACATTGTAGCTTGTTAATTGACATTCATGAGCACACACATGTCTCTCTCTCTCTCTCTCTCTCTGTGTGTGTGTGTGTGTGTGTGTGTGTGTGTGTGTGTGTGTGAGAGAGAGAGAGAGAGAGAGAGAGAGAGAGAGAGAGAGAGAGAGAGAGAGAGTTAGTTTCTCTTTAATTTATATATGTATGCTCAAATATTACCTATTTGTCAGCTAGCAGCAAAACAGTCCACAAACATCCTGTGATTAGCAGTCCATTCAAAAGTTACGAAAACCAGAATAATTTCATTGTATGTCTTCTACATGAATCTCAAACTTTATTTCAAAACAATCTTTTCAATAGCAAATTATTGACAAAGATTTTCACTACTTACCATTAAGTTTGATACAGTACATCTCAGTTACTGTCTATTTATTGGTTTGCTTACCTTATCTGGTACGGACTGCACCTGATTCAAATAGTTAAAAATACTGTGCGTGGCTTCTTTCAACAGGCTGTGATTACTCATGTCACTGCACTTGTAAAGGCAACACAGCTTTCTTGTCCAAGATATCAGAACTTCATTTTCCATTGGTTGTTCCTAAGTAGATCACAGAAAATCTATAATGTGAGACAACTAGAAACCATCTGTTGCTACTGCTATGCAGTAAACATTACACTTCATTATATGATATAAAAATAAAACCTAAGACTTTACATTCAGTGTGTTTTCCTAATATCAGCTCATTTTAATTATTGTATACAGTGTCACATAAATTACCACAGATAAAGAATTTTTTTGTTACATATGGGGGAAAAAAATTATGAAAAATCTGAAGAAATAACATACACAAACCTTTATCTGTGAAAATACATGATTAGTTTGTTTAACACCTTATACAGACCTCATTTATTATCATCCAGAAAATAAATTCTTTTAATGATACTGATTTCAGATGGGATTTATTTTTTGCAATACAGTCTCTACATCATGAGAAACATTCTCAAAAATCCAGAATGAGATTTTCAGTCTGAAGCAGAGTGTGCGCTGATATGAAACTTCCTGGCAGATTAAAACTGTGTGCCTGACCGAGACTCGAACTCGGGACCTTTGCCTTTCGCGGGCAAGTGCTCTACCAACTGAGCTACCGAAGCATGACTCACGCCCGGTACTCACAGCTTTACTTCTGCCAGTATCCGTTTCCTACCTTCCAGACCTTACAGAAGCTCATCTGCGAACCTTGCAGAACTAGCACTCCTGAAAGAAAGGATAGTGGGGGATGTTTCCAGAATGAGATTTTCACTCTGCAGCGGAGTGTGCGCTGATATGAAACTTCCTGGCAGATTAAAACTGTGTGCCCGATTGAGACTCGAACTCAGGACCTTTGCCTTTCTCGGGCAAGTGCTCTACCAACTGAGCTACCAAAGCACGACTCACGCCCGGTACTTACAGATTTACTTCTGCCAGTATCTGACTCCTATCTTCCAAACTTTACAGAAGCTCTTCTGCGAACCTTGCACAACTAGCACTCCTGAAAGAACTGATACTGCGGAGACATGGCTTGGAAGGTAGAAGACGGATACTGGCAGAAGTAAAGCTGTGAGTACCTGGCGTGAGCCGTGCTTCGGTAGCTCAGTTGGTAGAGCACTTGCCCGCGAAAGGCAAAGGTCCCGAGTTCGAGTCTCGGTCGGGCACACAGTTTTAATCTGCCAGGAAGTTTCCTGTTGACCAGTCTGGTGTGGCAGAAGAAGAGAAAAATGAAAGCCTGAATTTTAAATTTCACATTTAAGAGATTGTTCACACAGGAGAATTGTTCAAACATACCATCATTTGACCATCAAACAATGTCCCATATGGATGACATAGTGATACTCATCACTGGCATAGAGTAATCACTGAAAGAGTTGAAAACAAACGAGTTGTCAGATCTGGATAGAATCCCAATTCAGTTTTAGAATGAGTACTCTATGCCACTTGCCCCTTACTTTGCATTTATCACAAGTCTCTCCTCCAGCGTGAAGTCCCAAGTCACTGGGAAAAAGTGCAGGGACTCCTATACACAAAAAGTGTGAAAGAAAGGACTAGCATAATCAGATACCACTATTCTTAACACTGGTTTACTGCAGAAATCTAGAACATATTCTGAATTTTAGTATAATAAATTTCTTAGCTTATGTCGATGAATCAACAAGAATTTCAGAAAAGCCCTACACAGACTGTTAACGAAGGTAAGAGCCTATGGAATAGGTTCCCAGACATGTGAGTGGTTCGAAGACTTCTTTAACAATGGAACCCAGTATGTTGTCCTCAACAGTGAGTGCTTTTCAGAAATGAGGGTATCATCAGGAGTGGCCCAGTGAGCAGTGTGATAGAGCTGCTATTAAGGATGGCTGTTATACAACATGATACCCACTGGCCATCATCACCTCACAATGGGAGGAACTACTCTTTATGAATATTAGAGAAGACACAAGTCTATACTCCACACTCAGGAGGATATTTTTAGACCAAGGTGCTCCAACCTTTTTCTGTGATGGACTGGGAACAGTGGATGGGCTTAAGGAGATAGTGCACACAATATCTCCATCAGAGGAGATAAAGATGTTGGGTAAGACAGTAGCTGAACTTTTCAAGACTGCATAAATATAAATCTGTATGCCAAAACTTCTTAAGGATGTTACTCCAAAGACTATGGTTTAGAAGTATGGTCGCATAACCAGGTCTTGACATTGGACTGGAGGTTAACTGACTGAAAGGTTGTATCTGATGTCCAAACCATTGTGGTGAAAGTCAGTGAGGAAACCCTGATAGCAATGTGAGAACAGAACCTGAAACTGTATTCAGAGTTCTCACAAGGTCATTAAGGATATTGGGAGCAGCCATGGTGACACTCTGGCAGCTGGAAGAATTGCAGATACATCTACATATACATATACACAGATACTCTGCAAGCCATCATACGGTATGTGATGGAGAGTACCCTGCACAATACTCTGCAAGCCATCATATGGTGTGTGGCAGTGGGTACCCTGTACCACTACTTGTCATTTCATTTGCTTTCCTGTTCCACTCCCAAATACAGTGAGGGAAAAACGACGTGTGCCTCTGTATGAGCCCTTATTTCTCGTATCTTAGCATCATGGTCCTTAAGCATAATGTATGTTGGCGACAGAAGAATCATTTGGCTGTCAACTTCAAATGCCAATTCTCTAAATTTTCTTAATAGCATTTCTTGAAAAGAACGTCGCCTTCCCTCCAGGGATTCCCATTTAGGTTCCAGAAGCATCTCTGTAATACTTTTACATGTTGTCTGAACTTACTAGTAACAAATCTAGGAGTCCACCTCTGAATTGCTTCAATATCTTCCTTAAATCTGATCTTATGCGAACGTATTTTGGTTCATTTGATAGCTCCCAACCACAAAAATCCGTTTTGTTATCATTTAACGTGAGAGCAATAAACGAAGAGGAAACAACAAAATCACTGAACGTAAACACAGGTTACGTGGAGAAGACACACCTCCCCAACACGACTCGGTCTGCTCTGTGCATCAGCCCCAGTCTACGATATTTCCAAACAGGGCAATATTAAGTAGTGGCGCCCAGCCACACTTCCGTAACCAGAAGTGGGAGAAGGTACTACTCATACGCGACTCAACTGCATGTGCACAAGAGCCCGCCTGCAACTGCTCAAAGGAATCTAATTTAAACAGTTGTCATGTGATGCTCATCGGAGGCAATTAGTTGTTACAAAGCATTGAATAGTGTTCCTAAAGCTTTTGACACACTTTACTGTTGGCAGACACTTGTATTAGCACTGTTTTGTTGTTGTATATGGCAAATTTCATTTGTAACTTAAGTTTTATTCCCCCCCCCCCCCCCCGCCCCTCCTCTCTGTTCATGTTTTCATGTTTTGTTGCTGCAGTATCATTCTGCAGTAGTGGGATACGATAATAACCTTTGTTAGAGTATTGGTTCTTACCAGTCAAAATAACAAATATTTAACTGAAAACTAAAACAATGAAAAATTCCCGTAATTCTAAACAATTCCCGGGTTTTTCCCGGTTTTCTCCCAAATGGAAAAATTCCCGGGTTTTTCCTGGATATCCTGGTTGTCCCTGGTCGTATACACCCTCAAATAGAAACAATATTTTTGCCAACTGCAATGGACACTTCCCCTCCAAGGGCCTCTAATCTGTCTTTCCGATATATGTTCCATGACTTGCTAAATATCTCAGAGCTTTCCACTTCAGGTTTCAGCCAGCTATCGGTCCCAAGAATAATTTGAGTGCAAAAATCTTACGGAGGGCAGTAAATTTGGGAACTTTATTATGAATACTTTGACAGTTTGCCGATAAAACTGCGACAGTCGAAGTGTCTTTATTCTGAATGCTGTTTGAGTTCCCTTGCTGAATATCAACTGGTGAGTGTTCATCAGAGAATCTCAAACTACTGCAGTCTAAAAAATTCCTCATGTTTGCTCTATAAGTACTCTGCTACCCGAGTAGCTGCTTCCTTTGTGTAGTACACCCCTGACCTATCAAGGGGAGACCTACAAATCCCCACACTATAACGCAGGTCTAGAAATCTGCAGCCAAAACTGTCACAGAGTCAGCAAAGCCTTTGTTTCAGAACCTTCACACGGCTCCAAACCAAATTACCCCAATCAACTCTGGGAATGATGTTGTAAATTGTGAGCTCTACCTGCACCCTTCATGTGAGGCCAACAGTCTTCACCACCTCCGACAGTCACCTGTAGGACCTGAGGATTGCCACAGAACCTACGCAACAGGTGTCCTTGGTGCTGACATGAGGCACAACTTGCAAATAGCTACATCTCTACATCCTACATGCTTGATAGCCACAGGCAAGGCTGCCTCCACATCTCAGATGAGATGTAAAGACTGTAGCAAGAGGGCGAAACTGCACGACATGTAACTTAAAATTGAAACGTTGGAGCCAAAAGGCACAGAACATTCATGTCATTAATTCCTGAAGAATTTGTGTCTACTAAAGATCTAGCAAAGGGTCTCCTATTACTCTTTAAGGATACTGGCAGGCATTACTAAAATCACAGAGAGGAACCGCACAATAAATTCAGTTTCAGTGCAGGCAATAGCAGGCTAAGACCACTGTTGTTTTGGGTCCTTGTGCAAATCTAATCAAATCAAGATAGCATCAGCTGCTGCTACTTTGCTGAAGCAGTGCACGGCCACCCATGTACTTGCAGTGCTGAAGGTAAGCACACTGCTGAGTGTTATATTAAGGTGGCAACTGCAGTCTGGGAGACTATGCTCACTACTGAGACACTGCCACCAACTTCTGAAGAAGCACCTTACAGTATAAAAGAATGTTATTGCTAAATGAGCTCTCCTGATTCTGCCACTGCCCTGGCACTGTTAGTACGCAACTCACTGTCCTGCACATGCCATCCTCAAGCAGTTAATGACAGTCCGGTCACTTAATGGTGCTTTACCCCCAGCAGCATTACACTTAATGCCAGAAGAAAGCCAGTGAAAGCGAGTGATGCCATGGGACAGCAATCAGCATCAATCATCTCAATGTGGTGAGTCTGCAGCTCATGGTCTAGTGGCTAGCATTGCTGCTTCTGGATCACAGGGTCCAGGTTTCTATTTCCAGCCGGGTTGGGAATTTTCTCTGCCCGGGGAATGGGTGTTTGTGTGGTCCTCATCATTTCATCATCATCATTTATGACAGTGACTAGCTTGGACTAGGTACAAATTGGGACTTTGTACAGGTGCTGATGACCATGCAGTTGAGTGCCTCACAAACCAAACATCACCACCATTATCATCAATGTGTTGAGTAAGAATGAACTCTTTTTGACATTTTTCTATGTGATTATGTGGGTAATATCTAAATGCCTGTATTTCAGGGCTGCTTGGAAGGTGCTACTGGTGATAAAAGACTCAGTCAGGAACTTAAGTGACTTTAGGTGGAACACAAAAGAAACACATGGATGTTTGCTCCCAGTAAGGTGTGGACAGTGTAACTTGTTGGAACACAGTGCTCTGTGTGCCAAATTTACATCGGTGATCTATTTTAAATGTAGAATGGCTGGGCTTTATGGCACAGAACATAGGGAATGCGCAAAGTTAGCACTCAGGCATAATTACTAGAAGTGTCTGCAGTAGAAGGTATAACAGTATTATTGGTATTAAGTTCTTTCCTATTGTATTTTTCCCAGTGTTGTAAACACTGGCTAGAAAATGAACAAACCAGCAATATACAATATAACTTTGATTTTACATTATCCGATTTTACGTTTTTTACAATTTTATATCACAAAAGTGTAGCCCCTGTGAAAACCCATAACATCAATACTAAAAACTTCCCAATTTTATGTTTCTTCCTAGTAAGGTTTACCTCAATAATATGTTCTTACTTGAGGTCTCACTTGAATTCATCTGTTTTCTTCCTATTGACATTTGATGTGAATGAACAAGTTATAAGTGTCACAAAAGACAGACGGTTCACACTGCCGGAAGTGGCGGAGGTCAGGCAGGCCACTGCAGAAAGCAGAGATATGAGAGAAAAAATGCTGACATTAACCAAAATCAGCATTGCCAACACAACTTTCAACATTTGGCTTCACTGCACAATTGTGATACAGCTACTGCTAGGTTGCCCACTCTTGTCTTTTTGCACATGTTTCCAATGCACTGTATTCAGCAACAATGTCGATATTCAGTCTTTTAAATTCGTACAACAAGTCTCAAAGAAAATGCTCGATCAGAATCAAGGGAACATCGGCCATTTCTGCCTAGTGAGCTCTTATTGGCTTGTGACTTGTTATGTCACCCAAGAGCCAATGCAGCCACCACGCAACACTAACACATATAAAATAAGATTGCCTTCTGGATGCGGAGAGAGGGGGACAGGCCCTTAAACGACGGGAGTGCAGGTAGGGGTGAAAGCCTATTGCAAGTGCTGAAAATTTACTTTTCGTCCATATCATGTCCTATGGCAGAGATGTTACAAAGAAACAGAACAACGGTTTTGCGATAGCACATTTTGACTTTTGTGCTCAAATCTGACATAATATAGTTGCAACAACTACATACACTATTCATGTATATACTTTGCACCACACATTGTATGTCATATACATTGTCAGGATTGAAAGAAGGCATGAAGCGAAACTGTAGCACCACAGCTTCCTTTTAAATTAACATTTTACAGGGTCCAGAAATTAACTGAGCCAACCTCTAATAAGCTTGTAACATCAATTAGGGAAGTAAACTCATTTTTTCCCATCTCTGTTTCTCTCATCGAACCTAAAATAAAACTCTGCGGGGATGCACACACACCTCTCTGTACCAGACAAGCCCACTGTGTTTACCTCACTATGTAATAAGTTTATAGACCTTAGGCTACGAAGCATTTGAAATTCCTAAAGTACTGGATATAAAGTTTAAACAGGCACAGAAGCTGTAAGTCAGAGTTGGCGGCAGAATTTCGTTCTTCTCCTCCTGGGTAGCAATTTTACCAACAGTCATAGCATCAACTGACATAACCAAATTGCGCATCCCCCAAATATCAGAACTTTATGTCTTAAAATTAGGTAAAAAGTGGGTTCTGCCACTAGTAGTTCTGTAGGGTATTTAATTGAAAAGCTTACAACTTGATAAGGATGTACAATGTAATTGATCTATGGTATTTCCCTTCATCCATTTCCCAAATATTACTGCCACAAATTATACATTAAAACACATAGTTTTGAGGGTTCCTTCATTTTACTTTCACTCTGAAAATAGCAAAAGGGGAAACAAACTGAAAACTGAAACAGGGTGTATATGCGAACAAGGAAAAAGAATTCCCCAATTTTTTTCTGTATTTCCCAGTTAAAAATACACACTTCCTCCTGGCTAAAACCAGACTTTTTTCCATTTAAGTAACAGTATATTTTCTCTTGGAGCTGTAAAACTTATCAGTCCTTTGAATGGTTATGGTTTTATACACGGATATAGAATTTCCTGGCACTTTAGAAAACGAAACTCAGGGAAAAAACACGTTTTGGAAAGATCTTTAATGTGCAGCAAGATGTACGATGGATATTCTTGTATTACAAAAGTATAAATTCGAATTCCACCACAAATCGCATGTTACTTTCTGAAGCATTGAAATCAAGTTGCAATGCAGTTGTAAGCCAACCATAGCTCATGTCACGTGAACTCACCAGCCGCTAACAGTGGATATTCGGAGCATAGGACATGTGATATAGCCAGCCAACAGCAAGTAGTGCAAACACACAAAAAGAAAAAGTTAATAATTTAAATTATTATCAGTGTTGCTTCGAGGAAAGCAAAGCTTTCACATATAATATTGGTCTCTTAAGGTTAATAAGCTGCAAGAGAAGCTGAACATACAATACAATGTTGATCGTTTTTGCGTCTGTTATACTCTGAGATATATCACACAAATGTGCCACTAAAATTTTTAATAACAACATAAATGTCTGATCTTCTAGGCTCAAAATTCTTCTAAATGGCTTGTCATCAAAGAGTTAATTTTTAAATGAGAGTCAAACGTTCTGTCATTTAAGAAATTCATCGTACATTCTCACACGTAGTTCAGCTTGCATGAATGAAAATTTACTTTGAAAGTAACGCTTTTCAAACCATCAATCACAATATTTTCCTGTGACCTGTTAGAAATAAGTTCGTTTCAGCAGTTGGCAGAGAGCGCCCGGTAACTGGTGCCACTGCACTTGCGCAGCTAGAATGACATAGGAAGCCCATATGTTTGTACGTGTAGAACATTAAAAAATCTTACATTATGTCATAAAAGAAACAAGACATCAGAATTTTGTGAACCATACTAAAATGTGCACATTTAATGTGCATACTTAAAGTGCACATTCATATGTCCAGATTCCCAATGAAGCAGACCTCGACCTAATATTAAGCTATTCAGTGTGGTTTTTGGGCTGTAAATTTTCTTGGAGTACCAGTACTGTATTATCTCATGTTTGGTTCTTTATTATGTCATAATGGCATATGTGCTAGAACGTGAAATTGTGCACTTGAAATTCAGTGAACAGTTGAAACTAGCCAATAGTGTGGAATTAAAAACTTCATTTCAAATACATTGACTGCCTCAGTGGAATTGATTAATAAAAGCGAAATTTCTTTAGCAAACTTACAAAAATAGCTTCATTGTTCTGCAAGGCGATCAATACCTGACTGTGAGAAAGACGGAAATAAAATAAAATCTGAAACTAATAACATATTTTAGCCTCCCATTAAGGTAACGTATTTTAATTCACTTGATAGCTCTCGGCTGCAGAAATCCATTTTGTTTTAATCTACATCTACATCATACTCTGCAAGCCACCTAATGGTGTGTGGCAGAGGGTACTTTCGGTACCATTATCTGATCCCTACAACCCTGTTCCAATCGCAAATAGTGCGTGGGAAGAATGATTGTCGGTAAGAGTTTGTTTAGCATCTCCATAACGCTTTCTCACCAGCTAAACGATCCTGTGTCGAAATGCGGCGCTCTTCATTGGATCTTCTCTATCAGTCCTACCTGATAGGGATCCCAGACAGATCGACAATACTCAAGAATCAGGTGAACAAGCGCCTTATAAGCCACTTCTGTCATGGATGAGTTACATTTCCTTAAGATTCTTACAATGAATCTGAGTCTTGTGTCTGCTTTTCCCACTTTTGTTTTATATGGTCATTCCACTTAAGGTCGCTTTGGATAGTTACACCTAGACATTTTATGACAGACACTGTCTCCAGCTGTTTGTCATCAATAGTGTAGCTGTACAGTAGTGGATTTCTTTACCTATGTATGTTTCATTTGACATGATAGCAGTAAACGAAGAGAAAACAGCAAAATCATTTTTAGCACCCATCTTTCTGCAGAGTCTGATAGATAAAACATATGTGTTCAAGGGTAGGTAAGACATGTTATTTGGTCTTAAGTGTGCTAAAGTGCAGTGCCATGCCTCTTCACACAGCACTCTTCTATTGCATGTCACTGTATTTCAATCTGTGGAATTGAAAAGTGTATTTAAATCTTGCAATTAATACTGGATGGGATTATTTGTAATCGGAAGAACAAGAACTCTTCAGAAAATTTCACTCTTTATTGCCTGTTAGCTAATAACTTGCTATTTTGTGTGACATAAAATTAAATATAAGTTACATAAAACCAAGAGCCAAGCAAGACAGTACACATTTCTTCAATCCTTAACTCCTCACATATTTTTTCTCTAATCTTGCTACGACTTTAAATGGCATGCTTTCCTTTCTGTGAAAGAATTTATTACCTCATCAAGGTTAGTCAAACATTCTGATACATGAAAAATTGAAATGTCGTTGTCTAATACTAAAAAAGCTGTTAATACAAATAGTACCCAAGACTGGTGTGGTTTCTCGATCTTTGTTACATCTATTTTCTCACTGTCTGCTAGATAAAGCAAAATAGGCCTTTCTAATATTCCTGCAATTGTAACACACACCAAATAAATGAGACTGTTTTGGCACAACTGGTCATTTTTATAACACAACAGACTATAACTCACAAAGTACCAATATCAAACGCCTATTAGGCCTACTACAAACAAAAAGCTTTATGTTAGGAAATAGTTTCACATTTCATTCATATGCTCCAGTTTCTCAAGCATAAGATCAAAATTTGGAATCATCATATTCTTCCACAATTTGTGTGATGTCCCCATTTCTTCTCCTTCCTCGTTCTAACAAACAATCTCGTCATCGCTCATTCTGTAACCATTCCTGCCTCTGTCAAAACTTATTGGACGGTTAACTTCATTAACTTCCAGAATCACGAGTTTCGTTATCCTGCGGTTATTCTTTGGTTAGGCATTGTTACATGTTCATACAATGGATTTTACACACTGCTTCCAGAATACAACTGAAGCAGCTGCTAGCCAGGAACTGTACAACTGGCCCTTACTAGTTTAGCAAGCTGACCAAAAATTTTCTGTCAAAATTTCATTTTCTTGAATACACCAAGAAGATAATATGTAATCTTTCTTACCTGTTATTCCTGTTAGTCATTTATTTCCACTCTGGTAGTCTAAATCTACCAATGTTGCTACTTATTATAACAATGCTGATCATTCGCAAATCCAATAAACCACATAATCAGACAGAGATTGGTATTCATCCGATCGGATTTACTCCGATTAGCTTGTATGGCCCCGTCCCCTTTTGTTTCCAGGAAAGTTTATTTCTACATGCGACGAAGATTCCCCTGACAGAGACATCAAATACACTATGCATGCATTCAAAAATCAACTTGTGGTTCATTCAGAAAACAACTTAAAATGGGTTCAGAAACCAGCAGTGATGTGCTTCAAAATCATATGAGTAATCAATAGACCAATGTGCACTGGAGGCTAAGTGCTTTGTGAAACAAGTTTGTTTTTTAACTTCAAGAATATGAATTTGGTGCCCCCCCCCCCCCCCCCCCCACCCTCACCCGAAATTGCCACCCAGGTCAGATATCTCAATTTGCTCCCCTCCCGTTGATATGACAGCTTGGGCGTGTCAGTAAAATTTTTACCAGTATCATCTAGCTGCTGGCTACGACATCTAATGCAGCCAACAGCCATATTTCTGTGGCCAGAAGTGGGAGAAGGTACCACTCATATGCGACTCTGCTGTGCATGCACATGAGCCTGCTTGTAACTATTAAAACAAATCTAATGTAAGCAGTTGTGACAACACACTCATTGGAGGCAATTTGTTGTTATGAAGCATTGCACAGTCTTCCTAATGCCTTTGACACATTGTTGGTAGATGCTTGTATGAGCACTGTGTTTTGTTGCTGTATATGGTGCATTACCTTTGCTATTTGTTTTATTTTTGTTTTTCTCACATTCATGACTTATTTCTTAAGTATTATTCTGCAGTAGTGAGATACAGTAATAGGAGTATTGGTTCTTGCCAGTCAAAAATAAAAAAACTTAACTGAAAACAGAGACAATGAAAAATTTCCCATGTTTTCCGCAGTATTCTGGTGGATGAAAAAATTCCCAGTTTTTTCCCGGATCTCCTGGTTGTCCTGGGTCATATACACCCTGTGAAATACAGTGAAAACTTCTGGAATAGATCTCAGATGTTTGTTTTTCACCTGCACCCAACAGCAGTATAGCATGGTGACATAACACTAATGCAGTGACTTCTAGCATATATATTGATAAAAAGGCAGCTTTTCCCAAAATACAGCTGATGTGATCAGTGTATAGCAAATAGAGTGACAGCAGCTTCCACTCAGGATTAATTAATAGTTATACCTTGTACGTCCTTCAACACTGTGAATTAATTTTACCATACATACAGAAGTTCTGCTTGGAGTCTGTTGGCAGAATCTGGAACGCGCCGTACCTCTACCGACTGCAGCCAACACAGGTTACTCCATTTGCTATGTGTGGCATCACAATTAACAGGACGTGTTCCAACAGTTATTGGTATAAATACGTATTATATGTTAAGGAAAACTTGTGCGTGTATACATGCTTTCATGAAACCTGCTGTATTCAAACTACAGCAAGCAACAACTCAAAGCACAAATGGCGGGTGTTGGCAACACTGCAAAATGCTCCACTTCGACCACTCAGCACAATGAACAAAGTTCATGAGCAATACACAAGAAGTCACTGTGCTTGCATCACCAGAGTATACTGCATGGCCACTGACTACAGACGAAAAACACACACCCTCTCATGTTACTATTCCTTCGTCTTTCTCAGTACTTCACAGTTTTCCATTTAATTCACCATGTTCATGAATTTTTGCTTTCTTCTGGATTAGCACAAAAGAAAGAGCTCTCAAAAGCAAGTGTTTTGATACATAATTTGTGGTAATAGCATGTTGGAAAATAGCTCAATTACATTGTGACACAGATACCAACTTCAATTTTTTGACGAGTTTTTATTTGCTGTTACACATCTATGATTTTTAAAGAATGGATTAAATTCATTACCAGAATTATTGTACAAATATTGTATTGTGCATTTAATTTCATTCACTTCTATAGATATTATACAAAGTATTGGAAAGGAATATAAGTTTTAATCATATATGCCAATTACATATGTTTTTGCTCATATTTTGGGGGTTTTTAACGTTTTCCTCAATTCTGCATTTTCCTCAAGTTTGTGTTTTTTAAGTCTGGACCACATGAAAATGTTAATAGGAGTTTTATTGTAGGAGGTTAACACTATGGAGGCAGTTCAGACTTTGTTGGAGATGGCACAAATGCAGGCAGATAACACAGACTTAAGAGAGGACAGATTTTCGTCCAGTTTATCAGTACCCATCCCACATGCCAGTACTGTTACCCAAGCTTATTCTTTTTCTGGATAGGCAGGAGAGGACGTGTGTCTATAGACAACCTACTGTCAATTCCAAAACTGAAATGTTGGTTGGAGCTGCATGGGGCTACATTACGTTTAGTGGGAAATACGAAAGACATGCAGTGTATTACAAGAGGTAATAAACGTTCAGGTATTTGAGGTTCTGAAGAAAGGCTTGCTGCTGTGTTATAAGAGGAAGAAAGTTGTTTGTATTATAGGGAGAAGTTAAACAGTGTATCACAAAGAGAAAGTGAATCCACTGAAGGTTCCAAGGACAGGACAATAAGCATAACACTTTGGAGACAGGCCTCTTAAAAGAATACCAGGTCTAGGAAACTGCCCATTAATGCTGTTATTTAAGGTGTTACTGGCACAAATGGTAATTGATGTATCTTCAAGAATAATACATACTAAAAAAGGACTAAGCTTCAAAATTTATTTTTTGAATTTACTTTAGGTCTTTGATAGATCACAGATTTGAAAATAATGAGAGAGTCCACAATTATGCAGAATTGCAGAAAACTGCGAAATGACTACATGCACGAAATTAAATCAATGAGATCATATTGGCTCAGCCATTCACGACAAGTCGGCCACGGTGGCCGTGCGGTTCTAGGTGCTTCAGTCCAGAACCGCGGGAGTGCTATGGTCGCAGGTTCGAATCCTGCCTCGGGCATGGATGTATGTGATGTCCTTAGGTTAGTTAGGTTTAAGTAGTTCTAAGTTCTAGGGGACTGATGACCTGAGATGTTAAGTCCCATAGTACTCAGAGCCATTTGAATCATTTGAACCAATCACGACAGCAGTTGATATGTTCACTAATGTTTCTTTTAAAATAATTCTAGAAATTGGCAACAGAAGGCAGCACTTGTCAGGGGTCAGGTAGCAATCTGTGCATTGTTCTCATGTGAAATGAGTCCAGTTTACTCGCATCTTGAGAAAATTGCGGTCCAACCTATTCTTTTATGTGATCTTTCAAAAACAAAGTTGTGGCCTGATCTGTAATTGGACTTGATCTTCAAAGTGTTAATGTCATATGTGTGAGGTGATGCAAAGTGATGATACTTGTAAGGTCCTACTGCAGAAGGTGGTACAGACTGTTGGATGCATTTCTGCCTAGGTTGCCACCCAATGTATCAAGACAGGTATGGGCAGAGTTTCCAAAAGACATAGCTGACTCATAGTAATGGCAACAACATTGGACGAGATAGAGACAGAGACCCAAGACTGTGATAAAATGGGGATTTTTTTCGCTAATGTCAAGTGCTACCACTACAGGCAGTCAAGCTACATAGGACAAGACTGCTGGCAGTTGTAGTTTACGAAGTGTGGGAGAGTAGGGCATTGAGAACGAGGCTGAAGCAGAATAATGGACACGATAAAAAGTGATGGAATGGGGATGGCAACCTACTGATAAATGGCAATGGGGCTCCTGAGCCACCGAGCGGGGCTCCCAGTAAATTTTAGTGCAATCAAAATATGTGCAGAGATAAAATTTTGTTTAATTTGCTTAATTAATAGTTGGAAGGGAAGACAAGTTTCTATTGGACACAGATGTGCAGATGTCTGTGGCAAGTTTGGACCTCATGAGGCCCACGATACAAGTTACGTGGACTGGATGGTTGTTATGCGCATTCACTAAGATCAACAATACAGAGCTTTCAGATGGAGACAAAACATTTCCAAGGATGAATGGACGTTTTGCCTTGTACAGGTGATGATTACTGTGCACCCTTAGGGCTAAATTTTCCTATATAAACATCTTGCTAAAACTGACATTGGGCAGTGTACAATAGAACTCGATTGGACATTGTTTCACATGGGGGGAAACTGGTACTGTGCCACATTACTGAAATGTTTAGCCCTGGGATTCTGTGTAGCTCCAAATTGAATAAGTAAGATGTGCTACTTGCTTTCAGAACAAGAGCTTTTATTTCACACCAAAGAGAAAAAGAGTCATACACAGTTATTATAATATATAATTCTGCTGTGCCACAGCATCCTCCCCACTGTAGGAAACCTCCAGTGGTATAACCAGCTCGATGACCTGATAATCTCTCTTGGTGCTGTAGTAGTGAGAATAATAATCTAAAAACTCCATCCCAGCCAGTTAGTAAGGCTTTTACCCTCTCCCACATACATCAGGGCAAAGCATCTCCTCGGAGAAGTACCATGTCAACAATTCTAATCTTCTGGCTTTCAGGACTCCAACCCACTCAGTTAAGTAGTAAGTCTCCCCTGTGCCAGGAAGTGAGTTGTTGTGAGCACTTTGTCATCAGTATGGGCAAAGATCTCAAATTGATTGTGGCTTTGGTGCCTACAAGAACAGTTTGAAGTCTCTACTCATTCGGACTGCCTCTTCTTGTCCAGACTGCTTCACTTGAGTGCTTTACGAAGGTGTCATTTTACTGAATCATCAGCCTCCCCACCAAGCTTAACATAGGACAATCAACTTCCAGGCACAGGGGCCTGCTTGTATCCAGACTAGGGCCCTACAGGAATTAGTCCAAACCGCTGTACTGCCAATGTCACAGCTGGCATCATTCAAGTATTAAAGCATTGCCAATGTCACAGTTGATATCATCGCAGTTAATAATGAAACAGTCTCCTTGCCAACAATGTAGATAGCAATCTGTTACTCTCTTGAGGGACGCTAAACTGTTTTTACGGCATATTAGGAGTGTATGCAGCTTCCATGTGACATACAAGCCGACACAATATACTCAGTCAGAAGTACAGCAAAAAATGAAAACACATCTACTTCTATTCTCAGAGGCTGAGAGCCACCTGGATACAGATATATTAGACAGATACAGAAGCAATGGCCACACTCGCCTTTCGAGAAAAGCTGATGTGGCAGGATTTCGTTGCAACACAATCCCAATAGGCAATTGTCTTCGACTAAAATCTTCCAGGAGTTGGATACTGATGAGATTAAATCCAGAGGATCATAAGGCTTGCATTACCTTGTAACAATTTTTTTTTTAATTTGCTATCATGTCTAATGCTTTGCCAATGATAGCCATTAGTTGTCTTTCACCGTAACGTTCACTTTTATGTCTTGTCCATGGGCCATCCATGTTTCTTTCAAGCAGGGTGAATTTGCGTCAATGAGACCACTTCATAGGAGAAAGGCACCAATCTTTCTTGTCCTTTGGTTCCAGGCACAAAATCATCTGTATCTTTATTCTTATGCATACTACAGGTCTAAAGTTTTCAATTACCTATCACGACAATGGATTTTTTGAATATTCTACCGTATCATTATTCCAATAACAAGAAAAAGTATAAATGTGTGAAGACCATGCACCTCTGTCGTGTACTTGTCTGGTTGTTCCCCAGAGGTTTGCTGATGAATATTCACAATAATACTGATGTACATTTAACTAATACGGTTCAATTCGAATAAACCTAATTCCTTCAGCTGCCTGTGTAGCAATCAGTTCACATTAATTTACAATACACTGTGTGCCTGTAGCAGTGTGTTTGTATAGTTGATCAGGTTTATACCATATTACCTCCTGAAGGAGACGAGGTACTGGCAGAAGTAAAGCTGTGAGTACCGGGCGTGAGTCGTGCTTCGGTAGCTCAGATGGTAGAGCACTTGCCGGCGAAAGGCAAAGCTCCCGAGTTCGAGTCTCAGTCGGGCACACAGTTTTAATCTGCCAGGAAGTTTCATATCAGCGCACACTCCGCAGCAGAGTGAAAATCTCAGTCTGCATATTACCTTCTAACGGGAGGCTACAGAGGCAGCGTGGCTCCATACTGCAGCAGAGGACTTCCAATGACTTGTTAAGTCCAGGGCATATCAAGCTGCTGCACTACGTTGGGCAAATGGGGTCAGACATGATATTAGGAGCTATCGCAGGACTTTTGTCTGCTCAGTGTGAAAGAAAATTACATACTTGGCATGAAACAGTCCCTTTCTGACGCTGTGAATGTAATGTTGCTCATTATACTTTTATATGACTGATTGCACATTTACTCCTCCTTATTAGCAAAGATGGGAATGTTGCTCACATAAATTTTTCTACTTGTTGCCCGTAGCAGACCTTTCCCCAGTTTCAGCATCAAAATATTCATTGTAGCTGGAAGCTGAATGAGTAAGACGTGCCGCTTGCTTTTGCAACAACAAGAACTTTTATTCTATAAAATGAGAAAAAGATTCATACAAAGACATTATAATACATAATTCTACTGCACCGTGACACATGCTGCAAAGGGAGTCAGTTACACTGTGCTCAAGGCCACTAAAGGTTAAATCACACAATGAAGTATCCCAAGTTCTAGGGAAAATACTGTGGGCGAATGCGGGAATTATTTTGCTGCTAATTGCGATATATGTGGTTGAGCCACAAAAGAGAGTGATACGTCAGATACAGCATGGTGTTTTGCATGCAGGACTGTTTTACATATACAGGAATTATATGGTGAGCAAGTGGTGCCCTTTAGAGTATATAATTTTGTGATAGAAATAAAATAGAAAGAAACTTCCACATGGGAAAAATATATTAAAAACAAAGATTCCAAGACTTACCAAGTGGGAAAGCGCCGGCAGACAGGCACAATGAACAAAACACAAAAACACACACACAGAATTACTAGCTTTCGCAATCGATGGTTGGTTCTTCAGGAAAGAGGGAAGGAGAGGGAAAGACGTAAGGATGTGGGTTTTCAGGGAGAGGGTAAGGAGTCATTCCAATCCTGGGAGCGGAAAGACTTCCCTTAGGGGGAAAAAAAGGACAGGTGTACACTCGCGCGCGCACACACCCACGCACGCACGCGACACACACACACACACACACACACACACACACACACACACACACACACACACACACACACACACACACACATATATATGTGTGGATGGATGTGTGTGTGTGTGTGTGTGTGTGTGTGTGTGAGTGTGTGAGTGTAAACCTGTCCTTTTTTCCCCCTAAGGGAAGTCTTTCCACTCCTGGGATTGGAATCACTCCTTACTCTCTCCCTTAAAACCCACATCCTTTCGTCTTTCCCTCTCCTTCCCTCTTTCCTGAAGAAGCAACCATCGGTTGCGAAAGCTAGTAATTCTGTGTGTGTGTTTGTGTGTTTTGTTCATTGTGCCTGTCTGCCGACGCTTTCCCGTTTGGTAAGTCTTGGAATCTTTGTTTTTAATATAATTTTGTGATAGAATACACAGACTATTCTAAAGGCTTGTGGGTTACCAGTTTGGAGATAAATTATCTGGGTAGTATAAATTTGGACCCTACGAGTAAGCTAGCTGCCAGATTAAGTGCATTATGAGAAAACATAAAACACTTGGAAGTAATAGAAAAAATTAGTACTGGAAGAGGATATTATGGGGCTTGAGGGCCTGTTTAACTCATGTGGGTCTTCGCCAGTGACCCCAATGATGCAGCACAGAATCCCAATCAGAAATCGACCACATGGGTATTGTTCAAGTCATACCACATACATAATCACCCACAAACTGGTGATGGAGGAGTTTATTAATCAAATTATTATTGAGAATAGTACGAGTCTTTGGGGAACATCAGGGTGAGCATCCAAAAAAAGAGTATGGATAGCACGAAAGCTCATCAGCTTTGCTGTGATTACAGATATCTTAAGAGTTGTACAATAAGATGCTTATTCAATCACAAATATATAGGATATTTGGATTATTTGGGCAGTGCACGTACTTTTTCACCCCAGATCTGGGTATTGCATATCAGTAGTCAGAAGTAGCCTCAGAGGACCAGCTGAAAATGATGTATATGGTTCCTTCAGCACACCACCAATCTTGTCGTATGATAGTTGGCTAAAGAATGCAACAGATACATTTCACCATTTGTTAGATGGAGTGTATGGTATATTGGGATGACATAACTATCTATGAAAAGGAAGTGGAGGAACAACTGAGGCTGCTAATGAAGGTGTTTAAAATGACACATGCCGCACAATCAACACTCAGAGTACTGGGAAGTGTCACTTCACATCACATGAAGTGTACAATGTTTAGGAT
This sequence comes from Schistocerca gregaria, assembly GCF_023897955.1. Taxonomy (NCBI): domain Eukaryota; kingdom Metazoa; phylum Arthropoda; class Insecta; order Orthoptera; family Acrididae; genus Schistocerca; species Schistocerca gregaria. The sequence continues at coordinate 185,192,710 of NC_064925.1, read as the reverse complement.
AGGTGGCTAGTCGTGGTGAAATCCGGACGTAGCCTAGATTACTAAATACTGCACAGGATTTTCCAACACCTTACATGGAGAAGGAGTTACTGTCTTTCATGGGTTTAACATATTATTATAAAACGTTTGTTCCAAAACTTACAGAAATAGTACAATCTCTCAGCCACTTAACGGAAAAAGGAGTGAAGTTCTATTAAACATTAGAGAGCAGAGACATGGTAGATAATTAAAAGAATTGTTGACAACTGGTCTAGTGCTGATTTTTTGCAAATTATCAGGGTCATTCAATGATCCAGAGGTTGTACAATGAAAACCACTGAAGGAATCATAATTCCATTGCCTGCAGAAGAAGCTGTGGTCCATATTAGAGCAGCAAGGCCCAAAACGTGCCACTAGGGGTCATGGGCACACATCCATATGACAATAAAGCAAGCTCATGCACTTGTAGCCAGTCCATTGAACTCACTAACACTGAAAACAGAGGAATGGAGGCTTTGAAAGAAGATCAAAGGGGTATAAGTGCATTTCCTTAGCACCGGAGGAGTGCGGGCAATGGAAATTAATTAAGGAATGGCGCAAGTGTGTGGAGAGAACTTCATGTCTATTGCAAATGTCAAGGTGCGGCACAAGACTTTCAGGGAACTATGTATGCCACTGGCTGATGAAACACGAACTAGATGCCACACCGGATTATGGATACTACTCTCCAGCAGGCGGTGGCCCTTGTTGCTGAAGACCAGTAACAGTGGCAACCACTGCCTGCAGAGATCAGACTGAGTGTTGTAGTTTAATCATTTCTAACTAAAGGGGAAGCATTCGCAGAAACTGAAAAACAGATTATGTCTGTTTCAGTACCTTGAGTCATAGAAACATTTATGGAAATTAAAATGGGAGACTGTTACTGACTGGCTGCTTGTAGAGAGTGGATTTAAATCTGCAATGGTTTCTAATAGGGAACAACTCCAGGAGTTGTCATGTTTTATAAATAAATTTGTGACAGATCTGGAATAATGCTGAACCAAACTTTGCTGAAAACTTTTAACTATTCCATTTATAATTAAGATGGGAAGCTCAAAGTTTGAAGTTTCAAAATAATTATGGAGGGAAAAAGTGAGCTAGAGAGAGAGAGAGAAGGAAATAAAGAGCTAAGCCTGATTATTTCTGAGTATGATATGGGGTTATAATTTAGAGATACATGAGATGAAAACAGATGGAGGTATATTTTACTATTGTCATGAGGACCAAGGTAAGAAAGGTCCTAATGAAATGTGTGCCCTTCTATGCCATTAGACTGAATACTTTGATCCCATGAGAGAACTCCACTTGTTCAGTGATGCACACTGAGACCAAAACTGCAATTGTACAGTCATAAAAATGTTTCTGTTCTTAACAAACAATGGCAGATTTGACAAAGTCTACAACTATTTCCCCACTGAAGGGCACTCTTTCCTACCATTCGACTGTGATTTAGGTGTCGTGAAAAGGAACTTACAAATGTGTGACTGAGTATTTATTGCAAATGTTACGTATCACTAAATCCAGCCACCTTGGTTGCTTTAAAGTTTAAGCTGGAAAAACAAATGAAATATCAAATTTTGATGATGATGGATATCTTTATACAAAAAAAAAATCATTTCAGCTAAATCAATAGGAAGAAGCACTAGAAAGTGGGACAAAGCATCATTTGTTTCACTCTACTTTCTGTACTATGAGCACAGTTCAGCTAAGAAGACACAAGTCATGTATCAAATCATTCAAGTCCATATTTTTACTTTAGTGAAAGCCAGGACATATTTTCCCAACAAGAGGATTGGGTTTCCTGAAACAGAAGCATATGATGGTAAAGTTCCCACAATAAGGGGAAGAATGATGATACTGGGAAACTACTGAAGTATATTAGAGATATGTAGTATCAAGCTTTTATTATCAGCTACAGATGTAGCCTACAAAAGAAATGAATGAAAGTGACTGAAAAGTGGCTGGAACCAGTATTTGTTTCTTTTTTTAAAAAAAGCTTAGGGCATTTTTGTGAATACTTGAGAGTTATCAAGATGATATTATACACACTCAGTGATTTAGGTTTAAAAGCAATAAAAAAGTAATAAGTCAATTGTTCATCATTTAAATGTATTATGGTAATTTTTACGTATAATAGTACACCCCAGATGGACACACATTTTACATTGCATTTATTACACTCAAAATACTATCATTCATCAAGAATAAGTTTTTTATTTTCATGTAATTTAAATAAGTGCCTTACAATATGTTTCCTGCCTCCTTTATTGCTAAAGGGGTATAACTCCATATGATAAAAATCACCATATATGCTGCAAATATTTTTCGAACTAGGTAATACCAATCTTACACATTCCAGAAAATGAACTGATTCATGCAACAGAAAGAAATTTGCTGATAACATTTTAAATAAGGTTCTGGAGTGTATTTTTCTTTCTCTGGAATAATTTATCAATCATGAGTTGTTCCCTTTTTGAAATAAGTGATTCAACTGCAATGAACATTCAGTGCTCTCTCCACATTTTGTGTCACTCTTTAACACTAAGAGGACTCTCTTTAGCAAACTCCCTGGAAGGACCGCTACTGGTCATATTGTGCAGTGATGTTTTTATCTCTTTTTTCAGTTTTATTTGTTAAATTAAATCAGTACAGTGCCTTTAAATGTCACTAGGGCTTAACAATTGCCCTACCAAAATGCTATGCTTAAATTGTTCTGTGGAAATTATATCAAAGTAAAAAAAACATATTGCAAACACCATTTTGATTGAAATTAAACTTACAAATACAAATAGATACATAATTATTAAAACTGTTTGTTATCTCTATGACTTGTTCTCAATCAAAGCCCCCAACAGGCCACAAACATATATCTGTAAGGAAATAGAAAGAAAAATGGGCATAAAACTGATGTCGCAATTATGAGAAAATAACATTGTTTTTTTCTGTGTAATATTTTCAATCAAAGCCACAATCTTTACTAAAACACTTTGCACACACATACTGAATATTTCCACCACATGGACCACATGCAAATTTCTTGCACTGCAGATACATTTTTAGTTTTGTTTGAACTTCTACCTAACATTTTTTGGCACCTTCACCTTACACAGTTCAGTGGTCCCAATGAATGTATGAACAGTCTCGTTCCTTGATTGTACACCCACGAAAGAGAGTTCTTCTGCTAATTTCAATAGAAACATTCGCCAGGTAACTTTTTCTCCCATTGTCTCTCTGTAAATGAATCAAGGCATTCATTCTAGCAAGACCTAGCACGTTGAGGGGAGAAAAAAAAAAAAAAAAAAACACCATGTATAGGCCATCTGCAGCAGCCAAACTTGACAGTGAACAGCCATTACATCTGGTCCAGAATATCAACTACAAATTTTGTGGGGTTGTAGAAGCTCATCTGAACAAAAACACCAATGCGCTATAATAATACAGGGTGCTAAACTTCTGCTGATCACAACAATGCATTAACAATGCATTGACAGAGGACAGCAACTGTTCCACGAAATACAGGAAAGTGGAAAGAAAAAGAGAGAATTAGATCACAACAGTGATATAAAGTTAGACAAGCAGATGTAAATATTCATCATTGTGGCTTTAGAAAAATGAAATATAAGAAATATCATTCTAATCAAAATGACTGGCTGTCGGCCTTTAATGTAAAAATGTCTGTACTTCATTCAGTTTTTGTAATAGGTGTTTGTCTTTTAGGGAAATTATAAACCAGTCAAGTACATTACAAGTCATGAAGTGTAAGCCCCCCTAAAATAAAATGTGCACTATTTATTAAATGTTAAACAGGGATTATTGGTCAGATTGACCAGTATAGTCCTTCTAGTGTTAATAAATTTTTGTGCCCCGTACTCCTTGCGCTTAAGGAATTGGTCTACACCCCTCTGCTCCTCTTATGAAGCCTCCATTTTTTCTGTTTCCTGCTCCTCTTATGAAGCCTCCATTTTTCTGTTTCTATCATTACCGAGTGCAAGTGAGACGCAACGCATGCACATGCTCGCTCTGTCATCAGACATCACTTGGCTGTGTGCCCGCGTCCCTCTAGTGGTAAGTTTGGGGGCTCTGTGCACTTATAGGAACTATACCTTCTTCCATGTCAATGTGTTATGATCCCTCCAGTGGTTTTCATTTTACAGAGTCCAGTTCATTTCTTTTTGAGTGACCCGAATATGAAAAGGAATTCATATTGTCATGTGATGCAAGCAATCACTGTGTATGAGAAAAGTAGCAGACAGAGCAGAGTCTCATGTAGGTTAAATTAAGCAGAAAGAAATTATTCTACTACAAAGAAGAAAATGCTGAGCCTCGTATATGGTTTAACATACTTCTGATGTTATTTATATGGTAAGAAATTTACAATAATAATGGATCACACAGAACTAAAGTGGCTATTAGGGATGAAAGATTCATGAAGCTGATTAAAGAGTTGGGGATTGTAGCTCAGTGAGTTCAATTTCTGAGATTATCAATCAGCTTCAGTAGAAAGGCTGATATGTTATGAAGAGTACGTCACACTGTTACAGTCAGGCAGAAAGCGCAAGCAAAACTAACAACTTGTGTCTTGATTCCAGCGACACTTTGTGTGTGTTTGTGTGTGTGTGTGTGTGTGTGTGTGTGTGTGTGTGTGTGTGGTGAACATATCATGAAATGTTAGCAGGCCATGGAGATCAAAGAATCACAGAAAAGCATGTGGCTGAACAATACTGGTGGTATACTCATAAGCAGGATGTGAAGAACTGTGTGCCGTGAGAACAGCATGCTGAATTGAGCCATGAGCGTACTTCTGCAAAAAGATTACTGCAGGCTAATAAACCACCTGATATGATTGGTATGAATATGCTACATCCTTCTGAGCAAATAACAGCAGGAAACTGCAATTTATTGACAATCACTTTCCACACTACATGGAACAGTGTCTATCCCAAAGCAGTAAGCCATCAGGATAGCTCAGGCTATAGTAAACAAGTGGTTGAAGTTCTGTGTTCCAGAGAGACTGATTACAGATCGAAGCACTAATTTTATGTCAGAGGTAATGAAACAGCTTTGTCATCTATCATATATTCACAAGTCAAGAACAAGTGTTGAAGTCACAAGCAAGTGGGAGAACAGACTGAGTTCATCGAACAATAGGAAAGATGTTAACTAATTATGCCAACAGTAATCTGAATGATTGTGGTAAGCTTTTACCATATGTTGTCCTGGCATATAATTCAAAGGTTTATGAAAGTATAGACCTATCACTCTACAAGGTAGTATATGCCCAAAAAATATCATCACTATTCCAGGTAGTAAAGCCTAATGTAGGGAAGAATGGAGAGCAGGTACAGACTTTTGCAAGAACTTTACAGAAGTATGAAATCGAGTACAAAAAGTGAATAAAAAGGCACTGGAATGTCAGGATCAGATGGGGTGATGTAATTCTATGTTGCCTGGACACTGGGTAGGACAGTGGGTGATATTAACAAACCCTTATACCCCACAGGGAAAGACAATGTAATTATTCATTCAGGCCCACATCAAGCGACTGAGAAGAGCTCCCTGGTGAACGTGACGTTAAAACTTCCTACTTGTATAATAGTCATCAACATTTGACATCTTCATTCCTTTCGATATGTGCTGGACTATTTACCACTGTTATCTGCATCAGTCCCCAAAATAGGTGGAGGAGTTAGGAAAATGAAAGCAACACAGCAAATAGAGCCGACCTGGACTGAGTTTTAGACCTAGAGTTAAGCTGATGTAGTGGGAGAGAGAGAGAGAGTGATTGATGTTTACTTGCTTCAGGTAACACCACTAATGAAGATAGCCTGGAAGAGCATTGCATTATTGGCACTAGTGCAACCCTAGAGTGATGGAGGAGTACCTCTAGAGCAATGGAAGAGTAAATGCCTTGAAGGTACAATATCTAGAGGGTATCATCCTTTCCAATGAACAAGAATAAGTCATCATGGCAAACCACTTATGGACACTGAAACTGGCATACAGTGCCTTGGCTTTAAGGAATGAACTGCAGAGACTGGATGAAGCTTTCATGGGGTTTTACCAAGAAGCCAGATGGAACAGGGTACTGAACAAAGTGTGCAGGGAGTACCAGATGCTATATCTATTCAGAACAGCTAATGCTGCTGATATGGAGCAGGTAAACAATGGGTTGGTTTGGGTGCAGATGGAAGCAAAGGCACAGGTCATACTGGAATGGCATACCAACCAGTTTACAACTAGGGTTGTTAAATAACACTAGGCTGTTGTGAGGGCTAATGGCAGATCAGCTAGCTACACAACTACCATAGCAAATTGAATGAACTGAAATCTGAGCATGGTGATCTACTGGATACCCATTTGGTCATGGCAAGAATCCTGCACACTCTTGCTGACAGTGTGATGGATGCTCGCTTACAAGTTGGTGAGTTACAGGAAGCCATGCACCATGCAGTGCATGAACAGTTAAACTCTAACATGGCACTGTCAAGTCAGTTTCTGACCAGTCTATGGCAGGCACAAGGTGAACCACCAGCAACAAAATATCTTGTCGCTATACTACCACTTCCTTTCAGTTGAGGTCAGTGCTGACTGCAATCACCTCCATGTGCTAGTACTTTTATCAGTGACAAGTACAAATGCCAAACACGAATGGTAAGTGATTCACTTGTATCTGGTGAGACGGAGGACTGTAGGAAAATTTGTACCTGTTGGGAGAGAGGTTCATCTATGTTTACACCATACAGGAAAAAACAGTGCATTGAAGACTGCCGACAAAATGTGGCAATGATGAAGAAGACAGATTTTTGATATGCCATTTCACAGTATTCTAAACTTTCACAAAGATATAATAGACGTAGCTGTTTCTACAGGAAGACAGTTGCAGAAGGATGCCCACGTGGCATCTTTCAACAAGATCTTATTTTCAGAAGACAGGGCCTCACTGACTCAGTTGAAATTACCATCACTTGCTACGAGCAGGACCGTTGAAAGAGAACTGAGCACTTTGAAGTATGGGACAGTGAGATACAACTGAATAATACAAAATGTAACATATCAGGACTGACATTTCAGCTTCTGGCAACAATAATAGGAACTAGGTTCTGAACCGAATGTACCACTGCTGTACGTGTCCAATGATTCTTTAGAAATACAGCTAGCTAGTATAATACCCTGGATCCCACAACACTCAGTTCTCTCACAAGCTTATAACTACACACAAGGGGCACATTAGCACAGAACAGATGTTCCAACATATTCACCAGTATCGCAGCATGTATCAGCACACCGTCACGGTAATAGGAATTTCATGTTTGGGTCCCATCTTCATACTCATCCTCGTTTGCATAGTCTATGTCTATCACCAGTGGAGGACCATCCAACCTGACAACCTGAACCTGCAGTCCATTACATACCAACTGAGTGGGGCATCACTAGGATTTGAGCAGTTACGGGAGGGGGGGGGGGGGGGGTGCAGTTATGAGTGTAAAGGTCTCCTTAGACTATATGTGTGGAGTAAACAATGGGACTCAGTGGACCAAATCTTCCTAAGGGGGAAGAGTGTTGTGGCAATACCCTCCATCCAGACTTTACGAGCCATAGAGAAGCGAAAAGCTAAGCTGCCTATGGAATCTTGCTGCTGAGTGTTGGTATGTCGCTAGCACAACATGGTACAAGAACACAGTCCACCTCACTAATGAGCTGTATTCCTGCATGCCAGGTCTAACACTACACAGCAAGCCTGTCACCTACATGACCACACTACAAAACTGTGCAGACAAACCATAAATATTTGTTGTTCAGCCCAATAAACATATTGTTTCACAATACTGCCAATGCCATAAGATACTCCATACTAGCTGTCAGTCCACAGTGGACCAAGCAGATTTAACTATGTCCAATACCATCATTAGATAGCCGCTTGTCTACAAGGTCCTACCAGACCTGACAATTGTGGTTCTCGAGCCATTGCCACCATAGGAGGGCCTTCTATTGGGTATCTTCTAACAGCCTCTGAACATTTACAAGGAGACCTGGTTTTGTAAGTAAGGAAGATTATTGTTTAATGCCTTGCTGACATCAATGTCATTAGTGACAGAGCACAAACTCAGAATATTTGAAGGATGGGGACGAAAGCAGACACAATCTTTCATAGGAGCCGTCCCAGCATTTGCCAGGAGTGATTTGCAGAAATCATGGAAAACATAAATCTGGATGGTCAGATGTGGAGTTGAACTGTTGTCGCCCTGAATGAAAGTCCAGTGTATTTATCACTGTGCCACCTCACTTGGACCTGGGTTTGGAGCCAGCATATCAGGATGCCTGACCGACAGCTGGGAGTGGCCGGATGTTCAGCATATATTGCCTCCTACTGGAGCCTTGATATCAGCCCGATGTCTGCAAGGCTGTACTACCTGCAACTGCTGCTTCTCTGAAGGAACACACAGCCACTCCCAAGTATTCACTATTCGCTCTCCCACAGCGAAGCACGCTGACGTATGTTAAGCTGAGGTAGTAACTGCTGCCTGGAAGACCACACACACAACCAAGCCTCTGTCACTAACCTCTGTACGAATAAAGAAGGTTATTGCTAATTGACCCTCCAGATTCTGTGTATGCCATGGTGCCGGTGGTATGCAACCCACTGTCCTTCACATGCCATTCTGGGGCAATAACATCCCTCCTGATTTTTAATGGTGTCTGCACTGCCAACACCATTACAAAGTCAAGATTCTCTGTATCCTTTCAATCTTACTGACAGTCTACTAATTGAAACATCCTAGAGTATCAAAACAGTATGCTGGATCAGGACTGGAACCTGAGACTTTTGCCATCATGGGCAAGTGCTCTAGCGACTGAGCTATTCAAGTATGACTGATGACCGTCAATCACATCTTTGCTTCCACCAGTACCTTTTCTCCTACCTTCCAAGCTTCACACAAATTTTCCTGCACCCATTCCAGGACTAGTGTTGCTGGAAGAAGGGCTATTGCAGAAAAATAGTGCTAACACAATGTAGTAGTTGTAATGAGAATTACACTGGTCAGATTGGTATGTCCTCTCAATTGAGGTGAAAGGAACAAGGGCCACATTTCCTTAACAACTTCAAAAAGAGAACGTAGTCATGCACATCCATGAAAATAGCCATCCATTGTTGGGAACTGAGGAAAATTTCACAAATTTGCAGATAAACCTTAAAGGTAGAACACTGGAAGAATTTGAGAACATTTGTACAGCCATTCACAACCTACTCATCCGCATACTGAACAAAGATTTTTTTGATGATTCTCAAACGTGTATTGAGCTTCTGAAATGCAAGAGCATGCGTAAGTAAATTTAACAAAGTGACAAACAAGAAGTAAACAAAACATTATTTTGTTGGAGCTTGAAAGAAAACTAGTGCCAGAGTAAGACAGTTAGACACTATGATACACAGTAGGAACACTGAAAATACATTAAATGAACAGATTACAGGAGACACAAATAATGAGCCATAAATAATCAATAAATAACAAGATACTGAAAACCACAAGGGCCTACTGCACACTGTTTTCAGACACATATAGAAGTGAATATCAGACAAATTGGTGAGGCAGCTTCGGGCACATATGGAAGTGAATATCGGGCAAATCAGTGAAGCAGCTTCTCATGAATGTTCATATATATACAATGCGGGCCTACAGAACAGATAAAAATGGCCTACTATAAGATGAGCAGATGTCAGGAGCAACCTCAAAGTCAACAGTAGTGTGCTTTATGACCTTATGGTTTTCACCACATCTTTAAGATCAGTTATATTAGTATTTGGTTCGCTCTTTAATTATAGCAACACTGCTGACATTCAATACATGACAAGATTGAAGCTTCCAAACTTCCAGGCACCTCTCCAGGGATGTGCTTTACCTTTAATCATTGGTAAGAGTGTCTTTGATTTCTTGATTATGCACTTGAAGTGCTCAATCACGCTACATATGCTTGTCTCTTCTGAAGGTATAAAGGCTACACCATGTTAACAGCTACTGCCATGACACTGTCTCTGTTTATGGACTGCATATGCCAATTCACTTTATGTCATTTTACCAATTGGTTGAAAGATGTTGAAGTACATTTTAAGAAGACACAGTTACAAGGGATGCAATCGAATAATTCTTTTGATGACTGCTTGCTGCTTCAAAATATGTCAATTTTAATGCTTTTGCATTTTGAGAAGTAGCTGAGCCTACATTTTAACACTGAACACAAAACAGTAAGTAACTCACTTTGTCCATCTGACACCATCGAATCATGCTCTTCTTGTAGTGCTTGATTGTCTTCTCAGCCAAAATATTCAATAAAATATCAGTTGTGTTGAATGTGGGAGCATCTTCCTTATGGAAAAATTTGAAAACATTTGTACAGCCAACCACAACCTCCTCATCTGCATATCGAACAAAGATTTTTTTGATGATTCTCAAAAGTGTATTGAGCTTCTGAAATAAAAGAGCATGCATAAGTAAATTTAACAAAATTACAAACAAGAAGTAAACAAAACATTATTTTGTTAGAGCTTGAAAGAAAACTAGTGCCAGAGTAAGTGCAATGCACTGCACTTCCTGTGACATTCTACACTCTGTGACTTTACAGAACACGTACACTATCAAACTGCCACAGGCACTACTAGTTTCACAGCACAACCTTTCCTTTCTCAAACCACTTAACTAGTCTAAGCAAATGGTTATAAGATTATGTTTCCCCATCAACTAACCCCAAGAATATCAATGTGTTTTCAGTAACATATACTATCAATAAGGTAATGCTTAATGCCCAATACAAAAAAAAAAATACAAATTTAGTTGATTGTTGTAGAGTTTTATTAATAACATATTTTTAAAAGAGATACCGATGTATAAGTAGGATTTAGAACCTGACAATATCTTTTAGCACTGTCTACAAAAATTAATTTTGTATTTTTCACTTACTGACTAATTCAAGCTTATTTACTCTTATTATCTTCACCAACATCTTTTATAGAACTAATGGAAAAAGCTTTAGTGCAGTTCAAATATATTGCAAATATTCTAGGTACAATTCAAATAGTTTACATAGGAACCAAGAAAAATTCTTCTTCACTTTCTTCAGACTTTACTTCACACTTGTAACATATATAAGCCACTGCAGTCTTCAAACATTTGTAGCCTTTTCTTCAATGTGTGTCTTCTTGAGCTATAGTCCCAAAATTCAAGAAAAAGTCACTGTTTATTAGGTTTTCTATTAATACAGACCAGGAAGTTGAGCAGAAATAATGTGCAATCATTTACCACTAGTTTGTCCACAAGTGTACAGAAAATAGACAGCAAACACTTTCTTGTAGTCCTCTCAGTTGAATATTTCCTCACCATTTGATCAATTGTTGAATGATGTGTTTGGTGTCATTATTATAGAAATTTATGACTGTTTTCTTCTTAGTGTCAAGAGATGAAACATCTGCAGTCATGATGTTGGGATGATACAAACAGAATGTTTCAATCGAGTTTTCCACGGGGAATAAAAAAAACCAATGGTAGAATCACTGAATGCTAGAATCACTGAAAGCAAATTTGCTAGAATATAACTCTCTTCTTGAGACATCTTTCGGTTCTTGCGGTATGTTTTCTATTGGCTTCTAATGTTCTCACAAGAGTTAGCCAGTGATTGCTCAACAAATCTTTGGTCATAACATCTTATGTGTAATAGCTGTCTGTGGTGACATTGTGCCTTGAATCATGTATAGGGACTGCAATATTTCCCACAGAGAGGTGCTTGATAAGATATAATAAGACATATGTGTGGTGAGCATACTGTAAGACCTTCAGTACACACACCATCAGATTATCTGACTTGTCGCTCTAACGAAGTAGGCGAGTGTCAGTAATAGGTCTCGTGGTCTTATCGTGGCATGTTTATCTTCTGCCATTAGGTCAGACGATACAAATGCTACTTGCACACTTAGAGTAGCAGATTGACGGTGTCCAACTTTAAACAGAACGTGATTAATTTTCACACACATTTATTAAAATAATAACAAGCATAAATATTACTTAACTTGGTTCTGGATGCTATTTACAATTGACAATCTGAAGTTCCTTTGGTATTGGTATGTTAATCTTATTCTCATATATAGCTCTCATGCTTGACAAAAGTGTCTATACATTTATCTTCATCGCTATGTACAGGAATATGGTAATCTTACTAGGCGCCGACTGAAACTTGACTATAGACTGGTACAGACAAATGTAGAACTCGTGCAGACTGGTACAGACTAATGCAGACTGGTGCAGACAAATGCAGACTGACTAATCAGAGGTCTGTACACTCGTTATAATACCTCACGCGTTCATGTGTCACTGCGCGAGTGTGATCCACGAGGAGAAAAGGTTCTACGTTAGCAGTAATCTCATTGGCTGTGTTACATATTAATACGCAGATCGGAGGAAGCAGAATTTGGTCCGTCTCTATGGCAGCACCATCTCGTAGTGCGGAGACGGACGAGCGCTGTGCCTGCGCTGTTGTGCTTAGCGGGGTGTGCTCTAGTGGGAAAGTTGTGTATGCGCTGACCACGTGGAACTATGTACACAACAATATGTAAACAAGGAGGAGGGTTTATTATGACCACAGTAGAGATATTTAGAAACAAAAGAAAATGTTTCTCAATAAAAAATAATACAGTTTCTCCAACGCTAACAGGCATATGCCTGGAAGACACAGTGAAACAATGTAGTGGGCTGTGAAGACTATGGCACTGATAACCCCTAATGACTTGACTGACAGGTATGTCTCAGGGTATCAATGGAAAAGTTGTAGATCCTGCTGCAGTGGTTTCTGACCAGGCTCTGACTGGTGGATTCCTAAGAGCTGGCACACGAACAGCCCCAGAGCTACGATGGAGCAAACTGCCAAAATGTTGGTTTGCGCCACCCTATGTTGCCAGGGTGCAGAGGAATTCGTGCCAATCCAGTTCTGCACAGGTGACTTGGCGGAAGAAATAGGTCCATGGCACAGAAGCCTTCTGGTGGCACTTGTGCCATCTGTCATCCTTGTTGTGATCAACACAGGTTGGGTACATGGCAGGAATGACCAGGCATTTGAAGGGAGACTTACCCCAGAGCAATGACAACATTTCACAGATAACAGTGTACCTCCAAGCACAATAGTATCTTGGCAGTAATTCATTCATTTTATCAAATATTTCTCGTATTTCAGCATGTTCCCTGCGCGTGTTTCACATCTTTCTATTATTAAATCTTACTGTTCTTGTAAGCTACTGGAATCTAGTTCAGCTCTTGGTAGCAGTACAAACAAACATTAGAAAAGTCTTATAAAAAATTTATAAAAGGTGACCTACCATCATTCCCCTCCCTGCCCCAAAATAATAAGTAGCCCTATACGTGTTATGAATTCAAGTCTGTCTTTTTCAAATGATCCTCTTCCTGTTGCTACTTTACCTTCATTTCTAATGCCTTCTCATTCTTTTGCTACATTTTACAATACTGGCATTGTAATATGAGGTGCTTTGGACATATAAACTTTCCCAGTGCTTGTAACATATTTGTCTTCCTTCACTAGCTGCATCATCATCATCAACTGCAGGTGCCTGGGGTTCATCTCCGTAGTTTGTTTGTACTTTATCACTGTCCGCATCCTTGGACACAATACATTCCTCTTCAGCTTCATTCTGTAGTGATTGTTCACTAACATGTAACAGTGTGCAAGACATGACTCAGCAGCAGTATTACTGACCCTGCTTTATTTTTTGCCTTTTGAGAATTCTGTTACTGATTTTCTTGTTACTGAATTATCGGATTGTAGTTTACATGCACATATGCAATTAAACGTTGCAATAAAGTTAATTTATTGCCAACTGCAACATTTTTGGCGCCCCTGATGCAATCTTAGATGCCAACTGACACAATCTCAGGTGACAATCAAAGTCAACTGATATGATATTCTTACTGTTCAATTCCAAACATCAAATGTAAACCAACCAGGGGAGCCATGTGCCATCTGTTTACTATACTCCATATGTCAAGAGAAGAGCTCTGACAGCTGGCAGCACAATTTCCAATATTTGACACGGACGGGCAGCGAGCCTTTGGCCCGCGGCAACACTCAACTCCTTCAGAACCTAACAATGCCATGTCATTCATTGCAGCATTCCTGTGTGATCAGCATTCTGCTGACTGATGTAGTCCTTGATGGAACATTTTTCACATGCACTACCAGTGTTTGTCACCTTACACAAACACATACACAGATTTCGATTTATTTCATACCAGTTTGATATCTTTTGACATGTAAATAAGATCCTGTACTTGATTGTATAACAATGAAATAAAAATCATTACCATCAAACAGCAGTATCATAATTTTAAAAAATTACCATGACCATGGTTCCAGCCAAAATAAAAATTACAAACGATCAGATTTTTAATATTAACAAGGTAAAGCAAACTGCAGAATGTTACGTGAAAAATATCTAATTTTTCATGTGGGAGAAAAGAAACCCTAAGATTATTGTCATCCGATTGGTCATCTCTCATCACGACCACATAGTCTTCAGTATCTTCGCTGCTGCTGTCCTCATCACCTGATACAGAAATTGCAATATTATGAATGGATTCTTCTCTTACATCTTCTTCTATATTTAATCTTGTAATCTCTTTCCACATGTGGTTCACAATGTTCTTCCAATCTCATTTATCAGCCTTACAGCCTCATTTACCAGCCTTTCTATGTATCGCAAAGTAAAGGTTTTGTTTCGTTCTGCAACATCTGCTTTTATTTGAGCCCAGATGAGTTCAATCGAGTTGTAATGGCAATGGCACAGTGGAAGATGAATAACTTTGTGGCCATGGTTCTCTGCTAATGTATCAATCACATAATGCACCTTCTGTACCTTGTATCATTTCACTAATTCCAGAAGTTCCGCTTTCCACATACTCTGTTCAAAGCCTATTATCTTTCAACCAGCTATCTTGCCTCTCCTTGCAGCAGCCGTTTGTGTCTTATTTAATTGTACAGAATGGTACAGTGCATTGTCCATTACAAAAACACTACCAGAACTGACGTTTGATAGCAAACGAGTAATGAACCAGTCTTTCAATTTATCTGCATTCATCTCCTTATGATAGTCAACAGTTATTTATGACTAAAACATCATCGTAGCACTGGACACAAAACCTTTCATAGAGCCACCGTGAAATATTATTAGTCGCCCTCCCTTACCAGTTGGCACACTCATAGTTCCATGGTGCGTGCTGTCTGTCCATGTGATCGAACATGCATGATGCACGCTGACCCATGTTTTGTCAACCCATATTACATTTTCGATGATGTAAATAAAATAGAAAGAAACTTCCACATGGGAAAAATATATTAAAAACAAAGATTCCAAGACTTACCAAGCGGGAAAGCGCCGGCAGACAGGCACATGAACAAAACACACAAACACACACACAGAATTACGAGCTTTCGCAACTGGCAGTTGCTTCGTCAGGAAAGAGGGAAGGAGAGGGAAAAATGAAAGGATGTGGGTTTTAAGGGAGAGGGTAAGGAGTCATTCCAATCCCGGGAGCGGAAAGACTTCCCTTAGGGGAAAAAAAGGATAGGTGTACACTCGCGCGCGCACACACACACACACACACACACACACACACACACACACACACACACACACATCCACACATACACAGACACAAGTAGACATCCTTTCATTTTTCCCTCTCCTTCCCTCTTTTCTGACGAAGCAACTGCCAGTTGCGAAAGCTCGTAATTCTGTGTGTGTGTTTGTGTGTTTTGTTCATGTGCCTGTCTGCCGGCGCTTTCCCGCTTGGTAAGTCTTGGAATCTTTGTTTTTAACATATTACATTTTCCGTATTCACTGCTCACAACTCGCGCAGGATATGACATCTACAAGCTACAATGTCTCCGTGTTCCATTAGTACCTTTCGCCCTGAGACCTTTTTCCAACGGAAGCCAATTTTTTTCAAAACATTGGAGAGACTAGTCATTCTGCCTGTGAACAAACCACTGTCCAACAGTAATGCCGTCAACTTTTTAAGTGTCGGATACTCCTTCCTGCTGTAGTACAAATGTATGTGTTGCCTGATAGCACTTTCACCAAAGTTTTCTCTTTCAGTCACATGACACGATCTCTTCCTTGACTTTCCAGGCATCAGAAATAACAGGGCTTGCAGCTGAATTGGCAGTCTCTTTATCATTTGTGACTCTCTTCAATGTCGCTGTAGAGATGGTCAATGTTTCTGCTACTCTGTCAATCATTTTACTCACTGATATCAAAGGCCCACCATTGTCCCTTCCCTTTCAAAGTAAACATGCAATCTGTATATAAATTTGTGTGCTTGGTATTTCAGCATATAGTCTGTTTGTAAACTCAAGAGCGAGCAGCGCTTTTGATGGGGGAAGAACGCTGCCACCGGCCTACAGGGGCACCCAAAATCTGTTGCCCGTTACCTGTCAAGCATTGTAGATCAGCGTGCAGTGATGTACATCGTTTCTGTTCGTATAATCTTGATTGCCAGTGTCAGTCAGTTTACTTTGTATACTTTTGTGATATACTTCTATTTCCGGAAGTGATGGATAATCATCTAGCATTGCAAGAAAATGTGCAGAATATGAGAAAGAGGAGGTATTTGCGGAGTAACAAGCGTTCGATCATCTCTAATGTTATTACATCGTGTATTAAAGAGGTGACCAAAAAACAACTGCTGGCTAATATTCCAGTCCCAATCAAAGGGCTGCAATTTATGCAAATGTCAGTCTCATCCAATAGGACACATAAGGAAGGAACGTGAAAATAAGCCGCATAGTTTAGTGGAATCACCACTAAGGAAAACTAATAATCTTGGGAAGAAACCAATCATTATAGACAGTTTCAAAATCACGCAAAACCTTTTATGCTTATGGAACACTAAATCTCTATCTCGGTCACTATTCACCTGATTCTGAGACATATTGCTTGAAATTTGTGCGCAATAGCTATTCTAAACACTGCTGAAATTTTCTTCGAAACATGTACATCAATTCTGGACATCTAAGCAAAAAGCTTGACATACAAGGTGCGTTCACGTATTAATTTTTATTTTTTGGTAAGAACTTTATTTGTTAATATACAGCAATTTTATCCTCTTCAAACTATTCCCCATTACTTACTATATAGTGCCAGTGCTTTTTCCAATTCCCGAAATTCTTTAGGAACAGTTTCTTTGGGGTAGTTTATAGGTCTCTTAACTGTGCATTTTTAATCTCATCCATGCTTGTAAAACTGCCATCCTTTAAGGCCTGCTTTGAAACGTTTATACCACTTGTATGCCCTTGGCTCACTTATAACAGGCTCACCAAAAGCAACATTTAATATTTCTAAAAATTTCATACACTTCATTCCATTCCTATAACAAAATTTAATACAGATTCTGTAATCTTTTTTTATACAAAACAAATAATCGTTAATGTTACCAAAACACATATAACCTTTTTGACAGCTGACAGTAGAGTACATACCCAGTATGCATAACGATGTACACATACTTTTGAGACATGTTTACAAAGACAGTGAGAAAAAAGTAGTGCAAGTCGGACTAATGCAACATGCAAAGTTATAAATTTATGCTTATTTTTTAAACACTTATCGTGTGCAAAAATTGTTAAGTTTCAATGCAGTCCTTCAAAGAAAACTTCTACCTTTTAGTAGAAACACAAAGTGAGTACAAGCCTCAAATTCTACAGATTGATTGCATTATATGGGATTCGTTTTACGAATAGCAATAGAGGAACATACAATGCATTCGCATCAACAGGCATTCGACTCTATGTTTGTAATATAATCCTGACTTCCATTCTTATCTTAATATTATTTACTCAATAATGTTGTGTTTCGGAAGAAGCTATCGTTTTCTGTATTGTTTATGGTATTAATACATCTGTCTAAAAATGAACGCAGCCGAAACTTATCTGTACATGGCATCACCACAGATTCAAAGCGTGCGCCACAGCATGGGTGGTACTACATAGTGAAACAGCCTGTAGAAGCACCTTGTGACGTAGCAAGGTTGGCAGAGTGGGGACTCGCTCACTAGCTCCTTTTCCAAAAGCCCTCTTCTCTGCACTACAGGCAGCCATTTTCATTTACACACACTTTTCCACTTATACAAACAGCAAGAACTCACAGAAGTAGCAGAATGCACACGTATACACACAAACCTGAATGCAGCCTGTGGCACAACCGACTGAAAACAGCGGTCACCCAGCACTACGGCAACACTGGGGCGCCGCCGCGGTAATATAAACAAGAGCTGACAATCGGACTGGTCATTGTGGGTGCCGAAGCACATATGCCATGGCTGCGTCAGATGTCAGAGCTCTTCTCTCGCCATATTGAGTATATATCTCCAACTCATTTCGACCTCACGCCATCTATGTATTGAATGAAAGCATAGTCGGACACAACACAGTCCATCAATGTGCCCCCAAACACTTTGATAACTGACTCACAGTTAAACCACCACCTTTATCGCATCAGAACACAGTTCTATGGTTCACACAGCTCGAGAGTCAACTTACACTCACCATCATGATGGCTGATGTAACCAAATATGGCTATGTTGTTGACACATTACATGAAGAAATTGTTATCAAGGTGCAAGATTTTTAGCCTTACTGCAGTGCAATGAGTGTTACATGACTCTTAAGAATGCCATGACCACCCACCTTCTTCAATCCGAGGCAAAGCATCTTGAGAAATTGCTGCTAGGAGGAATTTTCAGACAGCACTCTCTTGCAGCTGCTACACCAGCTACAGACATTATCAAGCTATGCCATGAACAATGACACCCTGAGAAACATCTGGTTGCCATGTTTCTCTCCAGACACACAAAAGATTCTCACAGTATGCACCTGAGACCTACATGCATTAGCTTAAGCCACAGATCACATAGCAAAAATGTACCCGTCTTCTGTGGTAGCAACTGTCTGCTCACTGTAAGACTACACTACAGGTCAGATCACAGAGCTTATTGCATAAGTTGCTGCTCTACAAACATGGCATTCCAGTCACCGACCTCAAATACATCATTCACCAACAAAAGGCCTTCACCACGAAAAATTTGCTGGTACCACAAGTGGTTTTGGACATGTGATATGCTCACTCAACCACGGTCTACGCCATGAGTTAGAAGTGCAGTTTATCATAGCACACATCACACATCCTATACTCAGAGCTGACTTACAATAATATTAAGGCCTCCCCCCATGAACAATGGACCTTGCCGTTGGTGGGGAGGCTTGCGTGCCTCAGCGATACAGATGGCCGTACCGTAGGTGCAACCACAACGGAGAGGTATCTGTTGAGAGGCCAGACAAACATGTGGTTCCTGAAGAGAGGCAGCAGCCTTTTCAGTAGTTGCAGGGGCAACAGTCTGGATGATTGACTGATCTGGCCTTGTATCATTAATCAAAACGGCCTTGCTGTGCTAGTACTGCGAATGGCTGAAAGCAAGGGGAAACTACAGCCGTAATTTTTCCCGATGACATGCAGCTTTACTGTATGATTAAATGATGATGGCGTCCTCTTGGGTAAAATATTCCGAAGGTAAAATAGTCCCCCATTCGGATCTCCGGGCGGTGACTACTCAGGAGGACATCGTTATCAGGAGAAAGAAAACTGGCGTTCTACGGGTCGGAGCATGGAATGTCAGATCCCTTAATCGGGCAGGTAGGTTAGAAAATTTAAAAAGGGAAATTGATAGGTTAAAGTTAGATATGGTGGGAATTAGTGAAGTTTGGTGGCAGGAGGAACAAGACTTCTGGTCAGGGTTATAAATACAAAATCAAATAGGGGTAATGCAAGAGTAGGTTTAATAATGAATAAAAAAATAGGAGTGCGGGTAAGCTACTACAAACAGCATAGTGAACGCATTATTGTGACCAAGATAGACACAAAGCCCATGCCTACTACAGTAGTACAAGTTGATATGCCAACTAGCTCTGCAGATGATGAAGAAATTGATGAAATGTATGATGAGATAAAAGAAATTATTCAGGTAGTGAAGGGAGACGAAAATTTAATAGTCATGGGTGACTGGAATTCGTCAGTAGGAAAAGGGAGAGAGGGAAACATAGTGGGTGAATATGGTTTGGGGCTAAGAAATGAAAGAGGAAGCCATCTGGTAGAATTTTGCACAGAGCATAACTTAATCATAGCTAACACTTGGTTCAAGAATCATAAAAGAAGGTTGTATACATGGAAGAATCCTGGAGATACTAAAAGGTATCAGGTAGATTATCTAATGGTAACACAGAGATTTAGGAATCAGGTTTTAAATTGTAGGACATTTCCAGGGGCAGATGTGGACTCCGACCACAATCTATTTGTTATGACCTGTAGATTAAAACTGAAGAAACTGCAAAAAGGTGGGAATTTAAGGACATGGGATCTGGATAAGCTTAAAGAACCAGAGGTTGTACAGAGTTTCAAGGAGAGCATAAGGGAACAATTGACAGGAATGGGGAAAAGAAACACAGTAGAAGAAGAATGGGTAGCTCTGAGGGATGAAGTAGTGAAGGCAGCAGAGGATAAAGTAGGTAAAAAGACGAGGGCTGCTAGAAATCCTTGGGTAACAGAAGAAATATTGAATTTAATTGATGAAAGGAGAAAATATAAAAATGCAGTAAATGAAGCAGGCAATAAGGAATACAAACGTCTCAAAAATGATATCGACAGGAAATGCAAAATGACTAAGCAGGGATGGCTAGAGGACAAATGTAAGGATGTAGAAGCTTATCTCATTAGGGGTAAGATAGATACAGCCTACAGGAAAATTAAAGAGACCTTTGGAGAGAAGAGAACCACTTGTATGAATATCAAGATCTCAGAAGGCAACCCAGTTCTAAGCAAAGAAGGGAAGGCAGAAAGGTGGAAGGAGTATATAGAGGGTTTATACAGGGGCAATGTACTTGAGGACAATATTATGGAAATGGAAGAGGATGTAGATGAAGACGAAATGGGAGATAAGATACTGCTTGAAGAGTTCGACAGAGCACTGAAAGACCTGAGTCGAAACAAGGCCCCCGGAGTAGACAACATTCCATTAGAACTACTGACGCCCTTAGGAGAGCCAGTCATGACAAAACTCTACCAGCTGGTGAGCAAGATGTATGAGACAGGTGAAATACCCTCAGATTTCAAGAAGAATATAATAATTCCAATCCCAAAGAAAGCAGGTGCTGACAGATGTGAAAATTACCGAACTATCAGTTTAATAAGTCACAGCTGCAAAATACTAACGCGAATTCTTTACAGACGAATGGAAAAACTGGTAGATGCGGACCTCGGGGAGGATCAGTTTGGATTCCGTAGAAATGTTGGAACACGTGAGGCAATACTGACCTTACGACTTATCTTAGAAGAAAGATTAAGAAAAGGCCAACCTATGTTTCTAGCATTTGTAGACTTGGAAAAAGCTTTTGACAATGTTGACTGGAATACTCTCTTTCAAATTCTGAAGGTGGCAGGGGTAAAATACAAGGAGCGAAAGGCTATTTACAATTTGTACAGAAACCGGATGGCAGTCATAAGAGTCGAGGGGCATGAAAGGGAAGCAGTGGTTGGGAAAGGAGTGAGACAGGGTTGTAGCCTCTCCCCGATGTTATTCAATCTGTATATTGAGCAAGCAGTAAAGGAAACAAAAGAAAAATTCGGAGTAGGTATTAAAATTCATGGAGAAGAAGTAAAAACTTTGAGGTTCGCCGATGACATTGTAATTCTGTCAGAGACAGCAAAGGACCTGGAAGAGCAGTTGAACGGAATAGACAGTGTCTTGAAAGGAGGATATAAGATAAATATCAACAAAAGCAAAACGAGGATAATGGAATGTAGTCAAATTAAATCGGGTGATGCTGAGGTAATTAGATTAGGAAATGAGACACTTAAAGTAGTAAAGGAGTTTTGCTATTTAGGAAGGAAAATAACTGACGATGGTCAAAGTAGAGAGGATATAAAATGTAGACTGGCAATGGCAAGGAAAGCGTTTCTGAAGAAGAGAAATTTGTTAACATCGAATATAGATTTATGTATCAGGAAGTCGTTTCTGAAAGTATTTGTATGGAGTGTAGCCATGTATGGAAGTGAAATATGGACTATAACTAGTTTGGACAAGAAGAGAATAGAAGCTTTCGAAATGTGGTGCTACAGAAGAATGCTGAAGATAAGGTGGATAGATCATGTAACTAATGAGGAGGTATTGAATAGGATTGGGGAGGAGAGAAGTTTGTGGCACAACTTGACTAGAAGAAGGGATCGGTTGGTAGGACATGCCCTGAGGCATCAAGGGATCACAAATTTAGCATTGGAGGACAGCGTGGAGGGTAAAAATCGTAGAGGGAGACCAAGAGATGAATACACTGCGCAGATTCAGAAGGATGTAGATTGCAGTAGGTACTGGGAGATGAAGAAGCTAGCACAGGACAGAGTAGCATGGAGAGCTGCATCAAATCAGTCTCAGGACTGAAGACAACAACAACAACAACAAGGCCTGCTATGAGATCTTCACATTGTCAGCTCCCCAAAATGTGTCAAGGTGTCGCCGATTCCTACCATCATTGTATGTATAATCAAGCACTGTTGATCGCTACACTGAATTACATTCTATGCAGCTCGCCTAGACCAAGTGACAGACTGCTGTTGAGTAATGAAGCTGAGAGTTTTCAACAGTGTGAAAACTGCTATCACCAACATTGCTCAGTTAGTGCACCCTGTCCCACAAGCACCACTTGCCTTAATTGTTGACCTGTCAGCAATAGCAGTAGGTGGCACACTACTAAAACAAATATATCAACAGTGGCAAACCTCGGTGTTCTATGCAGCAGAAAAGCTATCTACATCCTAATGTCTAACTACAGACCCTGAAAACCACCGAAGTTCATGGCAGAGAGTACGTCCCATTGTACTAGTTACTACAGTTTCTTCCCATTCCAGTTATGTGTGGAGTGTGGAAAGAATGATGAATGCCTCTGCATGCACAATTAATTATTCTAATCTCACAATCCCTATTCACCAAAATGTAGGGGGTTGTAGTGTATTTCTGGTCGTCATTTAGAGCCAGTTCTTGAAACTGTGTTAACAAACTTCTTCAGTATATTGTACATCTATCTTCAAGAGCCCTCCAGTTCAGTTTCTTCAGTATCTCTGTGCACTCTCCCATGGATCAAACAAATCAGTGAATATTCGTGCTGCCCTTCTCTGAATATACTCAATATTCCCTGTTAGGCCTATTTGGTAGAGGTCCCACACACTAGAAAAATATTCTAGAACCAGTCACGCAAGTAATTTGTAAGCAATCTCCTTTGTAAACTGATTGTACTTCTCAAGTATTGTACCAATAAACCACAGTCTACCACCTGCTTTACCCATGATTGAGCCTATGTGATAATTCCATTTCTTATCTCTTCAATGTGTTACGCACATGAGTTGGCCAAGTCCAACAGTGACTCACTAATATTTTGGTCATAGGCTACTATGTTTTTCCAGTTGTGAAGTGCACAATTTTACATTTCTGAACATACAGAGAAAGTTGCCAATCTCTGCACCTGCTGCACAGAGCTGCTCTATGTATGACTGCGAGCTGTATGTGGCATATGCTTCAGTTAGGAAATTCAGGCACATGGTCGAAGGTGAACATTTCACTCTCATCACAGACCACAAAACACTGCTTTCCATCAATGTCCAGACAAAGCAGCACCATACCAGCACCTTCATTGCTTATTTCTTAGAGAGTTTACAACCCATACCAACCACGTAGTGGAAGAACTCTCTCACACTGAATTTATTTCAAGCGCAACCGATTAGAGACCTTGGTGCAAGAATCTGACAACGAGCTTCGCGATTTATTGGCACAGCCATCCAGTTTTCAGCACTGCTGTACCAAAGTGGCACTGATGAATATGCTATTGTACCATGACATCTCCATGTTGAAGCCAAGACTCTTTGTGACTGATGGTTTTCAACAGTAGGCAATAGCATCTCTGTACAACCTGTCTTATCTTGAGGTGCACACTACAGCGCACTTGGGGTAATGAAGTTTTATGTGACCTAACATCAACAGAGACTGCAAGCATTTGTTCACCAACACGTGGCCAGTCAGCGAAATCACATCACACATCATGTTAGTGCACCCCGTGGCACATTCATTCCACTAAACAAGTGATTCTTTGATGTCCATACAGACATCACTGGACCATTGCTTCCATCTATCTGAGGGATGTAACTACTGTCTCACCACTGTTAACTGATTCATTTGCAGGCTTGAGGTCTCCCCCTTGTCCGACATTACCACAAAGACAGCCACAATGACATTCTTTTGGCGTACCATTGTGCATTATCACTGACCATACCAGGCAGTTTGAATCCTACCTGTTAAAGGCACTCACCACCCTGTTAGGCACAAAGAGTATCTCGACAACAGTTTACCACCCTGCAGTGAATTATTTGGGGAATGCCTATGTCGTCAGAGTTAACTATCAGTGTAAACTATCTCTTCAGTGCCCTGAGTCCCAATGCTGGACTAAGTCGTTACCGGTTGTCCTGGGCCTTAACACAGTCATCAAGGACGATCTGAAAGCAACTACACCTGGCCTCATCTATGGACAGCCAATCTCACTGCCCAGTGAGTTCCCTTGCAATACATTCAAAACTCCCATCAATGTGTCAGACTTTGTTAGCAAGGTGCACTCGCAAATACATCCTACTGCATCAAGAAACCAAGAGACTCACCACGTTTTTGTTTTTGCCAACTTGTCGAAGTGCTGTCAAATATTTGTTCTGCTCAATACTATCCACACGCCTTGGCAGCCACCGTATGATGGGCAGCATCCAGTACTCAGCAGAGGACAAAATATTTAAGGTCGATGTTGTGGGTACCCCCACAACAATTTCCATCAACGGTCTGAAACCCATTTTCAGTGCAAATTGCCTGCCACACCACCTACAGACAAGACTGAATCATGTATCACTCCACCATCCACCGTCGACAAGCCAGCTCAGACATTGAGTGCTTCTCCTGATGGCTCCACAGCAGAAAGACCTGTTGTCACTTATTAGTGGGGTGGTAGAAGGATTTTGAATGTAGTTTGGCATTATACTAACTGCATATATTTATTTTCTCGTTGCTGAATTCTCAGTATGAATTTTACATGCACACGTGCAATTAAATGTTGCAATAAAGCTAATTTATCCTGAACTGTAATATTTTTGGTGATACTGACTTAGGTGCTAACTGACGTAATGTCAGATGACAACAGACACAAACTATGAGATATCCATAGTGTTCCATTCTGAACCTCACATGCAAATCCAATAACACCAGCCGCATGCCATCTGCATGCTACATCATTTACTCATTTTGAACATCAAGCACCAGTCCACTATTCTTCACATATATGCAATTAAATGTTGCCATAAAGTTATCTTATCCTGAACTGCAACAACTCAACACTTTATCAGTACAATCAAACTGAATTTCAGAAACTGTAAATTCTTCTAAAATCCATAACATTTTGCTCTCGGTAAGTAATCACTGATACATTTTCAATCACAGCTGTATCCAACACTAGACAAAATGAAACTGAAGAAGAGAGAACATAAAATAAATTCAAGTTACATCACCATACATCATGAACCGTAGCGCAATGGATCTTGCTCATTGTTGAGACCATTGTTGCTATGTACACAGATAAATTTTATGTCTATAGCCCAGTCTGTGTAATATGATCCCTGTCAGTTCCAGTGAGCTGGGCGCAGTTGCTTCATGCACCCATCACAACCAATCATGTAAGGCGGTTTTCTAAACATCTCTATAACAATGCCTCAGTGCTGCCAGAGCTCTATAGATGGCTACTGCTTTCGCCTGCAGCCATCTGCACTTTGCAGTTGAAATATGGCAACAGCACTGCCACCTGTCAAGGATCATCTCATGCCAACTTGACTACAGGCATCTTATACTACCACAATGGAATTATGTACTGAATAAAACTTTCTTTGTGAAAGGTCACATGAACTTCAATTACACTTAAATTCTTGGATAAAGTTTATTTCACATTTTAGCTTGAAATTGCATTTTATTCCTTGCCCGTCTCATTTCAAATTGTGTACTTGTAATTTTCTTAAAAATGTGCTTTTATACACTTCATTTTGTGTTAGGCACTGTTGGCTGCAGTTGTCTTGGTGTCACTGATGTGGCTCTGTTTTGTTTCACTTGCGGTGAGGTATGGCATCTCGTTGATGTTGATTTTTGATTTTTTATTATTCTGCCTGACACGTATTACAGTACTGGTTTTTAAAAAATAGAAAGAAACTTCCACAAGGGAAAAATATATCAAAAACAAAGATTCCAAGACTTACCAAGCGGGAAAGCGCCGGTAGACAGGCACAATGAACAAAACACACACACAGAATTACTAGCTTTTGCAACCGATGGTTGCTTCTTCAGGAAAAAGAGGGAAAGACGAAAGGATGTGGGTTTTAAGGGAGAGGGTAAGGAGTCATTCCGCTCCCGGGATTGGAATGACTCCTTACCCTCTCCCTTAAAACCCACATCCTTTCGTCTTTCCCTCTCCTTCCTGAAGAAGCAACCATCGGTTGCGAAAGCTAGTAATTCTGTGTGTGTGTGTTTTGTTCACTGTGCCTGTCTACCGGCGCTTTCCCGCTTGGTAAGTCTTGGAATCTTCGTTTTTAGTATTGGTTTTTAAATGGAGAAGGTTGCATATTTCCTTATATGGTTTACATGTTATTAGGCCACAAATGGCAATGTTTTCTTGTAATGTAAATCAATGTCTCTGCTCTCTTTCTTGTACATTTTTCAATTTTATATTTACAGATCTAATTGAAATTTTGATTTTGCCATGTAATACTGCTTTTAACAGTTTGGTTGACATTTATGTACTGAGCTATTTTAATCTGTATCGCTTTCTGTGTTCAAATTTCAGCAACTTTGGGATGTTGCAGCTAGGGCCTTGTTAGTAAAACATGATTCCAGTATTATGTTACGTTAACGAATGCACTTTTTAATGAGTGATGTCAAATAAAAATTAGCCCTGAGGCCACAGGCTTACTGTCACTAATGACAACCAAAGGGAAATTTTTTTACCTCATAACATGTTGAATTGCCTGTGTCAGGTGGGCACTGGAGTAGTACTGTGTATTCGTTGTAATAGGTAAGTTTCTCAGCTTCACTGCTTTGTTTCAATGTGTTTGTTTTAATATGTTGTCTCATATTCTATGTTTAACACTACAGACCTGATGATGGGATCCCCCAAAATGTGTCATGAGGTGAGTTTGGTAATCAAGACAAGTTTATTACCATAATATTGTAGATCAGTTATATTCATAATTCCAAGATTGCAGCATTTGCATTAAAAAAAATAATAAATAAATAAAAAAGAAATAGAATACTAAGTTTGCACCTTTTCATTGCAAACTACCTTTTTCTGAGTTAATAGTTTAATAACAAATAAATGCAAAAATTCAGTGTTACAGGTGTGAACTTACAAAAATATTTTGAAAAGTTCACATTCTCTACAAAACATTTACCCCTTTCTGCTCTTTGTCTTACATTTTCACATATGAGGCAAACAGACCCGAACTCTTTGAAACAGTTAATGCAGAACAGGGAATCAGCGATCATAAAGCGGTTACAGCATCAATGATTTCAGCCGTAAACAGAAATATTAAAACAAGTAGGCAGATTTTTCTGTTTAGCAAAAGTGACAAAAAGCAGATTACAGAGTACCTGACGGCTCAACACAAAAGTTTTGTCTCAAGTACATATAGTGTTGAGGATCAGTGGACAAAGTTCAAAACCATCGTACAATATGCATTAGATGAGTATGTGCCAAGCAAGATCGTAAGAGCTGGAAAAGAGCCACTGTGGTACAAAAACCGAGTTAGAAAACTGCTACGGAAGCAAAGGGAACTTCACAGCATACATAAACATAGCCAAAGCCTTGCAGACAAACAAAAATTACACGAAGCGAAATGTAGTGTGAGGAGGGCTATGCAAGAGGTGTTCAATGAATTCGAAAGTAAAGTTCTATGTACTGACTTGGCAGAAAATCCTAAGAAATTTTGGTCTTATGTCAAAGCGGTTGGTGGATCAAAACAAAATGTCCAGACACTCTGTGACCAAAATGGTACTGAAACAGAGGAAGACAAACTAAAGGCCGAAATACTAAATGTCTTTTTCCAAAGCTGTTTCACAGAGGAAGACTGCACTGTAGTTCCTTCTCTAAATTGTCGCACAGACGACAAAATGGTAGATATCGAAACAGACGACAGAGAGATAGAGAAACATTTAAAATCGCTCAAAGGCCGCTCGACCTGATGGGATACCAGTTCGATTTTACACAGAGTACGTGAAGGAACTTGACCCCCTTCTTGCAGCGGTGTACCGTAGGTCTCTAGAAGAGCGTAGCGTTCTAAAGGATTGGAAAAGGGCACAGGTCATCACCGTTTTCAAGAAGAGACGTCGAACAGATGTGCAGAACTATAGATCTATATCTTTCACGTCGATCAGTTGTAGAATTTTGGAACATGTATTATGTTCGAGTATAATGACTTTTCTGGAGACTAGAAATCTACTCTGTAGGAATCAGCATGGGTTTCGAAAAGACATGTGAAACCCAGCTCGCGCTATTCGTCCACAAGACTCAGAGGGCCATAGACACGGGTTCACAGGTAGATGCCATATTTCTTGACTTCCGCAAGGCGTTCGATACAGTTCCCCACAGTCGTTTAATGAACAAAGTAAGAGCATATGGACTATCAGATCAATTGTGTGATTGGATTGAGGAGTTCCTAGATAACAGAACGCAGCATGTCATTCTCAATGGAGAGAAGTCTTCCGAAGTAAGAGTGATTTCAGGTGTGCCGCAGGGGAGTGT
This sequence comes from Schistocerca gregaria, assembly GCF_023897955.1. Classification (NCBI taxonomy): domain Eukaryota; kingdom Metazoa; phylum Arthropoda; class Insecta; order Orthoptera; family Acrididae; genus Schistocerca; species Schistocerca gregaria. The sequence goes on along the minus strand of NC_064925.1, from coordinate 185,163,733 downwards.
CATACAACCGTTGCTACTCACAATATACATAAATGACCTGGTGGATGACATCGGAAGTTCACTGAGGCTTTTTGCAGATGATGCTGTGGTGTATCGAGAAGTTTTAACAATGGAAAATTGTACTGAAATGCAGGAGGATCTGCAGAGAATTGACGCATGGTGCAGGGAATGGCAACTGAATCTCAATTGTAATTACAAGTGTAATGTGCTGCGAATACATAGAAAGATAGATCCCGTATCATTTAACTACAAAATAGCAGATCAGCAACTGGAAGCAGTTAATTCCATAAATTATCTGGGAGCATGCATTAGGAGTGATTTAAAATGGAATGATCATATAAAGTTGATCGTCGGTAAAGCAGATGCCAGACTGAGATTCATTAGAAGAATCCTAAGGAAATGCAATCCGAAAACAAAGGAAGTAGGTTACAGTACGCTTGTTCGCCCACTGCTTGAATACTGCACAGCAGTGTGGGATCCGTACCAGATAGGGTTGATAGAAGAGATAGAGAAGATCCAACGGAGAGCAGCGCGCTTCGTTACAGGATCATTTAGTAATCGCGAAAGCATTACGGAGATGATAGATACACTCCAGTGAAAGACTCTGCGGCAGAGATGCTCAGTAGCTCGGTACGGGCTTTTGTTAAAGTTTCGAGAACATACCTTCACCGAAGAGTCAAGCAGTAAATTGCTCCCTCCTACGTATATCTCGCGAAGAGACCATGAGGATAAAATCAGAGAGATTAGAGCCCACACAGAAGCATACCTACAATCCTTCTTTCCACGAACAATACGAGACTGGAATAGAAGGGAGAACCGATAGAGGTACTCAGAGTACCCTCCGCCACACACCGTCAGGTGGCTTGCGGAGTATGGATGTAGATGTAGATGTAGATGTAGATGTAGATGTAGAAGGAGGAGGCATTGAGAAGCAGATAGACAAATTTATAAGTAGACTATTGGACTAAGTCCTCCTTCAGATATAGAAATACACACACACACACACACACACACACACAGAGGCACTGTCATCTCTGGTTGATGAATGCCATTTTTAAAATAAGCAAATGATTTGGAAGGAATATGTACTAAAGAGCACAATGCCATGATTGCTCAAAAATTTCCGTGGCTCAGATACAATAATCACTTCTGTCTTCTTTTCGTCTTCTATGTTTTTACCAATCACTCATTTACACTCTGTTGAAACTAATCTCTCACTTTTGTTTCCTGCCTGACTTGCCAATCTTGGAGAAGACCTTCTCTATCATAACCCAACTGTTGATGAAAGTGATCTACACATAATAAAAGTGACTTTACTTCTGGTCATAGCAATTCAATGTTAAAATGATCAGCAAAAAATATAGTGATTTCATAGTAAAAAACTCATGTTCTCGGTAAAGAACTAACTTCATATATTTCCTCACTTACTGTATTGAGCTGAAGTAAAAACATTATTTATTAATAAAGAAATATAATACCTCTTGAAACTGTGGCATGCCAAACATTTCCATTTTAAAATGAAGAGGAATGGTCAATAAGCACTTTATGGAATCTACATCACAGATGTTAGAAAGCATCATTTCAGGAAGTGATGTAAGGAATTGTTCTGTTATATTTTGTCTGTTATGTTCAAATTCTTCTTTCACTTTCTCCAACTGTTGTCTCTGTAACAACAAAAATTAAAATTCTATAGTCTTATAACTACAAAACTGGTGACCTCATGTGTCAACCTCTTTTCAAAAGATAACTTGGTCCCCAACATGTAATTGTTATTATCCTAACTAAAACTTGATACCCAATGCATTATTTTTAAGTTTGCACCTTTTCATTGCAAACTATTTTTTTCTGAGTTAATAGTTTAATAACAAATAAATGCAAAAATTCAGTTTTACAGATGTACACTTACAAAAATATTTTGAAAAGTTCATACTCTCTACAAATCATTTACCCCTTTCTGCCCTTTGTCTTACGTTTTTACATTTGAGGCAAACAAATTATTCATATTCAAAAGCTAAACATGTGATATAATTACTGGTGTAGTTTCTCATTTACCGGTAGTTGTATGTACAATACATAACTGCTCATCCGAGGCTGTTCTAGTAATTCTTCATCATCTCTGTTGAGTGATTAATCACAACACCTAAGGCTCCTATGTAATGGGTCAACTGCTTTATCTTCTTGCATGTGCATACTGCATTCAAGCACTACTTTGTCAGATGTACTTCTATGAATACTCTCTAATTGTTCAGAGGGTTAGGAACACATACACCCTTCCAAAAATGTCTTTATTTAGAAATAAAATAGAAATAAACTTCCACATGGGAAAAATATATTAAAAACAAAGATTCCTAGACTTACCAAGCGGGAAAGCGCTGGTAGATAGGCACAATGAATAAAACACACAAACACACACACAGAATTTGAACTTTCGCAACCGGCGGCTGCTTCATCAGGAAAGAGGGAAGGAAAAGGAAAGATGAAAGGATGTGGGTTTTAAGGTAGAGGGTAAGGAGTCATTCCAATCCCGGGAGCGGAAAGACTTACCTTAGGGGGAAAAAAGGATAGGTATATACTCGCGCGCGCGCGCCCACACACACACACACACACACACACACACACACACACACACACACATATCCATCCATACATACACAGACTGTCTGTGTATGTATAGATGGATGGATGTGTGTGTGTGTGTGTGTGTGTGTGTGTGTGTGTGTGTGTGTGTGTGTGTGTGCGCGCGCGCGCGCGCGCGAGTATATACCTATCCTTTTTTCCCCCTAAGGTAAGTCTTTCCGCTCCCGGGATTGGAATGACTCCTTACCCTCTCCCTTAAAACCCACATCCTTTCATCTTTCCTTTTCCTTCCCTCTTTCCTGACGAAGCAGCCGCCGGTTACGAAAGCTCAAATTCTGTGTGTGTGTTTTATTCATTGCGCCTATCTACCAGCGCTTTCCCGCTTGGTTAGTCTTTATTTAGAAAGCCTGACAAAAAAGGAATTTTCTCTTGTTTTGACAAAAATGCCTTAAATGCCCATACAAGTGCACCTTCCTAAAGGCCTGCCTTCCTATAAAACATATTAAATTAACAAGCTTCGGTGAAGTCAATCTATGGAAACCTCAGAGTTTTACACATTATCACATCACTTGTGTTAAATGCCTACACAAGTGCAACTTACAAAAGACCTCCCTTCATATAAAAAATATTAAATTTACAAGCTTAGGTGGAACCAATCTGTAGCAAACTCAAACCTTGTGTTGCTAAATTTAATTTGCTCCTTCCTCTTTATGCAATTCTCTACTACATTTTCACCTTGACATCAGCATCTAAAGCATCATTTTATGAGTTTTCATCACATAACTACAGTTCTTGGATGAGTAAATATATTTATTTTTCTCTCTCCTCAAGTGTGTCAACTCTTCAGCCAATCTCATTACCATTATTTTGAATACATTTCTCTTACTGAGATTTTGAGCTTGTATATGGTGTGATAGGATTGCGCAGAAATACAATGTTCCAAAAGCAGTAAAAAATTAAATGGTTCTTCATGCAGAAAGTGAAAAGCATGCAGTTAAAGGAATTCAGTGCATGAAGTGTGACTTTTGGTTACATGAGAACTGCGCAAAAGAGTGTCTGAAATTTACAGATGACACTATTCAGTGGACATACATTGACTGCATGACTGATAACTTCTGCAATGTGCTATAAATACAAATACATTTGTTTCCTTCAAGGCAATATTAATGCTCTGAAAACAGAGTTGTTGTTGCTAAAACACGAAAATGTTGCATTGATACATAAAAAACACTGTGCTCATGAAAGAACCCCAGTGGTAGTTGACTGTAAATCCACAAATATGCGGTGTTACAAAAAATGACTGATTGCAAGACAATTCAGTCACCACTGTGGGAAAAAAATAAACTAAACATACAGAAGAGCTGAACAAATAGAAGTAGAAAAGTGTAACATATATTAAAGATAAAAAGAAGTATCATAGTTAAGGCAGAAAATATGTGACCCCATGCTAAAAAACATAGTGGTGCCTACTCCAAAATCAATGTTCGAACAGGAATTTGGATGCACTGATGATATACACATTTCCAGAACACTTTAAGCTTAGGAGAAAGTGCAACAGATAAGTGTAACTAGGATCACAAAAGTGCTTTTATTCAATAGGTTATGTTTAAAAATATTTAGTAACATGCTCACAGATACTTGCACAATTATAAACAATAAAGGAAAGTGATAAGTAGTGAAGGGGTTGATAATTGCTGTATAGCAATAAGACAAATGAAGTGAAACCACCATGTGGAAATAATATGCAAAAGACTATAAATAGGAGTCAAGGTAGATATATTTTGCAATTAGATTGTAAATGGTTTAAATGCATCTACATACATACTCTGCAAGACATCATATTTTGCATTGGATTACAAGTGGTTTAAATACATCTACATACATACTCTGCAAGTCATTGTATGTTCCGTGACAGAAGGTAGCTGGTACCACTACCAGTCATTCGCTTTCCTGTTCCACTCACAAATAGAGCAAGGGAAAAAGATTGTCTGTATGCCTCTGTATGAACCCTAACTTCTCATATCTTGTTTTCATAATCCCCACATGAAATGTACATTGGAGACTGTAGAATCATTCAGTAGTTGTCAGCTTCAAATGATGTTTCTTTAAACCGTCTCAGCAGTTTTTCATGAAGAGAGCATTGTCTTTGCTCCAGCAGTTCCCATTTGTGTCCAGGAAGCATCTCCGTTGTATTTGTGTGTTGATCAAACTTACCAGTAACAATCCTGCAGCATTCCTCTGAATTGCTTCACGTTTTTCTCCAATGTGATCCAGAGAGGATCGCAAATATTCAAGTAATACTGAATAATGAGTCACATGAGTGTTCTATAGGCCATCTCTTTTTATAGACGAGCTACACTTTATTAAAATCCTCCCAATAAACCAAAGTTGACCACTGCCTTCCCTACTACCATCCTTATATACTTGATACATTTCTTATCAGTTTACACATTTATGCCTAGAAATTTAATCGATGCGACTGTGTCAAATAGCACACTACTAATGCTATACACGAATATAATGGGATAGTTTTCCCTACTCATCTCCACTAACTTACATTTTTCAACATTTAGAGGTAGCTGTCATTCATCAATCCAACTGGAAATTATGTCGAAGTCATCTTGTATCCTCTTACAGTCACTCAACAACAACACCTTGAAACATCACTTCATTATCAGCAAACAGTCACATTTTGCTGCTCACCCTGTCTGACATATCACTTGCATATACACAGAATAAAGAGTAGTCCTATCACACCCCACTAGAGCACTCTTGACGATACCCTTGTCTCTGATGAGCATTCGTTATCGAGGACAATGTACTGGGTTCTATTACTTATGGAGTCTTCAAGCCAATCACATTTCTAGGAAACTATTCCATATGCTTGGTATTCATTAACAATCTGCAGTGGAGCACTGTGTCAAACACTTTCTGAAAATCTAACAATACAGAATCTGCTTGTTGGCCTTCACCCATGTTTTGCACAATATTGTGTGAGAAAAGAGCGAACCGAGCTTCACACGTGCAATACTTTCTAAACCCCTGATTATTTGTGAATAGAGGTTTTCCACCTCAAGGGCATTTATTATATTCAGACTTAGGATATGTTAAAGGAATCTGCTACATACCAATGTTAAGTATCATAGTGTTTGTGAGTGGAACAGGAAAGGAAATGACTGGTAGTGGTATAAGGTATCTTCCGTCACAGAGCATATAATGGCTTGAAGAGTATGTATGTAAATGTATTTAAACCATTTATAAGCCAATGAGACTACATGGCTTGCAGAGTATATATCTAGATGTATTTAAACCATTTATAATCTAATGCAAAATATATCTACTTTGACTCTTATTTATAGGCTTTTCCATATTACTTCCACATGATGGTCTCACTTCACCTTTCTTATTGCTAAACAACAATTATCAACCCCTTCCCTTTTAAACATAACCTATTTGAATGTAAAGTATCAAAATTGCAGTCTGTAATTTTGCAAGTTTGTTCTTTTACCCTTGTCATATACAAGAGTCACCTGAACTTTTTTCCAGTTGCTTGGGACTTTGTACTGGAAGAAATACTCATGATAAATGCATGCTAATAAGGGGCCAGTGCCATAGACTACACTCTGTAAAACTGAATTGAGATTTCATCTGGACCTGGTGACTTATTTGTTTTCATGTCTTTCAGTTGCCTCTCTACAATAGGGATGCCTATTAATATGTCCTCCATACATTAGTCTGTGCAACAGTCAAATAATAGCATTAGCAAGTTAATTACACATTCCAAAGATCATCTGAATGACTCTTTCATCAAAATGATGTGGAATGAGTGAGTTTACAGGATATGTATGCATAATTAGTGTTAACATTAATTGACACCTTATTTTTTACTCCTACTCATGCCACTCACTTAAAAACTAGGTTTTTAACAGGACACCAGTTTTTGAATCAAAACTTGTCCATATAAAAGAAGGAGTTGTCCAGGAGAAGTGATTTTAAATCAGATTTTAAACTTGCTCTGCTACGCATCAGACATTTTATATTATTGTGCAAATGATCAAAATTTTTTTGTTGCTGCACATCGAACTCCTTTCTAAACCACTGGCAGTTTTAATAATATGTAATGAAGGTCATGTTTTCCTGTAGTGTTGTAGGTACTGATATCACTGTTCTTCTCAAATTGTGATGGATTAGGGACTAGTCATGACGAATTTCAGAGGCAAATATATGTATTATGATGGCACATTGAAACGCCTAACTCCTTGAAGAGGTACCTACATTGAGACCACAGACGAGAACTACATACTGTTTTCACTGCCCTTGCACTAACGGTTCTTTCACAATTAATAAAATATTCCAGACTGTGAAGCCTTGATCAAACGGATTTCACATTAAAACCAAATGTTTCACCTGCATTTGCAGAGGACATTTTCAAGGGGGATCAATACTTTTTTGTATCTCCGATTCACATCCTGGCTCGCTACTGACTGCAGCCAAATTCTCTTTATGTATGCTCCCACACACTGGCATGAAGATACATGCTTCAAATACCTCAGTGCAATAGGCTATTGTTGGTTGCTGTTGTCCACTATTGCTATCACCAAATGGTGGAAGACCGGCACTTCTTTGGCAATGGGCTCCATATGTTATGTAATTTTTACACCCTCCCGCATCCTATCAAAATTCCTGGGGTTATTAATAATCTCTATGCCTTCTCTGTATAGCCTTTCATGGCCCTCGTGGCAGCCAGAACTCCATCAAAATGGATGTGGTGGTTCTCTGACTGCACAGTATGTTCTGAAACAGCTGATGCCCGTCAATTGTTAAACACCCCATGAATTTCAAAAAGAAGTAGGAGGGCATAAAACTGAATGAGGTCTGGACCCCAGTACTGAAGAAGACGTGTACCAGTCTTCCGCCATGGGTTCATAATAACAACAGACGATGGCAACCAACAACAGCCAACTCCACGCAGGTATTCACAGCAAGTAACATTATGCCACTGCGCAGGAGCACATGTAAACAAAATTTTACTGCAGTCAGCAGCGAGCCAGGGTGTGAATCAGATACTCCAAGAATATATGAACCCCCTTGAAAAAGTTCTCTGCAAATGGGGAAGAAATGTCAGGTTTTAATGTGAAATCCATTTGACCACAGCATAACAGTCCAGAATATTTTATTAACTGTGACATTTCTAGCCAAGAAAGTTTACCTTTTACATTCAATACTTTTGTTCTAAGTGATGAGTTACCCCAGAAAATTATTCCATGAGGCCTTATTGAGTGGAAATATACCATTTATGTCAGGAGGCTAATTGGTTTGTTTCCAAGCCTAGCAATTAAATGAAGAGCAAAAGTAGTTGAACTTAATTGTTTGAGAAGCTCAATAATATGCTTCTTCCAGTTCAAGTTTTCGCTTGTGCACCGAAAAATATAGAGTATTCTACCCTATTTAATGACCCCTGATTTTTCTCAAAATGAAGGGAAAAGCCAATTTTCAGAGAACAATTTCACAATTCTTTGAAAAACAACATCAACAATATCTTCTGTTGCTTTCTATCTAATGGGATTCATTTTAACACTAATAATGTCAGGTAGACCGCTCGCCGAGTGCAAGTCTTTTGATGTGACACCAATTTGGCGACTTGCACGTTGATGGGGATGAAATGATGATGATTAGGACAATACAACACCCAGTCCCTTATGATTGACAGTCTGTCGCGCTGACCACTCAGCTACCGGGTGCGGACATTTTAACACTAATATATTCATACATATAAGGAAAACTTTTCTATCTTTCAAACATTGTTTGGACCATTCGGCTCAACTTTTTGCATTGAGTTTGTAAACAACTTGTCTGTAGTGCCACAAATTCTATAAATCTTGTGTTTTTCTAGTGTAGCATGGCTCTTAGCACTATGGGACTTTTTTTTTTTTTTAACTTCTGAGGTCATCAGTCCCATAGAACTTAGAACTACTTAAACCTAACTAACCTAAGGACATCACACACATCCATGCCCAAGGCAGGATTCAAACCTGGGACTGTAGCGGTCGCGTGGTTCCAGACTGTAGCGCCTAGAACCGCTTGGCCACCCCAGCCGGCTAGTGTAGCATGATTTGCACAGTCAAACACCTTTGAAACCTAACAAAAAATACCCAACTGATGATAAGTTTATTATTTGGGGCTTGCAATATTTGGTGGATGAATGTATAAATAGCATTCTCAGTCATGCAACCCTTCTGGAATCCAGGCTGTAATATGTTAAATAAACTGTTTCTGAGTGCATCCTTTTGGAATGACCTGGAGAAAGATGTCAGTAACGAAATTGGACAATAATTATTTTAAACCATTCCTGCCACTTCTCCTACTTAGGGGCTTTGTTGTTGTTGAGGTCTTTAGTCCAGAGACTGGTTTGATGCAGCTCTCCATGCTACTCTATACTGTGCAAGCTTCTTCATCTCCCAGTACCTACCACAACCTACATCCTTCTGAATCTGCTTAGTGTATTCATCTCTTGGTCTTCCTCTGCAATTTTTACCCTCCATGCTGCCCTCTACTACTAAATTGGTGATTCCTTGATGCCTCAGAACATGCCCTACTAACCGATCCCTTCTTGTAGTCAAGTTGAGCCACAAATTTCTCTTCTCCCCAATTCTATTCAGTACCTCCTCATTAGTTGTGATCTACGCATCTAATCTTCAGCATTCTTCTGTAGCACCACATTTCGAAAGCTTCTATCCCTTTCTTGTCAAAACTATTTATCGTCCATGTTTCACTTCCATACATGGCTACACTCCATACAAATACTTTCAGAAACGACTTCCTGACACTTAAATCCATACTCTATGTTAACAAATTTCTCTTCTTCAGAAATGCTTTCCTTGCCATTACCAGTCTACATTTTATATCCTCTCTACTTTATTCATCATCAGTTATTTTGCTCCCCAAATAGCAAAGCTCCTTTACTACTTTAAGTGTCTCATTTCCTAATCTAATTCCCTCAGCATCACCCGACTTAATTCGACTACATTCCATTATCCTCGTTTTGCTCTACAACCTTACACTTGACCTCTAGCAATCCCGGCTTAACCATTTTACACTTCCTGTGGGTCTCATTTTTGAGACATTTGTATTCCTTTTTGCCTGCTATATTAGCTAATTTTTTATATTTTTTCCTTTCATCAATTAAATTCAATACTTCTTCTGTTACACACCGATATCTACTAGCACTCGTCTTTTTACCTATTGATCCTCTGCTGCCTTTACTATTTCATATCTCAAAGCTACCCATTCTTCTTCTACTGTATTTCCTTCCGCCGCTCTTGTCAATCGTTCTCTAATGCACTAACTGAAACTATCTACAACCTCTGGTTCTTTCGGTTTATCCAGGTCCTTAAATTCCCACCTTTTTGCAGGTTTGTCAGTTTTAATCTACAGTTCACAACCAATAGATTGTGATCAGAGTACACATCTGTCCCTGGAAATGTCTTACAATTTAAAACCTGGTTCCTAAATCTCTGTCTTGTTGTTGTTGTGGTCTTCAGTCCTGAGACTGGTTTGATGCAGCTCTCCATGCTACTCTATCCTGTGCAAGCTTCTTCATCTCCCAGTACCTACTGCAACCTACATCCTTCTGAATCTGCGCAGTGTATTCATCTCTTGGTCTCCCTGTCTGTCTTACCATTATATAATCTATCTGAAACCTCCCACTGTCTTAAGGTCTCTTCCATGTATGCAGCCTTCTTTCACGATTCTTGAACCAAGTGTTAGCTATAATTAAGTTATGCTCTGTGCAAAATTCTACCAGGTGGCTTTAGAATCGCATATTGTAACCTCCCTGAAAAAATTCCCTTTGTCAGTGATGCATTTATTTATCACTAAGAACATTACTTATTAAGTTACAGCAACATTTCAGAATCCTGCTTGAAATTCAATCAACATCATATGATCTTTTTTTTTTTAGTATTTTTACAATTATATTAATTGCAGCAAATGACACTAGTCTTACTTCTACTTGCTTAAAGCTATGTAGAATGGCATTATTGATATTCTCTTGCTTCTTCAACTAAACCATTTGATTATATTTTTGCTGCTTCATTTACAAAGTAGTCGTGAAAAGTACTCATAACTTGTGAATTATCACTCACAACATTGTCATTTAAAGTCTTCTGGTAACTTGTACATTGACTGGTTGTCTTGTCTCATGTTTGACAACAATTTGCCAACATTGACACAAATTCACTATGGACTGAACTGAATACGACATTTGCATATCTTTCTATATATACTTAATCTTCTATATGCACCTCAACCAACACTACCTCTTTCAACTAGCTCTTAACATGCTGTATCTGTAGTATTGTCCAAACAGTGAGGTCCCAGGTATTATAGTTGGTACCTCACAACAGCACCCGAAACTAAAGAAATTTGCAGCCAGACAAAGCCACGAATGAGAGATGTCATCAAAGACACGCCGCAAAGAGGTTCCCAATGACACCACTGATGGATGTAAACTTACGTCAGAGCACAGCACCGATCACCCCATTCTGTGGTAGTCGATGAAAAGAGCAGTATCAACATAGTTCAGATCACGCAGTGTTAGTATCATTAGTCAACTGTGTACCAAATTTTAAAGTTAACTGTACATTGAGATGTGATGGTCTTTCTATACTAGTCAAGTATAAATAGTTCTTCTTGCACCCAATGACAATAATAAAAAGATATTGTCATTCAAATGGATCTGGAATGCATCTAGGTTAAGAATTCTGTTTTAAGGGGTAAAATGAATTAATATTTTCTGCATGTTGTTGTATCTGCTTGCCCCCCTCCCAAAGTAAATCTAGGCTTGCCACAACACACAGACATAGCAATGATAATGAGAATACTGATTTCATATGGATTTTCTTAAAGTTCCACAGCTCACAGAGGACAAAATAATGGTTGAGTCTTCTGTCTAATGTTAAGTGTTTCACAATGTTTAAGTCCCCACAGGAACTGTCTTTAAATTAAATTGTTCAGTTTCAGGTGCAGCAGACTGAATGACTGCTGCTCAGTGTACAACAGATGATGTACTTATTGTTGCAACAAGTAGCACCGCCTTCATCTGCTGCACCCAAGTTCTTCCAGTAAAGATGGAATGCCTATTTTTTTTTTTTTAAATTAACAGTGTCACATTTCCTATTTGTGATCTGTAACTATCTTAAGTTTGATATTAGCAGATTTGTGTTTTCTTTCAGTCACCTTTCTTGATGTTTGCTGAAGTCAACCTGCTATTCGGTTTCATCTAACCTTGTTCCAGTGGTCTTTACACAATATCATCTCCTTTTGTGTGGATGGGTGCTCAAAGAGAGCAGTGTCTTCCAAACGACCCAGGTAGCTATTGGGCGCCATCATCATGTGCACAAATCAGCGGCCCGTTATTTATGTGAATTACTTGAACTGTGCATAGACATCTAACGCCACATACCTCTATAAACCTAAGAGCAAACTGTGGGATCCCTGATATGCACAACCAAAGGCATGCAAGCAAGCTATTAAGCAGGTGGTCATAATGTTTTGGCTCATCAGTATATCTCTCTTAACTTAAGCCAATTCAATAGTCATTTTTCACAGTGTCCATTATGGCCATGACCCTCGTTTCTTTATCTCCTTGTCTTCTAAATCACACCATTGCAGCCATGACCTTTACTTCTTTTTGTTCTCACCTTCTAACCACCTTCATACGATGACGCCAAGGATCAAGTGGTCCCGATTGGCAGGTAGAGATGATCGCTCCCCATCTCACATTGTTGAAGTGATGGGTTCAAAACATTTTCCCATCTGTACATATTGTGGTAATATCTTCCACAGTGGAATGTATCAACACTTACTTACTATAAATATCATGAACATCTTTTGTCATCATGGAGGCCTAAAAATGTAGCGCCACACTTCACAGTTTAACACCAAAGAAGAGGACTGCTCTGAATATCATGCGCAGCTGGAAACCCAGTTCGTAGCATACAGCATTAAAGGTAGGGCGTGCATAGGTTTTTCTTCTGTCCACCATCGGAGCTGATATTTACCATCTGTGTACAAGATTGTAACTAATCTCTCGTCCAGAAGATGTTGATTACATGTAAAGCGTTCAAAAACTCGATGAACATTTTGAGGCACAGGTTCATGTCACTGCGACGAGATTTAAATTTTTTCAGCTCAAGAAGTAATCCGAAAAATCATTAAGACAGTGAACTGCTAAACTAAAGGGCTAAGAAGACATTGCTGGACAGTCGTTCCATGTAATCTCACAGAGAGTGATGACAATATCAAAATTTTATCATATTTGTTATGAAGAAGGGCACCCGAACAGCATCTTTTCTACTGGGCCATGAAAGTAATTGTGATTCAGCAGGGGACATGTAGTTAATCTCAACATCTTTCAGTTCAAGTGATACCTGGGAAATGTGTTCTGTGTACCAGTTTTCGTCGTATCTGAAAGTCAAATACTGTCTGACTTACAGCTGTTCCAACAAAGCATTTTCATGAGCTTCCATAGCAACTATGCTCCCCTTTGCACGTGTTTCGAGTCTCTTCATTAGAAAGGTGTTAGTAGCAATGATTAGAAATGCACAGTGCAATAGTATTCCTGTAACTGTCCTCTGTTACTGCATTTGTGTTCCAAGACACCTTCATATGATTTGATCTCCTCAAAGAAACAAAGAATATATTAATGCCCTGTATTTTGTGGGGTGCCCATATGAACAGGGCAACCACTTTTCAGATGAAATGGAGCTCCTCACTCAGAAATGTAGAATTCAACTTGCAGTGAACAGATTCTATTTTAACACTTGCTCTGCTTCACGGGGCACTGTCAGTGGAGCATATACTACTGATGTCACAGAACATTTGGTACAGGTAGCAGGTTAAGTTAAAGACAGAAGTGGTGTGATTGTTTCTCCAGAAACCAGGAGTGGTTAAAATATGTGCCCTGTAATTATGAAACAAGATGTAGTGTACTATATGAAAATGGAAATTTTTCACACTTTCATGTAAGGAAAGAAATATTATCTTGCTATCATGGTAAATACCAAGAAGATTGACTTGCAGAAAAGACTTATTTTAGGTAATCTGAAAGAGTTGTATGCAAAATACTCCACAAAATGTGAAATCTGTTCTTTGTTTCTTCATAGAAGATCAAATCGTATGAAGGTTTCTTAGAACACAGATACAGTAAACATGAGGACAGTTCTAGGAACACCTGTCACACCATGAATTTCTAGTCACTGCTAGTAACACCTTTGTCATGACGAGAGATTAAACAGATGCAAATTAGAGTGCTGTTGCTATGGAAGTCTCATGAGAATGCTTTCATGGAACAGCTGCAGGTGGCTTTCAAATACAATGAAAACTAGTATGTATGACATATTCACCAGGTATCACTTGAATTTAAAGATGTTGAGAATAATTGCATGTCTCCTGCTGAATCATAATTCCTTTCATGACCTAGTACGAAAGATGCCATTTGATATCTCCTCCTCAAACGTTACATGTAAGTTTGATGTCCTACCTTTACAAAGTCTCAATTCTCAGTTGTATCAACTTGACCATAAGTTGTGTAACCTTGACAATGACAATAAAACTTTATCTTTCACTTTTAAGTGAACTATTTCATTTTTGGATTAAGATGATCAAAAAAACCACACACACACACACACACACACACACAAAGTTATATGTAAGGTGAAAGAGTTTTAAAAATACAGTTTCCTTCTTTATATTTGGATTTGTTTATGAAACTGTTCTTTGGAGAATTTTTGTATCTATATCACCAGCACATGAGCAAAAAGTTATTAATGTCTCTCATCACTGCTTGCATCCTTTCTTTAGTTCCACTGAAGTTGTCTTTTTAATTTAAATTAATGGAACAAGGATATATCACTGCATTTGTACACCCAATCTGTCTCTTGTAATTCTTTACACTGAAAAGACATTTACCAGTGAAATACAACATACACATTGAGAAAAATGATTGATATCTGTTTTAAGTTCATGGCTGTTTACAGTTCTGACCTACAGGTCAACCACAAATAATTTAAGTACAATTTTCACAAGGAATACTCATGGTTTTTATTTACCAATCCCATGTAATGGTGAATGTGAATGGTATGTGTAAGTGGCATTTTTATTTTATTCTTTACCAATGAATAAAGAGAGTTAGGATACTCTTCTTTGCATCTAAGATTGCTACCAGAATTATAAACATTTCACCAAATAATCAAGTTTAAATTCAGCTGTCTATGTAACCCCACCCCCAGGTCTCTGGAGTTTGTCAAATTTGACATTCTTTTGCGATGGAGTCATCTTTAAGTAAAGGTAAGAAATAACAATTGCAATGCCAAATACTTTTCATTGTTGTTTATACTTAATACTAGGGCTAAAGAGTACAGTGCATAAGCCAAGGACTGCACTGTTTCCCTGTGCAAAGTTATGATTAAAAAAAATCACAAATTTAAAGCACAGCATGATAAAAGTGTGCTCTTCAACTTTTTCTTAAAAAAATCTGAATGAGTTATCCTATATTTGCTACATTATATCAATTCAGTGGCCTACATACTAGATGCATAAGAAATTGAGGTCTGTAAGTCAACTCATACCTGAATAGTAAGTCTCTGAAAATCAGGAAATTGGTGCCCTGCTAACGACTGGGTACACACCCCTGAGCCTTCAAACATGAATTCATCAAAAATGGTTAGAGTTAGGACAGTTCTATCTGGCAGTTTTACTATTAAAGCATGTAAGTCCATGTACCAAATATGACTTAATTCTGAAATGGTCACCTTTGGATCCACCAAAATATCTGTGAGTTTACATGTAATGGCCCTGGTTCAAGTCTTCTTGTGGGCTACGTTACAGTGATATTATGCTACATGATGCAATCACACAAAACAGTCACACACATATACAGCGTGAGTCACTAACTACAGTCACCAAGAATAACTCCAAAAGTAGCATGGGACAATGGGGACCATAATATGACATTGGTTTTTTGTTGCTAGGTGGGGTCACTTCAGAGATATGAAGGTCAACTTGGTTTTTTTAAAAATGGGATGTTATAGTTTGGTACTTATTTTCTAATAGTGACTATCGAGGTCAATCCAATTATGTGTAACAATAAGGTCTTTGAAGGTCGCAACGGTGGCATGAACGTCCATTTACAGAAGGTGTTCGAAGTGATGACAATTGGTATCAATGCAGTGCTGCAATCTTCTTATCATGGATTGAGTGATATTCCTTATCACATCAGCACTTATCAAAGCTTATGCTCTGACAATTCTGTCTCGCATATCTTCAGGTTGCGTTGGAACGTCTTAATAAACAATGTCTTTTATGAATCCCCACTAGAAAAAAACCCAGAGGTGTCAAGTCTGGAGAACGGGCCAGCCACGATACATCTCCTCCACAGCCAATCCAATGATTAGGGAACTGTCTCTGCAACTCATTTCTAGCCATTAGCGAAAAATGTGTGACACTTGTCCTTTTGATAGCACATTCTGTTCTCTCTTCCTAAAGGTATTTCTTCAAATAACAGACCTAATGTTTCTTGCAGGAATGTGGTGTACTTCCTACCACGAAGATTTCCTTCGATGAAATAAGGGCCTATAATTCTGTCCTCCAGAATCTCACACCATACATTCACCGACCACGGTTTCCGTGTGCAACTTGCCGTAGGCAACATGGATTTTCAGTTGCCCAACAATGCATGTTATGCAAATTAAACATTTTCATGGTTTGTGAATGTAGCCTCATCAGTAAATAAAATCAAATTAATAAATGTGTCATCCCCCTGAATCTGAAGTTGAGCCCATCAGCAGAATTCAGTATGATACATACAATCCATAGTATATTGTAACAAATAAGCCCTCGGTCACAAATATTAAATCAAAATTGACCTGGTTTCGACACTACTATGAGCGTCGTCTTCAGAATTAGACTAACTGTACTAAAACATTAGGTATATAGTACATTAATAAAATTAAAGTTTGTACTGACTCGAAAAGATGCAGTACTTACAAGTGACATATTAAAAATGATCTAGGCCGGAAAGGCTTGTTGCAACCCTTGTTCACAGTACGAGCAGCCCTTAGCGGCTCGCCATCTCACAAGTGTTCATGACATCGCCTTTCCGGCTTAGATCTTTTTTAATATGTGACTTGTAAGTACTGCATCTTTTCAAGTCAGTAAAAACTTCAATTTTATTAATGTACTATAGACCTAATGTTTTAGTACAGTTAGTCTAATTCTGAAGACGACATTCATAGTAGCGTCAAAACCAGGTCAATTTTGACTTAATATTTGTGCCTGAGGGCTTATTAGTTACAATATAATTCTGACACGGTCACTGAACCTTAGTAGCTATGTTCAAAGTTTTACAATCCATACTAGATAATTCTTGGTGGAGACTGATATGGTAAGGGTGATATTTATGGCGATGCACAACACAAACAACACTACTCTGTCTCATGCCAGATTCCCTTGCGGTCTGATGAGAACTAATACAAGGATCTCGAACCACAGTGGCAAGAGTACCAATTTCCGTTTCCTCGTTAGTAACTTTCCTTTGCTGGATATGTTTCCGATGTGTTAAAGATCCAGTTGTTCTCAATTTATCATACACATATTTAAATGTACGACCTGTAGAATGAGTACTGTCAGCGTATAAGTCTCTAGCTCTCACTGAATTCGATTGGCATTCTCCAGAAATGAGAAACAAATCGACTTGTTCTTCAAAGGAATACATCATTCACATTCGCTTGTTTCGGCGATACTAGTCTTATTGTTCCTATGAGTGTTGCATTGCGAAACAGTTGAATTATGTTTGCATGTCGATGGCACGTTACTTGGATACACTGTTTTCGGCGAATATTTACTATTTGCACGATATACGAGAGAGAATTGTCAGAGCATATGCTTCTATAAGTGACGAAGTGATAAGAAAAACCACTCAATCCATGATAAGAAGAATGCAGCACAGCACTGATACCAATGGTCATCACTTCAAACACCTTCTGTATATGGACATTCATGCCACCTTTTTTACCTTTGTTGACCTCCAAAGACCTTACTGTTACATGTCATTGGATTCATCTTGATAGCTGCTGTCAGAATATAAGTGCCAAACTGCAGCATCTCATTTAAAAAAAGAACACAGCCAACCTTCATATCTCTGACACAACCCAACCTAGCAACAAAAAACCAACGTCATATTATGCCCCCCCCCCCCCCCCCCCCCCCCCCCGTTTCCCATGCAACAATTGTCCCACAAACTTTTAAGCTACTATCATACTTTCGGAGTTATTTTAGGTGGCAATAGTTAGTGACCTACCCTATATATACACTGCTATCCTACGACTTCCAGATCTGGATCCGAAAACAGCTTTGTCAGTTGTAAAGTTTCAAAGTATTGTGGACACGATTAAAGCTGATTTTGAGGCTCCATCTATTTCTCTTGCTCATACTGCACAAGGCACTCCGTCTCCAGTTTACGCTAATGTTAAAGTGAATAAAAGTAGATCTCACGTTAAAAGTCAAAGTAAGGTGAAACTTTCAGTTGCGTGATATATGTGGTGTGCTTCAGAATAAAAAGATTAAGTCTTGTGCTTAGTGTTTTCCAGATCATGATAGAAAAGCTTGTCCTTATAATTAAGCACAGTGTTTCAAGTATGGTAAACAAGATCATATCTATAAACTGTCTGTTTACAAAGGACCCAGGGCAGGTACCAGTCTATTGCATGGCTACAGCATAGTTCTCAGCAAGAAACTGTTTTGACAGCACAACCATTACAGCTGGCACCAACAAAGCCTCTCTTTTCCACTTTGTGGAAACCTTCCACTGTAGTCCACAGACAATGGAAGAAACTTTTTGGCCAATTAAAAATGGGTCAAAAGGCTATTAAATTTTAGTCAGATTCAGAAGTGTCTGTTTCCCTCATCAATAAAGACACATATGATACGACATAGGTAGCACAAGGCTACTGAAACTTATTTCTGTTTAGTCTGTTTATAATTGACACAAAATACCAGTACTTTGCATGTGCAGTTTGTCAGAAACTTTGTGTGGTGTTACAAAGTGTGTGTGATTTCACATACTATGTCCTAAAAGCAAACATTTTTAATTTGGTCTTGTTTCATTTGTTCAAACTGTGCATACAAGATAATGTGTTACAAATCAATGTTTTGGCAACTCATTACAGTGTTTCTGACTTGTGCAATAAGTATAGTAAACTTTTTGAGCCAGGATTGGGAAGAGCTAAAGTTTTTGAGGCACAAATTACTGATAAAGATAATGTGCAATCACAAGACATGCGTCGGCTGTCATATTATCTTACTCCTTTATATATTTAATAGTTAAAATGAAATTCCTGCAGAAAGAGAATCAAAAATGTTACCCTACAGCACTGAAGTTTGCTCTTTAATATAAATGTCAACGCGCTATGGTCTGTATGTATTACTGTCTCGCGTCCCGCTTGTGGTTATTTAAATTTCTTGAATGTCCTACCTACTGATAATGTTTCCTTTTCTGTAATGCTATAATTTCGTTCATTCTGTATGAAAATTCTACTAATGAAAGCAGTTGGTGTTCTCTCTAATGTCACATACTGGAATATGTGACAGCCCAACCCATACCTGATGCATCCAGTGCCATACGAAAAGGAAGAGCGAAATAGGGTGGACCAGCAGTTAGCATGCTGTCAATGCTTCCTTTACTTTCGAAAATTCAACATGGCAATTTATATCACATCTCCATATTGTGCCCTGTTTTAAAAATCTCATCAAATTTGGTGCATTAAGCACTGATTTAGCAAGAAATTTTCTGTAGAATCCCACCATCCCAAAAATGATTTGAGTTGTTTTTTGTTAGTTGGATCTGTGGCACAGTATGATCGCATCCAATCTGTGTGGTTCAGACTAAATGACCAAAGTATTATATGTCAGACAGAGGGAAGCAAATTAATGTTGAAGGATTTCAATGTAGATTTTCTGAAAGAATCTGACAGAAGTGACCTAGAAGTTATTACTTGGTTCTTTCAGTTTGACATACAGCTGGTACAGGAAACCAACACACTGATAGATAACGTTTTTATAGACCAAGTTAAATTTGATAAAATAAAAACTTTTCTGTTAAGAATGGTCAATCTGATAATGGTGCACAGTTAGTTACAGTATATGACATAGTTCAATACAGTTAATGCAAAAAGTTCCTCCAAAATAGTATGTTCAATTAATGATTTAGCAACTGCAAATTTTAGGAAAATTTGCAACAGTTTGACTGGGATGAGGTGTACAGAGAACCTGAGGCTAATTTAAAATTTAACCTATTCTGTGATACCTTTCTGATTATATTTGAAGACAGTTTCCCTAACAAAACTGTGAAATATAATTGTAAGAAACCATCTAAGAAGCAATGGCTTACTAAAGGGGTAAAATATATTGTAAACAGAAAAGATAATGTATCTTATAGCTAGAAGGAGTAATGATCTAGAAACAGTGAAACATTACAAAACCTACTGCCTGTATTCAGAAGAGTAATTAAAAAGTCCAGAATTATGTGCATTATGTCTGTGATTACCTCATCTGATAAGAAAATTAAAACAATCTAGAATATTGTTAAAAAGGAAACAGGGCAACCAGGAGCACAGGAAGACTGTATTTCTATCAAACTCAATGAAAAAGTTTGTTAACAAAGAGTCAGAAGTAGAAAACATTCATAATAGCCATTTTTAAGTGTTTTAGAGAAAATAGGATCCAGCCATTCATCAGAAAATGCAAGGCAGTATATGGAAGAGGGAATACTTATGCAATTTGATAAAACTGAAATTCAATCCACCTCTCCTACTGAAATTATGAAAATAATAAATTCACTCAAAAGTAAAAGTTTGCATGGAACTGATAGCATTTCCAACAGAGTACTAAAAGCTTGTTCCCAATAGATAAGTACAATTCTCAGCAAAATACGTAGTAGCTCACTGAAACAGGGCTTTTCCAGATAGACTGAAATATGTTATTGTTAAACCATTGCATAAAAAGGGGATAGGTCTGATGGTAACAACTACTGCCCAAAATCACTTCTGACAGCTTTATCCAATCCAAAAGTCTTGAAAAAGTAATGTATTCAAAAGTAGCATTACATATTTGTAAAAATGAAGAACTAATAAAATGTCAATTTGGTAGTCAGAAAGGCTTTTCAATAGAAAATGCTATATATGCTTTCACTGATCATATACTAAATGCTCTGAATAATCAGTCACAACCAATTGGGATATTTTGTGATCTCTCAAAGGCTTTTAACTGTGTGAAACATGAAATTCTTCTACATAAGCTTAAGTATTGTGGTAAGAGTGGGATGGTGCACAAATGGTTTAATTCACATTTAACTGGAACAATGTAAAAGATTGAAGTTAACAGTACAGGTAGTCTGCAAAAATCAGAAGAATCCTCTTACTGGGGAAGTATAAAGAATGGTGTCCCAAGGAGGTCAGTCTTATGTCCCTTATTGTTCTTAATATATATTCATGACTTGCCACTCTATATTCATCAAGATGCAGAGCTAGTTCTCTTTGCTGATGATACAAATAGAGTAATCACACACAACAAACAAGAAGCTGAGGAAATTGTAAATAATGTCTTTCTGAAAGTTATTCAATGGCTCTTTGCAAATGGACTCTCACTAAATTTTGAAAAAAAAAATGCAGTGCATACAATTCTGTATAGTAAATGGAATAACACCATTGATAAATACAGACTTTGAACAGAAGTCTGTTGCAAGGCAGAACACTCCAAATTTCTGGGTACATGCTCTGATGAGAAATTGAATTGGAAAAAAACCACTGTTGATCTGCTGAAACAATTAGGTTCAGGTACTTATGCTATTTGGGTTGTTGCAAATTTTGGTGATTGAAACATCAGTAAATTAGTATACTATGCCTATTTTCATTCACTGCTTTCGTATGACATCATATTTTGGGGTAATTCATCACTAAGAGAAAAAGTATTCATTGCTCAAAAGCAAGTAATCAGAATAACAGCTGGAGACCACCCAAGATCACCTTGGAGACATTTATTTAAGGAACTCAGGAAATACACAGTACCTGCGCAATACATATATTCACTTATGAAATTTGTTATTAATAACCCATCCCAATTCAAAAATAATAGCGAGGTGCTTAGCTACAACACTAGAAGAAAGGATGATCTTCACTATTCTGGGCTAAATCTGGCTTTGGCACAGAAAGGGGTGAATTATGCTACCACAAAAATCTTTGGTCATTTGCCAACAAGCATTAAAAGTCTGACAGACAGCCAACTAACATTTAAAAATTAAAAGAATTTCTGAATGACTTCTCCTTCTACTCAATAGACGAATTTTTAAATATGAAGTGGTGAAAAAAAAAAAGACAATAATAATAATGATTATGTTGTGTGACAAAAATATGTTAAAGTGACATGTCTCATATCATTACGAAATGTCATATTCATGATCTATGGAACAAGTATTAATGTAATGTAACAGTTTACTTCGTAACTCATTGCCTGTCGCTTTATTCAAAGCTCTTATGAAAACAGAGACTGATATGTTAAGGCTGAGTGGTAGCACTTGGGAACATGACCTTCCTTCAAACAGGAATGCAGTATACTTCCATGAATCTTCATCTAAGGTAATCTCCCAGCAACCTCCTGTCAGGTCAACTGTACTGATATACTTTACTTCAAATTTCGCTAGCAGCTCCTGTATTGTAGGGAACCTCTCTTCCTGTGTCCCAAAAAGTTTGTGCATCTAACTCTATGAGCACATTGCTATCCACTTTTTTAACAATAACCATTATTGGACATTTCTATAATGTTCCACTGCAACATTCTTTCATTTTCTTTTTGTACTAATGACTTCGTCAATACTCGTATATGAAGTAGGTTCTGAAGTGAAATACATTGTGAGGTTTAATCTACGGCCTACGAACAAACTCTTCAATAACACCTACAATGCTGAAAATACTTTTACATGCCTATAAAATAAATAAATCAAATCCTTCTTTTCATCAATACTTAGATTCTTTGATATGTTAACGTTATCAGTTATATCTGTTTCACTCACTTGTCCCATGTCTGCATGTAATTGGTGCTTGTCATCCTATTGTAGTGTAGCTCCTGTCATTGAAGTGAGCCCTAATCTAGTTGTTACTTTGCTCAAAATGTATGACACCTAAGTCCTCTTGTTGTTCATATGTGAATATCGGTGTCCCATTTTGGAAATTTAAAGATACATTATTGTCTGACAACCAATCTATGCCTAGAATCATGGGTACAATTAAAACTTCCACTGCAAACTTTGCTTGTTGAAATGTATGCGTGTTTACTGTACACTTAACAAAGAATTCTGTGAATACTAGTTTGCCTATCACACCTGTAATCTATATTTGTGTGAGTGGTAACTGAAGGAAAGCATCCAACAAATTATTTCACTGTAAGAAGTGATAATTAACCAGTGACATGTCACAATCAGAATCTAAAATAATGTCTACAGTTACGTTACTAACAATGCATGTCAATTTTGGATTCATATATTCTTTTGTTTGTGTGTTATCTTCATGTAGTACAACATCTGTTAAACTGCAGTCATAATTGTACTAAATTAAGCTAGAAGAGATTTGTTGTGACTTGTTTTGTATTGCTTCAGGCAAGGGAGCCTCTCCCCAGAAGCGTATTACTTTTCCCTCTCCATGGTAGTAGTACTATTAAATATGATGATGTGAAAATTTCTGTATCTATTCCCTGAATGATTATAATCATGTCTGTTGTTTACCCTGTTTCCTGAATTTGTAGCATCCTCTTTAGTGGGCGAGATCCTCTGTTAAAATTACTGTGTTGGTTAGTATTATTGGTAGTGCTGCGTGTGTGCCATCTTTCAGCTTGTCTTTCCACTGTATCTACCTCTTCTAGATATTTCAGTAAGTTGTTCACTTTTCCCCAACCCCTTTCTAACAATTTGACCCTTACATGCCATGGTAACCAGCTTCCAATAAACACACCTGTCTTACAGGATCGTCTATATATTTTATTTTTTTGAGAGGCCACTCCACAAAATCTCTGTATCTGTATCCATACTATGAACTGTTATTGTAAGGTTTTGATCTCAAAAGCTCTACTCTCCGTTTCTTTTGGGCTCCTTCACTCCACTACTTAGAGTTAAATGCTGTTTCGAAGTCAATTAGTTGTGAATTGTTCTAGCTGTAGCCTAACTCACTGTGCAGCATCGCTCATCACGTGCCTTATTGCAAATTTTATCTTATTAGAATATAATCAGGAATCAGGTAACATGCCCTTAAATGACTTTAGAAATAAAACTGGAAAATATCACCTGAAGATGAAAACTTGGAGCATTTCTGATTTAATCCTTTGCTTTGTGCTGTGGTAAACCCATCACAGTTATTAGGTACCATCTTGTTCTTTAATAACAGGTCTTCTACATCTTTTCTTAACTCTTTATTTGTCTAACCTAAACTCAAAACATTATTTTTTGATATCATTGCATGTGTGTTTGTACTAAAACTATCACAGCTGTGAACTGTCAGTGCTCTTGACCATGCACATATAGTTGTTGTAAATGTATATTTGCTGTCTACTTTTATTATATACTCCTGTACAATATTTGTCCTTATTTAATTCAAACTTTTGCAATCTCTGTTCCACTTTGTTAATTATTACTGACAACACATCAATATTTTTGTCAGTATAACTATGTAACATTGTTTAGTACGCATCACTTCTTTTTTCTAACGTCACAATTCTTTGCACTAACCTGTCATTTTCTGCCTTGATAACATGTATGTGCTCTATGGTGCCACCTTGTTAAGTTTACACTATTTCTAACCACCTGTATATATCAGAAACATGATCAAAGCCCATGTTCAATCCTGTTTCCAATCTATCTATTCTACCATTAAAATGGGTTGTTGTTGTTGTGGTCTTCAGTCCTGAAACTGGTTTGATGCAGCTCTCCATGCTACTCTATCCTGTGCAAGGTTCTTCATCTCCCAGTACCTACCGCAACCTACATCCTTCTGAATCTGCTTGGTGTATTCATCTCTTGGTCTCCCTCTACGATTTTTACCCTCCACACTGCCCTCCAATACTAAATTGGTGATCCCTTGAAGCCTCAGAACATGTCCTACCAACCGATCCCTTCTTCTTGTCAAGTTGTGCCACAAACTTCTCTTCTCCCCAATCCTATTCAATACTTCCTCATTAGTTATGTGATCTAACCATCTAATCTTCAGCATTCTTCTGTAGCACCACATTTTGAAAGCTTCTATTCTCTTCTTGTCCAAACTATTTATCGTCCATGTTTCACTTCCATACATGGCTACACTCCATACAAATACTTTTAGAAAAGACTTCCTGACACTTAAATCTATACTCGATGTTAACAAATTTCTCTTCTTCAGAAACGCTTTCCTTGCCATTGCCAGTCTACATTTTATATCCTCTCTACTTTATTCATCATCAGTTATTTTGCTCCCCAAATAGCAAAACTCCTTTACTGCTTTAAGTGTCTCATTTCCTAATCTAATTCCCTCTGCATCACCTGACTTAATTCGACTACATTCCATTATCCTCATTTTGCTTTTGTTGATGTTTATCTTATATCCTCCTTTCAAGACACTGTCCATTCCATTCAACTGCTCTTCTAAGTCCCTTGCTGTCTCTGACAGAATGACAATGTCATCGGCAAACCTCAAAATTTTTATTTCTTCTCCATGGATTTTAATACCTACTCCAAATTTTTCTTTTGTTTCTTTACTGCTTGCTCAATATACAGATTGAATAACATCGGGGAGAGGCTACAACCCTGTCTTACTCCCTTCCCAACTACTGCTTCCCTTTCATGTCCCTCGACTCTTATAACTGCCATCTGGTTTCTGAACAAATTGTAAATAGCCTTTCGCTCCCTGTATTTTACCCCTGCCACCTTTAGAATTTAAAAGAGAGTATTCCAGTCAACATTGTCAAAAGCTTTCTCTAAGTCTACAAATGCTAGAAACGTAGGTTTGCCTTTTCTTAATCTTTCTTCTAAGATAAGTCGTAAGGTCAGTATTGCCTCACGTGTTAAAATGGGTAGTGAATTCATTAAACTGTGTTTCTAAATTTGAGAGTTCTGTATCAATTTGTGCCAATATGTTTTCAACTCAGATGAACTTGTCATGCACATGTATAACTGTATTATTTATGTGAGTCAACTGTTGTAAAACTGGCTGTATTAGCACGGTCATGTTGTGCTCTACGTGGGCCACTGTATTATTCCAAAACTAAAACAAATTTATAATTATATATCGCAATACTGTAGTTGTAGCAAACTGCATCCAATGTAAGTTGTGGAATGGGTGGATGTATATTGACTGTAATAACCTGTTTGTAATTTACTGTATGTAAGAACACTCACCGTAACAACTGAACGTATGAATGTCACAGGGACCATATCATAATCAACTAGTATATTCATAGAAGTTGTAGTAATAAAATATTTCACTTTAATCTCTGTATTCACCTGGTCAAGCCACTGGACTTTGAAAAGAAAAAGAAAAATTTCTGAACCCACTGAGTTATGGTGTTTTGCACATTGTCATAGACAGCTGGAATGCTTTTTGCAGCATGGCACATTCTGCTAATGTTAGTACGCATGCCGTCTGCCAGCAATATGTCGAACTTCAACACCACTATGGATAGTTGCCGACTTGCTTGTTTTGAATGACACGTAGGGCCACTCATCTTGGGTGCTTCGGTTGTCTGTATCTTGTGAGATGTAGCTGAAATTCTTGATTGTTGCTGGTTAACTCAGTTTAAATAGTCAATATTCCACTACGAATACATATTTTCCTTTGAGGTTCAAATTCTGTCTTCACTTTTGATAAATGAACTCTGGATGTACAATGTATTCTCATAATTCTAAGGCTGTTCAATTCTTTATCAACTGAGGTTGAATCGCATTGCTATAAGCAGCTTTATTCACAAACAGAAATTCCAATACACGCAGAAGACTGCTTAAAAGCAGATATTACTCAAATTTGTTGGATTTCACTTTTTGTGCCTTAGGCTGTACGGCTTCTTGAAGTTTCTGCACTGTAAAGTCCTTTATCTTGGACACTGAATAGTTACTTCTTTAAAATCATTATTTCTGAAAGAAGAATATATACCTTGACTATTTCAGCCTTGGATGGTTAATAGTGGCTTATTGTATGAGCATTGTTCCTTTCATTCCACAATGTTCCTCACTGATGTTGAGTTTTGTTATTCAGTTTTCAGTTTTATGTACTGACCAGTATTGTTTAGTTGTCTTCAACTTTTGTATTGCACCACGGTTTCCACACATGTCAGTTCAGTTAACTTATAAATTACCGTGCCACTGCTCTTCAGTTCCAACACTTCTGTGAACTGCTGACTCGTTGATAGTTTTTCTTATGCCTGTAGAAGAATTCAACTTCCACTAAAACCAGGATTCGTCAACTCTGGGTAGGTTGGCTATTATTATACCTTTAATTATGTAGTAATCTGATATTAATCAACTAGGTACATCTCGTTTTTAAACAAACTCCAAACTTCTGAAGCAAAAAACAAGTGTATCCACAATCGGAGTTTACATTATCATCATAATCTTCTGGTTGTTGGTATTCCTTGCCCCTTGATTCGTGCCGAAGGTTCTCTGCCATCTCTGATTATTTTGCATGTCATGATGGCAATTACAGTTTTAACACTATTAGGATGTCATGGAACTCATATAGAATAAATCACACAAAAATAAGAAAACATTCAAAAGAAGATTTGGTCCTTAATAAATCTTCTTACATAATAATAAAACTTTTAACTTCTGGATGATTTTTCCAGACAAACAAATGAATAAATTTACTGCTAATAGAGATTGTTCATTTACATTTGAAATGGGTACAAGATTTCAACCTCAATCAATGAATCCAAAAGCTTGGCTACAAAACAACTGTGAAATCTTGTATCCTCAGACTTTACTGTTGGAGGTGGGGAGGGAGTAGGGAAGTATGAATGAGGCAGGGAGGGAGTAACAGGAAAGTGTAAGGCAGGTCTTTTGCCTGATGATTCAGTGGCTGCACAACACAACAGAAGGAGTTCAAAGGGTAGAGCAAGTAAGAGATACAGAGCATGGAAGTGGACAGAGGAGTTACACAACGTAGAGCTGAAAAGGACAGGGAGGAGGGATGGAAATGGAGGAAGAGAGGGGAAGGGATGAGTGGTGGAAAAGGAGGGAGAGAGGGGAAGTGAGAGGAGTAGACATGGGAGTGGAGGTGGGGGGAGAGTGGGGGAGAGAGTGAGGGAGGGAGGGATAGAAGAAGGGGGGGTGAGGGAGGGAAAGAAAGGGGGGAAGAATGGTGGGAGAAGGCCCAGACTGGTTTGAGGCCCAAGCGACACAAGCCACCTAATTAGTAGCGGTGCTTGGTGCACCAAACTCAAGAGGAGTGCAAGGGATGCCAAAGTGAAAGATTGTACCATAATATTCAATTCCATTCAATTTATTGCTCATAACATGTAATTTAACACGCTTGTGCATTTTCAACTAAGTATAAACTTTTTACAATTGCAATATTTTTGTTTACATTATTCCTTATTACATTGTAATCCATGATAAATTCAAGTTATATGGGCATTTTTGGATAAGCCACTGCTTGACTCACTTTTTAAAAGTATCCCCTGTCAATATCTTAACTTCATTTGGTAACAAGTAATTAAAAACAGCTCCTTTGACATAGGGGCTTTTCACTGTTAATCTTCTTTTAACTATATGAAAATCTTTTCTATGCCTTGTTCCACAGTTGTGGATATCCATGTTTCTTTTTGTGATCTTAGTGCCTTCTTTCACTAGCATTATAGTTTCTAGTATATTTATGCCATAAACTGTGAGAATATTGTCTACTGAATAGGGGTTTGCAAGAAGTTCATGGTTTTACTTCTGCTATGATCCTCAAGGCTCACTTCTGCAGTACGAAAACCCTTTTCATAATAGTTTGGCATGTCCCACGCCACAGAACTATTCCATAAAACAAGAAAGGATACACTAATACATAATATACAGTCTTACAGTTTCAGAATTAAGATATGGTGATAATCTTCTTAATACATATGGACTGACTGGGTATTATTATTTTTACAGACATATTCAGCTTGCTCCTTCCATGAAAGTCGATCATCTATGCATAAACCCAAGGATTTACAATCTGTACAGGTTTTTGGTAGAATTACATCAATCACAGTATGTCTCTTTGGACCACTTGGTTTAAAACGAATAATATTAGTTTATTATTATTATTATTATTATTATTATTATTATTATTATTCAGTTCTCTCTTTCAAAAGTGAGCTCTTGCCTTTCAAATAGTTATGTATCTCTTTAGTGGGCTGGGCTGATTGCATAGCAGACACCAGATGTATCATCTGCATACATAGTGATCAATTGATTATTTTCAAGAGAACTTGAGAAATCATTTACATAGCATATGTATAGGACTGTACCTAAAATAAAACCCTGAAGAACACCAAAATGTATATTTTTGTATACTTGACGTTCTACTGTCCAGTGTTTCTCCATTTCAGTAGATAATCTCCGTGCACTGTTGTCTACCCTTTAAATATGTTTCTAGCAATTGCATGAGTTTTCCAGTGACACCACTCTTCGCAATTTTTGATAAGAGCATGTCATTAGGTACAGGGTGTCCTACTCAAATCTCCCTGATTTCAAGGACCCAGGAGAGAAAAACCACAGTAGATATGGCAATGAAAAATGCACCACATTGTAGAGCAGCTTAAAGAATTTATATTCCCGCATCAGAAGTGCCAAGTATCATCGCCAGAGTGCAGCAGGGTCCATGAAGTGAAAATGGCGACTCCACAGCACCACAGGCAAGCAGTAGTGTCGTTTCCAGAAACAAAATCACTGATTACTGTGCAACGAAATTATCATCATGTCTATGAATGTGATCCACCTGATGTGAAAGCAATTAAGGAATGGTGCAGGAAGTTTCTGGCAACAGGAAGTGTACTGAAACATTCTGGCGGTGCACGTTATGGAGCTTCAGAAGAGACAGTGGACGACATCAGACAAACGTTTCTCAGAAGGCCACGTAAGTCATTTCATCAAGCATCTAGACAACTTGATGTACCTCGATCAACATTGCATTGTGTAGTTCACCAGTGTCTTCGTATGTGTGCTTACAAATTGCAAATTCTACAACATCTGATGCTGAATGACAAACCAAGCTGACCACTGTTTGCTGTAGATATGATGCAGCATATTGATATGGATGCCAGCTTCCTGGAAAGATGTTTATTCTCAGATGAGGCAACCTTTCATCTATCAGGAAGGGTTAATAGGCATAATGTCTGGAATTGGGGTTCGGAAAACCGACCTGTTGTTGTTGCACATGTTCGTGATAGTCCTAAAATAAAAGTCTGGTGCAGGATAATGCACGACAGGATTGTTGGACCATTCTTCCTTGCGGAACAAACAGTGAATGGGTCAGGGCATAGGGACATGTTGGAGCAGTTTGTGTACCCTCAGATGGAAGATTTGCAACCTAACATAATTTTTCAACAAGATGGAGTTCCACCGCATTGGTCAATGGCTGTTTCCAAGTTCCTGGATAGGAAATTTCCCAATCGTTGGATCAGACGCAGAGGACCCATTGCCTGGCCACCACGTTCACCCGACATTTTGCCGCATGTATGCGACCAAAATGGATGATATTCTTACGTTGTGACATCATATCACTAATGCGATTGCAACAATAACAGAGGAAATGCTACAAAGAACTTGGCAAGAAATTGAATATAGACTCAATATTCTTCGTGCTACAACAGGTTCACATCTAGAGGTGTATTGATGATAAATAAATAAATTCTATGAGATGCTCTACAATATGGTGCATTTTTCATTGTCGTGTCTACTGTCGTCCCCCCCCCCCCCCCCCCCCCCCCCCTTTCCTCCCAACACCGGTATTTGAAAGAAATCAGTGAAGGTTGAGTGGGACACCCTGTACTTTATCAGAAACCCTGCACATCACAGTTAGTAGTGAAAAGTGACATGGGTGGAAGTGCATAAAGGAAAAGTGGGAGGCAGGACACCAAATGATGTCACTTGTACAAAGAAATATTCTCTAATCAGCCCTGGAGATGGCTGTACACAATCTGTATAGGGAAGTAGTAGTGTGGACAACAGAGAGAGAGGAAAGCAAAAGTGAGGCAGTGGGATTCAGTATAGTTGAGGTTTAGGCCAGGAGAATTGCAAGAGTGCAGCATACACCGGAGAGACAATTTCCATCTGTGTAGTTCAGAGAAACTTGAGTTTGAAGGGAGTATATACATGGCCTGGAACCCTCATTATTGTTACAGTATGGAAAGACTTGCATAAGATACATTATCAAGGAGAGCAGCAACATTATGTCTATGGAGCAGTGATCATAACAACAAAAACAGGTGTTCTGATGATCTTATTCTACAGTTTCTAAACTTTACATAATGGAAAGTACAAGATCGAATAACAACTATATGGCAAGGATAGACAGTGGCTCACCACATAAAAGTGGTGCTGAGTGATAAGCAGGCACACAGAATGCTGAAAATATTTAATCTTTTGGATACAGTCCTTCTTTAGAAGGAGAAAACCCACACAGATTCACACAAGCGTAACTCACTCACGTACAGCCTATCCTTCCAGGTGCTAAGGCCTGACTGCTGAATCAGGCATTAGCACCTCAAGATAGAGGCCATGCGTGTGAGAGTTGTGCTTTTTTTGTGGCAATCTATTCTCTCCAATGGTTTGTTAAACATTATATAAAAAAGTTCACTGCCATTGCTGATCAACTGATCTGTGCCTGCTTTGTTCAATTTATCTGAGGCTGCAGTTAGCATTTCTAATCAATTTTGGGGTGTATTCCTCATACTGCATGTTAGTTGTATCCTGGTTTTCTCATAATATTTTCTTATTTATTGAACAATTGAAAAATCCAGGATGGAATAATGATAATATTATGAAAAGGATAATTGCTACTCACCATATGGCGGAGATCTGTTGAGTCGCATATAGGCACAACAAGCTTCTTATTTATTGAACAATTGAAAAATCCAGGATGGAATAATGATAATATTATGAAAAGGATAATTGCTACTCACCATATGGCGGAGATCTGTTGAGTCGCATATAGGCACAACAAGCTTTTGGTCTAACACGCCTTCATCAGAATTAGACAAAATACACACACACACACACACACACACACACACACACACACACACACACACGACCACAGTCTCTGGCTACTAAGGCAACAAGTCTGGCCTTCACAGCTAGAAACTGGTCATGTGTGTGAGTTGGGTTTGTGTGAGTGTGTGTGCATGTATGTTGTCCAGTACTGATGAAGTCCTGTTTGGTTGAAAGCATTGTTTGACAGTCTTTTTGTTATACCTATCTGACTACTCAGCATATCTGCTGTATGGTGAACAGTATTTATCGTTTCCATAATATTTCCTATTTATGGCTTTTCTGTTGTCAAAAAACTTACTTTGTGTGTATGGAATCTTTTAAATCTGTTTAGTGTGTATCTAAAACTTCCTTACCTTAACAGTTTGTGTGTTGCAGGATGATTGGATCTGCTGTGTATAGATTTGCTGGTTGCTATGGGTTTGATGATTTTTGTTTCCTATTGTGAGATCTACAAAGTTCAGTTTTTTACTTTTTCACATGTGAATAGGTGTTTGGATGGGCCATGTTGGTAACAGTATAACATTTCACACATGTAATTCATCTGTGAGACAAAAATGTTATCAACATAGTGGTACCTAAAAATTACAAGACCATCTATAAAAATGGTGGATTAAATGACGGACACCATCAGAATAAAAACACATAAGTTCAGTACAATAAACTGGAAATCATGTTGTTTAATGGATAACTGTAGAACACTGTGAACAAGCAAGAGCAAAGTGTAAGTGAACGCTGCTACAACTACGCGACAGAATAAAGACGTGACACATTATTTTGATCTGTTTTTTGTCATAATCTACAAAAACACACAACTGTCTGACAGCAACAGATTCCCAAGAGAGAAAGGGAAAAAAAGTGGGTCAAGAAGCCTAAAAATCTCATCTCACAATGGTTAGAATAGTCCCACCATATCATTATGCTAATGTTTCTTTCCCAAGCAAATGTTTACTGATGCTGCAATTTTAAGTCCAATTTTGCAATATAAGTACTATCTGCGAAGACTTGTGTTGCAAATGGCATGCTGCATTAACTGTAGATCAGTGGTTTAATTGTGTAGATAGTCCCAGAAAAATTAAGTGTAATGTAATGGCAATACATAATTAGATACAAATATAAACTGCAGTAATAATATAACGTTCACATATTCCAAGTACACATAATTTGCACCATTTATATTTTCCAAGAAAGTAAATAAACGGCCATGAAGAATGGCACAAAACAGAATAGAAGTGTTTGGGTGAACAGATACGTATAATTGTTTTGCTAGGAAGCACGTGCTGTTAATTATGCTACTGTGTATGAAGCATGGACATAGAGGTTAAAAACATCCATGATGACTGGTCCATTTCCAAGTCATGAATAAAATTGCAGAATGGAGCAATGATTATGAATCACCACTTTGTCTGTGATTCATAACGTTTCAGACTCAGTTTCAACAACTTCTGTACCAAAAGCCCTTAAGAAGAAAGTCACTAATACAACTTATGTTAGTATTCTAAAGAATATACGTATCAATGTTACAGCTTCCATTATACTTCATTTTGATAACAAGAAATTCAGAATTTAAAAAAGATGGATGAAAGGGAATTCCATATCACTAAAGGTATCACATTCATCCTTAGATTTTGCAATTTTCTTATCTGTATTGTTATACACTATTCTGTATCATGCTTTTGTTTAAATTGGGATAGAAATTAATACTGAAAGCTCTAACATACAAACTGCTCACAACTGTTAACTATTATGTGTAATATTAAAGTTTGGAACTTACCTTTTTTTGCCCTAATTTTGCATCGCCTGTCACTGATTTACCAGAAACTGCACACTCTATGCAACTCACAATAATTTTTACTGCTGGCAGGTTGCCAGTGTCATTCTGCACCATTCCAAGTCTGGACATTTCGGGCCAATTTCTCAGCTCATCACAATTATCCCACAATGCATCAACCAGACATCTAGCATGATCAGGATACTGTAAAAAAAGGAAGAAACAAGAGTTATAATATAATTGCAACTGTTTTTTTGAAAGGCAAAAGCCTATTAACCTCTTTCAGTCAATTAACAAATACTTAAAACAGCTGAGAGATCCTGTAACAGCTGATTGTCATGTAACAGACCAATGATGATTTTGTGTTTGGACACACGACAGATGGGTCATTAATGTCTTTAATTATTTTTACTATATGACTAGTGCAGGTAAGAAACTTTAAAAAGGAAAATTCACTCAAGAAAGCTATAAAACTGGAAAGGAACATAATAACTAGCCATCACTTAACTTCAGGGTCCTGGGGATTGAGTGAAACCTCCATCCTTTTTCTAAGTTTCCTGAGTCCATTTCTGCACTTCTATCATTATTTTATAACTATTATTATTATTATTGTTTGTATATCAATAGCACTGGTATTTCATCTCCTGAAAGTAAGTTTTAGCCACCAATTCAACTTCTTTGTAATGATATCCATTTTCATGTGCACATGTTAAATAAAAACTTTAAAAAGAAAAATCCACACAAGAAAGCTATAAAACTGAAAAGAGGTATAATAACTGGCCATCATTTAAACGTAATTTCTGTTAAAACTTATCAACCATGGCAGATGGTTAAAGCCAAAACCTTAAAACATTTATTTAGTTCTAAAAAAAACTGATAAACTAATAAATTTTGAGTCTGAATTGCATGCCTCCCAGAGGTGGAATATATAGCACTACCAATATACACGAATAAAGTAGAAGTAAAAGGAACACACCACTTAGCTTTTGCAAGTAACACACATAAAAAAAAGTTTTGCATCACCTCGGTTCCGAGAGTTCCGGCACCTGTACAGAAACTCGGAACAGAGATCAACTTAAACATCATTTCCGCCCTTTTTATTGCTCATGAAAACCACACATTGCATGCTGTACCACCATACAGCAAGACCTTCAGGGGTGGTGGTCCAGATTGCTGTACACACCAGTACCTCTGATACCCAGTATCACATCCTCTTGCATTGATGCATGCCTGTATTCGTCGTGGCATACTGTTGTGACAGCGCCACGACATTTAACACTGCCGCCACGACAGTACGCACAAACGGCGATAGAGGCGCTCCGCAACTCGGCTGAGTGTGGGAGCGCCACCTAGCTACGAACGGCGCCAGCCGCATGTCACGACACGGCAGTCAGATAAGAGATACTGAGTTGTTATCATGTAACCAGCTATTGTTTCTAAGTGAGAGTGTTTGAATAGCCACACAACTATTGGTGATTAAAGGTTATAACACTTATTGGCGACGAGGTCGCATATTTCACTGCGTTGTGGATTTGTGTGTTCATGACGGGGCAGACATGGAACAGCTTATGCAAACGTTCACTGAACAACAAACACAGCTGACGGCTGCTATTCAGGCACAACAAACACAGCTGATGGCTCAACAAACACAGCTGATGGCTGCGATTCAGGCGTTGTCGACGTCGCTTACTCATTGTCTGTCTTCCTCTTCTCCGCCTCCATTCTCTCCTTATGACGAGGCCGCTGAAGGCTGGGAGGATTATGAGAAGCGTTTGCGGCAACACTTCTTGGCTTTCGGTGTTGTCAATGCTCCTATGTGTAAGTCATTATTTCTATCTTGGATTTCCCCACAGATCTATCAGCTGCTATCTCACTTAGCCCCTCTGCGGGAACCTGCCTCTCTATCCTTCCAAGAAATGTGTGACTTATTGTCTAACTATTACCGAAAAACCACCCACGTCATTGCCGCCCGCGTGGCGTTCTACCGGTGTCGTAAACAGCCCCATCAATCTTACTGGGCTTGGGCTGCGGAACTACACGGCCTGAGTTGGAAATGTCAGTTTGTCATGGACACTCATCATGAGTCTTATGCTGATTCAATGGTTAGGGATGCTATTCTACGGCTTGCTCCTGATAAAGAAGTTCGGCAACGTGCCCTACAACTGACAAACCCGACGTTGTCGGAAGTTCTAAGCATCGCTCAATCCTTTGAAGTGTCTCACGCTGCTGGCGCGCAAATAGATGCATGGTGTGATCTAGACGCTGTACAGTCAACTTTCGACATGGACAATTTGCCTGTTTCACAAGAGAACGAAGATGTGGCGGCGGTTCACTAGCGTAAACAACGTCGCGTTGAGCCGCAACACTCGCAGCGAAAACAGCAACCACAGAAGCAGGTTCGTTCTGCACTTCCTTCTTGTCCACATTGTTTCGTACAGCATGACAGGGCCGCGTGTCCAAAACATTGGGTCACGTGTAATTCATGCAGGAAAAAAGGCTACATTGCTTCTGTGTGACAGCCCCTAAAGTTCCTGTCGACGAGGACGAGGCATCAAACATGGATGTTAAGTGTGTGCTTTCTCAAACAAATAAGTTGTTTGTTACTGTTCGTGTTCTGGATAAACACATTCGCATGCACGTGGACACTGGCTCTGCAGTAATTCTCATTAATTCTCGCACGTATTTGGAGTTGGGCTCCCCTCCCTTGTCTCCAGTTACACGAAATCTGAGAACTTATAATAAACAGAAAATTCCTATCATTGGCAAGTTTGATGCTTCCACTGCCTACAAGTCTGTTGTTAGGCCCCTCACGTTTTATGTGGTGGATCATGCGGGCACTGAAAACCAGTTTGGTTATGATGCTTTCCAGTTGTTCGGGTTCTCCATTGATGATGATGTGCACCTCATATCTGAGGATATTCCGTATCAACAACTGGATGGATTGTGTTCTGAATTTTCGGCCATGTTCTCTGCAGGTCTGGGTCGTGCCAAAGATTTTGAAGCCCACATTACTCTTAAACCTACAGCTCGCCCTAAGTTTTACCAGGCACGCCCTATTCCGGTGGCGTTGCGTGCACCTGTCAAGGCTGAGATAAACAGGTTAACAGCTTCAGGAATTCTCCTTCCTGTTACTTCCAGCGAATGGGCATCGCCAATCGTGGTGGTTTCTAAACCAAACGGGAGTCTGAGATTGTGTGGTGATTTTAAAGCCACTGTCAACGCTCAGAGCCTCATTGACACTTATCCTCTTCCCCATCCTGAGGAGTTGTTTACCAAGCTCGCTGGGGGTCAGTTCTTTTCCAAACTTGACTTATCGGAGGCGTACCATCAGTTGCCACTGGATGATTCTTCCAAGGAATTTCTCGTCATCAACAGTTCTTGTGGGTTGTATCAGTACCAGCGGTTACCATTTGGCGTCGCTAGCGCGCTAGCCATTTTTCAGCGGTTTTTAGAACAGCTCACGACTTCCGTTCCCGGCTGCATAAAGTATCTAGATGACGTTGTCACGGGGGTCTCCACTGAGGAGCACCTTCGCAATTTGCGTTCACTGTTTCGGGTTTTGCATTCGGCTGGGTTGAGGTGCAATCTGGACAAGTCACAGTTCTTCCAAACCTCCACTGTGTATCTTGGTTTCCACTTGTCCCGTGAGGGTATATGTCCTCTACGTCAGCACGTTGCTGCCATTAACGCTCTACCCTGGCCGTCTACGGTCCAAGAACTTCAGGCGTTTCTAGGCAAGATTGCTTATTGTCACAAATTCATTCCATCCGCGGCGGTGGTTGCTCATCCTCTGCATCAGCTGTTACGCAAAAATGTCGCCTTCTGTTGGTCTGACGAATGTGAACAGGCTTTTGTCCGCCTAAAGGCTCATTTGCAGTCGGCACCTTGTCTTGCCACATTCCGTCCAGGTCAGCACTTGCTTCTGGCGACTGACACGTCACAGTATGGCCTAGGGGCTGATCTCACCCATCGGTATGAGGATGGGTCGGAAGGATCCATCGCCTATGCTTCCAAGACCCTCAACAATGTGCAACGGCATTACTCTCAAATCGAAAAGGAGGCGTTCGCTATCATTTATGCTCTAAAAAAGTTCAGCGTTTTTTTTGTATGGTTCTATGTTTCACCTCATCACTGACCACAAGCCGCTGGTTTCTCTGTTCAACCCATCGGTGTCGCTTCCGGATAAGGCAGCTCACCGCCTGCAACATTGGGCCTTATACTTGTGTCGTTTTCACTATGAGCTTCACTATCACCCCAAGGCCTAGCACACCAACGCTGACGCATTGTCGCGATTGCCGATGGGCCCCGACCCGGTTTTCGATCGTGATGAACTACTCCGTTTCCACATTGATGAGGAACAACGTCGTGCGGTTGAGGGTTTTCCACTTACA
Source organism: Schistocerca gregaria (assembly GCF_023897955.1). Lineage (NCBI taxonomy): Eukaryota > Metazoa > Arthropoda > Insecta > Orthoptera > Acrididae > Schistocerca > Schistocerca gregaria. The sequence continues at coordinate 185,125,692 of NC_064925.1, read as the reverse complement.
GGTTCACAGGTCGCGTCGGCTACTGCGCGGGACCTGGTCCTGCGTCAGGTGATTGGTTTTGTTCAACGGGGTTGGCCGGACAGGACCAAGGGCTGGGCATCGGATTCCCTTCGCAACTACCATGCCTTACGCCTTTGTCTGTCTGTTCGTGATGGTGTTGTTCTTCTGGCCACGGATGGTGCATCTCCACGGGTTGTGGTGCCAGCCTCTCTTCGCAAAGATGTTCTCAAACTGTTGCATGAAGGCCATTGGGGTATTTCTCGGACTAAGTCCCTGGCCCGCAGGCACGTTTATTGGCCCAGTATTTATTCGGACATCGCGCACATGGTTGCTTCGTGTGGTCAGTGTGCTGAACAACTGGCTGCACCTCATACAATACCCTCTCCGTGGCCTCATCCGGCACAGCCATGGGAACGGGTGCACACTAACTTTGCCGGCCCCTTTCTCGGTACTTATTGGCTACTGTTGATTGATGCCTTCTCTAAGTTTCCATTTGTTGTTCGATGTCCGTCACCCACCACTGCGGTGACGACGCTGGCTTTGTCCAAAATCTTTGCGCTAGAAGGTCTTCCATCCACGATCGTCAAGGACAATGGCCCTCAGTTCTCTTCGCAGGCCTTCCATGATTTTTGTTCTGGACAAGGGATTCATCATGTTACAGCACTGCCCTTCCATCCGCAGTCGAATGGGGAGGTCGAGTGCCTTGTCTGCACTTTCAAAAGCCAGATGAAAAAATTCCTTGGTGATTTTTCCACAGATGATGCTCTGCTACAATTTCTGAGTTCTTATCGCTTCACACCTCTGGGTGATCGCAGCCCTTCTGAACTCTTGCATGGCCCGCGCACTCTACTGCACCTGCTTCACCCTGTCAGGCCTTGTGCTGTGTCCCCTAGTGTGGGAAAATACTCGGTGGGCGCCGACGTGTGGGCACGAGGGTATGGATCTCGCCCTAAATGGATTCTAGGGGTGGTCAAGGCTCTTCGCGGCCGCCAGATTTGTGAAATAGGTATGGACGATGGCATGGTTGTTTGCCATTACGACCACATGCGCCCACGAGTGGTGGCCACGCCGGTGCCACCGCCCCTTCCTTCGCCTCCACCAGCCCGAGAAGCCAGTCTTGTCGCTGCTGCCGATCTACCATACATGTTGAGACAGTCGATGTCGCTGTCGCTTCCGAGTACGCCGGAACCAGCCCCAGTCGCAACGCCACCTTCTCCGGGACCCATCTCGCTGCAGCACACCCCCAGGTCCACGACACCTACAGATGCTGCCTCAGAGTCCAGGAGGCACGTTCCACGCACGAGCTTCCATCCTGGACATTTTCGACCATACTCTCGTGTCTCTCTGCGAGGTCTTCTCGGGGCCTCACAAGAGGCCATGGATGTCTCCGCACTGTCCATGTCTCCAAGGAAGTGAGTGTTCCCCCCCCCCCCCCCCCCCCAAAGGGGAGAAAAGTGTTGTGACAGTGCCGCCACGACAGTATGTGCAAACGGCGATAGAGGCGCTTCGCAACTCGGCTGAGCGCAGGAGCGCCACCTAGCTACGAACGGCGCCGGCCGTATGTCACGGCACGGCAGTCCCGGCCGCATGTCACGGCACGGCAGTCGGATAAGAGATACTGAGTTGTTATTATGTAACCAGCTATTGTTTCTAAGTGAGAGTGTTTGAATATCCACGCAACTATTGGTGATTAAAGATTATAACACATACTATCCACAAGTTCATCAAGGCACTGTTGGTCCAGATTGTCCCACTTCTCAACGGCAATTCGGCGTAGATCCCTTAGAGTGGTTGGTGGGTCACTCTGTCCACAAACAGCACTTTTCAATCTATCTCAGATATGTTTGATAGGGTTCATATCTGGAGAACATGCTGGTCGCTTTAAGCTAGCAGTATCATTATCCTGAAGTCATTCACAAGATGTGCACAACAGAGTAGCAAATTGTCGTCCATGAAGACGAATGCCTCGCCAATATGCTGACAATATGATTCGATTATCGGTCAGAGCATGGCATTCATGTATTGTATAGAGATTATGGCGCCTTCCATGACCATCAGCAGTGTACGTCGGCCCCACATAATGCCACCCCAAAACATCAGGGAACCTCCAACTTGCTGCACTCGCTGGACAGTGGGTCTAAGGCGTTCAGCCTAACCGGGTTGTCTCCAATAATTGTCTGGTTGAAGGCATATGTGACATTCATCGGTGAAGAGAACGTGATGCCAATCCTGAGCGATCCATTCGGCATGTTGTTGGGCCCAACTGTACCACTCTGCATGGTGCCATGGTTGCAAGATGGACCTTGCCATAGATGTTGGGTGTGAAGTCGCACATCATGCATCCTATTGTACACAGTTTGAGTCATAACACGACATCCAGTGGCTGCACGAAAAGCATTATCCAACATGGTGGCACTGCTGTCAGGGTTCCTCTGAGCCATGATGTAGTGCCTCAAGAATTTTGACACCAGTTCTAGAGACCCTCGGCTCTCCACTGTCTTGAACACCCAATATTTTACGTACAAGAGTGAGAGATGGGAGCGTGTCAACCTCGCGCTGGTTTTCTGTTTGCGCAGGGTGGATGTGTATCAAGAGAATGCTACAATGTGGACAGTTGATCGATGCGGGCAAGTGGTTGCCGCATTCGCCACATAAGCTACACGCCCAGCACAAGGAGCAAGCGCGCCTTACTCTGTGATGGTGCTACGTCAGTCATTATTGTGAACAGGTGAATTGTGTTAGAAGAAAAGAAAAGACACTTACTTACTTACTCTCTTGAGAGAGTGATGGCGAGCTTGTAAGAACTTTGAGAGATGTCTGGAACTGAATTTATTGTAAAAGTACTTAATAGTTTTGATGGTACGCGAGTCATTGGGCATATGAAACACTGTTTATTTATGTGAAAACTATTATGTGGTGTTCTGTCTGTGGAAGTGAAAATATAGTGGGATTGATTTAAAAGTATCTTGAGTGTACGCAATCATTTTGAGAGTAGAGAAAATTCCTCCAAACAACATTATACTGTTGGAGAAGAACTTGGGGAGATAGACGCAGCCGGCTATCCTGAAAAGATCGGCAAAGCACCTCCAAGTAAGTCCATCGATGAATGGGACATGTGAGTCTTGCACACCAGGACCACACAGCTTCCTATTATCACTGGAAACTGCCAGAACATGGCGACTGACGTGATCAGGACTCGAAAAGGAGGAATTTTTTTAATAAATTGAAATAATGAGATATTGGGGTTGCCATAGCAACCAATAGTAACAAATCTGAAAAACTGTTCCAGAGAATTGGGTGCGGCCTGAACGGAAAAAGGGGTGAATGATGTAATAAATACTACACAAAAGAAGATGAAGAAAATACTTCGAATAAGAAGATTTGGGTGTGGGGAGGAAGCAATTCTCACACACGCGGTACCAGCCACCGACGTTGGTGCAGTAACCAGGTGACATGGACACAGTAACCAGCCACTGATGCCGACACAGTAACCCGCCACTGTTGCTGACTGCAACAGCTGCCATTCACCGTTGCTAACTTTGCGTCCGCTCGCCGATGCCACAACCAACGCTCAACACTACTGGCGCCTGTGCTACTCACCAGTGCCTGCTCGGCGATGCAGCATAAAACTCAACGTTGGGTGAGTGAATAACAATAATTAGTACTGTCGCTAGTACATTTAGAGGGGAAGTTGTTTTAGATGATCACTAGGTAGAAAATCAATAGGGATATGGACAGCCTTCAAAAAACAGGGGAAACTTCAGAACCAGCCAAGGCTATGGCAGTGAGTAAAGAGGCACCAGACTGGTCTGAGGTATTGAATTTACTTAAAGCCCAGAAGCAGATTCAGCGGCTTTATCAAAAGAACTAAATGCTAAGTTAGATGCTCAAAGAGCAGATTTAAATACTCAAAATGCTTCTTTAAGACAAGAACTAAGTGAACGAAGTCTTAAGTTAGATTCAGTGAATACACAATTGAACACCAAGTTAGATGCTCAGAGTGAAATTTTAAGTAACCAAAGCAAAACCTTGAACAATCAAGCAGCTAATACAGTTTTGTTAAAGACTGAGTTTGACTCTTTGAATAATAAGGTTGAAAATCTGAAATTAGATTTAAAGAGTGAACTGATCAGTTCCTCTGAATACTCACATTGAACAACTATTTACTGAGTTCAGCCAAGGACAGGATGAGCAATTTCCAGATTTAACTAAAAAATTAGAATTTGACATTGAAGATAAATGTAATAATGTAGAAATGGGACATGTCAAAAAATTTGGATCATTTCAGAATGTATGCAATGTTGCATTGGATGTGGTAAAGCAAAGGTTGCATGCCTTAAAAAGACAGTGTAGAAAGACAGGATATGATGATCCCTATTGTCCAATTGCAAATTGCAGGCATCAACACTCGAGTTGATGATGCAGAGAGAAATTTTAAGGAAAAACTGACAACCTCAGACACCCTAAATATAAGTGGTCTGGAGGAACAGGTAGAGGAAATGACAGACACAGAACTTGCTGCAAGGGTAACCTCTGACAACTTGCCTACAACTCTCTCTTATGAACTCACTGACACTAAGAAAAATGTTGATGAGTTATGGAAAGAATTCAAGCTTATGCAGGATAGAGTAAGTAACAGGGTGACTTCTCCTAATGTTGTATTAACTAGTGAAGTCATGACAGATTTACAGTGGGGAACTGTAAACAATGAAACTTTTTCATCTTGGGCTGTTTTCAGAGAAGGTTTAAGGAGAAATATTGTGTGCAACAGTAGTTTCTTGAGGTAGGAAAACTGAAACGGTTCCTTTCCGACGATGGACCACAGTTTACTAGTAACAAGTTTAAGAAATTTCTAGCATGGGAAAATATTCATCGAATATTAATCTCCAACTATAATCCACCTTCTAACCCACATGAAAGGGTTATGAAAGCAATTGGGAAGTTATACCACACATACTGCCATGAAAAACATACATCATGGGCAATGAAAATGATAGATTTTGAGCTTATTTTAAATGAGTTACCACATTTATCAATAGGCTTAACACCTTTGGAGGTAACAGGTAAACCCTTTGTTGGAGAGTCCATTATTAAATGTTTTGTATGGCCCGAGCAACATGAAGATGACTTCCAACTTAAACAGGAGTTAGTCTGTAAGAACATACTTGACAGAGCACAACAACGAGTGGGCAAATATAATGAGAAGGCTATCGAACCCCAATGTAACATTGATGATTTAGTTCTTGTGAGGCAGCATCTTCAGAGCTCGGCCTTAAAGAAAGAAAGACATAAATTTTTTCGGAAGTATGATGGACCTTTCCGAGTACAAACAATAATTCATCCTAAGACACTTTTTAATAGAGTCTATACATGGATCGGAAAAGGAAAAGTACAACATAAAAGACCTAAAGTTGTATACACTCGAAGGACGTTATTGCTCTGTGTTAGCGGGCGGAGTGACGACCGTCGGATCACGATTTGTGTTTGGTATTACTTCCATATTCGTTTTCCTACCCCAAATTCTCTTCAAATCTTAAACTATCTACATCTACATCTACATGGATACTCTGCAACTCACACCTAAGTGCCTGGCAGAGGGTTCATCGAACCACCTTCACAATTCTCTATTATTCCAATCTCTGTATTCTATTCTCAAATTCTTACACTGCCGTATAGTTTAGTTACTCCTGCATACTCATCTTGACGTGTCGGACAAGCAAGATTTGCTGCAAATCAGTCAATATACAAAGTCTTGCTTGTTTTACGGACACTGTGATTCCCCGTTATATAATCGCCTTAATGGATTTTGTTGTTATATTGAGTCAGGACTGAATCATATGGTAATGTCTCATAATATGTAAACCGCACACTCTGCTCTAGTGTAATGTTAAATAAAAGGTTATTCGGTGTATCTAAGCCAATAGCATGCTTCGCTCTAGTCAGCGGAATTCTTAAGCTTTTCCTGCAGTGGACTGCCGGTTAGGTATATCAGCATTTACATCCGGAACACTTAATACCCGATCTAGATGTAAGTTCGCAGCACGCTCGCACAAGTCATCAAGGATCTCGAATCTGATAATAATGAGGTTTTAATTTTGTCTATGGGTGATACTAAGAAATATTAGTTTAACAAGAGATAAAGAGATTTAGAGGAAACAACATAGTACATAATATATATGCCATCCACGTATATTTAGGTTTTATTTTTGGCCTAAATTAGTCTTTGTACGTAATCTCTTCACCAGTTTTCCATGCAAACCTGTGTGTACAGGTATTGATGAATGGTAACGGATAAGAAATTAACAAAAAACAGTGGCGAATGGGACCCGCTAAGTATTTGAAAGTAGATGTGGTTAGATGGTAGGGAGTTGTGCCCAATAGGGCATTTTATGACGTCCTCCTCAGTTACTCCAGGATCGCCCTTGCAGGTCTTCATGACTTGTCCTGTGGTCTCGATTGTAATGTTGACAGCAACCAACGCGGTCTTCGCGTATAGTGAGGTCATATTTTTGCCTAGCCAACCAGCGTATATTTAAGTATTATACTGGCCTAAGCTTTTCTTGGAGAGTAATCTCTTCTCCAGCTTGTTTATGAAAACCTGGGTGAAGAAACTGAGAAGGTTGTTATATAGATGAAGGATACAATATAGTATGAATAATTATATATTTGTGATAATATGATACATAGTTTTGCACCTAATACAGAATATACTATACCTTTTGTAGGATGTAATGCAGAGGTGATGGTTTGGGTTAGTTTTGAAAGGGGTGGGTAGTGCAAGTACAAACATTGCTAACACTACACACACACACACACCACACCTTTCAGACAACTCTCACAAACAAGTGTGACTGGTTCCTAACCATTTGCCGTTCCATAAGGTTTGCTATGATTTTTCTTCAGGGGCTTCAGAGGTGAAGGTGAGAATGTAAAGTCTGCAGGAGACGTTTAACATCATACCTCCCTCGGCTTCTCACTTAAGTACTGGTGAAGTATGGATCCTGGGGAAGGGAAGGGGGGGGGGGGGGGGGGGGGGGGAGAGTTTCCTGTCTTTGGGGCTATCTTCTTTCACTTCTTCGATTTTAACAACTGTTTCTATTTTTTCCTTTCTTACTTTCCTATTGAGTACTGGTGTATCTCTCCCTCTTTCCATGTGTATACACTTCTATTGCTGAAGTCCTTCTCAATTTCCATGGTTTCCTATAACATTCAACTTATTTTACATAAATAGGCCGACGAATCAGGCTACACAACAACCCGTAAGCATACAAAAAAAGAAACACAAAGATACAAACAGGAAAAGTATAAACTGAGATACTGTGAGAACCGTCAAGTGTTGTAGGGGAAAGTATGTGCACAAAAGGAAGTATGCGCACATTGTTAGTTACTGTGATAGTTCCACATCGCATATAGGCATGTACAGGGATATGCTTGTATAAGTAAGAACTATGAGGATTAATGTTTATTATGATGCTATTACATTGGTATGTGTACATTAGAGAAGGAGGTACACGTTGTGGTTTATAATGAACATGCTACATCATATGTATTAATATAAAGTACAATAGAATATACATCACGTACAACTAAGAAGGAAGGGTGAGTAATTACATACAGCAAGACAGAGGAGAATGGATTGTGGTAATCATTCAAGGAATGTCAGTCTAATAACTATTCTGACGAATTGAAGGATAGTGGGACAAGTATAGCATAAGTAAGAGTATTATAGAGGGAAATATTCCAAGTGGGAAAAATATATCTAAAAACAAAGATGAGGTGATTACCAAACGAAAGCACTGGTAGGTTGATAGACACACAAACAAACACAAACATACACAAAAAATTCAAGCTTTCACAACCAACGGTTGCTTCATCAGGAAAGAGGGAAGGAGAGGGAAAGATGAAAGGATGTGGGTTTTAAGGGAGAGGGTAAGGAGTCATTCCAATCCCGGGAGCGAAAAGACTTACCTTAGGGGGAAAAAAGGACAGGTATACACTCGCACACACACACATATCCATCCGCACATACACAGACACAGACAGACATTCGTAAAGGCAAAGAGTTTGGGCAGAGATGTCAGTCAAGGCGGAAGTACAGAGGCAAAGATGTAGTTGAAAGACAGGTGAGGTATGAGTGGTGGCAACTTGAAATTAGCAGAGGTTGAGGTCTGGCGGATAATGAGAAGAGAGAATATACTGAAGGGCAAGTTCCCATGTCCGGAGTTCTGACAGGTTGGTGTTAGTGTGAAGTATCCAGATGACCCGGACGGTGTAACACTGTGCCAAGATGTGCTGGCCGTGCACCAAGGCATGTTTAGCTACAGGGTGATCCTCATTACCAACAAACACTGTCTGCCTGTGTCCATACATGCGAATGGACAGTTTGTTGCTGGTCATTCCCACATAGAAAGCTTCACAGTGTCGGCAGGTCAGTTGGTAAATCACGTGGGTGCTTTCACACGTGGCTCTGCCTTTGATCGTGTACACCTTCTGGGTTACAGGACTGGAGTAGGTGGTGGTGGGATGGTGCATGGGATAGGTTTTACACCGGGGGCGGTTACAAGTTTAGGAGCCAGAGGGTGGGGAAGGTTGTTTGGGGATTTCATAGGGATGAACCAAGAGGTTACGAAGGTTAGGTGGACAGCGGAAATACACTCTTGAGGGAGTGGGGAGGATTTCATGAAGGATGGATCTCATTTCAGGGCAGGATTTGAGGAAGTCGTATCCCTGCTGGAGAGCCACATTCAGAGTCTGATCCAGTCCTGGAAAGTGTCCTGTCACAAGTGGGGCACTTTTGGGGTTCTTCTGTGGGAGGTTCTGAAGCAAATAACCAGAGTCACTTCCTCATCTCCTCAAACCCAGAACCTCCTACAGAAGAACCCCAAAAGTGCCCCACTTGTGACAGGATACTTTCCAGGGCTGGATCACACTCTGAATGTGGCTCTCCAGCAGGGATACAGTTGTGGTTGGCAGGAGAGCCAACACAGGGTTACTAAAGGAGGCCAAAATGCACGCGTTTTAGCTCACGCAGGCTGGCGTGAGGTCTGAACATGACAAGGGAATTATGATTGAGAAAAACGGACGTAGCTGGTGGAATACTTAACATTAATCCATTAATGACGAACGTCGTTCTTGACATTACATGATTCACAGTATCAAACGTAACTGATATAGCGCCTTGCTATGTCATAGCAAATAACGTGCCTGAGGGCTATGCTAACTATCGTCTCGGCAAATGAGAGCGTATTTTGTCAGTGAACCATCGCTAGCAAAGTCGGCTGTACAACTGGTGCGAGTGCTAGGAAGTCTCTCTAGACCTGCCGTGTGGCGGCGCTCGGTCTGCAATCACTGAGAGTGGCGACACGGGGGACCGACGTATACTAACGGAGCACGGCCGATTTAAAGGCGGTCTGGCAGTGACACCACATTCCTCCCCCGCAAATCGGCGTACGGTTGTGGCATAAGGCTTCCGCCCGCCGTGGGGAGGACCGCATGTTGATGTATGCAACGAGGTGAGGAGTCTAACAACAGGCGAGGCTGTGCCACCCGCACCCTGCCATTCAGACCGCGGAGAGCTAGGAAACGCCTGAAAACCTGCTCCAGGGTTCACGCTAACATGCGGTGTATGCGCCCGTAAAGAGACAGGAGGGGCCGAAGGGTCGATCTCCATTGGGCCGGGGCACGTGACGGGCGAAGACGAAATATGGTCAGGAGCGGGCAAGAGGTCCATGTCGGAGGACAACTGGCCACGGAAAGTGTGACCCAGGGAGGCGCCCGGCGGTTGCAGTGACGCGTCCACTGCAGGCGTTACCAGTGGCAGAACAGGCTGCAGCGGCGGCGGTGGTGGCGGCGTGTCGCCATGGGGCAAAATGGAAGGCAGCGTCGGTAACACCTGGGGCTGAGGCGAGCTAGTAGATGGGTCCCTGGGGCACTGACTGGACGGCACCATCGCTGAAAACAGACGGCAAGCAGCAGATTCCGTACGAGAACAGAGGCACAGCTGATTGAGATGCCGACGCACCTCACCAGAGGCCCCCAAAACCAGATACATAGCGCGTCCGAGGCCACGAAGAATGCACCCTTCACGCCAACGCCATGAACCTCGGTAGTGGCGATAGTAGACAACGTCGCCTGGAGCAAAAGCAGGTGTCTGCCGCTGCACAGGAACCTGATGCGGCGGATGTAGCAAAGACATCAAGGTTTGATGATGACGACTGTGGAGCAACTCAGCTTGCGAGCGACCATCTCAGGGCGGAGAGCGATACGAGGACAAAAAGAGCAATAACGCATCCTCCCGAGAATGCGACTCTTTCAACTTCAACATCTGTGACTTGAAAGTCCTGACCAATCGTTCAGCGGCACCGTTTGACTGTAGCGAAAACGGCGCGGACGTCAGATGTTGAATACCATTGGCCTTGCAGAATGACTGAAATTCTGCGGACATGAATTGTGGGCCATTGTCGAAAACAATAGTCTGTGGAAGACCTTCAATGCAAAAGATAGCAGATAACGCTTGGATGGTGGCAGATGACGTCGTGGAAGACATCTGGACAACAAAAGGAAAATTACTGAATGAATCTACCACAACCAACCATCGAGCATTCCAGAACGGACCAGCAAAATCGATGTGTAAGCGTTGCCAAGGGGAAGTGGCTTTTGGCCACACAAAGAATTTCTGCAGTGGTGCTGATTGTTGTTCGGCACACACCATGCAAGAAGAGCACATATTCGTAATAGCGGCATGGACTCCGAACCAAGTACAGTGCTGACGAGCAAGTTGTTTCGTTCTCACTATACCCCAATGACCTTGGTGGAGAAGCTGTAAGACAGAGGACTGTAACGAACATGGTACCACGACCCTGGACTGATCATTATCAGAACGCAACAGCAAAACACCATGTCGTACAAGAAGTCTCTCCTTGCGAGCAAAAAATCGCCGAACCAATGGGTCCCCGATCCATAACTTCGACAAGGGCCAGTGCGTAGCAACAAAACGCAGAACGAGAGCAAGGACAGGGTCGGCAGCTGTGGCTATAGCTAGACGACGAAAATCAATCGGAAACGATTCGACCACATCATTGGTTTCCGCATCAATGAACATGTAAGCAAGTTCGGAGGAATCAAATGCCCTATCCTCAGCAACAAGCAAGCGGGACAACGCTTCGGCATTTCCGTGTTTAGTGGTGGACCGAAACAAGATATCGTAGCGGTACTGCGAGAGGAAAATAGACCAGCAAATGAATTTCTGCACTGTACGTAGAGGTACAGGCTTGGTCGGATGAAAAAGCGATGTCAAAGGTTTGTGGTCTTTGATGATGGTAAAGTAACGACCATACAAGAAATCATGACACTTTGTAACACCAATTATGAGAGCCAATGCTTCTTTCTCAATCTGTGAATAATTTATTTGAGCAGACGAGAGCAATTTGGATGCAAAGGCAATAGGGCGATCATGCGATCCATCTTTGTGCGCAAGCACAGCACCAATCCCGAAATCCAATGCATCCACCATCAACAAGAGGGGCTTCTGGGGATCGAATGGCGTAAGGCAAGCATTGGAAAGCAACGCCAATTTCAACTGGCGAAAGGTGCGTTCGCATTACGTCGTCCAGACGAACGGAACACCCTTACGGCGTAAGTGATGAAGCGGTGCTGAAATGGAAGAGGCGTGTGGTATATAGTGGTGATAATAATTACTTTTTCCCAGCACACTCTGTAGCTGCTCCAAATTCCGCGGCAACGGCAAGTCTTGTATGGCACGAAGGTGCGTAGGACTGGGATGTATGCCTTGGGCATTGAGTACATGTCCCAAGTATGGTAATTCCGGAGCAAAAAACACACATTTGTCCTTCCGCAAGCGAAGACCATTTTGTCGCAAGACCTGAAATAATGTTCTGTGATTGGCCAAATGTTCTCCTTCCGTCTTTCCGGAGATCACAATATCGTCCAGATAATTAGCTGCAGTAGGGACCGACGCACAAACAGTTCATAGATATCACTGAAACAATGCAGGGGCGGATGCACACCTGAATGGCAGTCGTTTGAATTGATACAACGCAAGATGCATATTAATCACCAAAACATGCTGGGATTCTTTGTCCACCGGTATTTGCAAGTACGCATCTGCGAGGTCCAACTTCGAAAAATATTTGCCCAGGCACAGTTTGTCAAAAAGATCTTCCGGACGGGGTAAAGGAAATGTTGCAATCACTAGTTGGGGATTCACTATTGCCTTGAAGTCCACACAAAGTCTCAACTTTCCGGAAGGTTTTGGCAAAATTACTAAGGGTGATGCCCAGAGAGAAGCCTGCACACATTCAATTACACCTTGTGATTCCAAATCGTGTAATGTTTTTGCGACCTCATCACGAAATGCGTGGGGAACATTGCGCGCTCTGAAAAATTTCGGTTGCACGTTTACTTTCAGTTCCAAATGTGCTTTATAGTTCTTAGCGCAACCGAGGTCCAGTGCAAAAATCTCTGCAAATTCTTCACATAGACGAGAAACACTGCCTGAAGGCAGAGTCTGGTTCACTGAGAGGACCTGATTTACTATAGACAAGTTAAACAACTGAAATAAATCTAAACCAAACAAGTTAATGCAGAAGAAGAACGAAGGACGTAAAATGAAACAAGTTTTGTTTGTCCTTTGTATGTTGCAAGAAGGCTGCACTGTCCTAACATAGGGATATCTTGACCTGAATAACTAGTTAATTTAATATTTGTGGCACGCAACGGAGGTGTGCCCAGCTGTTTGTACGTGTCCTGATTGATTAGTGAAACTGCAGCTCCGCTATCGAGCTGGAATGGTATAACTTTGCCGTTAATGTCCAAGTCTACAAAAAGTTTATTGTCCTGCTGACGACAAGAGCGACTGTCTCGTGCAACATGAACTGACACTGGTACATAATCACTTGCGACTTGACGGGAGTTCCGACGATGTAGACGCACACTATTTTTGGGACGAACACAGTCACTGTTAGAGAGAGTGGCACTGGGCGGAGTGGAATGAACTACATGAATTTCCATGGGCGAAGTTTCGCGAACCTGAGTGTCCTTGGTTCGAATCCAATTCCAGCGCGAAGCAAAGGGCCTGGAACGGTTTTGAGGTTCCGATCTGAGCTTTTTCTGGAAAACACTCTGAACATGACTTTTTTTATTACAATAAAAGTAAGTAGCCTGGCGTGACGGGCAATTCTCATGCGAATGTTTGGTAGCACACTGGGGGCATGATTTGATCACTGCATTTGCGTGCCAGCACGGCACACGTGGCTGAGAGCCTGGCGGCAGAGGCGCAGCCGGGCGCGAGGGCTGTTTACTGCTCCATGCAGCTTGCCCAGTGGGCCGGTTAACCTGACACACTAGTGGCGAAGTTTCAAATGATTCCTGAGCAAATTCAAGTGTGTCCTGCCGATCCAATATGTCCATCACTTGTTCAAGGGAGGGATTTACTAGTTTCAAAATCTGTTCCCTTATACGAACATCAGAAACGTTCTGTGCAATTGCTTCACGTACCATAGTATCTGAATAAGGGAATCCACATTGACACTCAAAAGCACAATCCCTAGTAATGCCTTGCAAGGTTGCAACCCACTCCCGATTAGTCTGACCTGCCATACGTTTTGTACGAAAGAAGGTGTACTGTTTGGCAACAACGTTGAGTAATTCTTTGAAATATGCATCTAATGCAGACAAAATTTCTTCGTAGGACAGAGTTGCTACGTCGCATCGGGGAAATAATTTGACTATCACACGGTACGTGTTCACGCCGACCGAGGATAACAAAAAAGGCTGCCGCTCGTTACCTTGAAGGTCAATTTAGATAAGAACACTTTTACTCTCGTCGCCAATGTTGTGGTTGGCAGGAGAACCAATACAGGGTTACTAAAGGAGGCCGAAAGCACGCGTATTAGTTCAAGCAGGTTGACGTGAGGTCTGGAACATGACAAGGGAATTAGAATTGAGAAAAACGGACGTAGCTGGTGGAATACTTAACTTTAATCCATTAATGACGAACGTCGCTCTTGACATTATATGATGCACAGTGTCAAATGTAACTGATATGGCGCCTTGTAAGGGCATAGCAAATAACGTACCTGAAGGCTATGCTAACTATCGCCTCGTCAAATGAGAGCGTATTTTGTCAGTGAACCATCGCTAGCACAGCCAGCTGAACTGGTGCGAGTGCTAGGAAGTCTCTCTAGACCTGCCGTGTGGCAGCGCTTGGTCTGCAGTCACTGAGAGTGGCGACACGCGGGTCCGACGTATACTAACGGACCGAGGTCGATTTAAAGGCTACCACCTAGCAAGTGTGGTGTCTGGCGGCGACACCACAGATATGACTTCCTCAAATCCTGCCCCGAAATGAGATCCATCCTTCATGAAATCCTCCCCACTCCCTCAAGAGTGTCTTTCCACCGTCCACCTAACCTTCGTAACCTCTTGGTTCATCCCTATGAAATCCCCAAATCACCTTCCCTACCCTCTGGTTCCTACCTTTGTAACCGCCCCCGGCGTAAAACCTATCCCATGCACTGTCCCACCACCACCTACTCCAGTCCTGTAACCCGGAAGGTGTACACAATCAAAGGTAGAGCCACATGTGAAAGCACCCACGTGATGTACCAACTGACTGGCCTACACTGTCAAGCTTTCTATGTGGGAATGACCAGCAACAAACTGTCCATTCGCATGAATGGACACAGCCAGACAGTGTTTGTTGGTAATGATCACCCTGTGGCTAAACATGCCTTGGTGCACGGCCAGCACATCCTGGCACAGTGTTACACCATCCAGGTCATCTGGATACTTCCCACTAACACCAACCTGTCAGAACTCCGGACATGGGAACTTGCCCTTCAGTATATCCTCTCTTCTCGTTATCCGCCAGGCCTCAACCTCCGCTAATTTCAAGTTGCCGCTGCTCACACCTCACCTGTCTTTCAACTACATCTTTGCCTCTGTACTTCCGCCTTGACTGACATCTCTGCCCAAACTCTTTGCCTTTACAAATGTCTGCTTGTGTCTGTGTATGTGCGGATGGATATGTGTGTGTGTGCGAGTGTATACCTGTCCTTTATTCTCCCTAAGGTAAGTCTTTCCGCTCCCGGGATTGGAATGACTCCTTACCCTCTCCCTTAAAACCCACATCCTTTCATCTTTCCCTCTCCTTCCCTCTTTCCTGACAAAGCAACTGTTGGTTGCGAAAGCTTGAATTTTTTGTGTTTGGTTGTGTGTCTATCAACCTGCCAGTGCTTTCGTTTGGTAATCACCTCATCTTCCTTTTTAGATATATAAGTAAGAGTATTATATATTTAAATGTACATATATAATGTGTGGTGTCCATTGGAAGTGTAGGAATGGAAATGTAATGGAGGACTCTAGGATATGAAGTGAAGTATTAAGAAGCACGAGTGGAGAGTGAGGTGGATTTTAACATTTCCAAGTATTTTCAGTTATAGCATAGATAAAGAGGTATACTAGGACAATGAACTATGAAGCCAACTCAGGAAGGAGAAGGAGGGTGCACTCAGCATGTATTGGATGGAAAAGGGCAGGTAGGCAGACCCAAGAAGAGTTGACCTATACTGTGCGGGCAGGGGCACCAAGAAGGGGATTGACATGTACCATAGTAAAATAAGAATTTAAAGGGGCATACCAACCGAAATGGAAGGAGGAAGGGTCAACCCGTAGGTAAGGTACAGGTACTGTGCCTAAAGGAAAAAGGACAGTATTGTGACTGAAGTCACACATTTTGTACAGATTGTTCTCGTAAGTTTGGATTCTCTATTACACTTGCATTGTTATGTTTTATGTGAATTCACAAGTGTCGAAAAGAGCATTTTCATTTGCCCAGAGTTTCTTCAGACTACAAGCTTTTGTAGGGAATGATACCTTTAAGTACTAAAGAAAAAAACAGTTCAGGGAATTATACTAAAGAATGTTGTAATCAAAAGTCTATGACAGCTGGAGTTTGGGACTGGGAATCAGAAATGCTGTTCATACGATCCCTAGATATAAAAGTACGAACTTCAACATTAGGTGAGATGCTCAGATAGTTAGTATCAAAACGAAACAAGAACAGCATGTATTCAATACACGATCGCCAGAAAAAAAGTTGTATAAACTGAATGAAATGTAAATTATCATTATGTGAATACGATCTTGATGTACATAATGAACATGTATAAAATATCACATGTTCGAGCTAAGGGGAGGGATATGTAGTGCCTCGAGAAATTCGACGCCAGTTCTAGAGACCCTCGGCTTTCCACCTTCTCAAACACCAGATATTTTACCTACAAGAATGAGAGGCGGGAGAGTGTCTACCTCGCACCAATTTTCTGTGTGTGCAGGGTGGACATATATCAAGTGAATGCTACAATGTGGACAGTTGATCAACGCGTGCAAGTGGCTGCAGCACTCGCCACCTAAGCTACATCCAGCGCAAGGAGCAAGCGCGCCTTACTCTGTGAGTGCTGCGTCAGTCATTATTGTGAACAGTTGAATCATGTTAGAAGAAAAGAAAAAGACACTTTCTTACTTTCTTGAGAGAGTGATAGTGGGCTTGCAAGAACATTGAGAGATGTCCGGAACTGAATTTATTGTAAAAGTATTCAATAGTTCTGATGGTTCACGAGTCATTGGGCTTACGAAATATTGTTTGTTTATGTGCAAACTATTATGTGGTGTTCCGTTTGTGGAAGTGAAAATATAGTGGAATTGATTTAAAAATATCTTAAGTGTATGGAATCATTTTGAGAGTAGACAAAATTCCTCCAAACAGCATTATATCTTCCGAGAAAAAGATGGGGAGATCGACGCAGCCGGCTATCCTGAAAAGAAGATTGGCAAAGCACCTCCAAATAAGTCCAATGATGAAGGGGACGTGTGAGTCTTGCACACCAGCACCACAAGGCTTCCTATAGTCGCCGGAAACCGACAGAATATTCCATAGGTAGCAGTCATCCACTGCAGTGGTAGCCCTTGGGCAGCCTGAGCAAGGCATGTCATCGACAGTTCCTGTCTCTCTGTATCTCATCCATGTCTGAACTACATTGCTTTGGTTCACTCCGAGACACCTGGACACTTCCCTTGTTGAAAGCCCTTCCTGGCACAAAGTCACAATACGAACGTGATCGAACCGCAATATTGACGTCTAGGCATGGTTGAACTACAGACAACACGAGCTGTGTACCTCCTTCCTGGTGAAATAACTGGAACTGATCAGCTGTCCGGCCCCCTCCGTCTAATAGGTGCTGCTCAAGCATGGTTGTTTACATCTTTGGGCGGGTTTAGTGACATCTCTGAACAGTCGAAGAGACTGTGTCTGTGATACAATATCCATAGTCAACATCTATCTTCAAGAGTTCTGGGAACCGGAGTGATGAAGCACTTTTTTTTATGTGTCTGGTTTCTTCTCCAACAAAGAAAAGGACTATGCTGTGGAAGGTTAAAAAAGAAGTGTAGATTACTCAGTATTCAGATCTCAGAATGAGAGAAATCCACCTGTAGTGAGGATGAGGGAAGACAAAGATTAAGGGAGAGAGGATAGTTCAGAGACTGTAGACTGGTAAGCATTGTGCCAGCTTCAATCCAAAGCTGATAGGAAGCAAAAATGAATTAAGGGGATGAGTGATGAATAGTGCAAAAATATGAACGTATGTTGTCTGGTCTTCCAGACATGTCCAAAAGAACAGACATCACACAGAATCTGCAGCTGTGAAACACTATATGTAAATTAAAGGGGTATCACTGCTGTCAGATGCAGTGGGACATTACATGGAATGAGCAGATATGAGCAGAAATGTGTACTGGACCGGGATTTGAACACAGGATCTCCTGCTTACTAGGTAGATGAATTAACCACTGCACCATCTGGGACACGGTGTTATTGCACCTGCATGGACTATCTTCCTACGCCTCACAGCCAATCCACATTGCCACCAAGTGCCACCTATGTCCAGTCCCTGTCCAGTGACATACTGTTCGCTACTCTGAGATTCCCACAGGATGTTGGGCATATCTGTGCACCCACACTGAAGAAGGAAAATTCATTGCCGAACTAGGCATATCAATTATATGAACACATGTTGAGTCAATGGGTCAGGGACTGCGGACAGGGTGCTAGGTGGATATGTGGATCAGCCATAAGGTGTGCAGAGATAGTCTGTGCAGTTGTGATAATGCTGTGTCCCTGATGGTGCAGTGATTACCACACCTGCCTAGTAAGCAGGAGATCCTGGGTTCAAATCCCGGTCCAGTACACATTTTTGCTCATCGATGCTGATTCCGCATAATGTCCCGCTGCAGCTGACAGCAGTTATCTCCTTAATTTCTATACAGAGCAAAAATTAAAAAGGATAATGAAAAAAAAGAGGAAGGATGGGATGTATTAATCGAGATTTAACTTCAGGGGGGTGTCAGGATGCAACAAGGATGTGTTGGAGGGAAGTCCTTATCTCTGGAGTTCAGGGAAACAAGTACTGGAGCCATGTGATGTAGCAAGCACTCAGGCCCTTGAGGTATGCTAAACACCTTCTTCAGCAACTACTGTTAGTCCTCCAAGTGCGCCAGTTCTTCTATGACCATTTCATGCATTCGACCAGTCTATTAATGGTCATACCTATATAAAACACTCTGCAGTGGACACAAGTTAGTTGATAAACACCATATTTTGTTTCACAAGATGCTGTACCTTTGTAAGATTAACCACTGGCGGGGCCAGAGTATGTGGTGATGGGTAGGCCCATGCGGCAGGCTTTGGTGAAGGAGATTACACAGGTAGAAACCTGGAGGAAGGATAGTGGCTTGGGAATGTGATAGCTTTGACTATGATGTTATGAAGGTTAAGACAACAAAGGATTGCAGCAGTGTGTGGTGTGGGAAGGAAATCAGTAAGAGACGATGAAAAATTCATAGCCTTGGTGGAATAAAATATTAAGGTATTCAGGGACTGGATGGTGGATGGTTGGGGGGAGGGGGCGTGCTACTGAGTTTTTCTGAAGTACAAACTACATTAGTAGGAGAGAAGGATACTGTCTGGTAGAACAAAAAAAGGTGGCGGAATACGTAACTTCCTGGCAGGTTAAAACTGTGTGCCAGACCGAGACTCGAACTCGGGACCTCTGCTTTTCACGGGCAAGTGCTCTACCATCTGAGCTACCGAAGCATGACTCAACGACCCATCCTCACAGCTTTACTTCCGCCCTCCAGTTTGGAAGGTAGGAGATGAG
The DNA here is from genome assembly GCF_023897955.1 of Schistocerca gregaria. Classification (NCBI taxonomy): domain Eukaryota; kingdom Metazoa; phylum Arthropoda; class Insecta; order Orthoptera; family Acrididae; genus Schistocerca; species Schistocerca gregaria. Next base: position 185,106,457 of record NC_064925.1, on the reverse strand, counting down.
GTAAAGCTGTGAGGATGGGTTGTGAGTTGTGCTTGGGTAGCTCAGATGGCAGAGCTCTTGCCCCTGAATGGCAAAGGTCCCGAGTTCGAGTCTCGGTCTGGCACACAGTTTTAATCTGCCAAGCACACACTCCGCTGCATAGTGAAGATTTTATTCTGCTAACCACAGACACATTTCACTGCCAGAAATGCCTGGAAAATTCTTCCTGAAAAGTGTATATGTTTTAATGAGAGAGGAGGCTGAGGATAAATTACAACAAGGTTAGTGAAACTTCTTATTAATTACATTCAAACTCTGATCTTTACAATCATGATGGCTACCCAAAAGCTATTTTAAAAAAATTGAGGCATATCATGCCACCTTTTGGAACTGAGCTCTTGTACTCTCTACAGTAATATACAATCAGGTCAGCTTGATACAGATACACAAAATGCCTCTACAAAAAGTGCAGGAGTTATCTGGGGAGGAGAAATCAGAAATCAGCTGAACTCATTATTACAAGACATGGCTGAAGTTGAACCCCCCCTCCCCCTCCCTCTCCCCCCCTCCCCCCCCCCCTCTCTCTCTCTCTCTCTCTCTCTCTCTCACACACACACACACACACACACACACACAAACACACACACATATACAAACAAGTAATCCCTTGAGTGAGAGGTAGCAAAAAGCCAATGATGTTTATGGCATTTGGTGCCCCACACACTGTCTACCACACAACCTCAATATTGGCTGCTAATGGCAACAGGGAATGGGACTGGAGGTGTCCAATGGTGAGCAAACCAAGAGACCACAGCAGAGTGTTGTTGAACTGCTTAGTCAACAAGTAAGTCACAGCAGTGCTAGTGGTGTTGATACAAAGCAGAGCAATGGCAATGATAAACAAAGCAAACATTGCATTATATTTACAACAACAGTTGCTGAAGTTGACATTTCATGAGAACGGAACCCAAGAAATTTCACAGAGTGAGAATGCAGTGGCAGATGAAATATTAGCTTATCTGCAAGATGAGTTAGTGGAATGTGAGGTGTCATATGCACACAACTGTGCAGACAATGTACATGAGGAGTACAATGATGACATTGTGTGCTTAACAAGTGGAAGTGATACTGAAACAAGTGTTGACCATGTAGTTCTTCATCCTTGGCAGACAGGAAGCCATAAATCTTGTCTCCAATGAAACCTAATAAAGGGCAATTATTTTCCTAGGAGTGGGTAGTAAACATAATTATGTACATGGAAGATCATGCATGGCATAGTTAAAAAAAATTACAAATAGATTTCTAATACATCTGCAGCATTATGATCATGTAGTGCATAAGAAAAACTACAGATATTTAAGGGAGGGCAAGGTGCACTTGTTACAAAAACCAGTGTTTGTGCATGATCAATACAATTTACAGAATGTGCATGATAATGACATACTACATTTATGCACATCAAATTGTGTGTGATATAGAGATGTCAAGAGGAGCAGTGGATGGTTGCATAACTTCATACAATGCTACAGAACTGGAAGACGTACGATAGTGAAATTTCAAACAAAGTGTCAAATTGATGATGCACAGCGGACTGTGGTATTAGCACAAAATCTGTGTATGAAGTAAACAATTTACATCGTTCAGTAAAGAATTTGTTTTCAATCCAGACCAGTAAGTATTTGAAGAGGAAATATATGTGAAACGAACCCTGCACATTAGAGGTACAATGAGAGCTGCATCAAGCTCAACTATCCGTGCCTTAACTCATATGTCTACAATTATGCCGACTGCTGATCTGCATGGTAAACTGGCTAGAAAGTTACTGGTTGTCCTGCAAGAAGCTGGAGGTGATCTGCCCCCTATGATTCTTTCTCGTGTGTGGCATCTTGCGAGGGTAATGGTGAATATTTATGACACAGCAAGTGGAAAAATCAGCATAAGAAAATTACAACTGTGGTATAAGCACTGATTATAGCCAATAGTTGTTCAAAATAACTTGGTTTTGCTTGATTCCTGGTCTGCGTCTAAAAATCATACTCCTTTAGAGCAAACTATCCCTCCTGAAAAGTTTATGACATTGCAATTCATACTGCCTGCAACCACACAAATTCAGAACTTGCATGTTTGTATTTTCTGTGCCTATAAAACATATTATCATACTATCTGCAGCTATGCTTATAGGATAGCCAGTTTTACAATAAGCTCCTGCATGGTTTGGAACACTCAATGAGTTCATGTCTGATCTTGATGGTGTGAAACTTTGTGATCACTCTGGCACACCATTTTTCATTTGGTGTTCATCATGCACATTAATGGCTTGTTTTGAACATTTCTTGAATGTCAACGATGTCCATCTTGTGACAAGTAATGTAGTGTGTAGTGAACTGGGGACCGAGAAATGACGGAGAGGCTTTGTCCCCACCGGAGCCCTGTGGGACCGCACCCCACAACAGGATACAGCACTCACCCCACCACCGCCCCACACCAAACGTTATTGTGTAGTTCGGCCCCCACTGGACCCCACTTGCCACCCAGAATGTCTCATTCCAGACGAGTGTAACCCCAATGTTTGTGTGGTAGAGTAATTATGGCGTAAGTATACATGAAGACAGTGTTTGCGCAGCAATCGCCAACATAGTGTAACTGAGAGGAAAAGGGCATTTGCTGAGGCTGATGGAAAACTGCCTTAAAAGCCATCCACAGGCTGGCCAGCATACCAAATCTTGACACTAATCTGCAGGGTGGATTCTTGCCAGGGATCGGCATGCCTGCTGCTCAGGAAGCAGTGTGTTAGACCGCATGGCTAGCCGGGCTGACGTGAAGTGTAATACTTAGGTCCCATACAAGTCTGATATCTCAGACACTCACTTTCTGTTGCTCTCCTGATGCACCCAGTGAGTCATTAGCAGCTGTCACAATTAAATACTTCAAAGTGAGCTTTACTTAAGATTCAACTTGCGACCTTGCACTCAAGGGATCCCTTGTAAGCTACTGAATTTAGTGACTGTGGTTCAAAATGGTCCAAATGGCTCTGGGCACTATGAGACTTAACTTCTGAGGTCATCAGTCCCCAGAACTTGGAACTACTTAAATCTAACTAACCTAAGGACATCACACACATCCATGCCCGAGGCAGGATTCGAACCTGCAACCGTAGCAGTGACTGTGGACTACATTATCTAGTGCCACCAGTGAACAAAACCTACAATACAACATCAACATATATTTGAAAGGCCACGAATGAAAAAGAATGGAGGTGAAATTAGGGAACACTAAGTACATAATAATTGTTAACAAAGGGAAAGAAAGACATAAGACCACAGTGAATGGAAACCCATCTGTACTGGTCGACAAATTTTAGAGTTCAGGCTGAAAAGATCGTGTGAATGTGAAGGTAGATGAAGGAATTAGGGCAAAAGTTAGAAAAGCAAGCCATGCACTCAATCCAGTCATCAACAATACTGTAGGCATCTAAAGACATTAGTATGTAGACTACCTATATCTCAATGATTACTTACAGTTGCACCTTTTTGACTCAATAAATATATGTCTGGAAGTCAAAACAAGATCAGGAGGAACATAATTTAAAAACATCTTTTTCTAACAATCTTAGTGCAAAGCCACTGGAAAATAGCATCCACGATCAATTACTGAAATGGTTTAAAGAGTCGGTGAGGCAGTCAGCAGTCATGGCTCCAGGGAGACTGATTGATTGGTTGGTTGGAGTTAGTCAACTAAACAGCAAGGTGATCAGTCCCTCAGTCCAGTTGCAGCTCATTTGGAGTTAGTGACATCTGCCAGGAATGTGTTCTGATTATTCAAATACTCTGATTCTGTACAACTGAGGCATCTACATAGCTAAACAGCTAACCTGGGGAAAAGTCACCTGGTCCCAGTTGCAGGTTACCTATCTAACAACTTTCAAGGGCAAAAAAAATTGATTTTCGGTATTTTATATAATTATTGCCCATATTTAAAAATTTACAATGCTGTCATAATCTGTTCATTAACCCTTAACTGCCCAAGTTTTTCAAAATTGGATATTGTACTATATTTTTAAATTTACTAACTTACACATTTAAATAATGCACACAAGCTAATATTAATTGTTATTTCTCTGTCTTACTGCATTTGTAACATAATACATCCATATGGACATGCTTGGCACTTAGATGCTCATTTTAATTTTTCTGTGCCAATGATACTGAATTATAGATTTTGTTATTAATCAGATTTTAATACAAATAAGGCAAGAGTCAAACAAAATATTTTTATAAACCAATTAATAACAATATACACTCATTCATTTACAAGGATTTGGTTTACTAACATTCGTAGTATACACTGATTTCCAGCATGCTTGATTAATGACAGGACAGCAGCCTGTATTAACCACTTTTAATACAGAAACAGCCAAAGTTGCAACATTCAATATTTTTATTTCAATGGTGACTAGTTTTGGGTTACCTGTACTCATTTTCAAATTATCAAGCCAGAGAAAACATATCAACGAAGATAATCAATTTATAAGAATATAAGTAATTGGGCAGATTAAAAATCTACTCCTCAAGCAACAGCACGACAACACACAAATAGAAGGTATTACAGTTTGCTATCTTATGGAACCAGTGCGTCATCCTTCTGGCAGAAAGGTTGAAGGGGGACGGGAGAGGGTTGAAGGAAAAGGACTGGTGAGGTTTAGGAAATGGGATAGAGTCCAAGAAGTCACCCACAACTCTGAGTCAGGGGAAACTTACCAACAGGATGCAAAGGAGAGACTGATTGTTGGGGACTGAACTGGACAAGATCTGTAAACCTGAGAGCTTAAAGGTGAGAGATACGGTACTATGCAAGACGGAGATTATTGCTCAAACTACATGCATGAGTAAATAAGAGCAAAAAGCTAAGTGCATTGTATGTGATAGTGGCAGTAGAGGGTGCTGAAAAATAGACAGGCCAAAAAACGAAAGATGTAGAAAAGAAAAAGGGAGTGAAGGAAGGACTGGTTGCTGTGAAGAAATGCTGAGACCAAAGAAATTAATGTAATCTAAGGTCAGGTGGGTGGTGGGAGCCAAGGACATGCACCAGTTCCTACCTGCGGAGTTATGAGAAACAGGTGTCTGTACGAAGAATCAAGATGGAATATGTAGTGAAACAGACGCCAAGGTCATGACTGTCATGTTGTAGAGCACGTTCTGCAACAGGATATTGTGTGTTGCCAGTATACATCCTTTGCCTATGCCCATTTATCCTAACTGCAACTTGTCGGTAATCATGTGGACATAAAAGGGAAAACAGCGTATACATAACAGCTGGTATATGACGTGTCATTTCACACCTGGCTCTCCCTTTGATAGTAGATGTTTTACAAGTTACAGGGCTTGTATAGGTTGTAGTAGAAGTGTGCATAGGGCAAGTCTTGCTGTGGAGATAGTCACAGGGACAGGAGCCATGCGACATGGAGATGGGAGCAGAAGCGGTGTAGGGTGCGACAAGGATACTGTGAATTTTGGGAAGGCCACGAAAAACTATTCTAGGTGTGGTGGGCAAAATCTAGGACAGAATGGATTTCATTTCGGGGGAGACCAAGATGATACTGAGTGACAAGTGGTGTACTCATTATTTTTTGGAGGTATCAGCAGTACCAGGATTGAATGTGATGGCCCAAGTAATCTGCTTTTGAACTAGGCTGATGGGGTAATTACCTGAGATCAGAAAGTGCCAAATTGTATCAGAGCAAATATGTTGGCCTTGAATGCCGGGGATGTATGGGATGGAGAGTCTGTCGAAATATAAGTACTGCTGTTTGTTTCTAGATTTAATAAAGTGTAGCTGAAGATGAGTTTAACAGCAAGGAAAGTGGTATGGGATTCGGAATACGGTCATATGAAATTTAATTGGGAGAAGGAATTTTAACAGATCAACCTCACCATGTGTCCACATAGCAAAGATATCATCAATGTATCCATACCCAACCATGGGTTGAAGACCTATGGATGTGTGTCAACATTTTCTTTGGTCACTCGGAGAGGGCTTTCCTGCAATCCATAAGCATTCAGTCCCTGGTTTGGTTAAGACACATTGATGGCATCTTTGCTATATGGACTTGTGATGAGGCTGACCATCTAAAATTCCTGTAATCTCTGAATACATTCTCCCAATTATATTTCATATGGTTCTATTCTGAATCCCCTGCCACTTTCCTTGTCACTGACCTAATCCTCACCAAAGGTCAGCTACACATTTCTGTTCACATTAAGCCTACTAACAAACAGCAGAACATATATTTTGACAGTTGCCATCCTTTCCATGTCAAATGTTCCCACCAATACAGCCTTGGCATTCGAGGCAACCACATCTCTTGTTTTGCATATCACCATATCTTCCACCTCTAAGTTCTCAGATTTTCACATCTCATCTGGTGCAGTCCCCAATAATCGGTCTTTCCTTCTCATTCCTCCCTGTAAATCTTCCATGACCAGGGGTCCTGCGCAACTTTCTGAACTCTACCCCTTTTCCTAAAACTCACCAGTCCTTTTCCTTTACTCCTTTCCCTTCCCATTCAACCCTTCTGCCAGTACAAGGATCGACATGCCCCAAAGGCTAGCAAAGTGTAGTATCTTTTATTAGTATGTTCTCCCACTGGCACTTTGTGAGTAGGTTTTTTATCTATCCAATTACTTACAGGCAGATAAAACATTATTTTCCATAATATCATACAAATCATATTAAGATTGTACATAAAGATTGATCAAAGCCACATTTTTCTATGAGCAATAGCAGGAGAATTTCGCAAAAATATTGTAGTATATTTCAAAACATTCTAGACACAATCCTACACCACACTCCCCTCATTTTGTGCAAACTGCTGATGACTTTCACTTGCAGTACATACCTATGCACCTCTTTTTCTCAGATTTCTTGATGTAGCATTTTATACCACCTCATCTTACATCACTTGGAACACATAATTTGTATCTGCATATAGGACTGGTAGAAGGCCTGCCTGCTCCTTTTAAAGGGGTCACATATCTCTTTTGGTAAACTTGTTTAATTTATCTCCCAAATTCAGACTGAATAGTCTTAGCTCCTATTCCTTTCTTCAGCTACCAAGCATTATGCAGATATCATGTCAGTAGCCAAGGAAGTAAAGTTGAATACCATTTCTTGTTTCGAATATTTATTCTCTACATGGCATCCTATCCACCCCCCCCCCCCCCCCCATGTGTTTATTATAAGCTGTAATAATTTAAGGCTGTTGTACTTTGATTGTCTTCTTCTCTGTTGCAGAGTTTCTTTATACAGATGGTACAGGTTCCACTCCTTCACAGGTCGATGCTACAACAACCACTGAATTGCTCACCCGTTCTGTGATAATAATGACATCATCCTTGCAAAGTAAAGATTCAAAATACAGTGGAACCTTGCTTGGTGAATATAATTTTACTCATAGTGTAAAACATATGTTAAGCAAAAAAAACTTATCCCATATAAATTAATGTGAAATATGATGATGCATTCCATGCAGAAAAGGTACTAAAAGTTTTATCTTATTAACGCAATTTATTAACAGAAAATTATACATACAGTATTATGTACTTCATTATTCACAATACATAACTGATTCTTTTTTAATAGGAAGCTATCTATAGTCATTTGTTTCTGCCGACACTTCAACACTTGGCGCAAATGCGACACAGCATTACTGTCAAATATATTTTTAGTGTGCATAGCCATTGCCTTATTGGGGGTGATGATTTTCAATGTATGATCCAACCGATTTCCATGCTTTCAGCAATTCTTTTACTGCAGCAGAAGATTACTGTTTCGCTGTTACTGCCTCATCCTACTCCTCTGAAGAACTCCTCTCCACAATTTCCGGTTGTGAAACCTACTGCAACTCCATAAGCTCTCCAGTGGTCACTTCTTGGCTGTGACCTTACACAAGCTCACTGATATCATCGTTATCCACTTCTAGTCCCATGCTCTTGACCAAAGACCCAATCTTGTTGGCTACAGGCTCCACAGGTACTGACTCAAAATGCCACAGAGTCACATTTGACAATGCACTCCAGCCAAAGCTTCTTCCAACCAGAAGTGAGAGTCCTCTTGGTAACCCCTTCCCATGTCTCTCTGACCATCTTGACGCAGGCAACAATGCTGAAGTGATATTTCCAAAACTCTATGAGAGTGGGATTGGCACCTTCAATCAACTCAAAGCAATGCTCAAAGACTGCTTTAGCATAGCGCTTCTTAAAGTTAGAAATAATCTGCTGGTCCATAGGCTGGAGTAATTGAGTGGTTTTGGGAGCCATAAATTGTATCATGATGAATTAAAGTTCTTCATGGAGGTGGTCTTGTAGGCCTGGAGAATGAGCAGGAGCATTGTCCATAACAAGCAAGGCATGGAATAGTAGATTCACCTCAATCAAATACTTTTTTCACCAGAGGGCCAAACATTTCATTGATCCAATCACAAAAAAAGATCACGTGACATCCAAGCCTTGTTGTTGGACCTCCACATCACATTTAACCTGCTCTTCTGGACTTTACACTTCCTGACGGTTCATGGAGTTTCTGAATGGTAAACAAGCAATTTAATTTTCAAATCGCCACTTGCACTGGTACGGAATAGCAGTGTGGGGCAGTTTTTTACTGGCTTGTGGCCAGGCAATGCATTCTCTTCTGCTGTTGTAAAGGTAGAATAGACCCGTCTTGTCACAATTAGAAACCTGTTGTGGCAGATAGCCCTCAGAATCTACGAGCATCTTGAAGTTGCTGATGAAGTTCTCTGCTGCTTTTGTGTCGCATATGGCTGCTTTGCCATGCCTCAGAACGCTGTGGATGCTGGTTCTTCTCTTAAAACTGATCAAGGAGGCGCAGTGGTTAGCACACTGGACTGGCATTTAGGAGGACACTTCAAAACCCACACGCAACCATCCTTATTTAAATTTTCCATGATTTCCCAAAATTGCTTCTGGCAAATGTCAGGATGGTTCCTTTGCAGGGCATGCTCAACTTGCTTCTCCATCCTTCCCTTATCTAATGGGACCGATAACCTTGCTGTTTGGTACCCTCCCCCAAATCAACTAACCAAACAATGAATCTCTTAAACTTCTCAAACCACTCACAGCTTTCCTTAAACACTTCTTTGGCCACTGATGATCCTGGGGTCTTCTTAAGGAGGTTAGCGAAAATCATTCTCACCTTCTTACAGATGATATTGTCATTAATGAGTGTTGCCTTGCTTTTCACTGATCCATAGAAGGAGAAACCTTTTGACATCATCCAGCATGCAAAACCATTGTTTAGATACTCTTGTCACTCCCTTTGAAACATTTATCTACTTAATCTTCTTCCTGTTCTTGAGGATAGGTAAATAGTTGATGTACACCAACTGTACACCAACTGCTAAATCAGCAATGCTCACAACAAATTGGTGTTTTCTGTTGAATTTACGTCTCATTTCTAAGGTTATTTTCTTTCTCTTATCGATGTCTTCTTGTGGCTTTATCTTTGCGGAAATTTCTATGAAGGTTATTAAAATTAGCACACAAGAAAACACGGTGTAAACACAAGTCTAGAAAAAATTTGTGATAAAAAGCTTCACTATGATGGTAGCAGAAAGAGCGCTAAACCCAGACTGCTGTACTTGCTAAAGACATTGTACATATGCCACTGCCGACGATGAAAGGTGTTCATATTGTTGAACGTTTCCCCAATTGCATGCAAATGGCTGGTGACATCACACTGAATCATCGTCACTTGTTATGCAAAACATCACTCATTTTTCTTCCAATTTGTTTTGCCCATTATTGTAATTGTGCATTATGGGAGGTGCTTGTTAAGTGAGTTTCCACTGTATCCCCTTTCCTTTTTAACTAGCTCTTCCTCTGAAGAAATGGGCCAAAACTGGGGCACTCTGTTTTCCCTAATAGTGCTTGTTCATCCATAACCTTCTTCTCTTAGGAACGACAGAACAGAAAACCCTGCAAAATGGTTGTCAAAGCAGAAATAGAATGGCAATTGTTTTATTTCAAGTGTTAAATCATCTCTCATCTGAGTCAATGGGGCAGTAGTCTTACCAAACTCTTCCTTCATATACTGATTTTGCATTTGGCAATTTTCCTTTATAAATGGCATATTGTTATTGTCGTTACAGGATAGACAACTGAGAAATTTTCAAAATGATTTCTTCTCATGGCATTGCATACAAAATTGTTTCTTGTGTCCAAATTTGAACCCCAGTATAATCTCTTTAAATACTTGGAATGGGGATGCCACGGAAATATCTCATTTCCTCACAGAAAGATCTTAAAAAGTGCATAGTTGTTTGACTCATCAAGTATGAATTGTATGAGATTACTGACAAATGAAAACTCAGCAATTTACACAGCAGACTTATCAACAGGTGTGCAAAAGCTTGAATCAGGAAAAGGTGAGCATGAGAAGCTACACATAATTTCAAACCTTTACGAATCTTTCTCTCACTGACAACGCTCACAAAATAATGAAAGAAAAAAGTCAATTGCAGCCTACATTTTCAATGTTTATGCAGTAAAACTTAAACATCAGGTATGACGTTTTAAGTTACTACTCTTTTAGTACTAACTCTATATGCAACATATATTGCATGTACTATCCACATGTACCACTGAATGTACCTGCACAATTATTTTACTGTATGTCACGTAGTTCAGGATATATGATGTCATAAACATTGACATGCATGAAAAATTAGCTTTTGCTTAATATGGAGTGCAACTAACCCAGACTTTATTCATCCAGTGTTTGAGAATGAGAACACTTGACAACTGGCAGCAAACTTCAAACATAATTTCAAACCTTTTCTAAATTTTTTATGCTTACATGCTTCAAATCAAATATTTAACACATTAACATACTTGTAAAATAGTCCAAAGTTTGAAGCTGTTTTATACACAGGAGTACGATTCTTTATAGAATCAGTGGTTTACTAGCTGAAGGCAATACCGATGCCAGAACTGAAAAATAATTCACGGAGAAGCATAAGGATGGGGCCAATATGTAGGTCAGAACTGACCCACAAGTCGCCGAAGTGGCATCAACTAAAAGGGACTTGCAATACGGTGGCCGAACTCCCCTGCATGGGGCCTCCTGGCCAACAATGCCATACACTCAGTTCATTTCATTGTAGGTCAGAGCAGGTGACTAGTCTCCCAGGGCTCATCCACTGTGAGAAAAACTCCACCCATATCTGACCCCTCCATCCTGACTAATGGCAAAAGATAGTCGCAGAGCAAAAAATGCCTCCTAGTTGGGAGGTGCAGAACAGTAAAAGTGAGAAGACTAAAAATGTAATAGCCATCAGTGAGACTGAAAATAACAAAAGCAAACCAACAGAAATAATTAAGGCAGCAGGATGGGAGGTGGAGTTGTGTGGGACTTTGGGGGAGAGACGTCTGTTTGCGATCAGAGCCATCCCACGCCTTTTATAGTCAAGGTGTTAAGAGCACCCACTGTCAGACAGTGCTACCTCTAAAATGGAAAATAAGATGTGGCAGAGAAAGAGGCAAACTGTATCTAAAAGTAAGTAAAACAAAGGAAAAGGGGATGAAAGAGGCAGCCGGCACAGAAGAGAGGGTTGGGAGTCCCCCAGACCCAGCATGAGACGCCCCAACCCCAACTAATCTGCCTCACACTGATGATAGTTTATAACCTTATATCAGAGAATAAAAATCATGTTCATACAGAAAAAGGAGAACCCGTTCAATTGTAAATTGCTTTGCTCCCAGTCATCTGGCTTGTCCCTCTTCCCATGGGGCAACCAGGAAAGATAAAGCAGAAGGATTGTAACTGTCTGTGTTCATATTGTTCATATATCTAGACCTGTCTGTTGAAATGGTTGAATCGGAACGGCCATTGTGTTGGTTCAATCTGACATATTTCACGTGTAAAATATCCACCCTGATGTCACCTCCAGCAGCAAAGGTCATCTGGCACTGTAGCCATTGTCAGGAGACTCAATGTAAGATGAGCTTTTACTCCAAGGTACATGTGGGGAGTTGCTGCTCAGGCATCAGAAGTCTGATCTCTGTGTCAGCTCTTTCAACAGGGTACATAATGACCCCAACACATTGTATTGGCTATTGCATTGGCTTTTAAGTGCATAGATGAGCTGATGCAGTTACTGTGTGGAAAGATTTGTTAACAATGTAAGCAGTAGGCATTACTTTCTAGCATTGTTCCTCTGTTGGTTCGCACAAATGAAAATTTTTTAGAATGGAGGTTAAACCTAGGAGAGGACTAAAACTTCAGCCAAAAAGTGATCCGAACAAAACAAATTAAAAAGTTGATGAAAGAAATCAGAACCTAGGGTAATAGTCGAGGCAGCATTGAAGGCAGCCACCATGAGAAAGAAAGAGAAGTAAGGATAGTCAAAAATTGGAGATTGCAGTGCAAGGAAGGAATTGGGTTTTGTAATATCTTGGGTACTCTTGCTCACCATGCACACACTCATGGAAGTTATGAGCCCACTGAGGGTATCACAAACGCAGACAGAAAAGCCTGACTACTACAATACAGTATCTAGTTACTCATGCAGTTAGTGCTCACATACTAGCATGCAGATACTTTGTGTGTTTGGGCAGAGGTGTAGTACAATGGTCCAAACAAGCCTCGAGATGGAATGGATGCATTCAAAAAATGATTGCATTAATGAAGACAATTCAGTTGCGTCAAAGGTGGTGCACTGATTTTCCAAGACATGGAGACCACTGCACACTTTACACTGAGAAGTAGACAAGAGCAAGATGAAGTATCCAAGAACTTCACTGAATGGCTCAGTTACATATGAATTTTATGCCATAAGAAATGCATTAGAAATAGACAAGAAAATTTAATTTTTTTTACAAGTTGTGAAAACACTAATTCAGAATAAACTAGAAAGAAATCTTCTTACATACCCCAGCCTCAGAGAAGAAACAAACAATATTTTCCAAAAGGCTTGAATTATCTTTTTTCTTCTGTTCCTCAAATACAAGTAAAAGAAACTCCCCTGCAGCTTGTGCAACAGATAAATACTTTGAAAACACTAGCAAGTATAAATTCTCACTATCTGTGGATAACAATTCACTTCCAAAGCACCTGCAAAGAAAACAATTACTAACACATAAATATGAATAGTTTATCAGAGTACATCATTAAATACAGTTTAAAATAAAATATACAATTAGTGTACTGTCTTTCTTCCATGTTCTACCTGGACATCTGTCACACTATAGCTGAAACAACATTCACAAAGGAAGATAGCACAAACTCTCAAAGTTGTGGGATTGTGTTGGTTGTTTGAATTTGCTGCTTGAACTGCAGCAGATGACCAGTGACAGTATATAATCAGTAGATAATGTATAAGATGTGTAAGATATACATATTACCAATCATAACATACCAACATATATGCGACTTCATATTTGCAAGTTTGAAGAACACATCACCAACAGAAATCCACAGTCAACTTACAAGGCATTTTGTGTAAATTTCATGTCACAGGAACAGATGTGGGTTTATTATGCAGTGCCATCTTAATGAGGTAGATGTATAGCAGGGTTGCCAAAGGTTTCCCCAAGTGAAATTTCCTGATATCTCCCTGATTTCCAGACAAGTTTTAGCATTTTCCCCTGGGAAATTTTGAGATCTCAGGGGTAAGTAAAGACATGAGTCACACACACACACACACACACACACACACACACACACACACACACACACACACACACACACAAAATAAATAAATAAAAATAAAAAAATTAACAAATGTAAGGCATTCTGTATTTCTAAACACGTTAGAAAAAGATTTATGTACTAACCTGTTTTTAGATGGAGAAAACAAGCCAAATGGTATGTATGTTTCATTAAGATAGCTGACGTTATTTGAGTTTAATAAAGTAAAACACATTTGATGGCAAAATTATGCATTTTGTTGGAGTTGCAAGACAAGATTTAAATTACATTCACTGCTTTTAGAAATAACCTCAGAATAAAGTAGGCCTCTTGAAAGAAATGTGTAAGACGGGGAAGAGTTGTGTAAGCCAACACTATAGGTGACTGCCAATAAAATCTTGGTTCTACTATTTTCGTTATTGTCAGCTATTAACCACTGCGTTATGTCTATTATTCTACAGGTATCATATGATTTTTCTTTAAAAAAAAAAATACATGAGTAGATAGCATACAAACTGCCAGCGAGTGTCACAATTTTCTTCTTCTTCTTATCATCCATACTTTCTAATATGTATACTACTTTTAAAGTGCCAAAATGTACTAGAATAAATAAAATGTCTACAAAATGCCGCACTGCACAATGTAATTGTGGTGAGACACTTGAAATTCCTGAAATCCATCACCCCTGGCCTCTGGCCTGCCGAGAAGCACCACAGTCCTGGGTCCATGGATAAACCATGAAAATCCGCTGCATTACGACACACACACAGACAGACCTAGCCTGCAGGCAAATCAGTGAGACTAGATCCAACAGGCAGGGCTTGCACATTAGTGGGAAACTATGGGCTTCAAATCGGCAGGCCCAATCCATTAGAGATACTCGCAGAAATGGCCTGCGGTTTTGCCCAGTTGTGCAAGTTCACTCAAGCAGCCAGCTTTTCAAGTGATACAGACACCATGTTGATGAAATGAGACTGCGATTATCATCCACGCAACAGATAACTTGCACAAATACTCTGAGAATCAACACTGATGTGGATAGATAGCAACTCACCATAAAGATGATCGCTGAGTCACAGACAGGCACATAGAAAAGACAATCACACTCTCACCACTAAATTTTTGGCCATAGCCTTTGTCAGAAAATGAGAGCGCACACATATTAACACAATCACTCAGACAGAACTCATGCATACAAGACTGTTGTCTCCAGCTGTTAAGTCAACAAGCTCTGAGAATCAGATCCAAACAAACCACTCCTCCTCATGGCCCCTGCCTTCCATCGGCAACTACTAGGCTAGCAGAAAGTAGTGGTGGCAACACTGACTGTAAACTGAAGGGAGGGGTGGGAAGGGGAGAAGCAGTAAGAATGAGAGCGTAGGGAAGCAGCGCATGTACTCAGCTGCGCCCAGTCATCGACAAAGCATGATATCTCATTAAATGAACAATTTCATGCTACTGAAAAAAAATTCAAATTTCCCTAATATGTTTGAAATCCCCTGATTTCCTGAACTTGTGGCAACCCTGGTATATTGATCAATATGGTAACTATGCTACACTCAAGGTTGTCTCCTTCTCACGTCTAAGCAAAATTATTATCTAACTGTTTACTCTGGATGTCAGTTCTACTCATTAAATATCACAAAGCCATTAGAATGTGTTTGTGCAATGTGCATATGGTGAAATTTCAAGAAAAAGTACAGTTGTGATAATGTGGGTGAATCAAGAACTTAAGCAGATATTCATGCTATAAACACATACATCATCTCAACATAAAATAAATTGGAAGTACTTCTGGGTACTAAGAAAGTGAATACTACAGTCTTTGGGAGCCAAAAGGATGTGTTCCAATATGACTTCCTCAGCAGAGAAGAGGCAGTGAATGGTACTATGTAGTGTGACTCACTGTTGAGATATTGCACCTAGAACAACCACACTTATCTCACAACATATAAGTTGCTGCATGATAATACTCAACTACACTACGCTAATAGTTCATATGAACTGTTATTCTCTCTCATGTAAGAGGTAGTAAGACCTTCCCTTACAGCAGGGCTTCCCAATGTGTGGTCTGCCGACCCCTTAGGGGGCCGCTGGCTGTTTCTAGGGGGTCCGTGGCCAACTTTCACCAAATCGTGTAAAATAATGAGTAAAATTTTTGATTAAAAATGTGAAAATCAAATTCATCAATATTTTTTTTGTGTGAAGAACATGTGTACTTTTACTTCACGTCGTATTCCCAAGCAGCCTTTGCATTTCCTAAGTGAGTGCCGGAGAATGCAGATTCTCTGATAGACTGTTTCGCTACAATACGGGGGTCGTTTGCGCGCAGGCTCATGGCACTAGATGCGCTGAAACCCTTTATGCATGTGCAGAACGAGCTTTGTCGACCAATCACAGTGTTCGCTGGCACGTATGTGGCCCTAGGCATCATTCAATGATAAACTTGCATTGTCAGTGCACTACCTATAAGTCAATTTTTGACCAGTTTATCCTAACATGGATCGGTGGCTGAAGTCAGGATCATTGGAGAAGGGTGCAGTTTCTCCATCGCCTTCACAAGGGAGGTTTCCAGTTGAAATGAATCAGTAGGAAGGACGACCAAAGGATCACAAGAAGCTCCACAGCCAGATTAATTATGTGAAAACACTGCAAGTACTCCATTGGTTGCAATATCCCGTGGAAGTGGAATAACCAAGAAGCGTAAGTACAACGAAAGCTATTTAGAAAAGGGCTTTATGGAGACAAAGGAGGGTAAAGCTCAGTGTGTAATTTGTGCGCAAGTCCTTCCGAACAGTTCAATGGTTCCAGTTAAATTGCGCCGTCATTTTGAAGGTACTCACCCGGATTTCCAGGCTAAAGACATCGATTTTTGCAAAAGGAAGAGTGCTGAACTAGCTGCTTCTCAGCATTGCATGAAAACTCATGCAAAAACAATTACTGAAAATTCGTAAAAACTTCTTTCTTGGTTAGTTATCGAGTGGCAAAAACTGGCAAAGCTCATACCATTGCGGAAAATCTCATAAGTCGTGTGTTCATGATATTGTTTCTTGCATGCTAGACGAAAAGGTAGTAAAGCTGATATCTTCGGTGCCATTATCAAACAATACTGTCAAGAGATGCAATGTTGACATGTCAAATGATGTGAAAGACACTCTTGTTTCTCGCATCCAAAGCAATTCATTTTCTCTGCATATAGATGAATCCACTGATGTTGCAGGATTAGTGATTTTATTAGTTTTTGTCCGTTATCAATATTCTTGGCGTTTTGAGGAGGACCTGTTTATTGTGCAGACCACTACCTGCCAACACAACAGGTACTGAAATATTCCGTCTATTGGATGATTTTTTAAGGACTAACGAAGTTTCATGGTATAATTGCATAGATGTGCGCACAGATGGTGCAAAAGCTATGATGGGTTCTACAGTTGGAGCAATAATGAAAATAAAAGAAAATTCCAAGAACTGCAGCATTAGTCATTGTGCTCTCCACAGATACGCTTTAGCTACAAAACAAATGCCTGTTTCATTCAAGAAAGTTTAGATGAATCCATTCAAATCATTAACTACATAAAATCAAGGCCGTTGAAGCCAAGACTTTTCACAATACTGTGTGAAGATATGGGAAGCCCTCATTGTTCCCTGCTTCCTCAAAGTTCGAGCATTCAAGAGGAAAATCAGTTTTGGGGCAGAGAGTGTCCAGGACGGGGAGGTCGAGTGCTTTCCTCTTCTCAAGGAGCTTTTGAAAAACGAAACACTTGCACTTGGGAAGAATTTGTTTCATCAAATCCTGGAACATCTCCAAAGCTCGATGTCACTGTTGGAGCATTATTTCCCAGCAGTTGAAGATGAGAAGCTGCAGAAATACGAATGGGTGGTCAACCCATTCACTGTATCCAAAGAGCCGAACATTCTACCATCAAATGAATATGAGTTGTTGATAGAACTTGTTGAAAAGGCAACAGACAATTTTGGAAATAAGCAGATTTTCACTCAAATTTTTATAACTTTTAACCAATGGAAAATCCAGGTTGGAATGTAACAATATTATGAGAAGGAAAGCTGCTACTCACCATATAGAGGAGATGCTGAATTGCTGATAGGCACAACAAAATGACTTTCACTATCAAAGCTTTCAGCCAAGGCTTTCATCAACAATACACACACACACACACACACACACACACACACACACACACGCACACACACACGCAAACACAACTAAAACACACGACTGCAGTCTCAGAGAACTAAAACCACACTGTGAGCAGCAACACCAGTGCATGATTGGAGTGGCGACTGGGTGGGGTAAGGAGGAGGCTGGAGCGGGGAGAGTAGGGATGGTAGGATAAAGGTGTCGGACAGTGGAGTGCTGCAGGTTAGACGGTGGGCAAGTGTGAGGAGGAAGAGGTGGGGGGGGGGGGGGGGGGGTGTAGCGAGAAAGGAGACGAATAAAAAGACTCTGTGTGGTGGTGGAATGATGGCATGGGAGATTTGTGCCATGTCTTTCTAGTGTCCCACCACCTCCCAAAATCCCACCATCTGGCCACAGAGGAGCATTCCTCTTGTAACTCAGTACCACCCAGGACTGGAGCAACTCAATTACATTCTCCACCCGGGTTTCGATTATCTCTTGTCGTGCTCTGAAATGAGAAATGTTTTACCCACTATCCTTCCCACCCCTACCACAATAGTATTCCAAACCTACACAATATATTCGTCCATCCTTACACAACCTCTCCTCCCAATCCCTTACCTCATGGCTCATACTCCTGTAATAGACCTAGATGCAAGACCTATCCCATGCATTCTCCCACCACCACCTACACCATTCTGGTCACTAACATCACCTACATTCTATGTAGGCATGACAACCAACACGCTGTCTATCCGCATGAATGGCCACCGACAACTGTGGCCAAGAAACAAATGGACAATCCTGTTGCTGAGCCCCCTGCCAAACATTATATCCATTTCAATGACTGCTTCACAGCAGCTTTTCTGAATTGCACAGTTGGTAACTTTCCCTGCAATCTATCCTACGTTCCCCTAACCCTCGTGGCCTCAACCTTCGTTAGTTATTGTCCTCATCCATCCAGCCCCTTCCCTGTTCCCATTTCAGCACTGCACAGCTCTCATTCCACCATGACACCCAGTCTGTTTACTTCTCTCCTTTTCCACTACCCCCTCCGCCCCCCCCCCCCCCCCCCCATCACTACCACTACCTATTGCTTGCCCTCCGTCTAACCTGCAGCATTCCACTTCCCCTACCCTACCATCCCTCCCAATCCTCACCCCAACCTCCTCCTTATCCCCAGACAGTCACCACTCCTAACATACACTGATGCTGCTGCCCACAGTGTGGTTTCCGTTGCCTGAGACTGCAGTCTGTGTGTGTGTGTGTGTGTGTGTGTGTGTGTGTGTGTGTGTGTGTGTGTGTGTGTGGGCGCGTGCATATATATGTGAGACTATTGCTGACAAAGGCCTTGGCTGAAAGCTTTAATGGTCTGAGTCTTTTTGTTGAGCCTATCTGCGGCTCAGCATCTCCGCTATATGGCGAGTAGCCTTACCTTCTCATAATATTTTTATGGGTAGCTCTGAAGGATGAAGTAGTGAAGACAGCAGAAAATAAAGTAGGTAAAAAGACGAGGGCTAATAGAAATCCATGGGTAACAGAAGAAATATTGAATTTAATTGATGAAAGGAGAAAATATAAAAATGCAGTAAATGAAACAGGCAAAAAGGAATACAAACGTCTCAAAAATGACATCGACAGGAAGTGCAAAATGGCTAAGCAGGGATGGCTAGTAGACAAATGTAAGGATGTAGAGGCTTATCTCACTAGGAGTAAGATAGATACTGCCTACAGGAAAATTAAAGAGACCTTTGGAGAAAAGAGAGCCACTTGTAGGAATATCAAGAGCTCAGATGGAAACCCAGTACTAAGCAAAGAAGGGAAGGTGGAAAGAGTACATAGAAGGTTTATACAAGGGCGATGTACTGTAAATGGAAGAGGATGCAGATGAAGATGAAATGGGAGATACGATACTGCGGGAAGAGTTTGACAGAGCACTGAAAGACCTGAGTCAAAACAAGGCCCCCGGAGTAGACAACATTCCATTGGCACTACTGACGGCCTTGGGAGAGCCAGTCATGACAAAACTCTACCATCTGGTGAGCAAGGTTTATGAGACAGACGAAATACCCTCAGACTTCAAGAAGAATATAATAATTCCAATCCCACAGAAAGCAGGTGTTGACAGATGTGAAAATTACCGAACTATCAGTTTCATAAGTCACAGCTGCAAAATACTAACGAGAATTCTTTACAGACGAATCGAAAAACTGGTAGAAGCGGACCTTGGGGAAGATCAGTTTGGATTCCACAGAAATGTTGGAACACGTGAGGCAATACTAACCTTACGACTTATCTTAGAAGAAAGATTAAGAAAAGGCAAACCTATGTTTCTAGCATTTGTAGACTTAGAGAAAACTTTTGACAATGTTGACTGGAATACTCTCTTTCAAATTCTAAATGTGGCAGGGGTAAAATAAAGGGAGCGAAAGGCTATTTACAAATTGTACGGAAACCAGATGGCAGTTATAAGAGTCGAGGGGCATGAAAGGGAAGCAGTGGTTGGGAAGGGAGTTAGACAGGGTTGTAGCCTCTCCCCGATGTTATTCAATCTGTATATTGAGCAAGCAGTAAAGGAAACAAAAGAAAAATTTGGAGTAGGTATTAAAATTCACGGAGAAGAAATAAAAACTTTGAGGTTCGCCGACGACATTGTAATTGTTTCAGAGACAGCAAAGGACTTGGAAGAGCAGTTGAACGGAATGGACAGTGTCTTAAAAGGAGGATATAAGATGAACATCAACAAAAGCAAAACGAGGATAATGGAATGTAGTCAAATTAAATCGGGTGATGCTGAGGGAATTAGATTAGTAAATGAGACACTTAAAGTAGTAAAGGAGTTTTGCTATTTAGGGAGTAAAATAACTGATGATGGTCGAAGTAGAGAGGATATAAAATGTAGACTGGCAATGGCAAGAAATGCGTTCCTGAAGAAGAGAAATTTGTTAACATCGAGTATAAATTTAAATGTCAGGAAGTCGTTTCTGAAAGTATTTGTATGGAGTGTAGCCATGTATGGAAGTGAAACATGGGCGATAACTAGTTTGGACAAGAAGAGAATAGAAGCTTTCAAAATGTGGTGCTACAGAAGAATGCTGAAGATTAGATGGGTAGATCACATAACTAATAAGGAGGTAATGAATAGAATTGGGGAGAAGAAGAGTTTGTGGGACAACTTGACAAAAAGAAGGGACCGGTTGTTAGGACATGTTCTGAGGCACCAAGGGATCACAAATGTAGCATTAGAGGGCAGCATGGAGGGTAAAAATCGTAGAGGGAGACCAAGAGATGAATACACTAAGCAGATTCAGAAGGATGTAGCTTGCAGTAAGTACTGGGAGATGAAAAAGCTTGCACAGGATAGAGTAGCATGGAGAGCTGCATCAAACCAGTCTCAGGACTGAGGACCACAACAACAACAACAACAACTTTTTTTTTTCATTTATCATCTTTCAAGAGCCACACCATTTCACTACACTTGTTATTCATTATTCTTTTTGAAAACTCGAATATGCTTTATATTTTTTTATTCTCAAATTATTGATTAATTTAGATAACCATAGATTCAATTACTATGTGATTTGAAAAAACTAATTGTTACGCTCAATAAATTGAAGTATAACCTTACATCTCAAAATCATTAATGATTAGTTACACTTTTATTTTAGTTACGTTATTCTTTTAATAGCAAAGATCTTCAAAGCACCATTATTCTGCACCTTTATGTTGTTGGTAGTCTTTTTGTTAATTTACAATCTATCATTTCTGCTAGCCAAGTTTCAGTCACAAAATTTTATACTCCTATTAAGCTAGTATCGGCACATTGCCACCCATTAAATTCAACAAAATTGCTATACCATTACTATTGGCACATTTCATCCCTTTAGATTCAACAAAATATTTACATGAAGAATTTACACAGCTATACAACTACTATCGGTGCTTGCTGTCCTTTCAATTCAATGAAACATTTGCTTCATTAGATGCCTTCATCATGCCATTCTTTACACTTTTCCTCACTATTATTCCAGCACCATGCTATTCTGCACCTATTTACAATTTAACTGTTTCATAAAGAAGTCCACTTCATGTCATTGCAACTAAAACAAACACAACACCTACACATTTCATAAACATGTGGAGACAGAAGATCATCACACTCACACCTATTACCAGAACATATGCAAGCAGCTTACAACAGCAACCCATATTGGTGATTCTGTTTTCCATGATGTGATCTTGTATTGTGAAACTCCAGATTTTCTCAGCTGGTGTTGAGATCAACAACTGTTAGTCCATTCTCCGACTTCAACCTCAGTGTACAGTTCCAGTACAAATCCATGTAACAGTACAAAATGCCTTACGTTAGTTTCCTGGTAAGTTTAAACTAATTTTAAATTAACATATTTTCATTCATAATACATAATGTTTTGTTTTGGCTCTTTATGAACAATGCCACTGTTTACATCCTGTCATGAAGTGGTTACCATTGTTTTTGTTTTGATCACATCTATAGCCACTGTTTACACACAACTGGGACTTTGCCCTCCACATTCTTAAGAGCTCTGCACTTGCTCCCACTATCTGTTACTACTGACCCACTTTATTAATGACTCAAGCCGCTACCCAGTGTCTCCTGCTATGCTCTTTAAATCTCATATACAGAAGCTTACAATTGCTATTCAGATACAGTGGAGGACCTTGTAGAATCTTCCTTCAAGCATAATGCACAAACACTCATTTAACCAATCATTGCTTCATTCCACAGTATGGGGTATCATTCCTTCCACATTTGAGTGTCATGCTGCTACAGACTGTACTTGTGGAACTGTATTCATGTAATGACAGTGTATTTTCAACTGACTTTCATATACAAGCATTATGTGACTTTATAATACATACGGGCTAATTATCTTATTCTTACTAGACCTTTACTCCACATTCCTTTCATATTTAAAACCAGTGTCTGCCATTACTCTCTATACTTCATATTACGTGGTCTTCTATTTAAAACTTACTTACTACATTTATGTCTCTTATGAGCTTTCCATGTCAGTGTTGTGTCTTATGTAGACAATATATCTATCCCCTTGTACTTCATAAAAATAGTTGATGGAAACCACCCATAAATACTACTTAATTGCCAACTTACACAGTGCCTTTTGCTTTTCCTTGATCGCTCTTCATAAATAATTGGCCTACTCTCCTGTCATGTCATAATCAGACCTCTCTTTTTCTCTCTTTATACAAATAACTGGCCAATTTCTCTGTCGCCCAATTTATAACTCTCAATTTACCTCTTAGTTATTTCCCTAGTTTTCCCCACCAGAATTTTGTCTATTGTACATTGTCATACTCACTTACCCAGTTTAGCATCATCCTCTTCTTTGCAGCCTTCAGCTTGCTTTTGAGCATTATTTTATCTGTGTTATATGTAATAGCCTTCATCTTCTTTCCTATTTTTAAAATATTTTTAAAACATACAAGTTTGTGTATAGTTGTTGTAAACATTTAAAAATTGTCCCACTACATGCACAATAACATGTTTTCTTGTTGCGTGCATTAATATGGCACTGGTGTCTTGTTGTTCACTATATACTGCATTCTCTTGCTACTATACTTCATATATTCTGTCCTGTCCACATATATTCCATCAAATGTCTGTTTTCTATCCACGCTGTACAGATGTTTATTCTGCTGCTTACTTTGTTTTTGTCATAGCTTGTTTCTTTGTCAACGCATTCAATGTAATGAAATTTTCTCATCTTAATCTTGACAGTGAAGAAAGTTAAAGAAGGCAGATATAGTTCTGAATGAAAGAGGGGGGAGAACTAACAGCAGGAAAAGAAAATTAAGTATCTTATTTATGGATTCTTCCTTCACTTCTTGATAGAAAATTCCCATATTGAGGGTTGAATAACACTTAAGCAGTTTTTTGTTCTACTGATTTTTATTTGTATTAACTAGTTTTCGGCTTATTAGGCCATCTTCAGATAACTACTGGCTATTGTTTACAAGGAGCTTGTGTTCTTACGAACCAAACATTCTGGACTAAGATACAACGCACTTACATATGATCTTTAGTTGTGGTATTGTCTTTGAAATTGTCAAATGGGTCTTTTGACTTTTTGTTCTGTAAAACTGTTCTTTAACATAATAAATCACATTTTATGGTTTGTCAGTACCATGTATGAAACAATTAGAATTATTTAGAATACACATTATTGCAAATTACAATTTTTTGGTATTTGTTGTGAACAGTTGCGCTGGACGCTAATTGTTGGTTGTACAACAGTGATGTTTTCCTTGGGGGTTACATTTGGTTATTAGAAAAACTATGCATTAATAAATACCAAATATTACATTGTTACAGTTGAGTTACAGTTAGTAAACACACAAGGGATATTACATTATACTGTGGTGTGAATTTGTTTACTGTTAGGACACTTTGTACTCCGTAGCAGGTTTACTGTATTGTGCAAAGTTTAAGAGTGGTGATGTGCTCAGTTGCAACTGGTCATTTAGAATCAGCTGGGGATTTAGGGCTCAGTGTTTGTAATTTCAAGTGCTTCTAGTAGGCCGAGTTTTCTGCCTTTCTGCCTTTGTTTTCCATATGTAGCATTTCTGTGTGTGTTGGATATTAGTGTTCTTCTTTGAGAACATGTTCAGCAAAGGTGGAGTTTGATTTATTTAAACTCCAGCTGTGTTCATGTTCAGTCAGCCTTGTTGATATGGCCTGGCCTGTTTGACCCATGTACAAATTATTGCATCAGTGAAGTTTATTTTGTAAACACTACTGTTAATTACTTTATCTGTTATGTCCTTGCTTGTGAATAGGAGATTACCTGTAGTGCCACTTACATAAAATGATGTATAGTTTTGGGATTTCAGTGTTTTGGCTAGTTTGTCTGATAGCTTACCACAAGTTTCCCCAAGTGAAATTCCCTGTTTTGCAGACAAGTTTTAGATTTTCCTTGACAAATTTTGAGATCTCAAGGGTAAGTTAAGACATTAGTTGACAATGTGGCTTTGCAGCTACAGCACAAGAAACAATAGTGCAAACAAGGAAATATCTATAAAAAATATTTAAAAAAATAATTGCAAGCAGATGGCATTTCCTGGTATGAGCAAAAATCTTAAGTACTAGCATCTTTTGTAATAAACTGTTTTAGATGGAGAAAGCAAGCCAAATGGTGTAAGAATTTCATTAATATCACTGATGTTATTTTATTTCAATAAAACGAAACACATTTGATGACAAAAATACACACTTCCTTGGAATTGCAAGACAGATATTAAAATACCAGTGATTTTAGAAATAACCTCAGAAAAAAGTAGGCCACTTGAAAAACATGTGTAAGGCGAGGAAGAATTGTGTAAACCATTGCTGTAGGTGATTGCCAATAAAATGTTGATTCTACTATTTTTGTTATTTCTGGTATTACCCATTGTGTTACATCTGTTTTGAGGAATATATGAGTATACAGCGTACAAACCGCCAGTGACTGACCCTCTTTTTAAGTGCCAAAATGTTCTAGAACAAATAAAATGTCTACACGACGCCACACTGTACAATGCACTTGCAGTGAAACAGTCACATTTCCTGGAGTCCAAAGCCCATGGTTTCTGGACTGCTCAGTAGCACCACAGTCCTGGGTTCATGGATAAACCATGAAAGTCCACAGCATTATGCCACACACAAACAGACCCGGCCTGTGGGGAGATCAGTAAGACTGGATCCGACGAGCAGGACCTACACATTACTGGGAACTGAATGGCATCTGATCAGCAGGCCCAATCCATTAATGCTACCTGTAGAAATGGCCTGCGGTTTTGGCCTGTCATGGAAATCCACTCTTGTGGCCAGCTATTCATGAACCACAGACAGCATGTTGATGGGAAATGAGATCATGGTGATCAATCCATGCAACAGATAACTTGTTCAAATCTGAGAATCAATGATACCAAGGATGGATAGCAACTCACTGTAAAGATGATTGCTGAGCCACAGATAGGCACATAAAAACACAATCACACTCTCACAACTAAGTTTTCACCCACAGCTTTTGCCAGAAAATGAGAGCACACACACATTCATACAATCACTCAGACAGAACTCACGCAAACATGATCACCATCTCTGGTCACTGCATCTACAGCCTCTGAGAATCAAATCCAAACAAACTACTCCTCATGCCTCCCTGCCTCTCACCAGCAGCTGCTAGGTTAGCGGCAAGAAGTGGTGGCAACACTGACTGCAAGCTGAGGGGAGTGCTAGGAAGGGAAAAAGCGATTGTAATGAGGGAGCAGGAAAGTGGCGCATGTACTCAGTTGCACACAGCCAGCGACAATCAATGACATCTCAATAAACAAACAATTTCATCTACTGAGGCAAAAATGAGATTTTTCCAGTATTTTTTTTTTCAAATTTCCATGGCATTTCTCTGATATGTTTGAAATTCCCCGATATTCCCTAATTTCCAGAACCTGTGGCACGCCTTTGCTTCCGCCACCCCGAGTGGAATGCAGAAGTTCAAAGTCCACCAAACTGCAGTCTTTTATAGTTGTCATGCACGGTGCAGAAAACACGATGTAGGTTGTGAATCCAATATCTTGAGGCTATAATAAACTGTTCTCGAGGAAAACATTATTAAATTTTGAACTGATTGGTTTAGACGATATGTTCTCTGAGAGTGCCGATTGAGCTCTGACCTGACAGCCAAACCATCTTGTCCACCATCCAAGTTAGGCATGAACTGAAGATCTTGGCGGTGCTCTATGTGCCTTTTCATTCAGAAACCGTTTATTATTCTGCTGGTAATTAAAACTTTTGATATAATTGATGATATCCTGCTATTGAGAGATACTTTTATATGAAATGAAAGTGAATTTGCTGTTTAGTTTATCTAACATTAATAAAGGAAATTTATCTTTCTGGAACACTACTTGTGAACACGGGGATGAATCGTGGAGAAGGATCACAATTTAGGCATTCTTTCTCATGATATGTGTATTGAGTAAACCATCTATTACTGGTACCTCACACCACATTACATCATCTTCCCATTGCTGCCATCCCAACTACTCTAAGAAGAGCTTCTTGCATCTGAATATGATGGCTATACAGGCAGAAATATTATACTGTCAGTTTAGAAGAACAGCTATATCTCAATAAGTTATAACAATTGAAGCAATTTAGAAAGCTGCCACAGACATCACATCAATACAGAGGTATTCAGGTAGAGAACCCATAGGATTGTAGTACTTGTGTGACATCAATTTAAATGTGCCCTATTTTAATTGATTGCATTTAACATTCTGATGTGAGGGCAGCAGCTGGCCTCAATCATAACCTGCTGTCTATTTTAAGTAATAATGAGATGAATGTGAAAAATGTTTTTACAATTCTGGGTGTTGTCTGCCTTCACTTCGAGGTAGTATGTATTATACTTTTATGTGTCAGAGTAGCTGGATCATCCTTCTTTGATGACTGATCTCGGGTAATTGGTTTTGTATGAGGCGTGACAGGCTGTTCTGCAGGAGGAAAATATCCCTCCATGAGTTTAATACTATAACGTCAGCAGCAATAACTCAGCTTCTAATATATCATAGTGAATGCATGTGACAATACCGATCTACCTTAAAAAAAGAATGTGGATAATTAGTGCTCTGGAATGATAACAGTCATTGTAAGAACACAAATAAGCTGACAGCAGCAATTATTAACAAAAATACACACTACACTGGTGTAATATTCTACAATATTTATTATTTATTTCACAAACCGGGTTTCTGCTGTTATGCAATCACCAGCTACAAAGAAAAATATGTGGTGCAATGAATTTTGCTGACCAGAGATTGTAAACTAGTGTATCTACAGAGAATCTGCATTTCCAGAGATCTAAAATGTTACTGTTAGATTTAGGAATAAAACAAAAGGGATTATTTTAGTGTAAATGTATATGTAAATCGAAGGGGATCATTGCTGTCAGCTGCAGCAGGACATTACACAGAATCAGCAGCGGTGAGTAAAACTGTGTACCGCGCCATGATTCGAACCTGGATCTCCTGCTTACTAGGCAGGTGTGTTAACCACAGCACCATCCGGGACACAGCGTTATTGCTTATCTTGGCACGCCTCATGACCAATCCATATTCCCACTGAGTGCCACCTATCCGCAGTTCCTCTCCATTTTACTCCAATTCGCTGCTCTTGAGACATGTCTGAAAGAACAGACACCACGTGTTCATGTAATTGACATGCCTAACAGGGCAATGGATCCACCTTCTTCAGTGTGGATGCACAAATATGATCCATCTCCTGTCGGAATCTCAAGAGTAGTGAACGGGAGTAAAATGGACAAGGGCTGTGGATAGGTGGCGCTCAGTGGAATGTGGATCAGTCATGAGGCATGCAGAGATAGACCACACAGTTGCAATAATGCAGTATCCCAGATGGGGTACTTGTTAACGCACCTGCATAGTAAGCAGGAAATACCGGGTTCAATTTCCAAAACGGTACGCATTTTCACTCATCGCTGCTGATTCTGCGTAATACCCCGCTGCAACTGACAGCAGTGAGCCCCTTCAACTTACATATAATGTTTCACAGCTGCGGATTCTGCATGGTGCCTATTCATTCGAAAATGTCTGTGAAAGAACAGACAACATGCATTCATATAACTGATTCACCTAGCTTGACGGACTGTGGATAGGTGGCACTCAGTGGGAATGTGGATCAGCCGTGAGGCA
The DNA here is from genome assembly GCF_023897955.1 of Schistocerca gregaria. NCBI lineage: Eukaryota > Metazoa > Arthropoda > Insecta > Orthoptera > Acrididae > Schistocerca > Schistocerca gregaria. Next base: position 185,077,890 of record NC_064925.1, on the reverse strand, counting down.
ACCCGAGATAGTCCGCACAGTTGCGATAATGCTGCGATCCACATGGTGCAGTGGTTAACGCACCTGACTAGTAAGCAGGACATCCAGAGTTTGAATCCTGATCCAGTACACATTTTCACTCGTCGCCGCTGATTCCACATAATTCCCTGCTGCAGTTGACAGCAGTGACCCCTTTAACTTACATCAGTGTAAATGCTATGTAAGATTATTTAATTAAGGCAAAATATGTGACACACTAACTAATGAACTGCATACAAGTTAGAATACTTTGTTCATAAAAGGAAACAAACTGAACAATAAACTTTGGTGACATGCTCCACAGCTGTGGCTGAACAAAATGATCTTGTCTTTAATAGGTACTAAATTACAAACACATAAAATATACAGTGGAACTTCAATTTTACATTATCCAATTTACATTTTTCGCAATTCTACGCCAAAAATTAGTATCCCCTGTGAAAAACCTGTAAGATCAACACTTCTTCCTGTTAAGGTTTACCTCGAGCCTAGATTCTTACTCATGTCTCACTTGACTTCGATTCGTTTTCTTCCTAATTATATTTGATGTGACTGAATGAGAGAGATGGTTCGCACCATGGGTGGTGGCAGAGTTAAGGGAATATTTTAGGCCATTGTGGAGAGGGGAGATGTTAAGAGGAAAAGCTGACATAATCCATGATTAGTGTTGCCAACAGAACTTGCAACATTTAGCTGCACTGTGCAATTATGATACAACTAGTGCTAGGTTGCAGTGGTAACGAAAAAACAAGACAGTCCATGAGAAGTGTTCCAGACCGAGACAAAATGTGACGAAGTGGCTCAGCCATCATCTTTTCTTGTGCCACTTATAACTCAGTCTCAACTTTTTGCTTGTATTTCAGATATGCTGTATTCAGCAACGATATCAACTGTCAACCTTTTAAATTCAAACACTGAATCTCGAAAAATATGTTTGGTTGTAATCAAGGAAACTTGGCTCATTTCTGACTAGTGAACTCCTATTGGTTGGCTACTTATTAAGTCGTCTAGTAGCCAGTGCAGCCACCACACCAAACTAACACACGCAAAATCAGCTTGTCTACTGGACATGTGGAAGGGAGCGGCCTTCACTGACAGGTGTGCAAGTAGTATGAAAGCATTTTGTGCAGTACTGAAAATATATTTTCATGCAGATGATGTGCTATGACAGATGTCCCACAGAAATAGAACAAGGGTTTTGCGATAGCACATTTTAAAGACTTCCTTGTTCAAATCTGACATGATACAATGACAACAACTACATACACTACTCTTGTATATACTCTGCACCACACACATATCACACTCTGTAGATCACAAAGATTGGCAGCAGTGACAGAGGGCTTGAAGCGATACTGTAGCACCTGAGCTTTGTTTCTAATTTACATTTTACACAGAATATACAAATTTACTGAGCCAGTTTCTAATCAGCTTTTAACACCAATTAGGGAAGCAAACTTATTTTTTCACATGCCTGTTTCTCTCATCAAGCCTAAAAGAACACTTTAATGGTGGTGAACATCTGAAGTGCGGCTCATAAGAAAATCATTAAACACTAACAGCAATGGTGACAAAGTATGTTATTAAGCAAACATCCACATTTATGCTTATGGTTTAACCACGTATCTGCTGTGATGTTTTTGGTTTAATTCAACATATTCATCAATTATTGTTATTTTCTGGTTGAATACAGAGGATGATCTACAGAAAACGTGTCTTGAACATATGAATGTCAAAAAACAGCTCAATTAACTTTTACCTAAATACAATTTCAATTTTTTGATGAGTACTTGCTGCTACACATCTGTAATTTTTTAAGAACTGATGAAATTCATTATCACAAATTATATTATAAACACTGTATTGTACATTTAATTTCCCTCACAGAGATTCTATACAAACTATTGGAGAGGATTGCAAATTTTTAATCATATATGCCAATCACGTGTGTTTTTGCTCATATTTTTGAGGGGTTTTAACATTTTCCTTGAGTATGCATTTTCCTCACTTTTGAGTATTTTAAGTCTGAACAGAACAAAAACATAAAATAGTGATTTCACTGTACAAGTGAGATTAAGTAGGTAAGTGAACCACCTGTGACTGTACAAAGTAAAATTTTGTAACACACTGAGATATTATAGTAACTGAAGCAAAGAAAAAAGGAGCATGAGAGTAAGAGGGATAATCTACAACACAGCCTTGGTGGAATTATGAGTAATATCTGAAGTTAGAAATGGCAAGTAAGGGAACTGTGTCTGGCCATTCAGTACTAAGCTTGGGTTGATCGCCATATTTCAAGATAGCTCATCTTTGTTCCCTTACAGATGTGACGTAATACTTCATGTTTTGCATTATAGTTATGGCCTTCTTTAAGCAAGTGGTATGCGAAAACAGAACCTCCTTTTCTCAGTTTCCAACTTCAGATTTATCTATTTAGAATTTGCCACAAGTGATATTATGTATTCCACTCTTTTCCAAAGTTGGAGTGCTATCTTTACCACTGGGCAAAAAGTGACCTACAGTATAACACACATAAAATGATCTTCTTGGGTTCCTGGATTTAAGCTTCCTGGTTACATCCAGTGAGACTTTTCCTAAATATGGAATTTTGCACCATTTATTGTGTTCTTTGGGTGGTAGGTTGAGAACAGGGCAAAGAAGAAAGTATGTCTGTTGTTTCTGCTTTCTGTGCATTATGGTGTCCACCAACGTAGCCATTGTTTGAAGCTATTTGTTTGATTGTATTTAATTCCATTAGGAAATTGTCTTCACTCATGTTGTTGTTGTTGTGGTCTTCAGTCCTGAGACTGGTTTGATGCAGCTCTCCATGCTACTCTATCCTGTGCAAGCTTCTTCATCTCCTATCCTGTGCAAGCTTCCTCATCTCCTAGTACTTACTGCAACCTACATCCTTCTGAATCTGTGTATTCATCTCTTGGTCTCCCTCTACGATTTTTACCCTCCACACTGCCCTCCAATGCTAAATTTGTGATTCCCTGATGCCTCAGAACGTGTTCTACCAAGCAGTCCCTTCTTCTTGTCAAGTTGTGCCACAAACTCCTTCTCCCCAATTCTATTCAATACCTCCTCATTAGTTATGTGATCTACCCATCTAATTTCACCATTCTTCTGTAGCATCACATTTTGAAAGCTTCTATTCTCTTCTTGTCTAAACTATTTATCGTCCATGTTTCATTTCAGTACATGGCTACACTCCATATAAATACTTTCAGAAACGATTTCTGGACACTTTAGATTCAATGTTAACAAATTTCCTTCTTCAGAAGCACTTTCTCTGCCATTGCCAGTCTGAGTTTTATAGCCTCTCTACTTCGACCATCATCAGTTATTTTGCTCCCCAAATAGCAAAACTCCTTTACTACTTTAAATGTCTCATTTCCTAATCTAATTCCCTCAGCATCACCCGAGTTAATTTGACTACATTCCATTATCCTTGTTTTGCTTTTGTCGATGTTCATCTTATATCCTCCATTCAAGACACTGTCCATTCCGTTCAACAGCTCTTCCAAGTCCTTTGCTGTCTCTGACAGAATTACAATGTCATCGGCAAACCTCAAAGTTTTTATTTCCTCTCCATGGATTTTAATACCTACTCTGAATTTTTCTTTTGTTTCCTTTACTGCTTGCCCAATATACAGATTGAATAACGTTGAGGATTGGCTACAACCCTGTCTCACTCCCTTCCTAACCACTGGTTCCCTTTTGTGACCCTCGACTCTTATAACTGCCATCTGGTTTCTGTACAAATTGTAAATAGCCTTTCGCTCCCTGTATTTTACCCCTGCCACCTTTAGAATTTGAAAGAGAGTATTCCAGGCAACATTGTCAAAAGATTTCTCTAAGTCTACAAATGCTAGAAACATAGGTTTGCCTTTCCTTAATCTTTCTTCTAAGATAAGTCGTAAGGTCAATACTGCCTCACGTGTTCCAACATTTCTACGGAATCCAAACTGATCTTCACCAAGGTCGGCTTCTACCAGTTTTTCCATTCGTCTGTAAAGAATTCGCGTTAGTATTTTGCAGCTGTGACTTATTAAACTGATAGTTCGGCAATTTTCACATCTGTCAACACCTGCTCTTTTTGGGATTGGAATTATTATATTTTTCTTGAAGTCTGAGGGTATTTCGTCTGTCTCATACATCTTGCTCACCAGATGGTAGAGTTTTGTCAGGACTGGGTCTCTCAAGGCCGTCAGTAGTTCTAATGGAATGTTGTCTACTTCCAGAGCCTTGTTTCGACTCAGGTCTTTCAGTGCTCTGTCAAAATTTTCATGCAGTATTGTATCTCCCATTTCATTTTCATCTACATCCTCTTCAATTTCTATGATGTTGTCCTCAAGTACATCGCCCTTGTATAGACCCTCTATATACTCATTCCACCTTTCTGCTTTCCATTCTTTGCTTAGAACTGGGTTTCCATCAAAGCTCTTGATATTCATACGAGTGGCTCTCTTTTCTCGAAAGGTCGTCTCTCTAATTTTCCTGTAGGCAGTATCTATCTTGCCCCTAGTGAGATAAGCCTCTACATCCTTACATTTGTCCTCTAGCCATCCCTGCTTAGCCATTTTGCACTTCATGTCACTCTCATTTTTGAGACGCTTGTATTCCTTTTCGCCTGCTTCATTTACTGCATTTTTATACTTTCTCCTTTCATCAATTAAATTCAATATTTCTTCTGTTATCCAAGGATTTCTACTAGCACTCATCTTTTTACCTACTTGATCATCTGCTGCCTTCACTACTTCATCCCTCAAAGCTACCCATTCTTCTTCTACTGTAATTCTTTTCCCCATTCCTGTCAATTGTTCCCTTATGCTCTCCCTGAAACTCTGTACAACCTCTGGTTCTTTCAGTTTATCCACGTGCGATCTCCTTAAATTCCCACCTTTTTGCAGTTTCTTCAGTTTTAACCTACAGGTCATAAACAATAGATTGTGGTCAGAGTCCACATCTACCCCTGGAAATGTCTTACAATTTAAAACCTGGTTCCAAAATCTCTGTGTTACCATTATATAATCTATCTGATACCTTTTAGTATCTCCAGGGTTCTTCCATGTATACAGCCTTCTTTTATGATTCTTGAAATAAGTGTTAGCTATGATTAAGTTGTGCTCTGTACAAAATTCTACCAGGCGGCTTCCTCTTTTATTTCTTAACCCCAATCCATATTCACCTACTATGTTTCCTTCTCTCCCTTTTCCCACTCTCGAATTCCAGTCACCCATGACTATTAAATTTTCATCTCCCTTCACTACCTGAATAATTTCTTTTATCTCATCAAACATTTCATCAATTTCTTCATCATCTGCAGAGCTAGTTGGCATATAAACTTATACTACTGTAGTAGGTATGGGCTTCGTGTCTATCTTAGCCACAGTAATGCGTTCACTATGCTGTCTGTAGTAGCTTACCCGCACTCCTATTTTCCTATTCATTATTAAACCTACTCCTGTATTACCTCTACTTGATCTTTTATTTATAACCCTGTATTCACCTGACCAAAAGCCTTGCTCTTCCTGCCACCGAACTTCACTAATTCTCACTATATCTAACTTTAACCTACCCATTTCCCTTTTTAAATTTTCTAACCTACCTGTCTGATTAAGGGATCTGACATTCCACGCTCCGATCCGTAGAACGCCAGTTTTCTTTCTCCTGATAACGATGTCCTCCTGAGTAGTCTCCACCCGGAAGTCCAAATGGTGGACTATTTTACCTCTGGAATATTTTACCCAAGAGGACATCATCATCATTTAATCATACAGTAAAGCTGCATGTCCTTGGGAAAAATTACGGCTGTAGTTTCCCCTTGCTTTCAGCCGTTCGCAGTACCAGCACAGCAAGGCCGTTTTGGTTAGTGTTGCAAGGCCAGATCAGTCAATCATCCAGACTGTTGCCCCTGCAACTACTGAAAAGGCTGCTGCCCCTCTTCAGGAATCACACGTTTGTCTGGCCTCTCAACAGATACCCCTTTGTTGTGGTTGTACCTACGGTACGGCTATCTGTATCTCTGAGGCACGCAAGCCTCCCCACCAACGGCAAGGTCCATGGTTCATGGGGGGAGGTTCAACTGAGTGACATTTCTTAAACCAAATAGCTTTTTTGATTTGGGATAGATAAGTCGGTAGGCGTTTGGATGTTTTTCTCATAAACTTCAAATGGACCAATGTAAATATCGAAAAATTTGTTGATCTCTCTATTGATTGCCTTGGATTTCTCATAACTTTTGGTTAAGAGTAAATCACCTACATTGTACTGTGTAAACTTTGCTTTTTAATCATGTTTAAGCTTTCTCTTGCACAGTGTGTTTCAGATTTTTTCTTCACTATTTCCACTCTCCCGTCCGGTGTTAAGTCATTACAGACAGGGAAATTGAGTAATTCATACAAGATTTATTGTGGGTGTCTGTTAAAATGGAATTCATAAGGTGTAAAGACAGTTGTTGTATGTTGTAAGGTGTCAAAACATCTTCAAAATCATAAATGTAACTTGACCAATTTGTATGATCCTTAGAGCAGTAATTTCTACAAAGCCTGCCTATTTCACGCATATAGCACTCAGTTGGGTTACAAGACGAAGAATACACGGAAATAAGGACGTGCTTAATGTCTTCATCTTTCATGAAATCTTTCCAACCATTAGATGTAAATTGGCTCCCATTGTCTGAAAGTATGGCTTTTGGTTTTTCAATCTGCGTGAAGTAATCATTACAGAAACAGTTTAAAATTTTCCTGCTTGTTGCCTTCTTTAGTGGATACAATTTTACTAGTTTAGTGAATAAGTCAACAACTACAAACAAATATGTATAACCCTCTTTAGTTCTTGGCAATTGACCAAACAAATCAATTCCTATCAGTTCCCATTTGCCTTTTGGCACAATACTTTGTAAATAACCTTGGTATTTCTGATTTGTGACTTTTACTCTTTGACACCGATCACATTTTTGTATAACCTGTCTTACTCTTCTAAACATATTATTAAAATAGACATTTTCCTTAAGTTTGTCAGTGAATTTCATGATTCCACAAAGTCCATAGCTCTCATGTGTGTACTTAATTAAAATGTCAACACATTGTATAGGCCAACAAACCTTCCAGATGTCAGAGTCAGTGTTATGTCTCCTGAATAAAATACCTTTAAAGTTTTGATAATACATGCCAACCTGTTCATAACCCTTTTCACCCTTAATCCCTCTCATGTACATTATTTTAAACACTTTGTTATCCAATAGTTCTTCATGACCCCCCCCCCCCCCCCACAGGTAATCTAGACAAAGCATCAGCAATTACATTCTGATCCCCTTTTATATACTGAATGCTATAGTCAAATAATTGTTGTAAAAATATGGCCCACCTGGTTAATCTACTATTGAAAAATTTACAGTCTTGTATATAACATAGAGCTTCGTGATCTGTGAAAACTATGACTTTATGGCCTGCTAGATAGTTCCTGTTTTTAGTGAAACCCCATACAATGGCAAGTAGTTCCATCTCAGTGACTGTGTAATTACATTCATGTTTCTGCAAACCTCGGCTGGCACAACTGATAGAAAGATGTTCTATTTTCCATCAATTTCCTTCAGTTGAAACAAACGTACACCCAATCCGTAATCTGGACTATCTGTCATTAGGCAAAATGCTAGTGAAAGGTCAGGTCTGTCGAGTAGTTGACTGTTATTTAGTTGTTGTTTGATCCTATCGAATCCTGCTTGACACTGATCCGTTCATTCCCACATGGTGTTATTTTTTAATTGCTCTCTCAAACATGGTGTATTTAAAGCTTGGCTGAGGGATAGATAATAGGTGATGTATCACTGAATGATGCAGCACGCTTATGCGTCACTGGGTATTGAGAATTGGTAGGCCTATGAATCTTGAAAGTGTGTATACAGTCAGAACACTTTAGCGGTGGTGAACATTTGAAGCGTGGCTCATAAGAAAATCATTAAACACTAACAGCAATGGTGACAAAGTATGTCATTAAGCAAACATCTACATTTATGCTTATGGTTTAGCCACTTAGTTGCTGTGATGTTTTTGGTTTAATTCAACATGTTCATCAGTAATTGTTATTTTCTGGGTGAGTACAGAGGATGATCTCTAGAAAAAGTGTTTTGAACACATGAATGTCAGAAAACAGCTCAATTAACTTTTACCTAAATACAATATCAATTTTTTGATGAGTACTTGCTGTTACACATCTGTGATTTTTTAAGAGCTGATGAAATTCATTATCACAAATTATTGTATAAACATGCATGCAGCTGCCCCCAAATTCCATTACGAATTTTATACTGTTGTGTTTAGAATTTAGTTGCTTCTTGAATTTTTGGAGTTGTCTGGTAGTATACATCACTTGAAGGAACATCACAGAAGCCCGGAAACTTAGAAAAGGAGACGCTACTTTTGCTGACCACCTGCTTAAATAATGCGATAGCTAGAAGGTGAAACATGAAGTATTATGTCACATCCATAAGGGAAGGAAGAGGAGCTATCCTGGAATAATGGAAATTAATAAACATCTGTCCATCAGCCCAAGCTTAGTAATAAATGGCAACATACAGTTCCCTGACTAGCCACTTCTAAATGCAGATACTGCTCATAATCTCACCATGGTCATATTGTAAATTACCTCTCTTACTCACATGCCTTTATTGCAGTTGCTACAATTTCTCCTGTTGTGTTAAAAAAATTACTTTGTATAATCACTGCTGTATCACTTATCTGCTTACTCTCACTAGTACTTCTTATCTGTTTGTAATTTAAGACCTTTTAAAGGGATGAGGTTATTTTGTTCAGCCACAACTTTCAAGCATCCCAACTAAGTTTATGGCTCAATTTATTTTCTTCTATGAACAACTGTTGTAATTTGTATATAGCCCATTAGTTACTGTGTCACATATTTTATCTTAGTTAAATAATCTTACATTGCATTTACACTGAAATAGTCCCTTTTATTTTATTCCTATATCTAACATTAACATTTTTCACCTCTGGAAACAGAGATACTCTGTTGATACACTAGTTTAAAATCTATGATCCAACAAGACTTCACTGCCCGCATACGTGTCTTTGTACCTAATGATGGCACAATAGCCAAAAACCGCTCTGTGTAATAAATAATAAATATGTTAGGCTATTACACCAATGGAGAATGTTTTTTCATTCAAAATGAATAAAATATTCTACCAAGAACCGATGGTACAGTCAACCAATGCTGTGAGAGCAGTAAATTAACTTAGTATTCCCACCAGCAGATATTGTGATGGAGACAGACCAGCAGCATGGTTATTATGGCAGAATAGTGAGGGCAACAGCCATGGGGGACACATGTGATGAGTTGTATGGGCAGACTTGATGACATAAGAGTTTACCAACTGCTGGCAATAGGCTGGGTGGGGCAGTTCTAATGTTGCGCTCACCCACTGCAGAACTCGACTTGCACCTTGTGCCATGTACTGCTGATGTGTGCTCAGTCATCAGCCACCAACACCTGCCACGTGTTGTGTGTATCCACATGAACATCTGTATCAGGTTTCTGACCTTCTGCTTGCCTGTAGACTGACTCACATGGCAAGTTTTCATCTCCTCTTGCAGGGTCCTGTTCGTCGGTTTCTTGAGCCATCGTCAGCCAGTACAGTTTCTTGTGACAATTTCTGTTCAATGGCATTGTCACATCTCGCAGGTACTAAAGTGGTGATGAAGGTCAGTCGTGTGACACTTCTGTTTTTTTCTCCCCCTTTTATAATGTTAATTTTGGGCAGCCATAGACATGGCATTTCTGAAACACTGGTAGAAACAGCTGCACCTACAGAATGAGCAGCAGAAGCAGCAGCATGAGCAGATGCAGCACCTGTTAAACTGGAATGCGGAATTGCTTCATGACCATGCCATGCTGGTCGTGGGCCAGACGCCCACCTTCTGCCTGTTTTGTGAGTCTATGGTAATGTGGAAAAATTACTTGTGCCAATTCTTGCTGTGCTACCAGGAAGGACATATCGTCAATCCAATCGATAAAGCCACTTCAGTATTGTCCAGCTGTGTGTGGTTGTATGAAACTGTGCAAAATCTGAAGCCCTCCACTGGGCCCGAAAGGTTCCTCTCTGAAAAACTTTGTTGGTTAGTAATGCAGTATTTTCGATGTTTAACTCGTGTGGTGGTGGCACAGTTGCACCTTAACCAACACCAAAAGCAGTTCAGACAGTCATATGCAGCCAAGTTCACCGATGTGCAGGGTCTCTCTCACAAGTGTCATTGAGGGTGTCCCAAATGAGCGACATCATACTTATACTTGCTAATTCAAGATGTGATTGTTCGGTTAGCATCTGATCTTGAAGTCTCATCAAAGGCTTTCCCCTTGTCAACCCTTCTTTAGCTGACATTTCCCACATTGCAGTATCACGTGAGCGTACAGCGGTGGCAAGGCATGTTCTTTCCAACAACCAGCAGGTGGCACAATTAGGCATGCATGGTAAACAGGTCCCGCTGTGCCATGGGGTTTCCCAGGCAGCCATCCCTCTCACCAAGTCGCCATGTGTTCATGCCATTGACGATTCCTGCGCAGTGGCACCACGGCACTGCCCATCTCTGCCCACATCGCATTCAGCAGATTCGCACTAATGGCAATGTCATAATTCCTGCCTACAGCGCTTTTTTCACTCAATGAGTAAGCTAGCTGCCCTACCCGGATTGTCTTTTGCTGCATGTTTGATGAGACTGCCCACAAGAGGAGGCTACGTGCGGTATATACTATGAAGTAGGCCACTTAGCACTTTTTTGTGACCGTCAGTGGGCCGCAGGTCAGTCACCAGACATTCCATGTGCTTTCACTGGAGTATTGGACTGTCTCCCATGTCCCATACATGTTGCTCCAACATACTTTGCAAACATTGACAGTGGATGGGTGACTGGTTGAATTTCAAAAAGACTCTGGAGCGATGGTCATTAACTTATAGATACATGCAGGCTCTAGAGCTGCCCAGCATCACAACAGCCATTGTCAATTTCATGTCTTACAGTAAACAGTGCATTCCTTTGAGGGGCAATTCTCCATCTCAACATGTTATAAGAATGTGGAACAGCACTTACTCTGTTAGCAGACAATGTGCCATTGGTGAAAAATATTTTTGGATTAGAGGCTTTTTCGGTTTTTGCTTCTAGATAGTTGCAAAAATCCATTTAGTGTCTCAGTAGTTCGTCCCTCTTCAAGATTTGGGCTCCTTATTGCGGTGGTACAACCAGCTGTTTGAGAATACGTTGGGTCGGGCAGAAAATTTCGAGGCACACGTTTCTCTTAAGCTGTCAGCAGAGCTTGAAGTTTGTCATCCCCACCCCATTCCCTTCTCCAAAAGCGATAAGGTAAGGGTTGAGTTGCAGCGTTGGCAGGATCAGGGCATCATTCTCCTATTTCGTCAAGTCAGTGCTCCATCCCATTGGTGGTGATTCAGAAGCCCGACAGTTCCATGCACCTTTGAAATGATTTTAAACTGATGGGCAACATGCAGTGTGTCTCAGATACGTATCCAATTCTCTGGGCGGAGGAGTTGTTGGTGAAGTCATCTGGGAGCCAGTGTTTGACTTGTGCGATGCATACTTGTAGGTGCCATTGGATACGGCTTCCTTGACTTTCTTGGTACTTAACACGCCCTTTGGGCTTTACCAGTTTAATCACTTGCCTTTTGGAATTTCATATGCACTAGGAATTTATCAGCTATATATGGACCAAGTTTGGGAAAGTCAGCCATGACAAAACTCTTCCAGCTGGTGTGCAAGATGCAAAAGACAAATGAAATATCCTCAAACTTCCAGAAGAATCTAATAATTCCAATTCCAAACGAAGCAGTTGCTGACAGGTGTGAAAATTACTGAACTATCAGTTTAATAAGTTGTGGTTGCAAAATACTAAAAGGAGTTCTGTAAAAAAGAGGGTAAAAATCAGTTGACGCTGACCTCAGTGAAGATCAGTTTGGATTCTGGAGAAATATAGGAACACACAAGGCAATATTGACACCACAACTTATCTTAGATGATAGGTTAATGAGAGGCAAATCTATGTTTATAGCATTTGTTAACTTAGAGAAAGCTTTTGACAATGTTGACTGGAATAATCTCTTTGAAAATCTGAAAGTATCAGGGGAAAAATACGGGAAGTGAAAGGCTATTTACTACTTGTATAAAAACCAGGTGATAGTTATTAGAGTCAAGAGGTATAAAAGGGAAGCAGTGGTTTACAAGGGAGTGAGACAGAGCTATAGGCTATCCCCGATATTATTCAATCTGTACACTGAGCAAGCAGTGAAGGACCATAGAAAAATTTGGAGTAAGAATTAAAGTTTTGAAGAAGAAATAAAAACTTTGATGTTTGTCAATAACATTGTAATTGTGTTTGAGACAACATAGGACATGGACAGTCTCTAGAAATGAGGATATACAATGAACATCAATAAATGCAAAATAAGGATAATGGCATGTAGTCAAATTAAATCAGATGAGGCTGAGCGAGTTAGATTAGGAAATGAGACACTTGAGTTTTGCTATTTGGGCACAAAATAACTGATGATGACCAAAGTAAAGAGGATACAAAATGTAAACTGGCAATGGCAAGAAAAGCATTTCTGAAAAGAGAGACTTGTTATCTTCGAATACTGACTAAGTGTTAGGAAACCATTTCTGACGGTAATTGTCTGAAGTATATCCATGTAATGAACTGAAACATGTATGATAAAAAGTTTAGACAAAAAAATAAGAGCTTCTGAAATGTAATGCTATGCTACAGAAGAATACCGAAGATTAGGTGGAAAGATCATGTGTGGCACAACTTGACTAAAAAAGGGGTTGGTTGACATGATACATGCTCAGACAACAAGGGACACCAATTAAGCACTGTAGGGAAGTGTGGGGAATTAAAATTGTAAAGGGAGGCCATGGGATGCATATAGTAAGCACATTCAAAAGGAAGTAGTTGCAGAAGTAATTAGGAGATGAAGAGGACAAGATAGAGTAGCATGAAGAGCTGCACCAACCCAGTCTTTGACAACAACAACCACAACAACAACAACTTTGGAGCAGTTGATTCAGGACATTCCCTGTTCCATAAACTACCTTGATGACATCTGGGTTGTAAGCTCTACATGACAAGAATATTTACAGGTTTCCTGTCTTCTGAAGAATGGCCCTCATTACAAGCTGGAAAAGTGCAGTTTGTTTTTCCCAAAGATGTAATTTTGGAATATGTGCTTAGCAAAGACAGCCTCAACCCTCTGGATTATCATATCAAAGTCATCGACAACCTGTCAATGCTAAAAAACCTGAAGGACCTCCAGACTTTTTTGAGCAAAATTTCACATTATCCTAAGCTAATTCTCCATGCCATGCACATTTACCATCCTCTTAAACAGCTTCACCAAAAGGGCCTTATGTCTGTCTGGTCTGCTCTTCAGTACCTCAAGCAGTGTTTGTGCTCTGTTCACTGTTTGTTTCTTTCATGCCATGTAGACCTTCAAGTTTGGCCTGTGATGTGTTCAAGTATGACAACATAATGGAACTAGATGGATAAAAGAATCTGCTCAACAAGGGCAGCAAGAGAATACACATTTCAAAGTACTTACATTTGCAAGCTTTCAGAGCCTGTGGCTCTTCTGGCAGAAGGATTGAAGGGGAAGCAAGAGGGATGAAGGAAAAGGACCGATGAGGTTTAGCAAATGGGGGAAAGTTTGGAAAAATCACCCAGAATGTCGGGTCAGGGAAGACTTGCCGAATGGGATGAGAAGGAAACGTTGATTGTTGGGGACTGCACCAGACGAGATGAAGGTTTTCAAATCTCAGCCAGTACAGTCCCCAATAACCAGTCTTTGCTTCCCATCCCACATGGTAAGTTTCCCATGACACGGAGTTCTAGACAACTCCAGACTCTCCCAATTTTCTAAGCCTCATGAGTCCTTTCCCTTCGGCCAGAAGAAGGATCCACTAGCTCCACAAGATTGCAAATTTAAATACTTTTATATATGTATTCTTCTGCTGCCACTTGACGAATAGATTTCATATCCACCCAGTTACATCAAATTTTCAAAAACTGATTATTTTCATTGATATATTAGCCAATATGGCAATGGGTGGTTCTGCCCCTGGATGGCATGAACAGCCCTTCATTTACGCATCAAAGACACTTTCTGCAGCACAATGCAATTTTTCACAGATGGAAAAGGAGGCACTGGCTACTGTTTTCAGAATTAAAAAGTTTCACGTTCTCTTGTTTGTGGCGAGGTTCCTCCTCATCACCTATCATAAACCAATGGCTTCTGTACTTGGCCCTCATGCCAAGCTGCTCAATAGGACTAAATAGCAAAGGTGGGGCCCCTTTCTCAGTAATTAATGCTATGACATTTTTGTTACTGCTTCACTGCTCAGTATGAGAGTGCTGATGCACTATCACGGCTGCCAGTAGGGACTATCTGGGATTTGATTGGCAGGAGGCATTATGTTTGCATTGGATGGTACCTTGCAGCAAGCCTTCTCAGATTTTCCATCAACAGCATGAGATCACACCTGCCATGGCTACTACTTGCTTTTCCACAGGTGCTACTCACTTTTCTGGGAAACAGTTCAGCTGTCCAACTGGTTTAGTTGGAGCACAATTCTTCAGGTGTGGATCTTGCACGGCGTACATTTATCTCTTACATGATCCACTCAACATTGCACATGTGTTGCACTGTGGTGTGACTTATATCAAGGTGGCGCGACGTCTTGTCTACCGGCCTGGGATCAAACCTGATGTCAAACACCTGGTGCAGACTTGCAGGGCCTATGCACCCAAGCTGGCTGCACTACCGCACCAGTTTTCCTTTGGGCCAGACCCAGGGTACCCTCAGGACACGGTGCATGTCAATTTCAGAGATCTTTCTTGGGCAGGATGTGGTTCTTGGTGGTCAATGCTTTGTCAAATTTTCTGTACATAGCTAAGCTGTCCTCCATATCATCGACTGTCACATTGTCAACTATCACTGTCTGTGCATTATCAGTCATTTTTGCCAATGAGGGATCCCCCGTGACCTTCACGTCTGATAACAGTTGACAATTTCCATTGCAGGAGTTTGAAGACTTTTCTTTTGTAATGGTATCCAGCATCTCACTACTGCCCAATTTCCCCTGACCTCTACCTTAGAGGTGGACGGTTTGTGTATATGTTCAAGACTCAAATTATTAAGTCCATGTCTGCCTCTTTCCATATCGACACATTGTCAAATTTTCTGGCTACTTACCAGGCAACTCCAGTCAACGAGTGTAGTGTGGTTCAATGTCTGCATGAGTGCCAGCTGCCAGATTTCCTGGATTCGATGCACCGAGTCACATGGCCCGGCCACCAAAGCTTGCCCGTTTCCCCCCAGGACTGCCGTTTGGACTCAGTCTTTTGGTTGGCAGCAGGTGTCGGTGTAGGGTTTTGTGGTGGACCACAAACGTCAGCAGTTGCTTGTGGTCAATGTTGGTTAGGAGCAGCTGACTCATCTTGCAAATCAGTTACACTTACACCCTGTGGGTTATCACTGTCATGGTATCCCAGTTAGCTGGGCTGTAGAGATGGTTGCAACACTGTTACAAGTGTGAGCTCCCATCTGCAGCAGTGTGCTTCCCCATTGCCATCCCCTTTGTGGCTTGTCCCACCTTCTTTATGCCCACCGGGGATCACTCCAGTGCATCCCAATGTGGAAATCATAGACTTTGACCTGCCCTCTTCCTTCTCTCCCCCCTCGCTGGTGGATTGGCATTGGCACCGACATTACCAGTGATACAACTGTTTGTGAAGGAAGCTCTTATTGTTTTCATAGTTGAATTACTGGAATCTTGCAGTCAGTAATTTGTAAGTATTAAATCAGTAACTGCAGTGACATAAAATTACAGTAAATTTTATTGGTATAACTTAGCCTTTGTTCGGTCTGTGAATTTCACTGAATTCTCTCTAATTAACACGTGTCTAAACATGAGTATACAACAACAAAAATCAATTATTGATAATATAATGTAAATGAAAAGATAAAAAAAAAATCTACTCACCAAGCGGTGGCAGAAAACCACACTTGCAAAAGGATTTAACTTTTACAACCTTTTGGAATCAGTGGCTCCTTCCTCTAGCTGATGAGTTGAAGGGGAAGGAAGGGGGTGAAGGAAAAGGGCTGAAGAGGTTTAGGGAAAGAGGTACAGTACAGACTGTCAACAGCCGCCCATCCAGCAAGTCTCCACTGACCCGGGGTTCTGGTAACTGACCTAACTTCATATCTGGCAATGCTTCTTATGAGTACTTCTGAAGTTGAATCATATTTTAACTTAAGATATTGAACAATTGTAGCTTTCTCTAACTTATAACCGTTATTAATATAATAGAGGGAAACATTCCATGTGGGAAAAATATATCTAAAAACAAAGATGATGTGACTTACCAAACGAAAGTGCTGGCAGATCGATAAACACACAAACATACACACAAAATTCAACCTTTCGCAACCAACGGTTGCTTCGTCAGGAAAGAGACAAGGAGAGGGAAAGACAAAAGGATATGGGTTTTAAGGGAGAGGGTAACAAGTCATTCCAATCCCGGGAGCGGAAAGACTTACCTTAGGGGGAAAAAAAGGACGGGTTACACTCGCACACACACACATATCCATCCTCACAAATACAGGCACAAGCAGACATATTTAAAGGCAAAGAGTTTGGGCAGAGATGTCAGTCGAGGCGGGAGTGCAGAGGCAAAGATGTTGTTGAATGACAGGTGAGGTATGAGTGGCGGCAACTTGAAATTAGCAGAGATTGAGGCCTGGTGGATAACGAGAAGAGAGGATATATTGAAGGACAAGTTCCCATCTCTGGAGTTCGGATAGATTGGTGTTAGTGGGAAGTACCCAGATAACCCGGACAGTATAACACTGTGCCAAGATGTGCTGGCCATGCACCAAGGCATGTTTAGCCACAGGGTGATCCTCATTCCCAAAAAACACTGTCTGCCTGTGTCCATTCATGCGAATGGACAGTTTGTTGCTGGTCATTCCCACATGCGTCACAGTGTAGGCAGGTCAGTTGGTAAATCACGTGGGTGCTTTCACATGTGGCTCTGCCTTTGATTGTGTATACCTTCCGGGTTACAGACTGGAGTAGGTGGTGGTGGGAGGGTGCATGGGACAGGTTTTACACAGGGGGCGGTTACAAGGGTAGGACCCAGAGGGTAGGGAAGGTGGTTTGGGGATTTCATAGGGATGAACCAAGAGGTTACGAAGGTTAGGTGGACGGCGGAAAGACACCTATTGAACAACTATTTCAGCCAGTTCTAATAACTTTTGCTTTATTTCCATTTCCGTTTTTCCCACATCACTGATCATTTCTAGCCGCTTCCCACAGGTTTTAACGTCATTATTTCTTCGTCAGAGAATTGTTAACTTCATTTTCATAATCTGCCACCACAAAACCACTCCTTTTAATACATTTACACGCAGTTTTTTCGAAATTTTCCCGAATTTCTCCACCCTTTAACGTGTTTTGGCAGCAACACAACCACCTAACCTATGTGCACATCGTTGTCTACCATCCCAAGTTTACCACAGGATCAACATAGCCCAGCTTTAACCAACACTTTCTCGCCTTTTTTCACACCAGATCTCCAGTTGCTTTCTAGTTCACCTTTATCTCTCCCCATATACATTTATATTTTTATTTTCATTTTCATTTCAGCCTCATGTTACACTTTCCACCTTCTAATACCATGTCACCCTCACAACACCCCCACAATGACCCCCAGATTACGCTCCCATATTTTATTTTCTCAGGCTTGTCTAACATTTGGCATTACCCCCAAAGGTCTCACACCTTAAGTTCCCATCTCTGGCTGCAACCCTTCTTTCCATCAGTCCCTATACCAGTTCCAAACTGAACAATCCATTGCCCTCACCTACCTAATCCTTCACCTACACATCAACTCAGCCAATGAACACTCCTATCCTTAATAAAAGACGTCAATCTTTCCTACCCCACATCCCCACCGGCTGTTCATAGCATCCTCCTACAGGCCAACCTCAAATTAGAACAGCATGCCACCCTCCACCTCAAAAAACTATCCTATCTCCTGGTTTCCCACCTCCAGAAAGGCAACTCACTCACCCTTCACAAACTTTCCAGCAAACCTCAACCTCCTCTCATTGCACACAAACCCAGTCTCTCCCATCTACTCAATCTCCCACTTCCAGCTCCACTCCCTCCAAAACCTCACAATTCCAATCAACACAATCTGGAACCACAACACCCTAATTCAGTAGTTAACCTTTCCTCCAAACCTCTCTCCCAATCCGAAACCTCTGTCCTGTCCAAAGGCCTCACCTTCAGCACCATTCCCAGATTCAACCAAACAGCCCTCGTCAAAGATTTACTGTCCTACACTCAAACTCTCTGCTGGAAATATCACTTTGCCACGAAGAAGAAGAAGAAGAAGAAAAATGATAATAATCCTACTCCTAATGTTCCAACTCCTCAAGACACTATCCAAATTCAACCCTGCCTGGAACAGTTCCGTCCTCCGTCACAGAGGGACCCACCTCCATTTCCTCAAAATCACCCTCTCCAAACCTTCCAGGAATATCTTACTTCCAGCCTTGCTCTCAATCCTTCTTAAAAAAACCTTAATCCTACTCCCAACATCACCACTGCTGAAGCCCAGGCTATCCGTGATCTGAAGGCTGACCAATCCATCGTCATTCTTCCGGCGGACAAGAGTTCCACGACCGTGGTACTTGATCGTCAGGAGTATGTGGCTGAGGGACTGCGTCAGCTTTCAGACAACACCACACACAAAGTTTGCCAAGGTAATCCCATTCCTGATGTCCAGGCGGAGCTTCAAGGAATCCTCAGAACCTTAGGCTCCCTACAAAACCTTTCACCTGACTCCATCAACCTCCTGACCCTGCCGTCACCTTCTACTTTCTTCCTAAAATTCACAAACCCAATCATCCAGGCCGCCCCATTGTAGCTGTTTACCAAGCCCCCACAGAACGTATCTACAACTACGTAGATCAACACCTTCAACCCATTACATGCAGTCTCCCATCCTTCATCAAAGACACCAACCACTTTCTCGAACGCCTGGAATCCTTACCCAATCTGTTACCCCCGGAAACCATCCTTGTAACCATTGATGCCACTTCCTTATACACAAATATTCCACATGTCCAGGGCCTCGCTGCGATGGAGCACTTCCTTTCACGCCGATCACCTACCACCCTACCTAAAACCTCTTTCCCCATTACCTTAGCCAGCTTCATCCTGACCCACAACTTCTTCACTTTTGAAGGCCAGACATACCAACAATTAAAGGGAACATCCATGGGTACCAGGATGGCCCCCTCGTATGCCAACCTATTTATGGGTCGCTCAGAGGAAGCCTTCTTGGTTACCCAGGCCTGCCAACCCAAAGTTTGGTACAGATTTATTGATGACATCTTAATGATATGGACTCACACTGAAGAAGAACTCAGAATTTCCTCTCGAACCTCAACTCCTTTGGTTCCATCAGATTCACCTGGCCCTACTCCAAATCCCATGCCACTTTCCTTGAGGCTGACCTCCATCTGTCCAATGGCCAGCTTCACACATCCGTCCACATCAAACCCACCAACAAGCAACAGTACGTCCATTATGACAGCTACCACCCATTCCATATCAAACGGTCCCATCCCTACAGCCTAGGCCTTTGTCACAAACGAATCTGCTCCAGTCCTGAATCCCTGAACCATTACACCAACAACCTGAAAACAGCTTTCACATCCCACAACTACCCTCCCAACCTGGTACAGAAGCAAATAACCAGAGCCACTTCCTCATCCCCTCAAACCCAGAACCTCTCACAGAAGAACCCCAAAAGTGCCCCCACTTGTGACAGGATACTTCCCGGGACTGGATCAGACTCTGAATGTGGCTCTCCAGCAGGGATACGACTTCCTCAAATCCTGCCCCGAAATGAGATCCATCTTTCATGAAATCCTCCCCACTCCACCAAGAGTGTCTTTCTGCCGTTCCACCTAACCTTCGTAACCTCTTGGTTCATCCCTATGAAATCCCCATACCACCTTCCCTACCCTCTGGCTCCTACCCTTGTAACCTCCCCCAGTGTAAAACCTGTCCCATGCACTCTCCCACCACCACCTACCTCAGTCCTGTAACCCAGAAGGTGTACACAATCAAAGGCAGAGCCACATGTGAAAGCACCCACGTGATTTACCAACTGACCTGCCTTCACTGTGACGCATTCTATGTGGGAATGACCAACAACAAACTGTCCATTCGCATGAATGGACTCAGGCAGACAATGTTTGTTGGGAATGAGGATCACCCTGTGGCTAAACATGCCTTGATGCATGGCCAGCACATCTTGGCACAGTACTACACCATCCGGGTTATCTGGATACTTCCCACTAACACCAATCTATCCAAACTCCAGAGATGGGAACTTGCCCTTCAATATATCCTCTCTTCTCGTTATCCACCAGGCCTCAATCTCTGCTAATTTCAAGTTGCCGCCACTCATACCTCACCTGTCATTCAACAACATCTTTGCCTCTGCACTCCCGCCTCGACTGACATCTCTGCCCAAACTCTTTGCCTTTAAATGTCTGCTTGTGCCTGTATATGTATGGATGGATATGTGTGTGTGTGTGTGTGCGCGAGTGTAACCCGTCCTTTTTTCCCCCTAAGGTATGTCTTTCCGCTCCCGGGATTGGAATGACTCCTTACCCTCTCCCTTAAAACCCACATCCTTTCGTCTTTCCCTCTCCCTCCCTCTTTCCTGACGAAGGAACCGTTGGTTGCGAAAGATTGAATTTTGTGTGTATGTTTGTGTTTGTTTATGCGTCTATCGATCTGCCAGCACTTTCGTTTGGTTAGTCACATCATCATTTTTTTTAGATATATTATAACCGTTATTTATACATGTACACCACCAAAGGAAGCACCACATTCGATGGTGTTTTTTGTGATGTCTTGTTGTAATTCTAGGCTTGTACCATGGGAAGCACGGAAAGCATATTGTTTGGTGGCCAGTATCCCCTTCTATAACACTAACTACACGCATGTGTTAACATGGTTCTTTATTCATAGGAACAAGAAGTTACTTAACTTGAAATAGTCCAGGTGTTGTGGAACAAACTCATCTTTAATAGTCCATGTTAGCCTCACTGCTGGTGAAGTACACATCTCAATATGTACACTACTCTCGTCGCTATGTGCAGTCTGCAACAGAGCTGCGACTGATGACTCAGTGACTCACTGGATGACTGACTGGCCCTCCAGTCCACGACAGCGATCTAAATACTGGCAGTCGAGAGAGTGTTGTGTGGCACATTGCTTGCGAGTCTCTATTTGGCATCTCTCCTGATAGGCATGTTGCTTGCACCTACTATCAATCTTCTCACAACCTTTTTGCTGACCGAAGTGCTGGTGCAGACTTATGCCAGCACAGTATTACTAAAAATTAACTTTTCACGGCGGCATTTTAATGTCATTCACACACTTTTACCAACCTATGAGGGTTGTACCAAAAGTAATGTTCTCACATTTTTTAGAAATAGAAAACATTGTTTATTGTTATACTTTTATCTATCTTTCAACAGTCTCCATTTTTTTCGACACACTTTTGAAGACTGTCTTCCAGCTTTTGTATTCCTAAGTTGAACAAGTCTTCCACCAACCTGCTGAGGAAGTGTGTGACCTCTGCTCAGACTTCATCATCGCTCTTGATGCGTTTGCCACCTAAGTGTTTCTTTAGCTTGGGGAAGAGGTGATAACCGCTGGGGGCTAAGTCTGGGCTGTACAGGGGATGGGGCATAATAGTCCACCCAAATTACTTCAAAAGCTGCTGTGTTTGACGAGCGACATGGGGTCAAGCGTTGTCGTGAAGAAGCACTACCCCCTGTCAGTTGTCCTCTACAGTGATTCCGTATTGCTTGCCGATGTTTGGTAAATGTTTCACAATATCTGAGTTTATTGTTGTCCCAGGTAGCATGATATCAATGAGGAATACCCCTTCCAATCCCAAAACACAGTTGAGGTAACCTTTCTGCAGACTGCGTTTGTTTGAATTTCTTTGGTGGCGGTGAATGGGAGCGACACCACTGACGAGATTGTTGTTTTGTTTCACGGGTGTAATGCAACAACCAAGTTTCATCTCCTGTGAAGATACTCACAAAGTCCAACAACTTCTCCTTGTTGCCTCCCTCATCACGCTGTTGAAGGAACTTGCGAGCACAGTCAAGGTGTTGCTCCTTTTGTCTGTCAGTCATCATCCGGAGGGCCCAGTGAGCACACACCTTGCGATAACCAACATTTCTGTTAAAGTTCTTTAAATTGTGTCACGGAAAGATTCTGGAATGCGTTCAACAAGTTCATGGGCAGTGACCCTCTGATCTTTGAGCAGCTCACTGTTGATCTTCTGGACAACAGCATCCAAAACCGGTGGTCTTCCACTCCATTCTTCATCTTTAATTTCCATGCGATCCTCAGCTAAAGCCCTGCACCATTTGTGGACATGCTGAACAGATATGCACTCTTCACCATAAGCTGCAGTCAATTGCTGATTAATCTCCACGGACGGTAACTTCCTTGAATGGAGAAACCGGATTACTGCTCGAACCTTGCACTTGGCGGGAGCGGCAATCAACACTTCCATCTCTGACAGCTGCCATGCCAACACTGAGCAATGTAGCAAATCGCGGATGTGCGGGCTCGGGAATGGGGGAACCACTGCGCACGGCACTATTGTTCGATTTAGCACCTTCCCTCTAGGCTGTAGCTGATTGGGAACCTTACTTTTGGTACAACCCTCATACCTTCTCAGCAGGAGAAATTGCAAGTTGAAAATTTATCTCCTGTTTTGTCAGAGTAGCTGATACTAGTTGTCCCAAAAAGTAGAATTTGTGATATATGTTGAGAGCTCACAAAAAACCACAGCTGAGCTAGATTTGATATATATCACACTGTACAGGCACACCCAGTACTTCCATTTCTTTTTCAGTTTTTTAAACTGTAAATAATGGTAAGCCACAATAACACCCTCTTCAGAAGAGGTTACACTTGTACATCATCAATGCACCAATAAGCATATGCAGCATGTCCTTTATTGCAATATTTCACATCACATGTTCTATCACCTCAATGAGAACAGCACCTGATGGCAGCATTTTATCAACTCAACTACTGGCTTAAATGGAATGACGTAAACAGTTGTTGGGAAAATACTCTGCTATTGTGAATAATGTCAACTAACATATTTTCTTGTTACTAAATTATACTGCAATTTAGAAATAAGCCTTCCTCAAACTTCAACAAGATGAGAATCACGGTACTGTTACTACCTGAGAATAATTTTATTCTGGTGGAGGCTTACCTATATATAAAAGTAAGAATCTTAAAAGTGTGCACAGAAACATTAATCTGCTTGTCTAATGTCATACAGACAAGCCGTTTCAAAAATTTTTTTGTGAACTGCTCCAGCTTCATACACGATTCAGCAGATGCATACAATGGGAGCAAGGCCTAGAATAAATAATAAAATTTATTAAAATTCAACAAGAAATATTAATAATTTTTATGTTACTCAAGTGACACATAGATTGTAATGTCAGAACAAATGAGATTACAGCCTTTTCGGTGGACATTTTGAAAAGCAATTTCTTATATATTCTCTAGGAAAAAAAGAGAAAGAGAGAAGAAGAAGAAGAAGAAGAAGAAGAAGACGATGAAGAACAAACACTTAAAAGGGAATGACAAAGTGTAAAGAAACTTCAAGATTTGAGACAATAAGCAATGTTATTTCAGTTATTACAATATCAAGAAAAATTTATAAAGATCTTGGTAGTAAGAACCCACTTATCAGTATGACATCCCATCCCCTCTGGCATGAACTTATTCAATTGGGAAGGGTGTCATAAAACTATTTATCTTCTTCTGAGACAATCTGGCCCACAACTATTGTCAATGCTTCATGGTATCCCGGATAGTGACACTGGGACAGAGTTGATATTCAAGCTGGTCCCAAACTATTGAGGACAGATCTGAGATACTGCTGGCCACAGAATACCTAAACATCAAGTAAAAAGTTCGTAGACATACATGCCATGTAGGGACAAGCACTGTCCTGTTCGAAAATGACACCACAATATTGTCGCATGAGAGGTAATATATGGGGATGCAGGATGTCTGGGATATACCGCTATGCCATCAGAATTCCCTCAATCACTACATGCCATAGCATGAAGTTGTACCCATGGCTCCCACCATCATAATGCCAGGACAGTACATTGGAAGAATGGGACCTCGACATACTCACTGACGTTGGCCATCTGGGGTAGTTGAAGAACTGTTATTCAATGCTGAACACAATGAGACACCATTTATCAGCAGTCAATGCTTCCCGGTCACAGCACTTGTCCAAATGTAGCCCTAGTGTTGTGGTGTTAATAGCAGCCTACGCATGGGACAGTAATTCCCCAATCTGGTTGCTGCTAGTCTGTGGCCAAAGGTGCAGGATGACATAGAATATTGTAGAGTGTCCATTGTTCTCTGATGGTGGTTGCAGATGTGAAGGAGTTGTAATGTACTTGGTGCACAATATGGCGATCATCACTTGTGGGGGTCGGACATGGTCAACCGAAACCTGGATAATGAGTCTGCCTGCCCTCATGTTCCCATGCAGTCAATCACTGGGTCACTATCATATGCCCCACAAATTTGGATAATGCATGATTCGATCAGCTGACCATATAGTGAAATGTTTTTCTTGTTGTGGGTTGATTTTAAGTGATCAATATATTGAGAGACGCTAAGTTTTACTTATTCTCTGCAATAACAGTCATCTTCTTTTTCAAATTTCCCAGTCACCATCTTGTTTTCTCTTGATGATGTGGTCCTGCTATGCAATGCCATGTATTTGCAGCTGACTTCTTTTCCAATTGCAGAGGGCGAGGGCTATAAGAGAGCTTCCACATTTAAACAACTCACTAAGAAATCACAAAACACGATTTTTGTAATTCTTCTTTATTTAAATAAGTTCTCTACTCACAACTGATAATACACAAAGCTTTGCAGGCAACATGTTCATACATGATGCTTCACCAAAACCATAAGTTCGTACTTAACAGCAAAGGATAGTGCTCAAGTAACAACATTCGTTTTTCTTGCTCGACCATTGTGATCAGGCCCCTTTCTTCTTTGGAGTCCACAGCACCACCAAAGCATGACTACAAAGTTCAAGTGACCCCTCATTGGTCAGTCCAAATCACAAATACATCATCACTTTATATGCTGTGCCCGCAGGGTTTTCTTTCTCATATCTGCACATAAATTCCAACAAACCCGGGCACAGAAGATGCTCTTTATGTTACTACCAACTGAAGTCATTTTCTCACCTGCACTTTTTCATCGGTCTAGTAAAAGGAAAGTGGGATGTGTTGTTATGCTTTATAGACACATATACCACTACCATGGAGACCCACAATGAGGCTGCTTTCAAACTTTGTCAGGCACTTATAAAGCTGTCTCAAACATGTTCACCATATCTCCATGTCCTTCACAGGTATCACTCAACATCAACACTGTTCACACTCCTTACATGCCCTACCTGGTCTGAAAAACATGCAAAACATGAATAGCACTAATGCACTCTGGTACATTTTTACCTATCACAGAAACACAGCCAGTTGAAGAACATTTTTGCACACAAGCAGCTGAACATTTTGCACCCCCTTCCCTTTCCCCCTTTTCCCTCATACACTTTCATCTGTGTCAGTTTTTGCTTCTAATTATGTTATGTATACAAATCTTGCACTTGGACACCCTTCTCAACTTGATGCCCCAAGCAAACAATACTAATTGTGATACGTACGGTGCTCCTCTCACATTGGCACCTGACGCACTGGTTTGAGTCGCTTGGGCCTTAAGCCAGGCCGGTACAGAGAATTGCAACTCTGCAACCTGCAAATGGTGTGTACATGGTACAAAGTTATTTGATATCCAGCGATGTCTTCTGGGTGCTTCACTTTTTTAATGTCAGATTACAACACAGTTGCTATGTACACTCCTGGAAATTTAAATAAGAACACCGTGAATTCATTGTCCCAGGAAGGGGAAACTTTATCGACACATTCCTGGGGTCAGATACATCACATGATCACACTGACAGAACCACAGGCACATAGACACAGGCAACAGAGCATGCACAATGTCGGCACTAGTACAGTGTATATCCACCTTTCGCAGCAATGCAGGCTGCTATTCTCCCATGGAGACGATCGTAGAGATGCTGGATGTAGTCCTGTGGAACGGCTTGCCATGCCATTTCCACCTGGCGCCTCAGTTGGACAAGCGTTCGTGATGGACGTGCAGACCGCGTGAGACGACGCTTCATCCAGTCCCACACTTGCTCAATGGGGGACAGATCCGGAGATCTTGCTGGCCAGGGTAGTTGACTTACACCTTCTAGAGCACGTTGGGTGGAACGGGATACATGCGGACGTGCATTGTCCTGTTGGAACAACAAGTTCCCTTGCCGGTCTAGGAATGGTAGAACGATGGGTTCGATGACGGTTTGGATGTACTGTGCACTATTCAGTGTCCCCTCGACGATCACCAGAGGTGTACGGCCAGTGTAGGAGATCGCTCCCCACACCATGATGCCGGGTGTTGGCCCTGTGTGCCTCGGTCGTATGCATTCCTGATTGTGGCGCTCACCTGCACGGCGCCAAACACGCATACGACCATCATTGGCACCAAGGCAGAAGCGACTCTCATCGCTGAAGACGACACGTCTCCATTCGTCCCTCCATTCACGCCTGTCGCGACACCACTGGAGGCGGGCTGCACGATGTTGGGGCGTGAGCGGAAGATGGCCTAACGGTGTGCGGAACCGTAGCCCAGCTTCATGGAAACGGTTGCGAATGGTCCTCGCCGATACCCCAGGAGCAACAGTGTCCCTAATTTGCTGGGAAGTGGCGGTGCGATCCCCTACGGCACTGCGTAGGATCCTACGGTCTTGGCGTGCATCCGTGCGTCGCTGCGGTCCGGTCCCAGGTCGACGGGAAAGTGCACCTTCCGCCGACCACTGGCGACAACATCGATGTACTGTGGAGACCTCACGCCCCACGTGTTGAGCAATTCGGCGGTACGTCCACCCAGCCTCCAGCATGCCCACAATACGCCCTCGCTCAAAGTCCGTCACCTGCACATACGGTTCACGTCCACGCTGTCGCGGCATGCTACCAGTGTTAAAGAGTGCGATGGAGCTCCGTATGCCACGGCAAACTGGCTGACACTGACGGCGGCGGTGCACAAATGCTGCGCAGCTAGCGCCATTCGACGGCCAACACCGCGGTTCCTGGTGTGTCCGCTGTGCCGTGCGTGTGATCATTGCTTGTACAGCCCTCTCGCAGTGTCCGGAGCAAGTATGGTGGGTCTGACACACCGGTGTCAATGTGTTCTTTTTTCCATTTCCAGGAGTGTATTTTAAGACACTTTCATCTCAATAATGTTGCAACATCCCAAGTCAGGTATAGACTGAGGTACTGTCTGTCTGCTACTACCATACCTCCTTTCTCCATTTCTCTTCCATGCAGAATGGCAATGTTCATTTCAGGTGCTACATTTTACTGTGGGAACTCCACACTCTGTTACTTTCCTAAGAAGCCAGTGGTCATAAGCAGAAGTTGCTATGGCATCATGTATATCAGGCTATTCCAATTTAAGTGTTGTTCCAGCTTAAATGACATTCCAGATTAGTGTCCACTCATGGGTATTTCCATGATTAAGTGTCCACTTGTGGGCACCAGTGTGCAAACAGCTTGTGCACAGGCAGTCAACACTTTACACACAATACCAGCCAGTAAATTAACCACTACTTCCAACTTCGCAGATATGATCATAATAGGATGAGTTCTACAGAATAGTTCACTCTGAATAAAACTGACATAGTGATGAAATATTTTGTCAGACTGTATTGTTGCTAGACATACAATGCTCATCAGTAAATAAATGTCATGTGACTAGGGCCTCCCGTCAGGTAGACCGTTTGCCGGGTGCAAGTCTTTTGATTTGACGCCACTTCGGTGACTTGTTTCTCAATAAGGATGAAATGATGATGATCAGGACAACACAACACCCAGTCACTGAGCGGAGAAAATCTCCAACTCAGCCAGGAATCAAACCTGGGTCCTTAGGATTGACATTCTGTCTCACTGACCACTTAGCTACTGGGGCAAACTGCTCATCAGTGTTGGATAGTGAAGTTGGAATCTTCTGCAGCTTTTTATCTTTTTCGTGACAGGCAAAAGCTGTTACCAGCAAAATTTTAGGCTACAGAGTTCATGACAGCTGCATTTCTGTGTAACTTGGGAAACTATCCTACATATGCATCACAATACCACCATAACAAATACAATTACTTCATTATCATCATCATCTTCATCTTCATTTCAAGAACTACACTGTTGCCTACTCCAAACTCACAAACACATTTCCCATAAGGCTTGTTGTTCAGGATCTTCCTGGGAATTCTATGACCTCGTTTTCTCAAGAGTCATTGTCTCCCATATTCACGATACTTTTCAATTTTTTCATTTACGTTGAAAATATTTAATTTTTTTCTAATAACTTCATTTCTAATTAAGTCTCTTTTTGTACAGCCCTTCATCTTCCTTAGGAACTTCACATCCGTCTTCTGCAGTATGCTTAAGTGGAACAATATTTAATTTCATTGGTACCAAAATCAATGTAATGCAGAGCTCCATTAACCTTGTAACTAGTAGTGAGATAAGAATTATACAAAGATATCACTATTAGAGTATTATAAAAGGACATTTACAAGCATGAAAAGCCCTCTTGTTACTACATGGTTATTAAAGATTTTCAACATAAATTAAAAAATTCAAAAGCATCGTGAAGACTGGAGACAATGCCTCTCGAGAAAACGAGGTCACAGAATTCCCAAGAAGATCCTGAACAACAAGCCTTACGGGAAATGAGTTTGTGAGTTTGGAACAGGTGACAGCGTAGTCCTTGAAATGAAGATAATGATGATGAAGTAATTGCATTTGTTTTGGTGGTATTGTGTTGCCGTAGGATAGTTTCCGAAGTTACACAGAAACGCAGCTGTCATGAAGTCTGTGGCCCAACATTTTGCTCGGAACAGCTTTTTCCAGTCATGAAAAAGATAAAAAGTTGTAGAAGATTCCAACTTCACTATCCGACACTGATGAGCAGTCCACCCTGGTAGCTGAGTCGTCAGCACAACAGAATGTCAATCCTAAGGGACCGAGTTTGATTCCCAGCTGGGTTGGAGAGTTTCTCCGTTCAGTGACTGGGTGTTGTGTTGTCCTTATCATCATCATTTCATCCCCATTGACATGCAAGTCGTTGAAGTCGCCCTTTGAGAAGGGCAATCAAAGTAGAGTATTATGATGAACATAGTTGTTTAAATACAATTAATGACAACTGCTGCAATGAAAACACAGTACACAGTGATGAGTGAGGACCTAAGACCATGCACTGTTGACTGCATGGCGTAGACCAACGAATTTGTGTGTTGTGTAGATACTCTGGACTGTATTGACCAAGGTCCTATACAAACAACATAGACTGGCCAATGCACTGCCATATTTGAAGCCAACTGAAAACTTAACCACCATGTTTAGCAACATCAAGGTGGGAAATATTAGTCATCTGCTAGGACATGTTTATATGTTTGTTTTTGTTATACAAAAGCATTTGCTGCTGCCAGTCACAGAAATGACGCATTTCGAGAAATGATCCTGAGAACTAAATATGTTTGTCGTACACTATATTTGTGATGTGTGAGATGTTGCATTAATTTAGTGAATTCACTACTGAGGTGTGTTGACTTGTATCAACTTCTCTTCAGGGCAACTTCCCATTCTTGGTTTCTCTTCTGGGTGTCTTGTGCCGCTGTGCTACAACTCGTGAGTCAAATTTTCATGTTGTAGGATGACAGCACTGGGAGAAAGTTGGGGCTCCAAGCTGAAGCAGTCAGGACGAAGTTTAGCTGATTGTATGGGAAGTGACCAAAGGCTCCATTCCATGAAAGGCTATTGACTATTCGTTTTGCATCGAAAGTGTGTAGTCCCCCCCCCCCTCCCCCCCCCCCCCCCCCCCCGCCCTCTCCCCCCAATTGTGTTGCTGTCAGCCCCCATTGCGTTGCCGTCCTTTGAAGTGAAACAAGCTGTCAGTTGGGTATTCACTTGCAACCTATTACTTTTCCTCTGATTCCATCAGGAATGACCATCTGTCGGTCAGTCAATTGTCTCAATGGATGACCTGTATTGGGTCTTTTGGCTGCTTCTGTGTGCCGCTGATTACTTGCTGAACAGTGGCTGGTTTTAGTATTGTTTGAGTTGCTTGTGGTACTGTTTTTTGGTGGATCTATGAAGGGGTCAAACTAACAAGAGGCCTACTGAGATAGACAGGCAATTATTGCACCCTGTTGTTAAACTCTCTTTTTTAAAGTGTGTTTTAGAATTATGTTGGCCATCCAGTGATGTTCTGTTGGCCCTAGCTGTACAGGAGAATGACTGTCATGTAGCAGACACTGTCGACTGTTGATAAATGCCCTGTATTAGTAAGATGCAGTTTAAGTTGCTCTAACTCTAATATCGGGCTGTCAGTTTTGCAGACTGGACTACCGTATTTACTCGAATCTAAGCCGCACGTTTTTTCCGGTTTTTGTAATCCAAAAAGCCGCCTGCGGCTTAGAATCGGGTGCAAAGTAAGCGGAAGTTCTGAAAAATGTTGATAGGTGCCGCCACAACTAAGTTCTGCTGTCGAATATATGTAGCGCTACACAGGCATGCTTTGCAGGCACAAGGATAAATACGGGCGCCAAAACCTCTGCAACAGTAAATAAATTTAAAAAAAAAAGGTGGAAGATGAGCTATTTTCTCCGTCCCAAGTTTCGACCACTGCATTTTCATACATTATCTAATGAAGTACGTACAAATTCCGTATTGTTCATCTTCGAATGTAGCATCATTTCAATGTACTACGAAAATCCCACTGGCAAGACTGTTTGGGATGTTTGTCAATATGGCCAAGTCTACATTCAGAATTTTTTCCTGCCTGTGAGAAGAGATGGTTGCTAATAGGAACTTTTATGTATTGTGAATCACATCCAGTATTCTCTTCACCATAAGAATAATACGAGTACAAACATTTTGCCATGTATTGTTTCGTGTTTGCTCCTGTCTCATTTAAATCCTGTCTGCCTAATAAACTACGAAACTAAAGTGAGACAACAGCAAACGCGGAAGAATGTACATATCACGTCATATTTATATTCGTATTATTCTTAGCCTAATAGAGCAGGCTGAAGTTCAAGACATTAGTCAGGAAGAATCAATGCACTAAGAAGTGGGATACGGAAGTTCTAAGGAATGACGAGATACGTTTGAAGTTCTCTAAGGCTATAGATACAGCAATAAGGAATAGCGCAGTAGGCAACACAGTTGAAGAGGAATGGACGTCTCTAAAAAGGGCAATCACAGAAGTTTGGAGGGAAAACATAGGAACAAAGAAGGTAGCTGCGAAGAAACCATGAGTAACAGAAGAAATACTTCAGTTGATTGATGAAAGGAGGAAGTACAAACATGTTCCGGGAAAATCAAGAATACAGAAATACAAGTCGCTGAGGAATGAAATAAATAGGAAGTGCAGGGAAGCTAAGACGAAATGGCTGCAGGAAAAATGTGAAGACATTGAAAAAGATATGATTGTCGGAAGGACAGACTCAGCATACAGGAAAGTCAAAACAACCTTTGGTGACATTAAAAGCAACGGTGGTAACATTAAGAGTGCAACGGGAATTCCACTGTTAAATGCAGAGGAGAGAGCAGATAGGTGGAAAGACTACATTGAAAGCCTCTATGAGGGTGAAGATTTGCCTGATGTGATAGGAGAAGAAAAAGGAGTCGATTTAGAAGAGAGAGGGAATCCAGTATTAGAATCAGAATTTAAAAGAGCTTTGGAGGACTTACGGTCAAATAAGGCAGAAGGGATAGATAACATTCCATCAGAATTTCTAAAATCACTAGGGGAAGTGGCAACAAAACGACTATTCACGTTGGTGTGTAGAATCTATGAGTCTGGCAACATACCATCTGACTTTCGGAAAAGCATCATCCACACAATTCCGAAGACGGCAAGAGCTGACAAGTGCGAGAATTATCACACAATCAGCTTAACAGCTCATGCATCGAAGCTGCTTACAAGAATAATGGAAGAATGGAAAAGGAACTTGAGAATGCACTAGGTGATGATCAGTTTGGCTTTAGAAAAAGTAAAGGCACGAGAGAGGCAATTCTGACATTACGGCTAATAATGGAAGCAAGGCTAAAGAAAAATCAAGACACGTTCATAGGATTTGTCGACCTGGAAAAAGCGTTTGACAATATAAAATGGTGCAAGCTGTTCAAGATTCTGAAAAAAGTAGGGGTAAGCTATAGGGAGAGATGGGTCATATACAATATGTACAACAACCAAGAGGGAATAATAAGAGTGGACAATCAAGAACGAAGTGCTCGTATTAAGAAGGGAGTAAGACAAGGCTGTAGCCTTTCACCCCTATTCTTGAATCTGTACATCGAGGAAGCAATGATGGAAATAAAAGAAAGGTTCAGGAGTGGAATTAAAATACAAGGTGAAATGATATCAATGATACGATTCACTGATCTCATTGCTATCCTGAGTGAAAGTGAAGAAGAATTAAATGATCTGCTAAACGGAATGAACAGTCTAATGAGTACACATTATAGTTTGAGAGTAAATCCGAGAAAGACGAAGGTAATGAGAAGTAGTAGAAATGAGAACAGCGAGAAACTTAACATACAGATTGATGGTTACGAAGTCAATGAAGTTAAGGAATTCAGCTATCTAGGCAGTAAGATAACCACTGACAGACGGAGCGAGAAGGACATCAAAAGCAGACTCGTTATGGCCAAAAAGGCATTTCTGGCCAAGAGAAGTCTGCCAATATCAAATACCAGCCTTAATTTGAGGAAGAAATTTCTGAGGATGTACGTCTGGAGTACAGCATTGTATGGTAGTGAAACATGGACTGTGGGAAAAGCGGAACAGAAGAGAATCGAAGCATTTGAGATGTGGTGCTATAGACGAATGTTGAAAATTAAGTGGACTGATAAGGTAAGGAATGAGGAGGTTCTACTCAGAATCGGAGAGGAAAGGAATATGTGGAAAACACTGATAAGGAGAAGGGACAGGATGATAGGACATCTGCTAAGACATGAGGGAATGACTTCCATGGTACTAGAGGGAGCTGTAGAGGGTAAAAACTGTAGAGGAAGACAGAGATTGGAATACGTCGAGCAAATAATTGAGGACGTAGGTTGCTAGTGGTACTCTGAGATGAAGAGGTTAGCACAGGAAAGGAATTCGTGGCGGGCCGCATCAAACCAGTCAGTAGACCGATGATGGGGGGCAAAAAAAAAAAAAATTAATAATAATAATAATTTGTGGTACACTCAGAAATGAAGCAGGGCAATTGACTAGATTTTTAAATCTAAGATGACTCTAATTTCTGTGCAGAAAGATTTTCAAACGGAGAAAAATTGTTGCTAAACTCTCGTTCAGAGCATCATCTATCATACGCAGTCTATTATTTGGTCCAGCCTAGTCTCTTCACAAGCAACAATAATAATTAAGTGTTGAAACTGCATTTTAAATGTTTTGTGAAGTAATCATTTGGTTTCACTATAAAAATCAATACCAACTTTTTGTTCAATGTACATCTGATAAATATGCAAGGTAGTAGGCATTTCCATGCCTGAAATGTCATTAAGTCAAAAGCAGAATAACCGAATTTAAAAACTGTAAATGAATGTGCCTGTGTCTACACAAAAGATACATCAGTAATTGCAAAAATGCACTTGTTTACATTACAGTTGAAATGGTCTTCCACTGGTGGTGAAAGGAATTCATGGAAGGACCAAGCCCCAGGTTCAACATCACTTGTGGTTGACAACATCTAGATTTATGTTGTGAAAACATTCAAAACTTTCCTGTACAATGGACTGAAGCTAAAAACCTGCTGAAAACATCAATAATCGCAGAGTGCGAGAAGGGATTAAAAATTTGCTCTAAAATTTTCAAGTATTGCAACATGGTCAGGATCAGTGCAGAGCCCCAAGGCTTAGAAATGTTCCCTTTAAAAAATTAATAAACACGTTAACAGAAATAGATAAGATATTTAACAAGTCTTCCAAAACAATTTAAGAGAGTAAATGATCTGCTTCAAAACAACTAGGCTACGGTGGTGACTACCAGGAAGACAACAAATGTAAAAATAGTGACAGCAAGCACGCCTCTTTGTACATCTATGGTGAACTAAACTTGCAGTAGGGTTTATCTTAGTGGAATGTAGTAACTGTCTGATGGCTTGAAACCTTCCTGTTTGCACAATTTTGAACCTTGATTCTGGTTGGGGAAGACACACAAGGGCAATGGAAGAAGATTTCTGGGACATAGCACCACAGTAACATTAAGAACTGAAGTGACCAATGACCCACTACCACAACTTGGCATGGAATAGCAGTCCCAATGAAGTCCACATACCAGCCTCCACCCAGAAACGCGCCCACTTCCTCTCCTGTTGTCAAGTCAGCCATATGGTGAGGCACACCAGAACAGTTTGTTGGCTGGTTTGACAACCGGGAGCTAGGTCAGCATACAATATGGCTAATACCGTGTATACTCGAATCTAAGCCGCACCTGAAAAATGAGACTCGAAATTGAAGGAAAAAAAATTTTCCCTAATCTAAGCCGCACCTGAAATTTGAGACTCGAAATTCAAGGGGAGAAAAAAGTTTTAGGCCGCACCTCCAAATCCTAACAAAGTTGGTCCATTGTAATATGAGAAAAAATTTAGGTCGAATGAATGATGATACAGCTACAGTAGTTTGGTTCGAGTCGTAGGCTTAGCAGTTAAGCTTTACCAGGTAGCCATTGCTATTCATTAGCACTCCGTCCGTATTTATACGGGTACCCTTCCTTTTTCACGTGCTTCGTCTGGTTTGAATTGATTGCTTATTTTTCTTTGATCTGATAAAGTGCCGTTCTCTTTGTTATAGGTGTTTACGTCACTCTAAGCTGAAAATGGATTACTGTACTGTGTGATGCATTGTTTGCCGCCTTCTGATAATATGTGTTTATGACCTGTCGCCGCTCGCGACATGGCTTGCTTTTGTGCACGCTACCGCCGCTTACAATTAAAAAACAAAAGAGAGGAATTGTCTCGTTAGCAAAACAATGGCAAGAGACTGCTATTTGTTGTTACTTACACTACTTGTTTCTTTGATAATGATCAAAAGGAACCAAATAATAGGCTGTGTATGATGGAAGATGTTCTGAACGAGAGTTTAGCGAAAATTTTTCTCCGTTTGAAAATCTTTGCAGACGCCTCTTTTGTACATTATATTCTGCACAGAAAGTAGAGTCGTTTTAGATTTAAATATCTAGTTAATTGCCGTGCTTCATTTCTGACTCTATTACTATTAGGAATACGAAAAATATGAATATAAACATGACATGATGTGTATATTCTTCCGCGTTTGCAGTTGTCTCACTCTAGTTTCGTAGTTTATTAGGCAGACAGGATTTAAATGAGACAGGAGCAAACACGAAACAATACATGGCAAAATGTTTATATTCGAATTCTTATGGTGAAGAGAATACTGCATGTGATTTACAATTCATAAAAATTCCTATTAGCAATCATCTCTTCTCACAGGTAGGAAAAAATTCAGAACATAGAGTTGGCGATATTGACAACCATCCCAAACACTCTTGACAGTCGGATTCTCGTAGTACATTGAAATGCCGTTACATTCGAAGATGAACAATACGAAATTTGTACGTACTTCGTTGGATAATATATGAAAATGCAGTGGACGAAACTCGGGGCGGAGAAAAAAAACTCGTCTTCCACCCTTCTTTAAAAATTTATTTACTGACGCAGAGATTTTGGCGCCAGTATTTATCTTTGTGACTGCAAAGCATGCCTGTGTAGCGCTGCATATATTCGACGGCAGAAGTTAGTTGTGGCGGCACCTACCAAATTTTTCATAACTTCCGCTTACTTTGCACTCGATTCTAAGCCGCAGGTGGTGTTTTGGATAACAAAAATCGACAAAAAAGTGCAGCTTAGATTCGAGTGATTACGGTAACACTGCTGACTGGAGTGAAGTAAAAAAACGGAACAATTAGGAAATGCTTTATTAATTCTGGTTTTCAGTCTTCACAGAACGTGGGCACTGGAGAAGCAGAAGGTGGTAATGAATCAATAAACATCATCAGTCACTTGTGCATGCTGCCAATGCTGAATTGAAGATTTCTACAGCGAATAGAGAAACTGAGTGCTTCAACAGTGGTGATAACTGGGGGCATGCTGTTGTAGAAATGAACCCAGATCCTCACTGCAGAGACAACCAAAACAATGATAGTGAAGATGACACAATACCTGTCGAGGCAGCCCTATTTACATGATGCCTTACATAGCACTGATAGACCCAAGTCCCTTGTTTCTGAGCTTTACAAACAGACGCTGATGTGCTTAATACCTGAGGTGGAAAAGGAACATGAGAATGTTATAGTGAACAAACATATGAAAAAGTGTGAGCAAATGCTAACTTCCATGTATTTTATTATGTAAACGATTAGGTACGTACTGTGTTGTTATTGAAATTACTAACATATTATAAAAGCTTGTTTCCATTGCAGCAGTTGTCATTAATTGTGTTTAAATAACTATGTTCAGCGTAATACTCTACCTTGATCGCCTTTTGAGAAGACCACCCATCCAAACAATCACTTTCTCACAAAAATCCAAGAGGTCGGGTTAAAGAGGTTTCACTGCACAAATGAGAGGATGTTGAAAGCACTCTGGGCAGTGCAGAAGTGCAGGGGAGTAAAAAATGCCATCTTGCTCAGAGTCATTTCACAGAAGGACAATTGAGGGAGGCGCATGTCAATAGTTAATAGGCCAGACAGCTTTTTGTATTTGCACTACTGGGGCAGCCAAGCACTGTGGATGAACACATATATGGAATATATATGCAGACAAGGGATTTTCCAGCCAAAAGTACACTTTTTCCAGTGTGAAAATACACTTAAGTGACAGTATATGTCCCCTCAAACACTCAAACGGTAAAACTTATCAATCCTTTGAATGGTTAAGGTTTTATACACCGGCATAGAACTTCCCAGTATATTAGAAAACGATCACCCCCCCCCCCCCCCCCCCCTGTCGAGGGGAGCAAGAAACATGTTTTGGAAAGATCTTTGATGTGCAGAAACCTGTATACTGCATATTTTCGTATTATGATACACAACATATTTTTGTATTACAAAAGTATATATTCGAATTCCACCTAGCACAGCACATTAGGTTCCAAAGCACTGAAATCGAGATTGTGATGAGCTTTTGAAAGCCAAACATAGCACATGCCACATGACCTCACCAGCTGTTGATAAGATATTCTGAGCACAGGACACATGATGTAATCAGCCAACAGCAACATCACTGTTAAGTGCTGCAAACACACAAATATGATAAGTTAATGGTTTGAATTAATAAACATAGTGTAGCTATAAGAGACTGGCCTTGAAGATTAATAAACTACAAGAAAAGCTAGGTTTCACAGATAATATTGGCCTTTTTTGGGTGTGGTACAGTTTAAGATACATCACACAAATGTGCCAGTAATATCTTGAATAATGACATAAATGTCTGGTGTCTGGGCTCGAAATTCTTATCAGTGACTGGTGCTTAAAGTGTTTAACTTTAAATGAAAGCTCTGTGATTTAAGAAATCACAAGAACATTCTCACACGTAACATAATTCATCTCACATAAAGTGAAATTTTCTTTGAAAGTTAATGTTTTTGCTAACCACCATTCGTAATAATTTCCCCACAACCTGGCCAAATTCATTTCAGCAGTTGTCAGAGAGCACCCACAAACAGGCGTTACTGCATGTGCACAGCTACAATGCTGGAGGAAACCTGTATCTTAGTACATATACAGCATTAAGAGATCTTACATTATATCATAAATGAAACAAAACACCAGAGGACATTCCAACAGCATCAGAATTTTGACATAAAAGTGCACTGTCTTAAAGCCTTTGACTCATTTTGCTGATGGCAGACACTCGTGTGCGCACTGTATTTTTTTGTTCTAAATGGCACCTTTACTTTGCAACTTAAGGTAAATATTTTTTTACTCTCGTTTATGTTTTATTGCTGCAGCACTATTCTGCAGTGGCTGGATACAGTAAAATTCTTTGTCAGAATATCAGTTCTTACCAGTCAAAATCACAAAAAATTTACTGAAAACCAAAAAAAAGAAGAATAAAAAAGAAAAATTCTCCAAAATTCCAGGATTTTATCCCAGTTTTCTTCCGGATGCAAAAATTCTCAGATTTTTCCCAGGTTTCTCAGGGCGTACACATCCTGTCATGTACAATCTCCTGTGGTGCAGGAGCCCCTGTTGCAAAACATTTTACAAATCTGGATGGCGGAAAAAAGAGAAACATTTTAGCAAAAGGCAGAAGTGTACACAAAAATAGAAAGCTAAGTTCCTCTCAGTAAATCACTGGATGCCACAGACAGACAATGATAACGGAATGGGGATCTGCAGTTTTGAAATCATGACACAACAATGGACGTGTCAGGTTAACGAAGACTGAATGTTTACTCAATATAAGAATCAAAGGGACTGGATCCTGTAAAAACATTAAGTTAGACAGATAAATTCAACTGTAAGGTCGAGGCCCGCCTCACTGGTCAAAGAGAGAGATGATGGGGAGGGGAGGGGGGGGGGGGGGGGGGGAGAGTGACACTATTTTTTTTCTCTATAAAATTTTAGAATGTACGTTACTGGTTAACTGAAGAGAGGGTGCTTACAAAAGGGGATTAGCTTGTTCCTAGGAACAATTTGATCGCTTGGTGCTGGGAAGATCTGAAGCCAAACCAACCTAAATACAGGAAATGAAGTGAAACACAGCAACCCAAGATTTACTGGTAGAAAACATTCAATTAGAAATCACTCTGTCTTCATCTATTTCATCAACAACTTCTGCCATAAACTTCAAAACAGCCAGCCTGCTGTCATGAGAGCTGCTGTTGGGACTTAGAGAAAATTCAGGCTGATTTGAACTCTGCCATTGGCGAGGGTCATCGGTGGCACCACTGACTGATTCTGCAGCCACTTCAGTCTCCACCTACAACAATATGGCGAGGTCGAGCCGCAATCACGAGACATTGTGTGGGGAAACTTAAGTCACTTTACACCATTTTGACCACTTCATGATTCACTTTGGAGACTAGCATTTTTAATTTAATGAACAGTCCACTTTCAACTCCACCCACAGGTATAATGTATTCCCTTCTGTGGTATTGTTTGCCTTTCAATTAACATCACAACAATCAGTGGTCATATACGATTGGGTTTCATTCACTTGTGCGATTATCACAACCTCTCCCTCAACCCTTTTGTGATGTATCCCAAGGTGTTTATTAGTATTGGCATAGTTTGTCAACTGTCTATGCATAACTTTACCAGAATAAATCAAAGTAATTGCAATTCTTTTCTCATTTAGTAGTCATAGGTCTCACAATTCTCCATTTTGGAGGATGATTAATTAATGTATGTCACAGACAGGGCACACACAATTATTACATAAAAACTAACAACCAGACACAAATGACCTCTAGCAGTATGAGCAGGTTTATGAAGAAAAACAAAAGCTGGAAGTTTCACTAGCAATTAGTATCTGGCAGTTAAGAAGTTGTCTTCTTTTATATTTCCTGAAGTTCTCAGTACAAAGCAGTTTATAAATCAAAATAAATATAGTAAAACAACTAATCCATTAACTTACTATTTTGTTTCTGACTATTTATAGAAGCAATTCAAAT
Source organism: Schistocerca gregaria (assembly GCF_023897955.1). Taxonomy (NCBI): domain Eukaryota; kingdom Metazoa; phylum Arthropoda; class Insecta; order Orthoptera; family Acrididae; genus Schistocerca; species Schistocerca gregaria. Next base: position 185,037,845 of record NC_064925.1, on the reverse strand, counting down.
AAGAATAAAAGAAAAATGCTTCCAGTAGTAGCAATCTTAAATGAACTAATTTGTGATCAATTTTAGAGATATAACTAATTTCACAGCAACTTACCTGCACACAGCTCATCCTTACATCTGGAGATGAGTCATACAACAAAAACCCAATATACTTGAGGTATTTATCTTGTAGGTACGTTCCATGGTAAGTCCTTATCCATGATCCAAGATTCTCACAACACAGTACTCGAATTTCTGCACACACATCCCTAAAACAATATTTAGTGACACATAAAATTTTATTGTATGTAGAATCCTATCAAAAAAGGAAAAAAAAGTCATACAACTAGGGCCCATGGCTGAGGAGGTAACCCTCAATGGAGTTGTACTTCATGGTTTGGTTCACATCACATTTGTTGTAAATCACCAACCTGGAAGTGAGTGCCAATAGACAAAAAACTGGAAACATTTCATATCATCAGCATGTGTACTAGTACTTTGGAATAATTACAAAACCTATCACCAGTGAGTTTCACTATTGAACAGTAGGGCAGTACTCTAATCAATGAGTACATAAAATTTCAATATAAAATCTAGTTGTAATGAGAAACAGGGCATTACTCTATTGAATGAGCACATAAAATTTCATTAAGAAATCTGGTTATAATGAGAAACAAACTGACATTGCCAGTTAACATAGAGCACTAAATGTAACAAATGTCATTGACATTATCTACACATTTCACAAGAGAAAATGTGCCAGATGACTACTGTGAGACACTCAGTTACACACTTGTATGTACACCTTTATGTAGAAGACAAGCAATGTATTGTACATTTTTGACATAGACAGGTCAGATTTTTTGAAAACAAAATGTAAATAAGTAAAACAAAGTAAATAAACAATAAATTGTGCAGCAGCAACAAAGCAGATCTGGAAGAAATGTGTTGTGAAAGATTTAAAGATATTATCCTCATTCACGTCTACTGAGATACTTAAGAATGTTCAGTGGGTTCACTTGTCTTGCTTTCACTATCTGTACAAGCTGTGGTAATTTGGTCAATAAACTGTCAACAATAAGGTATGAATGTTAATGTTTTTTCTATAAGTAACATGTAAATAATACTGCCATGAAAAAAAAGAGAAAGAATCAAGCAGTAATGAATTAAAACTTAACGGCAGTATGGCACACAATACTAATGTCAGCATAAACTGAATGGGACACGTTTCATCCCAAACAAGCCACACAGCACATACCGTTTAACTTTGCACTATAGTGTAGATACTCTTAGTGCAATGTACCTGTGGATGCAAAGATAAATTGGGGTAAGAAATCAAATAAAATCATTTCATAAAAAGCCACTAAAGACCATGGGTCGCTTGTACCAAAATATTTATAAAATGTCCCTGGAATAACCTCCAAAATTTTGTCAATGAAGTTCGGGTTCACATGTAAGTTCACATCACATGTATATGTAAATATAAGTTCCAAAATTACAGACTTTGCCTGAAGACGTGGCTGGTCATCCTTTCAATGGAATTTTTTGGCACTGCTTGTGAGGGAAATACTGATACAGGACTTCAGGTTTGTTCAATGTTGTCCTGGCTTCAGAAGTGGTACTAAATGCGGGAGCTTTGTGTATAATTCCACAGTAGCTTCTTTCTCAAAGTGCTTGGTGGTGTGGCACAGCAACACAGTGTGTGTATGTGTGTGTGGTCTTCAGTCCTGAGACTGGCTTGATGCAGCTCTCCATGCTACTCTATCCTGTGCAAGCTTCTTCATCTCCCAGTACCTACTGCAGCCTACATCCTTCTGAATCTGCTTAGTGTATTCATCTCTTTGTCATCCTTTACGATCTTTACCCTCCACGATGCCCTCCAACACTAAATTGGTGATCCCTTGATGCCTCAGAACATATCTTACCCAACCAATCCCTTCTTGTAGTCAAGTTGTGCCACAAACTCCTCTTCTCCCCAATTCTATTCAATACCTCCTCATTAGTTATGTGATCTACCCATCTAATCTTCAGCATTCTTCTGTAGCACCACATTTCAAAAGCTTCTATTCTCTTCTTGTCTAAACTATTTATTGTCCATGTTTCAGTTCCATACATGGCTACACTCCATACAAATACTTTCAGAAACGAATTACTGACACTTAAATCAATACTCGATGTTAACAAATTTCTTTTCTTCAGAAACGCTTTCCTTGTCATTGCCAGTCTACATTTTATATCCTCTCTACTTCGAACATTATCAGTTATTTTGCTCCCAAAATAGCAAAACTTCTTTACTACTTTAAGTGTCTCATTTCCTAATCTAATACCCTCAGCATCGCCCGACTTAATTCGACTACATTCCATTAACTTCATTTTTCTTTTGTTGATGTTCATCTTATACCCTCCTATCAAGACACTGTCCATTCCATTCAACTGCTCTTTCAAGTCCTTTGCTGTCTCTGACAGAATTACAATGTCATCGGCAAACCTCAAAGTTTTTATTTCTTCTCCATGGATTTTAATACCTACTCCAAACTTTTCTTTTGTTTCCTTTACTGCTTGCTCAATATACAGATTGAATAGCATCGGGAGAGGCTACAACCCTGTCTTACTCCCTTCCCAACTACTGCTTCCCTTTCATGTCCCTCGACTCTTATAAACTGCCATCTGCTTTCTGTACAAATTGTAAATAGCCTTTCGCTCCCTGTATTTTACCTCTTCCACCTTCAGAATTTGAAAGAGAGTATTCCAGTCAACATTGTTAAAAGCTTTCTCTACGTCTGCAAATGCTTTCCTTAATCTTTCTTCTAAGATAAGTCGTATGGTCAGTATTGCCTCACATGTTCCAACATTTCCACGGAATCCAAACTGATCTTCCCCGAGGTCAGCTTCTACCAGTTTTTCCATTCGTCTGTAAAGAATTCATCTGTCAACACCTGCTTTCTTTGGGATTGGAATTATTATATTCTTCTTGAAGTCTGAGGGAATTTCGCCTGTCTCATACATCTTGCTCACCCGATGGTAGTTTTTTGTCAGGACTGGCTCTCCCAAGGCTGTCAGCAGTTCTAATGGAATGTTGTCTACTCCCGGGGCCTTGTTTCGACTCTTCCATATTTCCATAATATCATCCTCAAGAACATCGCCCCTGTATAGACCCTTTATATACTTTTTCCACCTTTCTGCTTTCCCTTCTTTGCTTAGAACTGGGTTTCCATCTGAGCTCTTGATGTTCATGCAAGTGGTTCTCTTTTCTCCAAAGGTCTCTTTAATTTTCCTGTAGGCAGTATCTATATTACCCCTCGTGAGATAAGCCTCTACATCCTTACATTTTTCCTCAAGCCGTCCCTGCTTAGCCATTTTGCACTTCCTGTCGATCTCACTTTTGAGACGTTTGTATTCCTTTTTGCCTGCTTCACTTACTGCATTTTTGTATTTTCTCCTTTCATTAATTAAATTCAGTATCTCTTCTGTCACCCAAGGATTTCTACGAACCCTCGTCTTTTTACCTACTTGATCCTCTGCTGACTTCACTATTTCATTCCTCAAAGCTACCCATTTTTCTTCTACTGTATTTCTTTCCCCCATTCCTGTCAATTGTTCTTATGCTCTCCCTGAAACTCTGTACGACCTCTGGTTCTTTCAGTTTATCCAGGTCCCATCTCCTTAAATTGCCACCTTTTTGCAGTTTCTTCAGTTTTAATCTACAGTTCATAACTAATAGATTGTGGTCAGAGTCCACATCCGCCACTGGAAATGTCTTACAATTTAAAATCTGGTTCCTAAATCTCTGTCTTACCATTAGATAATCTATCTGAAACCTTCTAGTATCTCCAGGGTTCTTCCATGTATACCACCTTCTTTGATGATTCTTGAACCAAGTGTTAGCTATGATTGTGTTATGCTCTGTGCAAAATTCTACCAGGCAGCTTCCTCTTTCATTTCTTAGTCCCAATTCATATTCACCTACTACGTTTCCTTCTCTTCCTTTTCCTACTATCGAATTCCAGTCACCCATTACTATTAAATTTTCGTCTCCCTTCACTACCTGAATAATTTCTTTTATCTCATCATACATTTCATCAATTTCTTCATCATCTGCAGAGCTAGTTGGCATATAAACTTGTACTACTGTAGTAGGCGTGGGCTTCTTGTCTATCTTGGCCACAATAATGTGTTCACTATGCTGTTTGTAGTAGCTTACCCGCACTCCTATTTTTTTTTTTTATTCATTATTAAACCTACTCCTGCATTACCCCTATTTGATTTTGTATTTATAACCCTGTATTCACCTGACCAAAAGTCTTTTTCCTCCTGCCACCGAACTTCACTAATTCCCACTATATCTAACTTTAACCTTTCCATATCCCTTTTTAAATTTTCTAACCTACCCGCCCGATTAAGGGATCTGACATTCCATGCTCCGATCCATAGAACACCAGTTTTCTTTCTCCTGATAATGACGTTCTCTTGAGTAGTCCCCACCTGGAAATCCGAATGGGGGACTATTTTACCTCTGGAATATTTTACCCAAGAGGACGCCATCATCATTTAATCATACAGTAAAGCTGTATGCCCTTGGGAAAAATCATGGCTGTATTTTCCCCTTCCAAGCAACACAGTATATTGTGAAACTTTTTGGGTCCATATTGCAGCTGCCGCTGTTTAAAGCTCACTACATTTGGGAATGACCATAAATGCTAATCACCATATAGAGATGCTGAGTCACAGATACTCAAAACAAAATAAACTGTCAGAAAGTGAGCTTTTTGCCAGCAAGACCTTCGTTGGAAATAGACAACGTACACACACACTCCTCCAAGTGCAACTCACACACACAATTCCACAGTCTCTGGTCTCAGCAGCCAGAGACTGTGTCACGTGTGTATTGTCAGTTGTGTTTAATTGAGTGTGAATGTGTATGCTGTCTATTTCTGATGAGGGCCTTGTTGGCCGAAAGCTCACTTTCTGACAGTCTTTTTGCTGTGCATAACTGACTCAGCATTTCCTTTATATTATGAGTAGCAACTATCCGTTTCATAAAGTTATACATTCTATCCTAGATTTTCCATTGTTTGAGAATGAGTATAAAGCAAGAACAAGCCTTGACAACCATGTTAATTCCATCACTGTCATTGTAGAGATTGCTTTAACAGAAATTACGTTTCGTAGCACAGGACTATACTTTTCATTAAAATATTTCTCTTGCAAACATATACACATGGATCTGTCACACGCCAAAGCTTGAATTCCTTGATGTAAATCCTGAATCAACTCATTTTCTTTACAGTGACTCTCTGGAACCTCCTGGCTCCAGCACAGAATATGTACCTAGTTAACTATGATTCTTGAATATGTTTTTTATTTACAAAAACAGGCCAACTCATGCTGCAATCATATAACAGACTGAGAAATTAATACATAAAAGTAATACAAAACATTCCCTACCAGACATGGGTATTTTTGAAGCTATTTTACATATTGTGTTTGGGCAGTGAGATCAAAACTATAACGCTGATGTATGGCATTGGAACTAGCATGCAACATCTGTCTTCAAGACAAATTAAATAAGCTACAATGTAGTTTGCCAAAACTGGTAAACTCAAGGGCAAATTAAATTTTAGGGGTGTCGTCAAAACAAGCATCACTATGGAAATCAAGTATCTAATAAAACATTACTGTCAACTGCCATGATGCCACTACCCAGATAGTGCTTATCACCAGGAGCATTCTCTGATAACAATCATGCCTATCAGAATCCTGCATATAAGCTGGCATAAGGCTAGTCTGAGCCACTTTGTAATTCTATCGCAGCATTGATGCAGTGGAAGCGCATGCTTGTTGCTCTATTAGTTTGATTCTCGCTATGGATTTGGTTTATTAGTGTTTATTCTTTGGATTCTCTTAGTATCCAGCTATACTTGCGACAATGTGCAAACTGGACTTCAGATGGGTCACTTACTTTAAAGATCATAAGCACTGCTTTAGGGAGCATTCCGTAACATATCTCATTTTGTTGAATAAACTGGGTTGAGTCTTAAGTTTTGAGTGTAGATCACCTTTACAAAATAAAGGCTGAAGCTTTTTCTCAACTGATTCTCATTTAGACAATCCTGAATTCCACTGCCTTATTATTTTCTTACTCTTTTAGAAGTTGAGGTTCTTTTAAAGTGATTTTCTTTGTACAAAAAGTAACATTCTGGATGAAATCAGTTACTTGATGGTATGTCAATGTTTCCTTTAAAAGTAATCCATTTCACTGGAGTCTGAAAGATCTGGGAGACTCAATAAACAGTTTTTTTGAAAAGGCAATCTTTCACGGCTATCCCCACCTTTCTAAAACCAAAAATAAATTTTTAGAAGCTAACTGTGTATTTTTTGTAATTAGACAGCGTTAGTGGTCTACACACCCAAAAGTGAGTTTTAGAAGCAAGTTGAAGACTTCATTTAGATCTGACAAAAGCTAAATAATTACACCACAGAGTTCACCCAAGTTGAGACCCAAATGGAGAGTCAACCATAACACCACAAGCGCACAGCAGGAACACCAATGACTATTAACTGATTTGCCTCAACATTGCTCTATCCCAGTGGTATACAGCAAATCTTTGGGTCCATATGACAAAGTTAGATCCTCAAATTTCTCTGGCACTGTCCCCACCAATGAACTTTTAGTGACTCCTGTATCCCTATCTTCAAAGTAGTCACCTCAGGCATATATGCAACAATCTCAGTTTTGTTCCTTATTTAGTGAGCAGTCCTAGAAGTCTGCAGAGTGAAAGATGTTCAGGACCTATTGCAATTCATCTTGGATGTCTTCAGTGAAGTCAAGAGTTTCATCTTTGGAAACAGGTAGAAGTCACATGGGGATAGTTCTGGCAAGTAGGGAGGGTGGGGGGACAGTTGTCATGTTGTTTTATGCAGGAATCCCTTCGGAACAAGTGAGGTGAGCATGGATGCATTGTCATGGTGCACCAACCACTCACTTTTTCCACAATTCTGGCTGTTTGCTCTGAACATTTACCTTCAGTCGCCTCAAAACCTCACAGAAAAACTACCCATTGACATTCTGACCAGGTGTAACAAACATCTTATGCACTATTTCCTGAGTGTCAGGGGAGGGGGGAAAAAAATGATCAGCATTGCCTTCATATTGCTACGAGCTTGTTGAGCTTTTTCAACCTTGGAGAAGACTGTTTTTATCATTGTGATAGTCATTGCTTTGTTTCATGGTAGTAACTGTAAACCCAAAATTCATCTCCTGTTATCACTCAGAATAAGAAATTTAGGACACTCTTGACTTCTTTGCTGTACACCAGTGCATGTCTGAATCCCGAAGTTTTGCTAGTTGATGCTGAGATGGTGATGGACAAACTTTGCCGCAATTCATCACATGTTCAGTTCATCAGCTAGAACTCGTTGAAATGTACTGTATGACAGCCCAAGTCTCTTACTTGCCTTCAGTCTTCGTGTATCATGTCATGCACTTTCGTAATCATTTATGGTCTTGTGCATTTTGACAGTTGACGAAAATGTTTGTCATCTTGCATAGATTCTCGACCTTCCTTGAAGCACTTGAACCATGCAAATGTCCTGACTGGACTCAGTGCACTCTCATCAAATGTCTCTGACAGAATGTGGTGGCTTTCAGCTACTGTTTTCTTAAACTTGAAATAGAATTTGATGGAAATCCATTGCTCCTTCACGTTACTAATTTCGCAACCCGCAGAAGCACTGGAACATATCCTGACAAGCGCCACTACAATTCACAACTGCATGCACCAAAGATGAGGCAACTTTGTGTTGCAGAAACTAAGACGTGTACCTAAAGACATCTAGCAGCGGAATGTCATACTGCTACTGGTTTCACTGGTACAATGAAATCCTCAGATATTTTGGGAAGCACATCATATGTGATCTAAACAGACTAAAAATGTAGGAGGAAGGTGACGAATCAAATGACAAATATCTGTCTGAATGGAACATGAGACAATAAAGGGAAAAACTCTAACATGTAGTAGGTGAAGATACACTATCTGAGGAAAAGTATCCAGACAATCTTATGTAATGTATAACTAATCACTGAAGGTCACAAAGGAGGTGTTGAGACTGTACAAAAACAAAATGTACCAGACACGAGAGTTCAATGACTACGAATGTGGAGTAGTCATTGGATATCACCTGAGTAACATCCATATGGGACAACTCAAGCCTTCTGAAGCTGCTGAAGTCGACTATTGGTGATGTGATTGTGAAATGGAAATGCAAAGGAACAACCGCAGATACACTAAGCTCAGGCAGATCTCATGTACTGGTAGACAAGGACTGTCAAGCACTGGGGAGGGCGGGTGTAAAACAATCACATGACATCAGCAGAAAAAATCACTTGTGAGTTCCAAAGTGCTACCAGGAGTCCAGCTAGCAAAATGGCTGTGTGTATGGAGTTAAAAAGTAATGGAATGCAATGGTTGAGTAGCTTCCCATAACCCACTAATTTATGTAGTCAATGCTAAACAACACTTGAGTTTATGTAAAGTGTGGTACCACTGAACAGTCAATGAAAAAATGAGGGATTCGAAGTGATGAATCATGCTATGTCTTTTGGCAATCCAATGGAAAGGTTCGGAAAGGCAAATGCCTCGTGAATTTTACCTGCCATCACATGTAGAGTCAACAGTGATGTACGGAGGAAGCAGTGGTTAGTGTATGGTCCTTCTTGTACTTTAGAAAACATTAAATGAAGAAGAATTTGAACATATTTTACAGTATTTTGTATCACGTACAGGAGAGGTACAGTTCAGAGACGATGACTTTGTCAGCATTACAATGTGCCTTGCCAGTAAACAGCATCTGTAAAGCAATGGTCAGTGGACAACATTCCTGAAATGGACTGGCTTGCTCAGAATCACGACCTGAATCCAATGGAATACCTCTGGAATGAATTAGAAAGTCAATTTTGCTAGAGAGCCCAGCATCCAACATCACTACCTTAAACTTTCTGGTAGATCAGAACCTCATGCTGGACCAAGGCTCAAATTCAGGACCTTTACCTTTCACAGGCAAGTGCTCTGTCAACTGAGCTACCCAAGCATGACTCAGGACCCATCCTCACAGGAGAGCTTCTGTGAAGTTTGGAATGTAGGAGATAAGGTACTGGTGGAAGTAAAGCTGTGTAAACAGGTTGTGAGTCATGTGTCATGCTTGGGTAGCTCAGTTGGCAAAACCACTTAATCACAAAAGGCGAAGGTCCGAAGTTCAAGTCTCCGTTCATCACTCAGTTTTAACATGCCAGGAAGTTTCACACCAGTGCACAATCTGCTCATCCTGAAAACATCCCCCAGGCCACCACGAAGCCATGTCTTTGCATAGCCTTCTTCCAATAGTGCTAGTCTTGCAAGTTCGCAGGAGAGCTTCTGTGAAGTCTGGAAGGTAGGAGATAAGGTACTGGCACAAGTAATGCTGTGAGGATGGATTGTGGGTTGTGTTTGGTTAGCTCAGTCGGTAGAGCTCTTGCCAGTGAAAGGTAAAGGTCCTGAATTTGAGCCTTGGTCCAGCATGAGGTTCAAGTTTCGATCCAGCACACAGTTTCAATATAAGCACACAATCCACTACAGAGTGAAAATCTCATTCTGGAAACATCCCCCAGGCTATGGCTAAGTCATGTTTCTGCATATTCTTTCTTCCAGGTCTGCTAATCCTGCAAGTTTCTGTGAAGTTTGGAAAGTAGGAGATGAGGTACTGGCAGAAGTAGAGCTGTGAAGACGGATTGTGAGTCATACTTGGGTAGCAAAGTTGGTAGACCACTTTTCCATGAAAGGCAGAGGCACACAGTTTTAATTTGCCAGGAAGTTTCCTGCCACACAATCCACTGCAGAGGAAAAATATCACCCTGGGATCGCTACCTTCTCTGGTTTTAATTCTTGAGAAAGAATGGCTGCTATAATTGAGGAACTTACTCAAATACAAAAGGACGGGAAGAGTATGAAGACAGACACGAGTACATAGCCAAAACTTACGAAAAGCTGTATACCCTGAAAGGGCCAACTCTGAAGTTATTCTTAAGAATACAGCAATAAACTAGCATAGTTAATAATGTAAACCTGAATACTGCATTTGTGTTACCCGGTCTAGTGCCTTTTAGAAAATTTTTCTGTATGGAAGCAACAAAAACAACATTTTTTTAAAAACAATGTACCCCCTCCCACACCTCCTGCCCAAAGTGTTATGCCAAACATTAACATTTTCAAATGAGAACACAACTCCTGTAACAGAATGAACTGTTTTACAACAAATTTGCTTCATCTGGTCCTCACCAATACAACAAGCCACCTTCCTCAATGCTGACCTCCACCTACATCAGTACCTCCATCCATATCAAACCTATCAACTTACCTCTTCTTCAACAGCTGCCACCCATTCCATACCAAAAGATCCCTTTCAAACAGCCTAGCCAATAATGGCGGTCACATCTGTAGTGACAAGCAGTCCCTCTCAAAATATACGAGTCTCACTGAGGCATTCACTGACTGTAGTTATCTCCTAACATTGAGCAAAAAGACCTATCCAGTGCCTTACCTCTCCTGGCACCCAACACCTCCCAAAGTCACAGTGTCTGGCCACAGAGGAGCATTCCCCTCATGACTCAGTATCATCCAGGACTTGAGCAGCTGCATCACATTCTCCACCAGGGTTTCAACTACCTCCTCCCATGACCTAAAATGAGGAATGTCCTACCCACTGTCCTCCCCACCACTCCCTCAGAGGTATTCCACTATGCACCAAACCTACACAATATCCTCAACCATACCTACACAACCACTGCTTGAATGCAATGCCTCAAGGCTCATATCCCTGCAACAGACCTAGATGCAAGACCTGTCCCATACATCCTCCCATCACCACCACCTGTTCCAGTATGGTCACAAGCACCTTCTGTCATATCATAGGCATGGCTACCTGTGAAACTTGTCATGTGATCCGCAACCTATGCTGCAACCACTGTGGTTTGTTCTACAAAGGGCGTTCAAAAGTTTTGCACAGTCGTGTCCAATTTTCTTATTTTTTTGAGGAGGAGAATGAAGTTTTTTGTGAACTTACTTGGAACATTTAGCTATAAGTTGGTGTACAAAATTATTTTCTTTTATTTACAGGTGAACCATAATGGACCGTGATATTGATGTCAGGTTGCGACAACAGTCAGTGAGGGGAGTTCCTATTCAAGACCGGCGATGACTCTTGTCACATCGATTCACAGGAAGTTGCTCCCTGTTTATGGGGAGGACACAGTGTCTCGCAGCAGTATTCAGTGGTGGTTGCAGAGGTTTAAAGAAGGTGATTTCTCTCTACTGGACATTGCACGATGCGGTAGACCACCGACGGCAGTGAGTGATGTGAATAAGGAGACCATTGATCAAATAATCCAAAATGACAGATGTGTGATGACACGACAACCTGCTGAAATGACTCGTTAGTCATTGAGTAGTGTGGTATCACTGGTACAGTCACTAGGGTACAGAAAAATCTGTGTATGTTGGGTGCCTAGATTACTGACAAGAGAAATGAAAATGATGATGAAGAATGTGTGTGAGGGTCTCATTAATACCTTACTGAGAAGTGGAAACAGTGTTTTGACAGCATCATTACCCAGGATGAAACATGGTTGTTTTTGTCCAAATCTGGGAGCAAAACCCAATCCATGGAGTGGCGTCACCTGGTTTCCCCCTGGAGGAAGAAACCAAGACTTTCATGAACAGCATGCCGAAAGGTAGAGGCCTCCTTCTTCTGGGATCAGTGTGGGGTCATTTTCATTGACTTTTTGGAACCTGGCTCCACAATTAACTGGAACTGTCACTGTTTATCATTGGACAAGCTGCGACGTGCCATCAAGACCCACAGACCACAGCTTCAGGGTCAGCTCATCAGACCACACCATGACAATGCCAAACCCCATACAGCCCTTATGACACACAAGAAAATCAGAAAAATGGGTTGGAAAATTGTTCCTCATCCACCCTACAGTCCAGACTTGGCTCTGTCCGATTTTTACCTCTTTGGTCGTCTGAAGGCCCACCTGCATGCTAAAACATTTGATAGTAAGAAAAACCTTATTTCCTGTGTCAAGCGATGGTGTAAAAGTCAGTCCCCAGAATTTTATCAAAATGCATTTACATCACGGAAAGAACATTGGGCCAGATGTGTCAGAGCTGATGGAGGCTACATTGAGTAGGCTCAATGTATAGCTAAATGTTCCAAGTTCCCAAAATTTTCATTCTCCTCCTGCAAAAAATATAAAAAAATAGAGGCGACTGTGCAAAACTTTTTGAATGCCAGAAGGGCTCAATGTATAGCTAAATGAGCCAAAGGGCATTAAAAAATAACTCATGTTGGTACATTTTTTAATCATAACCTGTTATACCGATGGTTCAGTAGTATGCACACCAGTTCAGATCCAATAAGTTATGGTAAAAATCCACATCTGCATCAACTAATCTGCCATAATTTGGGGCATATTCCAAAAGAACAGTCAAAAAAGCGTGACAACCATGATCATAACTAACACTGCCGTGAGTGAAAAAAGAGAAAAGGAAGCTTCAACAATTGGAAATGAGGAAAACACAAAACTGAAAGGAGAGACTGGCCAGGTAATGAATCTTAAAGGCACTCCTCACAACACCTTCCATTTTGTCAGTGTCTCTTTCTAATCTCTCCCTCTCCCACTTTCTAAGTTTCACATAAACAGTCCTGGATACCTACACAGACTAACACTTCTACAACAAATGTGATTGCAGGGATATGGCTCAGCTGCATCCTATTAATATTTCCAGGATGAACCTTTCACCTGTGGAGTACACACTCTGATAGATTAAAAATGTGTCTGAACAATGGTGCTATAACTCGGACCCTTGTTTCGCCAGCAATGATCTTATCAGACATGAGTCAGCCTTTAAAGCTGCAGTTCTGCTGTATCTTCTTTCTCTAAACTACACAAAATTGCTTCTGCATACCTTGCTGAACCAGCTCTCTTAGAAGGATATCAAGGGGAAATGGCTTAGCCACACGTTGGTAACATTCTGGGGATTGACTTTTACACCATCGCTTGACACTGGAAATAAGGTCTTTCTTACAGAACGTTTTTCTCACAATGCAGCAGAGATTGCATCAATCCTTTGATGTTTTTGCGAAACTGTTCTCATAGGCTCACCATCCACATACTTCTCATGATTTGCCTTGTTAGCTTCAATTCCACCAGTATGTCTCCCCTATTTAATTTTACTAAAAATAAAATAAATTAAAGTTTGAAGGAAGAAAAGTGACCAGCTTATGAGCCAACTTACTTTCTTAACTTGTATGTGATCCCTGGAGCAGACTGTGTGTGTATGTGTAACATCCTTTATCAATGAATGTCAATATGGAGACCAACAATGTTACGCCACCGTTAACCTAAACAGCCCCGAAAAACAGATATGAACCTTTCCTCTGAAAGCCTTAGCCCCACAGAAGTATACGCCCTTTACAAAGGCCTCGCCTGTTGAACCAAACTCAAATTCAATCATGCATGACTTGTTAAAGACCTTCTCACCTTCTCCTGGTCCCTACAGCCAACCCTACCAATTGGGCTCAACCAAAGATCAATGTTGAACCCTGTCTAACTGTGCACACCTTCTTTCAATCGTGACCCACCACACTGTCCCTAAACCATGCCCTGCTAACTTTCCAGAATTTATTAACATTGAACCTTGCATTGCATCACCATCATTCCCCAAATCCCTCAAAACACAAGCTTATCCTACATCTGCACAAAGAACTGTAATCCACCACCAAAAAACTGATCCCAACATTACAATCCAACCTGCTTACAAAACTTCCACCACTGTTGTTTTGAACTGTAAGGATTACCTGGCAAAACAACTCTACAGCTGTCAGATTCATCCATCTACAAACCCTGCCACAGTGACCCCATTCCAGAAATCCAGAAGGATCTCTAGCCTCTCCTCAAATCCTTAGGCTCATCCCAGAACCCCTCCCCAGATTCCATCTCTCTCCTCAACTCTACCACTCCCTGCGCTCCAAACTTCTACATACTGCCTAAGTCCGTAAAGCCAACCAGCCAGGACACCCTGTTGTGGCCAGTTGCTGCGCCACTACTGACAGAATCCGTGCTCGCATACACCAAAATCTACAGCCTATTACCACAACCCACTGTTTTATATAGAAGATACCAACCATATTCTCCACTGCCTCTATAGAGTTCCTGTTCCTTTACCACATGGTGTCCTGCTTGTCACTGCTGAGGCCACCTTCCTTTACACTAACAACCCTAACGTCTATGGCCTTTCCACTATTGAACACTAACTTTCCCAGCACATGACAGATTCCAAACTTACAACCTCTTTCCTAGTCATCATGACCAACTATATCCTCATCCACAATTACACCTCCTTTGAAGGCATGACCCCCCCCCCCACTGACCTGGTCCTCCTCAACCCAACAAGCCATCTTCCTCGATGTTGACCTCCACCTCACAGATAGTACCTCTGTCCATTTCAAACCTACCAACCACCAGAACCCCATTTCAACAGGTGCCATACATTCCATACCAAGAAGTCCCTTCCATACAGCCTAACCATTCGTGGCCGTCGCATCTCTAGTGATGAGCAGTCTCAACCACCTACTCAAGTCCGATCACAAGCGTCACCCAACCTGTTAAAGACAGGGCTACCTGTGAAACCAGTCATGTAATCTACAAGCTAAGCTACAACCACTGGGCTGCATTCAACATGGGTATGACAACTAAACAGATGTCTGTCTGCATGAATGGCCAACAAATGGTGCCCAAGAAACAGCAGGACCACCCAGTTGCTGAGCATGCTGCCCCTGCCCAACACAAAGTTCTTCATTTCAATGACTGCTTCACAGCCTGAGCCATCCAGTTCCTACCTAACAAACCAGCTTTTCTGGAACTGTGCATGTGGGAACTCTCCCTTCATTATATCCTAAATTCCCACAACCCTCCCAGCCTTTACCCACCTAGCCCCTTCCCCATTCCCATTCCAGCACCACACAGCACTCTATTTCACCAGCTCATCAACAGTCCTTTTACTTCTCTCTTCTGCCCTGTCCCCCTTCTAACATCCCACCTGCACCTAGCTTCCCTACCCTCTCTCTACCTTATCCTTGTATGCGCTCACAAGCAGCACTTTACCCTCCCCCACCCTACCCTGCTATCGCTCCTCCTCCACATCCCAGCCTCCTCCTTACCTCCACCACTCAGATTGCTTCTCCTATTGTACACTGCTGCCCGCAATCTGGCATCGGCAGACAGAGATCGTGGTTGTGTGTGTGTGTGTGTGTGTGTGTGTGTGTGTGTGTGTGTGTGTGTGTGTGAGAGAGAGAGAGAGAGAGAGAGAGAGAGAGAGAGAGAGAGAGAGAATTTCCACCTGAAATGGATCCTGCATCATGGCCTTCAAGCTTGAGTTTTTCAAAGAAGGATGCATGGTGACCTAATGTCCTTCACAGGAGTTACTTCCAAATGGCTCCAAACAAGTAAGAGAAACCTCATCCAAATCAGTGGATCACAGGCTCTAATGTCTCCTTGTCAGCCTCAGCCTAGACATTGTCTAAAGAACGAATCTTTTGTTCTGCAGAACATGGTTGCGACCCTACCCGACAGTTTAAAGTGTGTGTTGAATTGGTACTCATTCGGAAAACAACAGCTATGCTGTGGTAAAGCCCCTGACATTTTAGCTGCATTACTTTTAAGTGATGATGAATAGAGGATTAAATAACTGTTTGCACAAAAATTTACCGAAATTGCACAAAATATAAAACAACAACACAATACAAACACCTAAATCTAATCACTATTTTTTTTACCCCGATAAAGGGATAGTTTAGTTCTTAAATCATTTATATATATCTGAAGCCAACAATAAATAATTGTATTATTACATAATATAAACAAAAGTGGCTATCAAATCACTATAGCTTACTTGTACATTTAATAAGCTGCTCACATGTTGAGCAATTTATATCAATTTCCTAAATTACCAAATGTTATGGAAGTCATGTTCCAGTTTTATATGCGTAAGTACATGTACGTATGCCACTGTCCTGGATACAATAGATTCATATAACAATCACTGCACTGTTTAACATACCTCAGTCTATGAACTACAATGGCACCAAACAGGAACCAAACCATATTCTGTAGTTCTTGCATATTGTCTTCAAGCTCATTGAGATTCGACTCAAGTAAATCTAGCCGTGCTATTGCAATTTCATCAGAATCATTTGTTTTCTCTTTATCCCATTGGCCCTGAATTTCATTCATGTTTGTTTCAACCTCATGTGCTACTTGCAGAAGTATTGTTAACAGATTTAGACCTGCAAAAGAAATTTACTTAACACATCTGTAAAATGATAATATTACACATTGAGTAATTAAGTAATAACCTTTTCACAGTTAAATAATTATCTGATTGAAAGGAAAGATGATTTAACATAACAAATATGTAATAAAATCACAGAAAAAATGATTTCCATAAACCAATGTTTCAGTACAATGTGCTAAATTGTTTTTAAACATATTTATAGTGACAGAGAATACATTCAAAGAGCCAACCTGCTAAAGTGCTGGCATGCCTAAAGCCTCTAATTCGGCTCACTGAAAGCTTAGCCAAGAAAGAACAAATATTTTGTATGAGACAACCATCATACAAGATGGAATTCTGACATTGTTTCACAAGGAGATGTATAAATTCAGAATAGCTGTTGCAAGTCTTCTTTACTTTTCTCTCTTTCCCCATCAATGGAAATTCTATGTTGTTTCTCTGCAAGGAAAAGATTCATCATTTTCTAAACACATTTGAACAAAATTATCATACATACAATTAAAAAAGAGAAAACAAGAACACCAATTGTATGCTGATTTTTCCTGAATCACATAGCACACAAGAAGCTACATAAATCTGTACACTTCTCCCTAGGTGGGGTGGAACATAGACAGTTGTTATTTATACTGAAATTGTCAGCTTAAGTGAATAGAATTAACATAACAATGTACTGCTAAGACAAATTGAAAATAAGCTAAGTTTCCACTAGAGCATAGAACAGCTAATGTCTCTTTATTCAGTTACTGACTTACAAACATGTTGCTATGCGACTACTATGATCTGAAGATGTTCTGTATGTGAATTGCACTGGTTATTACTCTAAAAAGTGAGGCATTAGACTGCATAAGATACATTCCAATAATTCTGTTTTTGAGGTTTCTCCACATTAGACTTAGCTGTCATGAGCCCTCTTCAATGAGCACAGTACATTGAAAATAAAATAAATTCTTTGAATTCCCCATAGTAATACGTTAAGCATAAATTAAGAAACAAATGAGAAATAGAATACATTATAAAAAAGCACACACCCTACTTCTGCAGCACAGAACATTATTTAACTGAATAAACACTACAGATATACAGTTCATTCCACCTTTTATGGCTCTTCTGAGTTAGTGAAGGTCGTAGAGGCTGCTCTTGGATACTGCCTCTAAAGAGAGTTATAGAAACTTGGCAACACCCACTGATCTTCTTCAGTCAATGATTCTGACTATCACTCACTGACATCATTTTAACAGGTGCTTTTCCAAAACAATGCAAAGTTTCAATGGAACATCGAACAAAGTACTCAACAGTCTCCCTAAGATACACTGAAAATTGTTTAACCCTTTACCTACCATTGGGCCTCAGAAGGCCATCTATAATGTTTAATTTCTTCCCTATAAGTAACTACACATTTTGTTTTAATGAAATTTTATGACTTTTTCTAATTTGTTAAGTTAGTCATAATTTTGGAAAAAAATTTACCTATGGCTTTGTGTTAAAGTGTTGGTACACATTTTCTCCCGGTATATGACTCACTGGCCTGAGCGTTTAGAAGCAATTTTTCAATGAGATGTCCACCTGCACAGTGTCTGTAATGTAATTTGCCATTGTTGACTCACACTGTTATCCTTTCAGTGTTCAACAGTCCTCCTTGTGATAACTGCATACTGATTTTGGTGCATTATTTCAAAACAGCTGCCTGTTCTATAAACTGAAAATACTACGGAGAAGAGGACTATCAGATGAGGAGATAAGGGAATTGTTGGAGCAGTATTTTGATTCTGAAAAGCCACCTGGTGAATGTGAAACTTCCAGTGATGATGATAATGAGGTAGACGTCACTGAAAACTCAAAACTACATGAAAGTTGACTGTTACATAGTTGTCTTCAAATGGGAATGAAATATGGGCAACAGATCCTCAAGTGGGAATTTCTGGTAGGCAGAGCAAAAAGGATGTATTGAAACAAGACCAGGGACCTACAAGTTACTTGATTAGGAATTGTGATAATGAAGAATCTTGATTTCTGCTGTTCTTTTATGTACCTCTCATTTACAAACTGTGTATGTGAACCAACAAGAAAAGTTGAATCATTTACAAGGACTGGGTGGATATAGATATGCATGAAATGAAAAAGATTATTGGTTTCTGATCCTGACTGGAGTCTACAAGTTAAGAAACGAAGATATCAGTCAGGTTTGGAGTGCTGAGAATGGCCAACTGCTGTTCCATGAAATTATGTTTTGCAACTGCTTCCGTGCTTATTCTGTGGGTATTGTACTTTGACAATTCAGCAGCCCGATGTGAACACATGTCAAGCGACAAATTGGAACCAGTCAGAGAAGTTTTTGAGATGAGGGAAATTACCCTAAGGGATACCTACATTCCAGGATGGTGCATGACCGTGGTCACTGTCCATTTCAACACAACATGCCATCAAAACCTGGTAGATAACGGAATAAAGTTATGTATAATTTGTGACAGATTGTGTGTATTCCGGAAAGGAGGAAGGAACCAGAGCTGTGTGACTTGGAGAGAATATTGTGAAAACCCTGGTGATTGAACATGAGAAATCTGGACATAATGTCACTTGTGGTAATATTTGTACGTCTCTTGATTTAACTCTTTATTTGTTATCAAAAGATCTGACACCATCCGAAAAAACAAATGTGAGCTGCCTACTGATTTTATTACACCAACAGGACATGAAGTATACTTTACATTATTTGGTTTTACCAGATGTGATGATAGCCGCTTATGTTCCTGATCAAAAACAAAGTTGTTACCATTCTTAGCTCTCTTCATGATCAACCAAAGGTGTCATCATCCCGAATAAGCAACCTGAAATTATAATGGCATCCAATGCCAAAAACAGTGGCACTGGAACCATGAACCCTAAGATGCAATACTACAGTGTGAAGAGAGAAACAATGAACTGACCATTGGCGGTCTTCTTCAACACGATCAGTGCAAAGTGTAATGGACGCATACCTAATTTGGATAAAGCTGGCTGCAAATAAAAAAAAATGAGACGTCGGACTTTTTTCATCGATTTGGGAAAGCAACTAGCAGGGGTAAAGAAGTAATGAATTCATTAGTAGTGCCAGACCCAGGGAGGGCAGAGAATCCACCAGCTAAGAAAAAGAGAAGATGTGCATATTGTGTAGAGAAGAAAATATAGGAAAGTCAAATAACACTTAATAAGTGCATCACACCAGTATGCCATGAACATTCTTCTATTGTCTACAGGCCTTGCAACAAGAATAAAAGTCACCAGTAAAAGTAAAAAAAAAAATTGTGTTTCTTAACTTTAAATAAACAAAATTATTTTAAAAATATTTATACCTCAAAAGTCGTTCACATCATAAGTAGTCAAAACAGCATCAATTTATGTCAATTTAAACAACGCGAACCTAAGAGGCACGACTGGTAGGCAACACTACACAGATTTTCTGATAAGAAAAGAGTTAACTATATAGTATCTTCAAGAAATAAACAGTGCCTTATTACCGCCTCAGCAGAAAAGATTAATAAAAGTCAAATTTCTTGAACAAACCGTCAAAAAAACTTCATTGTTCTGAAAGGCGATTAACACTCGACTGTCAGAAAGGTGGAAACAAAATCTGAAACTAATAACATATTTTAGCTTTCCATAATTAAGTAAATGAATTTTAATTCACTTGATAGCTGCCAGCCACAGAAATCTCTTTTGTTTTCATTTGACGTGAGAGCAATAAACGAAGAGGAAACAACAAAATCATTTAAACATGGGTCACGTGGAGACTACCACCTCCCCACTACAACTCAGACTGCTCTGTGCATTAGGTCCGGATCTACAATATTTCCGAACCGAGACAATATTAGACAGTGACGCTCCCCCTCCCTCAAGCGTTAGAGGCAGGATGCCAAATATTTAAAAAATCAACTTTTAAAAAAATGTTTGTTTTGTAGCGCACATCTTTCTGAAGAGTCTGATACATAAAACATATATGTTTGAGGGAATGTAAGACATGTTATTATGTTATTTGGTCTTAAGTGTGCTGAAGTGCAGTGCCACGCCTCTTCACACAGCATTCTACCATCGCACGTCTCTGTATTTTGCTCTGTGAAATTCAAACGTGTAATTTTTTGTAATGGGTGCCATCAAACTATATTCAGGCCAGTGGAAATTTAAAATGTCCTATGGTGCCTCTCCTGCCCCAGTTGACCCGTTTCACATCCTGCCCCTCTTAAAATAATGAACTCACAATTAATACTGGATGGGATTATTTGTAACCAGAAGAACAAGAATTCTTTAGAAAATTTGCACTCTTTATTGCCTATTAGCTAATAACTTGCTGTTTTGTGTGACATAAAATTAAATATAGGATACATAAAACCAGTAAAGACAGGAGACAAGCAAGACAGTACACATTTCTTCAATCCTTAAGTCCTAGCATTTTTTTCTCTCTAATCTTGCTACAACTTTACATGGCGTGCTTTCCTTTCTAGGAAAGAATCTATTATCTCATCAAAGTTCATCAATGTTTTGCTACATGAAAACAAGAAATGTCATTGTGTAATACTAGAATAGCTGTTAATACAAATAGTAGCCAAGACTGGCGTGGCTTCTCAATTTTATTACGTGTATTTTGTCACTGTCTGCTAGATAAAATGAAATACGCCTGCCTAATATTCCAGCAATTGTTACACACATCAAATAAACGAGACTGTCATACAGCATGTATTGCACGTAGACTCGTACCCTTTTGTTTGCAGGAAAGTTTATTTCTAGATGCAACGGGGATTCCCCTGGCAGAGACATCACGTACACTATGCACGCATTCAAAAATCAACTTACGATTCATTCAGAAATCAATATACAATTTGACCAAAAATGTTCAAAAAACCAACAGGGATGTGTTCAAAATCATATGAATAATCAATAGACCAGCGTGCACTGGATGCTAGGCGCTTTGTAAAACAAGGTCTTTTTACTCAATAATATGAATTTGCCCCCTCCCCCTCCCTCCCACGAAACTGCTGCCCGGGGCAGAGATACCTCGGTTTTCCCCCGCCCCCTAGTTCCATGCCTGTTGGGCATAGCATCTGGCTGTTTGCTGCTATTGCTTATACAGCTAACTGCCACACTGTCAGAAGCAGGAGAAGGTACCACTCATATGTGACTCAACTGCATATGCGCATAAGCTCGCTCACAACCGCTCGAAAGAATCTAATGTAAACAGTTGTCACATCACATTCATCGGAGGCAATCTGTTGTTATGAAACACTGCATAGTATTCCTAAAGCCTTTGACACATTTTGCTGTTGGCAGACACTTGTATGAGCACTGTGTTTTTTTCTTGTATATGGTGCACTTCCTCTGCAACTTAAGTTTTACTTTCGTTCGTGTTTTACTGCTGCAGTATTATTCTGCAGTTGCGAGATACAGTAATATTCTTTGTTAGAGTATTTGTTCTTACCAATCAAAGTTATAAAAATTTAACTTAAAACTAAAACAAAGAAAAATTCCCAGAATTCTAGAAAATTCCTGGGTATTTTGCGGTTTTCTCCCAGATGAAAAAATTCCTGGGTTTTTCCCTGATCTCCCCGTTGTGCCGGGTCGTATACACCCTAAAATGAAACCATAATATAGGTACGATGCAAGGGAATCTCCATACTAAACACAACATTAGTTAATGTTGAATGAACAACCTAAAAACCGTTACCGACAGGGCATGTGCATCCACTGAACTCTACACAACTGGAAAATTCAAAATCTGCAAGAAAGCTAACAATGGCCTGCTCCAAGCCAAAACATAGAAATTTTGAAGAAATGGAGCTTATTACAGATGTATAAGATCATCCAGTTTTTGGGCTTATTTTCAAAGGAAAAAAGTGCGACTCATATGCCAGCAAACACAGTAAATGTACATTTTGCTCTCAATAGTGCTTAGCATTACACATATTGTACATTGCATTACTTTATTATTTTACAACTAGAAAGATAAGAATTGCTGTTTGAGTTTAAATGCTTCTTTTTTAACAAAAAGGTAAAAGTAACAAATGCAAAAAAGTAATAAAACATCATGTTTTGGGCATTAATGGGTTAAGATATACATAATACTAAGTTTTACCACCAGGCATTAACACCTGAAAACTCAAATTTGTCACTTCAGCTTAGAGAATAGTTAGTAGTTGACATGTCCATCAAAATAAGAGCATTTGTGGATTACTTCTGTTCATTGATAACAACTCTTCTGCCATCTGGTTTCTTTAAAATTACTTGAATATGCTGTTTTGAACCAAGACACCAACTGATCAGAATACTTGAAGACGGAAATGAAATTATTCAGTATTCCTCTTTAGATGCCTCTGACAATTCACCGCTATCTGTCTAGTTCTTAAATGATAAGATTTCCAGTAAAAGACAGATACCAAAAGCACTGAAATTTTCGATATGTTGTCATTCATTACAGCTAAAATATTTTCCAAGCTACAAAAATGCATTCAGGAATAGGCCTATATAATGTTGTGAGTAACTTTTCTCACTCACGACAAGAGTAAAATATCTTTTTTTCAAGAAGTCAGAATGAAGAGCACCCTCACATTAATGTCACAAACACGTTGATGCCCAATATTTTTGCCGTGATTCTAAAAAGGAAATATCGACAAAGTTGTTTATCATGTATTTAATTTATTCTTTTCTCTTATGCAACATTAGACTCCAAAACTGATGCTAATGATTACACGACAATGCTGAATAAACAAAATGCCGTGTGGTGTAAGGAGAGTCCATGCTGGAATAGCCCACCTTAAACAATAGAAAGGTAGCCTAGGGCACTAAATGCACACAGACCAACAAATGGAACTTATGTAAGTGCTTTGGCCAATCGACTGACAATTTCTTGTCAGGCGGTCATTTTCCCCCTCCCACATGCCCACACATCACCGCTTCACCCAACTAGTTATGCCATGTGTAGAACTAGAGTGTCCTCTTTTGTCACTTCACTGGAGGTGTTTGTGAGACACATTGTGTGAGGAATATAGCAGTAGAGATGCAAGAAACGATGTTGTTTAATTTTTTAACAAATCCATGGCACACAGAGACAGCAAAAGACATATAGAAGTCCATCAACCTACTATATTTTTGTTTTTAAGTTTTATTTCTAATACTTTTCACAAATGAAATGTTGTTGTTGTCTTCAGTCCTGAGACTGGTTTGATGCAGCTCTCCATGCTACTCTATCCTGTGCAAGCTTCTTCATCTCCCAGTACCTACTGCAACCTACATCCTTTTGAATCTGATTAGTGTATTCATCTCTTGGTCTCCCTCTACGATTTTTACCCTCCACGCTGCCCTCCAATACTAAATTGGTGATCCCTTGATGCCTCAGAACATGTCCTACCAACCAATCCCTTCTTCTGGTCAAGTTGTGCCACAAACTACTCTTCTGCCCAATCCTAATCAATACTTCCTCATTAGTTATGTGATCTACCCATCTAATCTTCAGCATTCTTCTGTAGCACCACATTTCGAAAGCTTCTATTCTCTTCTTGTCTAAACTATTTATTGTCCATGTTTCAGTTCCATACATGGCTACACTCCATAAAATACTTTCAGAAACGAATTACTGACACTTAAATCAATACTCGATGTTAACAAATTTCTCTTCTTCAGAAACGCTTTCCTTGCCATTGCCAGTCTACTTCGATCATCATCAGTTATTTTGCTCCCCAAATAGCAAAACTCCTTTACTACTTTAAGTGTCTCATTTCCTAATCTAATTCCCTCAGCATCACCCGACTTAATTCGACTACATTCCATTATTCTCGTTTTGCTTTTGTTGATGTTCATCTTATATCCTCCTTTCAAGACACTGTCCATTCCATTCAACTGCTCTTCCAAGTCCTTTGCTGTCTCTGACAGAATTACAATGTCATCAGCGAACCTCAAAGTTTTTACTTCTTCTCCATGGATTTTAATACCTACTCCAAATTTTTCTTTTGTTTCCTTTACTGCTTGTTCAATATACAGATTGAATAACATCGGGGAGAGGCTGCAACCCTGTCTTACTCCCTTCCCAACCACTGCTACCCTTTCATGTCCCTCAACTCGTAACTGCCATCTGGTTTCCGTACAAATTGTAAATAGCCTTTCGCTCCCTGTATTTTACACCTGCCACCTTTAGAATTTAAAAGAAGAGTATTCCAGTCAACAGTGTCAAAAGCTTTCTCTAAGTCTACAAATGCTAGAAATGTAGGTTCGCCTTTCCTTAATCTAGCTTCTAGGATAAGTCGTAAGGTCAGTATTGCCTCACATGTTCCAGTATTTCTACGGAATCCAAACTGATCTTCCCCGAGGTCGGCTTCTACTAGTTTTCCATTCGTCTGTAAAGAATTCGAGTTAGTATTTTGCAGCTGTGGCTTATTAAACTGATAGTTCGGTAATTTTCACATCTGTCAACACCTGCTTTCTTTGGGATTGGAATTATTACATTCTTCTTGAAGTCTGAGGGTATTTCGCCTGTTTCATACATCTTGCTCACCAGATGGTACAGTTTCGTCAGGACTGGCTCTCCCAAGGCCGTCAGTAGTTCGAATGGAATGTTGTCTACTCCGGGGGCCTTGTTTCGACTCAGGTCTTTCAGTGTTCACAAATGAAACATAAAGGTCAAAACAGAGACAGATTAGGTTTTAGTTTTATCAGAAATGAAAAAAACTGAAATACAGACAGAATACACTTACGATTTCATTTCCAACACACATTGTACATGAAATGTAAAAACCAAAGTTAAAGAGTTTTTATTCATAAAACACACTTGCTTCACTGTTAGAAGTCTTAATAAACTTTGCCTATACCATATCTTCTGCTTTGAAGAACAAACCATAGAATTTTATTTTTACAGTCAGGGCCACTTTAAGCCCCCAGTAACACAAGCTACCGATTGGTGTGCCAAGCTGAGAGGGGAGAGGGACACCAGAGGTACTCCTAGGGCAAGATTTGTGCACAGGGTGTATCATAATTGGTAATGAAAATGACCCATTTCCACAGTCATCAGATGTAGATTTATTTATAAAGGTCGTACCAAGAGCCTAAGGAACAGCAACTAATATCTGAGGCAGGAAGGCAAGGGATGGGGTAACGGTGGGGAGGGGTGTGGGAGGTGGGGTGGAGTGTGGGATGTAGGGGAGGGGGGGGGGGGGGTAGTGTTCGTGTAGAAAATTGGTGACCTGGTTGCCAGATGATATGCTGCTTGCATGAAAAAATGTTCTCAGACCGACCCTGTTTATAGGTCTAACAGTTGCTAAATGCTGCATTTTCTACGTATCTGGTGCTGTATTCATTAGATGATGAGTGGCATCAGTATTTGTAGTCTTTCAGCTTCTAAATTGAAATGAGTTTCTTAAATATACAGAAGGTATCTTTTATACCACGTACAAAAATAAATTAATAAAGTTTATGTGAATATAATTTGTTTTATTTCGTTTTCTTTAAACTACAATGCTGTAGTTCCTCGGGCACTATAAATCACGCTGCAGGTTTCAGGAATCATTTTAAATAATAATTATAGGGCTACAACTACAATGAATTTGAGGTCTTAGGAACTTCTGCCAGCATCTAGAAACCATAATGTAGTTAAGAGCCTCTCTTTGCAGTTTGCAGCCTCTCTTATGACAATTCCTTTTTGTTAAGAATAATTTCATGACTTTCAACAGCTCTGAAAAGTATGTTTCATCCATTCTTAGAAAACTGTTAAAACTATTGGCTTCCAGCTCCTCAAGTAAAAGGGCAAGGATGAATTTGTTTCTTTGTCCACAGCTTTCTCTTGGCCTTGTTACCTCTAAAACAGTTTCCTTTCTGTTCTAACATAACCTCAGTGAATTTACTATAAAGAATTTACAACTAGCAAGAGAAACAGGATAGCACTATAACTGACTGAAGTTGGTCGGGATTTATGTAGGCTGCACACAAATCCCTCCACTCAGTCAGTGTGTGTATGTAGGGCCTTTAATACACTCGGGCAGTGTGGAGGGGAACTGAACACAATAACAAAAGAAAGCATTTGCTGTACACCACCATTAATTCATTTTGTCACGTTTTTTGCCAAAGACCCTCAGTCTGCTACTTCTTGGGCAATTTGACAATTCCAAATACAATGACTCACTGCATGATACCACTGCCTTTGTTGAAATTTATGTTGCTATGCAGTTCAGCTGTTAAGTGATATTGCTCAAATTTACTAGTCTTTAGGGGTGATGATGACTGATTATGTTTCCACTAGGTGGATCCCTTAATGAAAATGTTTAACACTCTTAGATAACCAACAAATCTGCTTTTTCTTTCTGTATATAAACAGGCAACAACTTTGAAAATCTCTCCTGGAATATTTGGGAATTGAGAAAAACATTTTCATGACTTAGAAATGACTAACTAACTAACTTCATTTGTCATTTTAGCTGAAAACAAATTAGGAGATGAGTAGGCCCTTTAATTATGTTGGACTACATGCTCTTCAGTGGTCCACTTGATCTACTGGGTTTCGGCTGGTCCTGGCTGAGGTTCGAGTCCTCCCTCGGGCACGGGTGTGTGTGTTTGTCCTTAGGATAATTTAGGTTAAGTAGTGTGTAAGCTTAGGGACTGATGATCTTAGCAGTTAACTCCCATAAGATTTCACACAGATTTCAACATTTTTTCTACTGGGTTTATTTTTCTGGGAATTAGTAAGTATCATTTTGTTCCCAATTCCTCTTACTCTTATCCACTAATAACTGTTTTTAATATCACGCTGTCGAATTGTTGTAGAACCTTTTCTTCAACCCTCCCCCTTCCTTATTTTGTGTGTGTGTGTGTGTGTTTCACCATAAATTCAGAATTTTAGACCATAGATACGAACCTTAATAACATCCTCTTCCATGCTTTTTATTATGTTCTCAAAATCTTTTGAATCATAATCTTCAACTCTGATTTGAGAAGAACAAGCATTTACAAAGAACTGTATTGTGACTTGCAGTCCCGTGGCGGTATCGCTCTTGTAGCATTTTATTATTTCATCCACAAGGGCCTAGTAAACAGATAATTAAATCATTACAAAAGAATGATAAATTTAATAGGTGACTACAGCACATGCCCATATAATGGTGGATGTGAAAACTGCAATACTATTCAGTACTACAGGATGATAATGTCACATATATTGAAAACAAATAATGGAAGTAAACAACATGTGGCATCACTGTGATGACATTCACACATCTAAAATATTACTACATGATCATGTTAATTTCAGTCAGCATAAACAATTACCAAAGCACATACTGTTTATAGGAGTTTTAGTACTATTCATAAACTAGGCAGAAAAGAAGAGGACCACCACAAAATATCAGGTAACACAGGAGATGAAATGAGAAAATATAAAAGTACAGCAAGGAAACCAGATAAAATGGAACATGGGTACCTAAAATTTGAGACTGGCAGGAAGTGCAAACTGTCAAATAAAGAATAGCTACAGCAAAATGCAAAGCTGTAGATGTTTGCGTGACTACAGATAAATATGATGCCACACAACTGAAAAGTAAAGAAATGTTTGGAGGAAAGAAGCTATGTGAAGATCACGAGTCCAGATGGAAACAAAATAACAAGCAAAGCAAAGATACAAATGAGGAAGGAATATACTGATGTACTACATAAACATGAGACTGTTAATGACAATATTGTGGAAAGAAATGAGGAAGCGAATTAAGATGAGATGTGTGATACAACGCTGCAGGAACAATCTGAAAAGGCTCTTGAAGACTTATTTTCAACAAACGGTACTGTATGGAACACAGACCCACTGTTTCATATAATAAAAATTATAAGGGACCGATGGCCTTTGTAGTCTGGTCCCTTCAACCTCAAAAACCAACCAACCAGTAAAAATTATAACAGTGTACAAGCAGTTCATAACACTTTTTTTTACCCACATAATGATCCACAAAACCATGTTATAAATTTGTTTTTCAAATGTGAAATTATGAAATGCTCAATTATAAATTCTCAGATGGAGGATCTTTCTGAAAATAATTGCCTTGTCTTAAGGTACAAACTAAAATTTAATTTTATCTATTTGTAGACAGCACTCAAAAATAACTATGCTATTATGAATGTCCCCCCATGAACCATGTACCTAGCCACTGGTGGGGAGGCTTGTGTGCCTCAGCAATACAGACGTCCGTACCATAGGTGCAACCACAATGGAAGGGTATCTGTTGAGAGGCCAGACAAGCATGTGGTTCCCGAAGAGGGGCAGCAACCTTTTCCGTAGTTGCAGGGGCAACAGTCTGGATGACCGACTGATCTGGCCTTGTAACATCAACCAAAACGGCCTTGCTGTGCTGTACTGCAAACAGCTGATAGCAAGGGGAAACTACAGCTGTATTTTTTCCCAAGGGCATGCAGCTTTACTGTATAGTTAAAAGATGATGATGTCCTCTTGGGTAAAATATTCCGGCCAGGTAAAATAGTCCCCCATTCAGATCTCCGGGCGGGGACTTCTCAGGAGGATGTCATGATCAGGAGAAAAAACAATGGCCTTCTACAGATCGGAGCATGGAATGTCAGATCCCTTAATTGGGCAGCTAGGTTAGAAAATTTAAAAAGGGAAATAGATAGGTTACATTTAGGTATAGTGGTAATTAATGGAGTTCAGTGGCAGGACGAACAAGACATCTGGTCAGGTGATACAGAGTTATAAATATAAAATCAACTGGGGTAATACTGGGGTTGGTTTAATAATCAATAAAAAAGCCCACACCTACCAAAGCAGTACAAGTTTATATGCCAACTAGCTCCGCAGATGACAAAGAGATTTAAGAAATGCATGATGATGCCATAAAAGAAATTGTTCAGATAGTTAAAGGAGATGAAAATTTAATCGTAATGGGGGCCTGGAATTCGATAGTAGGAAAAGAAGAAAAGGAAAAGTTGTAGGTGAATATGGACTATTGTGAAAGGAATGAAAGAGGAAGTCACCTGGTAGAATTTTGCACAGAGCATAACTTAATCATAGCTAACACTTGGTTTAAGAATCATCAAAGAAGGTTGTATACGTGCAAGAGGCCTGGAGGCAATAGAAGGTTTCAGATAGATAACAGTAAGACAGAGATTTAGGAACTAGGTTTTCAATTGTAAGAAATTTCCAGGGGCAGATGTGGATTCTGACCACAATTTGATTAAAACTGAAAGAACCAGAGTTTGTACAGAGTTTCAGAGAGAGAATTAGGGAACAATTGACAAGAACAGGGGAAAGAAATAAAGTAGAGGAAGAATGGGTAGCTTCGAGAGATGGGTCATTCCATGTCAAATTAACACACTTTAAATAAAAATTTTACCTCGCCCTCTTAGATTTTGCTGAAAGTTGGTATACTTATAGTGGGTGCTGAAACTAAGAAAAATACCAAATTTCAATTTTTTACCTCAAACCATTCCTGAAATATGGTCAGGTAAACTTTTCAAAAACTGTCCAAAAATGTGTGAATGGACTTTTTTTAAATTGCCCTAGGAGCTGCCCTAATTGAGCTAAAGAACTGGGAAAGGTGTCATTTTGAGGCATTTTTCATACTCTTTCCAGTGATAGACAAAAAATATAGCTTCTAATTAATAACCTTTTTCAAAATAGTAATTAATATTTTGATTTAATTTTTTTACAAAAAGTACATAATTGAAAATTTTCAAAATATTTCCATAACTACTTCATACCGTTGTAAATCACATGGCAAAATACAAATGTGGGATGATGATGGGTTCATTGTTAAAAAAAAATTATTCCAGACTCTTGTGTTTCACTAACGGCCCTAGTTTGACCGAACTGACCTTTAAGGTAGTACGTCAGTAGAGGACCGCATACATAGGGATACCAAGTGGTGCCAAGATTTGTGATAAATGTAGAAGAGGTGCAACCAAATTGAAAAATACACCAGAGCCCATCAGTGATGAAAGTGTTGAAGAAGAAACTTCTGTATCAGAGATAATCAATCACCTGAGACCAAGACCCTGACTTCACTCCAACTGCAGTAGCTGTTAAAACATTTAACACAACACTTCAAGAACTAGGTTAGTCCCCAATTGACAAGAGAAAACTAACATCTAGGCATTACGCCAAATCAAAAGTGAAGAAAATCTCATCAATGACACGTAAACTTTTTGTTGCTCCTGAAACTTCTTCGCCAGATACTGATACTGATGGATCCGTTCTTGAAAATCTTAAAAGAAACTTTAAAAATTCTATAAGTAGAGCAAAAAAACTAATGATTCTTACAAGTTTACCTGAAAAGTGGAGTGTCAAGAAAATAATGACGGAATGTAATGCTCCTAATTACATTGTTCGGCAGTCCAAAAAAATTTTGGAAGAGAAAGGATTCATGGAAGGTCCAAACCCAAAACCAGGGAAGTGTTTACCAACAGAAACTGTCAAAACTGTACACTCATTTTATGAAAATGATGAAGTTAGCAGGGCAATGCCAGGTATTAAAGATTGTGTGACAATTACAGAAACACGTGGAAATAAAACAAAAATATAAAAAAAAACTTATTTTGTGTAAACTTAAAGAAGCTTAAAATAGAAAGAAACTTCCACATGGGAAAAATATATTAAAAACAAAGATTCCAAGACTTACCTAGCGGGAAAGCACCGGCAGACAGGCACAATGAACAAAACACACAAACACACACACAGAATTACAAGCTTTCGCAACCGATGATTGCTTCTTCAGGAAAGAGGGAAGGAGAGGGAAAGACGAAAGGATGTGGGTTTTAAGGGACACACACACACACACACACACACACACACACACACACACACACACACACACACACACACACACACACACACACACCCTGTCCTTTTTTTCCCCCTAAGGGAAGTCTTTCCGCTCCCCCGGGATTGGAATGGCTCCTTACCCTCTCCCTTAAAACCCACATTCTTTCGTCTTTCCTCTCCTTCCCTCTTTCCTGAAGAAGCAACCATCGGTTGCGAAAGCTAGTAATTCTGTGTGTGTGTGTTTGTGTGTTTTGTTCATTGTGCCTGTCTGCCGGCGCTTTCCCGCTTGGTAAGTCTTAAAGAAGCTTACACGCATTTTAAAGACAAGTTTCCTAACATAAAAATAGGTTTCTCTAAATTTGCGGGGTTGAGAGCAAAACATTGTGTACTAGCTGGCCGGAGTGGCACACACACTTTCTGCGTGTGCACAACTCACCAAAACATAAAATTAAAGATAGAAAATGCCAAACTAAATACAGTAACAAACAGCAGCTTAAACAATTATAAGCAGTGCATTGCAAAAATGCTTTGCAACCCATCATCAGTTGATTGCAACATGGGAAACTGTGAATACTGCCCAGGAGAAACTGTCATACTTAAAATTTTAAAAGACTCTTTTCATGAAAACTTAATTGAACAAGTTCAGTTCCGACAGTGGATGTCAGTTGACCGATGTAATCTGGAAATTGTTCAGAAAACTTCTGAAGAATTCATAGATTTATTTTGCAGTAAGATGTCAACTTTGATTCGGCATGACTTCATTGCCAAGCAACAACGAACATTCCTTAACTCCACAAGAGAAAACCTTATGGAATCTGAATTTGTTGTCATATGTGATTTTTCAGAAAATTATAGTATATTTCTACAGGATGAAGCTCAGAGTTTCCACTGGACAAGACAACAGATTACCATTCATCCTTTTGTTATATATTACAAACAGGAAGACAAAATTGAGCATATGAGCTTTGTCATTGTTTCTGATTGCCTGGAGCACAATACAACTGTGGTTTACTCCTTTCAAAGAAGCTGACTTCATATCTAACAATAAATTTCAAAAGATTCAAAAAAAGATATACTATTATTCTGACGGTTCTGCCGCTCAGTATAAAAATAAGAAAAACTTCCTGAACCTTTGCCTTCATGAGGAAGACTTCAACATAAAAGCTGAGTGGCACTTTTCAGCCACAGAACATGGGAAAGGGCCTTGTGATGGAGTAGAGGGTTCAGTAAAGAGACTGGCAGCACGTGCAAGTGTGCAAAGGCCATACCAAAATCAGATCCAAACCGCACGAGATCTATTTGAGTGGGCAGTAGATAATATCACAAATGTTGGTTTTGCATATTCCACTCAAGAAGACTACGCCGCTTCAGAAATATTCTTATTTTATATTTTAAAGAAATTCCTGTTTGTTAAAGGTCAATTTCATCAAACTAGGGCGTTAGTGAAAAACAAGAGACCGGAATGATTTTTTTTAACAATGAATCCATTATCATCCCAGATTTACATTTTGCCATGTGATTTACAACAGTGTGAAGTAGTTATGGAAATATTTTGAAAATTTTAAATTATGTACTTTTTGTAAAAAAATTAAATCAAAGTATTAATTACCATTTTGAAAAAGGTTATTAATTAGAAGCTATATTTTTTGTCTAAAGAGCATGAAAAATGTTTCAAAATGACACCTTTCCCAGTTCTCTAGCTCAATTAGGGCAGCTCCTAGGCCAATTTTAAAAAAGTCCGTTCACACATTTTTGACTCGTTTTTGAAAAGTTTACATAGCCATATTTCAGGAATGGTTTGAGATAAAAAATTGAAATTCAGTATTTTTCTTAGTCTCAGTGCCCACTATAAGTATACCAACTTTCAGCAAAATCTAAGAGGGTGAGGTAAAACAGATGTGTTGATTTGACATGGAATGACTCAGATGAAATAGTGAAGACAGCAGAGAATCAAGTAAGTAAAACAGTGAGGTCTAGTAGAAATCCTTGGGTAACAGAAGAGATATTGACTTTAATTTATGAAAGAAGAAAATATAAAAATGCAGTAAATGAAGCAGGCAAAAAGGAATTCAAATGTCTCAAAAATGAGATCGACAGGAAGTGCAAAATGGCTAAAGGACAAATGCATGAATATAGAGGTATATGTCACTAAGAGTAAGATAGATACTGCCTACACAAAAATCAAGATCTTTGGAGAAAAGATAACCACCTCTATGAATATCAATAGCACGGAGCTTGCAACGCATTGCAAAACTCTACTATCTGGTGACTAAGATGTATGAGACCGTCGAACTACCCTCAGACTTCAAGAAGAATACAATAATTCCAATCCAAAAGCACGTGCTGAAAGGTGTAAAAATAGCCAAAGTTTCAGTTAAATAAGTCATGGCTGCAAAATACTAACACAAATTCTTTACAGATGAATGGAAAAACTGGTAGAAGCCGACCTTGTGGAAGATCAGTTCGGATTCCATAAAAATGTTGGAAAAAGTGAGGCAATACTGACCCTACGATTTATCTTAGAAGATAGATTAAGGAAAGGCAAACCTACGTTTCTAACATTTGTAGAGTTAAAGAAAGTTTTACACAATGTTGACTGGAATACGTTATTTCAAATTCTGAAGGCGGCAGGGGTAAAACACAGGGAGTGAAAGGCTATTTGTACAAAAACCAGATGGCAGATATAAGAGTTGAGGGGCATGAAAGGGAAGCAGTAGTTGCAAAGGGAGTGAGACAGGGTTTAGCCTATCCCCGATGTTACTTACTCTGTATATTAAGCAAGCAGTAAAGGAAACAAAAGAAAAATTTGGAGTAGGAATTAAAATCCAGGGAGAAGAAATAAAAACTTTGAGGTTTGCCAACGAAATTGTAATTCTGTCAGAGACAGGAAATAAATCGGAAAAGCAGTTGAACAGAATAGACAGTGTCTTGAAAGGAGGGATATAAGGTGAACATCAAAAAGAGTAAAACGAGGATAATGGAATGTAGTTGAATTAAATCAAGTGATGATGAAATTAGATTAGGAAATGTGACACTTGTGTGGAAATGAGTAGTAGATGAGTTTTGCTACTTGGGTAGCAAATAACTGATGATGGTCAAAGTAGAGATGATATAAAATGTAGACTGGCTATGGCAGGGAAAGCGTTTCTGAAGAAGAGAAATTTGTTAACATTGAGTATAGATTTAAGTGTCAGGAAGTCCTTTCTGAAAGTTTTTGTATGGAGTGTAGCCATGTATGGAAGTGATACATGAACAATACATAGAAGGGAAGAGAATCTTTCAAAAAGTGGTGCTACAGAAGAATGCTGAAGATTAGATGGGTTGATCATGTGACTAATGAGGAGGTACCGAGCAGAATTGGGGTGAAAAGGAATTTGTGGCAGAACTTGACTACAAGAAGGCATCGGCTGACAGGACACATTCTGAGGCATCAAGGAATCGCCAGTCCAGTACTGGAGAGAAGTGTGGAGGATAACAATCATAGAGGGAGACCAAGAGATGAATATACTAAGCAGATTCCGAAGGATGTAGGTTGCGGTAGTTACTCAGAGATGAAGAAGCTTGCGCAGGATAGAGTAGCATGGAGAGCTGCATCAAACCAGTCTCTGGACTGAAGACCACAACTACGACATTATGAATGTATAAAAAAGAAAAGAAAATCCTTGATCAGGTTACTTCATTGTAATTACAATTTTTTTTTTACCTACTTGAAAACTACCAAAAGAAGTGAAGGGAACAGAAGAATCAAATATAACTACACATAGAATGTCACGAAGTAAGGTGGAAGGAGGCTTCCTGAAGTGTTTTGTTTAGGATAAATTAATATCCAAACTTTGGAAAATATTTGATATGCCATTTTTTTCACCACTTTGAGTGACAATAGGAACCAAACCATACAACTTTAGTTTTTGCAATTTAAGTTCATTACTGTACCACACTCAGCAAAGAGTCGAAGCAGCAAGTCAACGGAAGACACCTCTTAACTACTAGGATTTGTAATCTTTAGTCAAATTACAAAATTTTTGGAGTGTTGCTAATGGCTTTTTGATCAGCCTCATCACTTAAATGAGTGTAGCACCTACAGTGTTGCATATTGAAAGCTGAAAGTTCATGGAATTATGTTTGGTAATTTAAGCAAAAGCTGAAATGCTAAGGTGAGGGGCAAAAAGAGGAGGGTGCACAACATCAGTTGGCAAGAAACGACTGAAATACAATATTCATGGGATAAACAATATGTACTGCCCTCTACAGAATCTAAGTGTATGATAAAAGGAGCAAACACACAGCTATAAAACTCTTACCTAATTTGCATAAGGAAATAACTGACTGACAGCACACACTTTTAAACGTAGATCAAAATTGTTTCTCCTTAACTACTTATTTCTTATCATAAGCAAATTCTTGAACAGGGATAGTGGTAAATTGTAAAAGACCAGCATGTAGCCATACATTGCAATCATTTGTTCGACCGACACATTACATGTCACAATGTTTACTGTTTGTTAAAAGTGTAAGGATATGATAAATTGCTATTCCCCCAAAAAATTGCGTAACTTTAAGTTACAAACAGTCAACATTATCTGCCTTCAAGAATCTGAGAGTTGACTGCTCTAGAAAACGTTTACAGAGTGTAATGCAAAGGGAGAAGTTAACAGAAAAAGATAATTCTCTAATTCATAACAATGGACATACTGCAATTATTCTGTTCAGTTGTGTAATAAGTTCTTTCAATGTAACAAACAACATTTATGTCATGCAAATACAATGTGAGGAAAAGAACCTTAAAGAAGAAGATTAAAGGATATCCTGCTGAATGGTTAAACTGGAGGTAATCTCTCAATAGCTGTAACTCAAACTCGGTATTACAAACGACACACAAGTCATCATAGAGTTCTTACACACTATATCTAGAAATAACAGGTATTCTGAAACAGAACAAATCTTCACTGATATTCTTTTAAGTTATAATGGCAAGAAGGCTGTTAAATGGAATGATACAACATCACTCATAAAATATGAATAATATTGTTTGATTATTAATACACGAAGAGTACAACAAAAATAGTGAAAGTTACAAGTAATGTAAATTCACCAAAATTATTTGTGCAGTTTCATGCAATAAATAAAATGTGCTAGCCTCTTACAGCATGCGATATTTGAAGGAGTTTGTGGATAAATATGATGAAGTATGTTAAATATATTATTGTCACTAACATGGAGTAAGAAGGGGAAAAAATATACTGTTCCACTATAATAGTTGCACAAAAACATTGACTTAACTGCAGTGCGAAACTGTAGTTTCGTAATCTCACCTTAACTTGTTTCTTTTCCATTATTCTTCTGAACTGACTGGAAGCCTTTCTGCTCAGATTCCTAAATTAACAAGTAGAAAATCGTTTCGTTCAACACGTCCGACAACAATGCAAACTGTCGCATAAAACATTACGCGATTAAACGTTGTTACAAAAAACTGCTCGCAACCTTACTACCTATGATCCTGTAAAATAAGGAAACAGAAGTGCTCAAACAGTACGAATACGATTAAAAGTAATCCAATGTCAGAGCGTAAATGTATTCTGCCTCTGTCTTCCAAGTGCACTGATCGCTTTGGGTCTGACGAAACAGCATTGCCGTCAGTCACATTATTAAAATAACAAATATATCTTTTCGAATAAAACAGTAAATTGCTCGTATTAGAAAATTTCTTCTCTTGGAGTGCACTTACAACATAACAATACGCACACATTCGCAGTTAAGTTGAAATCCCGCGTCGCGTATAATTGTTTCATAGTTGTTCAACGCAGGTGTCTATCACAGGCATGTCTGTGGTATCAACATAAGCGAGATAGTACACTGACGACGGAACTAATTATATGCACTGCAATCTTAAGTGCTTAATCATCAGATTATTTTTTTATATTATCGCTTTGTTTGCAAATATTGCAATTTCCAAGAAACGGTGCACATTTAAGTTGTGGTCTCGCTGCAAGCGATATATATCGAACGCTCGACTCTCGAAGTGGGAAATAGGAAAGCTGTTTTCTGCTTTGACAACGGTAGGCCGCGTGAGAGTAGTAGAAGTCGAATGGCCATCCTGAATTCTCTTACGTGGAAGCGGTTGGTAACTGCATTCATTGTGACTCCGAAAATTCTATAACGCTGTCGAAGATTACAGTGAAAGTTAATTTTTATTTCCAGCTCGTATATAAAAAATGTCGGAAGGGAAGTTTTAAAACAAAGAATACGTGGTTTGACAGAATAAAATTAGGTGTTAACTAGAGCACCATACTCGTTGCTGGCTGGATACAAAGGGAGGTGTGTTGTGTTAATGTTACTAATGATCGTGTCGCCAATGATGTCAAAATAAAATTGTAGAAGTAGATGAATCTCACATCGCCAGCATGAAGTATGGAAGAGGACGATTACTTCAGAATGAAACAGAAGTTTTCTAGGCTTTTGGCGGAATCGAGCAGAGTCGATAAAGTGCTTCATTTTTCGCGTTTATTCCAGGAGAAAGAAAACGTTAGCACCTCACATTAAGGAGACATCGTATGTCGTACAAAGCCAATGTTAAATTATCAAATTTTGTCACCCATTATCATGGAAACTTTTTAAGACACTAACATAAAAATTTTCACCACCTTTCTAGATACACTGAACTAGAATTACTACTAAAATTGTATTGTGGGGCATTGTCTATTTTTTTTTTCAAACAGTCAATTTTTTGAGAGAATTTTGTAGCGAAATAAATGAACGTAAAAACAAAACATCTCAGGATATTCTAGTTCCATATGTGTTGAATCTCATACTTGGCATGCTGTGAAAATTTCATATCCCTGCCGTTAGTACTTTTCTAGAAAACGGGTCTTTTATTGCAAAAAATGTAATTCAGAGATGTTGAGGTTTGAAACTTTTTTTATTACTAATTCTTATACAGACTCTTACATTTCTGCTTCTTTTATGTACTAAATTGTCCTGGACCACAGACTGTGTCTTCTTCAGTGCCACAACAGCCCAGTGCTTGCACCTTCCTTTTCTTTCTTGCTTCTTTTGTCATTTGCAGAGCAGCTAATTCTGTTTCACATACATGAAGCACATCCAGTGCCCGCCATCCTTTAGTTGTGTTCTGTCTAAATCTTACCCCTAGCTACTCCCGAACCTTCAGTCTTTCATAGTTCCTACCATTAAAAGTTATTACAGCATCAGACAGTGCTAACTTTAGGTTCATAAGGCCAACAAATACATTTTTATGCACGTGGCACCACACAACATTATTGAAGGACTCGTTCACATTGTGGGTCTTCCCATATAAACACTTGTTTAGTAGCTCAGGATTTTACAGATCTCTGTAAATGGGTTTGACTGCTTCCATTACTGCCAAAAGAAGATAATGTTTATGTGTAAATTCATACAGGTGCCAGAAAATTTAGCTTGGCTATATTTACACCAAGTTTTTGGTGGAGGTGGACACAAAGCATTACATGGATTTTCATCAGTTGATATTCGATGAAAGAAAGTGCTCCACACAGCTCTTTTCATCTTCTCTAAATTACCACAGTTATTTCTAATGGCCTTCGTATAATATTCATGTAATTCATCAATTACTTGGAAGTAATTACTGAGAAATAATAATAATCCAAAACTTTTCCAGTGTCAATTCTTATTGCACGTGTAAAACCATTTTTAGACCTAAACCTACGCTTTTGCCAGGATAAGTCCACAGAAATACTGATGTCTGTGTCACCCTCATTTTGTTCAACAGCTTCTGATGTAGCAGCAACCATTGAATCTTCTGATATGACTGCTCAACTGTGGCAGTATATGCGTAGCTGCGAAATTTGACAGTCACATGTCAACATTCAAAATACTATTTGAAGGTTCACAATTGTCTGACTTTAATGTATTATATACCAAAATGACCAGGAAAGTACATTATGGAGTATAAAACGGAAAATAGTAAATTTCAACGAATTTCACGTACAATGTCCTCTTAAATATTTCATTTTACCAGCTACAAGAGAGATCATATATGGTGACCAATCATAGGAAACACTGAAAAACATGGGAACTGATTAAGACCTCTTCAGTCATTCACTAGAATTTGTATCATCTGACGATCCACCAGTACACACATAGAACATTGAGCTTCTCTAAACATAAAATCCTCCGGAACAGGCCATGAAGGCCCAACGATACTGACTGGCCGCCGTGTTATCTTCAGCCCATAGGCCTCACTGGATGCGGATATGGAGGGGCATGTGGTCAACACACAGCTCTGCCAGCCGTATGTCAGTTTTCGAGACCGGAGCAGCTACTACTCAATAAAGTAGCTCATCAGTTTGCCTCACAAGGGCCGAGTAAACCCCGCTTGCCAACAGCGCTCGGCAGACCGGATGGTCACCCATTCAAGTGTAGCCCAGCCCTACAGTGCTTAACTTCGGCAATCTGATGGGAACCAGTGTTAACACTGTGGCAAGGCCATTGGCATTTAGCTTCTCGTG
Source organism: Schistocerca gregaria (assembly GCF_023897955.1). Classification (NCBI taxonomy): domain Eukaryota; kingdom Metazoa; phylum Arthropoda; class Insecta; order Orthoptera; family Acrididae; genus Schistocerca; species Schistocerca gregaria. Next base: position 184,998,213 of record NC_064925.1, on the reverse strand, counting down.
CAGTCACTTTAATTGTCTGTCAAGGAAGAGGGGAGACACTGGGATCGAGCGAACTGTGCGTATTTCAGTTTTCATATTTTCGTAACTGACAAATCTTTCTCCTGTGAGACTCGGCCAATTTTCGTAAAAGACGTGTCAAAAGTATATACTGGTTAGGGGAAAAAATAATGCTGCCCATTGCCTACAACCCCCCCCCCCCCAAACACACACACACACACACACACACACACACACACACACACACACACACACACACACTCTCTCTCTCTCTCTCTCTCTCTCTCTCTCTCTCTCTCTCTCTCTCTCTCTCTCTCTCTCTGTGACGATATATAACGTAAGTGCTTTGTTCATTTCTGTTCATTTCTTTAATTAATTCCCATCAATGAAAAAAGTGCTTTCACTCTCGCGCTTTTAATGAATTTCTGTTTCCAACACTGTCGTCTTTGGTCATCGCTCTTGTTAACATATCGAGAGTCGACCCCTCGATATACTGTATATAGCCCACAGTGAGGCTGCAACTTCAATGTGCATGCAGCGAAACCACGATCTCAATGTGCACCATTTCTTGGAAATTTACTGCAAAACATTGTTGCCATTGAGTGTTCTTCCATAAAAAGAGACCATATTAATGAAAGCGAAAAATGATTCCTGCTTCACAGTAACTGCAATATTAGGTAGAGTAGTAGTAGTAGTAGTAGTAGTAGTAGTAGTAGCACCAGCAGCAGCAGCTTTATTCATCTGTATATCTCTTTTTACAGGGATATACATGTCTAAGTATTTACTAGTTTAGACCAATTTAAAGTAAGCTAATTTGTATACAGATACATTTATAGCCTTCTAGTTAGAGGCAATCATTAGAGTTACTCCTGGCACATAACTTTTTTTTTTATACACATAACTGTTAAATAATTTAATGCCACACTGTTTATTCATATCTCACTATCAGTCACTGCACACACTATACACACAGACTGGTGATCTCTGGGCCATTGCCTGTACTGCAACTTTCCAGTTGGTATTCTCTATAATGAGTGAGATGTTGAGCTCAGAAAGAGGAAGAGGTCTTAGTATTGTTCTATGCATAGCTAGGGGTAAGTTTTTCTAGAAAACAGAGGGGGGGGAGGTGAAGGTGTTATGTGGAATGTTGGAGGTTTTATAATAATAATAATAATAATAATAATAATAATAATAATAATAATAATAATTATTATTATTATTATTATTATTATTATTATTATTATTATTATTTCTTTCTTATCTCAGACATCATTACTATTATTATTATTATTATTATTATTATTATTATTATTATTATTATTATTTCTTATCTCAGACATTATTATTATTATTATTATTATTATTATTATTAATCTGTCTAGCCTTTTTTTTACCAAACACCTCTGTTTTATCTAAGTGATTATCCAATGTATAAAATATATCGCATAAGAGGTACTTTTTAGCTGGTTTTGTACATAAGTGTATTTTTGCAGTTTCTTTAATCTCTTTTGTGTAATTTATTGTACAGTTTTATTCCTTGGTAGAAAATGCTGTTTTGTGTTTTATGTTTATTTTTTATTGGTAAATGTAAGTTGAGGCTAGCTCTTGCTCCATGGTCACGGACAGAGCTGTTTGTGCAGTGATTACCAATGTGTACAACTGACTGGTGATTGTATTCACGCAGAGCAGTTAAAATACTAAGTATTTTGAACAGATTTTTACAATGAGCTTGAGTACTATTTTTGGTTATTATTCTTATGGCTCTTTTCTGGAGTTTGAAAACTGTGTTCATATTTTATGCATTTGTTCCCCCAAAAAAGAATGCCTTAGCTAAGAATTGAGTGTACATATGAGTAGTATGTAACTAAAAGACACTGTTACCTACTGATGACAGGATACTAAGGGCATAACGTGCTGATAACATTCTGTTTGCAAGTACCTTTGTGTGTTTGCACCACTTCTACTAGGAATCAATATTAATTCCTAGAAATATTGCATTTGTGCCATCTACATTTAATTTGACATTGTCATTTCCCTCTTCAAATTGGAATTATGGCATTAGTTTTCTTTGTGTTCAATGTCACTTTATTGCTTATTGACCAAGAGTTTCATTTGCTTTCTCAGTGACTGTAATAAAGACATTGCTGTCATTAGCAAAGAGAATTTTTTTCGCCATGAGTAACACTACTGGGAAAGTCATTGATAAATGTCAGGAATAGTATTGGTTATGATATACTGTCTTGCAGAACCCCTATGTTAGCGTATTTTGTTTCTGGTAAGTGCTTTACTAAACGTTTGAATCTATTTAAAGTATGTGTTATTTCTATTCACTGTGCCCTATCTGCTAGGTATGATCGAAACCAGTCATTAGCTATCCCTCTTGTTCCTAATGCTTCTAATTTATTTAATAGATTCTTGTGGTCGACTATATCAGGAATATGTGGTGCTTTACGATTGTGGTTATGATGGGACCTAAGAGTAGAGCTTTAACTGCTGCGACTAAAACGAATTGCAATAAAATTTATATTTTTCCTTTCACCTATATTTGTCTCTCTTTCCAAATATTTAACGATTTCCGAGTTTGTGGTTAGGCAGCAACTTAAGAGGACAGCTTAAATTGGTGCGAGTGAATCGAGGAGCAATAATATTCACGTTCTTCCTTGTCACAAAGTCTATAGCCGATCAAGTGGTTGTCGATAATGCACGTGGCGTCAAATTGACGTCACGTTTGCGAGGATTATTGTGAAAGGAGCATTACCCACACAAAACTTTGCGATTGACGCCATTTATTTGTTACTGCACAGACAATCAACTCGCGCCACAATTGCACCTCTGGATGGCGTGAACAGAGCTAATGTGCCCGACCACATCAGTCGACATGTGTAACGGTCGCTTCAACAGTAACAGAACAGAGCTGACGCCTAAACTGTGTATAAATAAGAATATAAATTGATGAAGCAATTTTCATTAAATAACTATTTATAAAAGGATAGATGAAGCTCTACTGAAGGAGAAAATACAGTTGCTTATGATACTTGCTGCAAAGGAAATCGAACATAATGGGCCAAGTAAACAGGTCCCATGTATTCCATTTTAAATATTGTTTGATGTGTTTCTATGAATATATTTTCGCTAGTAAATACATGTCGATTTGATCTGATTTTATTTGGTCCTGTAAAATTGCGCTTGTACGAAGAATGTACTGTAATGTAGGGTAAGCCAAAGAGTACAACATTATATGGGCAAAAAAAAGAAGAAAGCAAACAATACTGTAAACAACATGAATATGAGAGAGACAAAATTACGTTCAAGTTTTTTTAAGGTGCTATGAACAATATCTAAAACAAGATACACAATATTACATACATTGGCATACAGATTACATCATTAATAATGCAACATATCTTATAGAGATTTTATGTTTGTAGACAGTCATTTAAATTACGTACAGTATGGTTTATGAGGAACTGTTTCAGTTTCCTCTTGAATACACGAGGATTGTCAAAGTCTTTTGTTATATCCAGTGGAGCTTATTGTAAATTCTTATTCCAGCATGGATAACTGTGTACTGTATGGGAAATTTGTCTGGGTGTCATCTCCAGTTCATTGTTCAAACCATAGTTGATATACAGCAACATAGCTACAGTAAAACGGCTGTTCGAACGGCTACACAAATGGTCACTGGTCTAGGGATAAACTAGAAACTATTCACCCTGTGTTCCTTCCTGGCTGGAATAGGAATACTAAGGCCAACCACGATTCTGTGCAGGTCTTTTTCAGATACACTTCTGCGCTATAACGATTATGATGTGATTAACCAGTGTGATTGATCGATTTACCTTAAAAATTGAAAAGCCACTTTAAAGAATCCTTGACATTATCGCCCACCTACCAGTCTTTACAATCCATTAACTAAGTGACAGCCACAGCACTAACATCGAACATGAGTGGTCTGTAAATCTGAGACATGAAGTAAGAGCAGAATCACCTCATGTACAGGTCAACGACAGGTATTTCTCTGGATATTATTGTCTCGGTATGCTTCTATACTGCCGGCAGCTGGCGACGATAATGGAAATATTGTAACATTAACGTGCATTTATCATCTCTCATTGGCAGTTACGAAAAGAAGCAGCAGTGGAGAGTAGCAGAGCTCACATTCATGTCCCAGTCTTGGTGAAAACTTTGCTTCTGCCTTGTGTTGTTATTGTGAATATCACATTTACTTTGGAAGAGATTTTATTTTGTTGATTACAAATGCTATCAAGGAGTAGATTAGTGACTCGTGAGTGTGAATATCGCAAGTGTCTTGAATCAATAATGAAATAAGACTGATGGTTCTAATTTGGTCCACCACTGTATCGGGCCTTGGTCTAAGATATGTTTTAACCATCTGAAAAAATCTTGCTTCGTTGCACATGGATATAGGGGGAATTGGGCAAATGTTTTCACATGCAGGCACAGGGCGGTAGGAAAAAGTTGATTCACCACCTGGCAGACACCTATGCTCCTCCCTTTCTCTGCCACTGTCCATAGCCTATTTGTTTGTTTCTCTCTGTGTCTCTTTTTTTTCCACTGCCACTGTCTCTAACACACCTCGGCAGCTCAAAAATTCCGGGGGCGGGGGTGTCAAACTTCCTTCTTCCCTGTATCCATTAAGATTTCGTTCAAAAATTCGCCCTCGCCTTTACCAATGTGTTAGAGGTTGCTGGTTCGAAGGGAGGAGGGCTGAAAGAAAATGAACTACCTAGAAATTGTAGATGTACACTCAAACATATCAGTGCTATGAACTACGCTAGGCTTACAGACGCACCAGATTTCTTAGATATGCAACCACCTGAACTAGAGTCAGATGCTAGTTTAATCCCTAGTTTTATAGGATTTTTTTTAAATACACCAAAACTGTGAAACAAATTAATACAAAGTGGAGAGACTCGATTGCAGCAGATTTATTGAAATGCAGAGTAACCAGAAATTACGGTAGGACAACATGTATGTTAAACTTAATGAGTAGTGCAAGCATGACTGACAATCAATATCAGAGAGGCTTGTTGCAAGCCTGCAGTGACATGTATGGTCTCCACTCATCCCTCTTTTTTCATGTTCACTGCCTTCTCCCTCTTTTGCTCTTACTGCTACTATCTCCATCCAGCCCATCAATTTCCCTGCTACTTTCTTTCAGTACAAAAAAGCGCGAATATATTACCATGCCACAAGTTTTGACGAGGAAGGCGGTACGAGGCTTGAGGCTACTGGTTCCCCAATCCTCTGTCAGAGGATTTTGAAGAGGAGCGTACTCTCCTTTCTTGTGTTTCAACAGTAGGATGTTTTTGCTGGTTCCCTTCTTTACCGTGCTACAGCTGGGTGTGCTGCTTATGTACGATGAAGGTCGTTAGAGTTTTGAAAGTACATATTTATATACTTTGACCCATATAAACAACTAAGAATGTAAAATAGGTTAACTCAAAACTGTTTGCTTTACATTTTGTCGGGATACTTTACCATCGAAAACGCCTGGCTCATGATTTCTTGAAAGAGTAAAACTGTTCCATAAATATTTTACTAAATTTTCAACCGTTCCAGTTTTACATAATTTTGGGTAGCCATTTTAAGATTTTTCAGACATATTAGGACCCGTTGTAACCCATTTTCTTATACTGCAGCACCACTTTGTGTATACCAGGTCGTAGTAAGATGTCAAAATATTAGCCACGTAATGAAAATTTCACGTAACTGTCTTGTCATTTATACCCATTATTTACGGTTTAAGTCAGAACTGAAATGCAAGTAACTTTAACACAGACACCAACTATAATTAAAAATGCTCTTTAATATTGATTGCATTTAGCATTCGTCTTCGTCAAGTATGCGATTTACGGCGATTGTGACGGCTGTATCTGTCCAAGCAGCAAAATTTTTCGCTGCAGACGCAATTTACGTTGCTCTGTGAGAGATATACCAGTATAAAATTCCAATGTAGACAAAATTTACCGTGATTTGTGACGAGTATATCTAGTAAAAAATACAAAATTTTCCTTTGTCGGCATAATTTCACAGTTTTATGCAAATTTACATATCTCGAAAGTAGGGAGGCTTTTATCCTGCGATAAATCCAAAGTCCGCGAGCTTTTCCGAGAACGCAGAATAGACTTTCCTTTCGTTCAAATTGGAACTGTCGTTCGTCTCGTCCAAATACAAATGGAGTCCTACGTTAAATTCAAAAAAATTTAAAACCGCCACCTGAGCTACAAAAGCAAAAGGTTTTAAAGCGATACTAAAAATGTATTGTGCGTTAAGTAACCACGCATCAAAATAAATGCCTCCTGTAGTTTTTAATATGAGTGCAGAGTCCCACCATCCCAGTTTCACTCTACACAACTTTGCATAAAAACGCACAACAGTTGTAGGCTACATCTACAGTATACCAAAAAATGAGGTTCGATTTGCAAGTACAAAGAATTTCGTACGACAAAACAATTTTTCGTAAGGTGCTTGAGCCGCCAGGTGGCACCATCGAATAATTTCCTTTCCAAGACAAAGTGGAGCGCCCGTTATATTACGAGTGTGTTTTATATGCTTATGTGCGGTAACTTTGGACCTCTGGATCTTCTAAATGGATAATGATATCAAAGAAAGTTTCAACATTTCCCCATCATCTGAAGATTTTCCACGAATATTAATTATAAAAGTGGCCGTCCCCACATTTGGTACTGTACCATAAAATTATGTTTCTTTTGGGTGTGTCTTGTTAACGGATGAAGATTTTCGAAAACTGGGAAGTAATTTTTCCTAGATAAATGTCTAAAGAACATACAGTAAATATCTGAGCTATTTGCTTGATTAGTTATTTAGATAATTGCGGCCCACTTTGTAAAAAAAACTAGCGAAAAAGTGATTTTTTGCGGTCTTCTCACGAACCGGCCATGAACAAATGGTGTTCTTATAAGCCGCCTCAGGCCCACCTTGAACCGGACATAATGGATAAAAAAAGATTTGTTCAATTTTCCTGGACTGGAGGAAATTTGTTATGTTTACATTTTGATCCTGTGCTATGTGTTAGCTAGAGTATCTTCCGATACGTATACAAATGGTCGATATGCCAAGGGCTATCTGAAACATTTTACCTTTTCTCGCTGAATCAAAAGACCCCGCGATGTGACCCGCCTCTGAATTGCTTCTATGGCCTCCCTCAATCCGACCTGATAGGTATCCCAAACGCTCGAGCAGTACTCAAAAATAGATCGTATTAGTGTTTTGTAAGCGGTCTCCTTTATAGATGAACCACATCTTCCCTAAATTCTACCAATGAACCGAAGACGTCTATCCGCCTTCCCCAGAACTACCGTTAAATGCTTGTCCCACTTCATATCGCTCTGCAATGTTACGCCCAAATATTTAATCGACGTGACTGTGTCAAGCGCTACACTACTAATGTAGTATTCAAACATTACAGGATTCCTTTGCCTATTCATCTACATTAATTTACATTTATCTATATTTAGAGTTAGCTGCCATTCTTTACACCAATCACAAATCCTGTCCAAGTCATCTTGTATCCTCCTACAGTCACTCAACGACGACACCTTCCCGTACACCACAGCATAATCAGCAAACAGCCGCACATTGCTATCCACCCTATCCAAAAGGTCATGTATGTAGATAGAAAACAACAGCGGACCTACCACACTTCCTTGGGGCACTCCAGATTATACCCTCACCTCCAATGAACACTCACCATCGAGGACAACGTACTGGGTTCTATTACTTAAGAAGTCTTCGAGCCACTCACATACTTGGGAACCAATCCCAAATGCTCGTACCTTAGTTGGGAATCTGAGTGGGGCACAGAGTCAAACGCTTTCCGAAAGTCAAGGAATATGGCATCCGTCTGATACTCTTCATCCCTGTTCGCAAGATATCATGTGAAAAAAAGGGGGCGAGTTGCGTTTCGCAGGACTGATGCTTTCTAAAGCCGTGCTTATGCATGGACAGCAACTTCTCTGTCTCTTTATATTTGAAGTGAGAATATGTTCGAGAATCCTGCAACGAAACACACATGTTAACTAGGAAAAAGTATTCCCAAATTTCATTACATCAATTATTATCTGGCGTGCGATTTTTCGCGTCAGTGTATGTCGGAATATTTATTAATATCGAAGTTAAACAAAAAGATCAGATAGCCCACTGTGTGAGAAATGTGAAAAGTTGGATGCAGATCCATGGTAGCCGCATGTCTGGGGAGCGGTACGAACCACCTGCTATGGTACCAGGAACCACCTACTCGGTGCTGGTGGCGCAGTGGTTAGACACTGGACTCGCATTCGGGAGGACGACGGTTCAATCACGCATCCGGCCATCCTGATTTAGGTTTTCCGTGATTCCCCTAGATCGCTCCATGCAAATGCTGAGATGGTTCCTTTGAAAGGGCACTGCCGACTTCCTTCCCCATCCTTTCCTAATCCGATGAGACCGATGACCTCGCTGTCTGGTCTCCTTCCCCAAAACAACCCAACTCCGTGCTGGTGCAGCTCCACAGGCGACCTTCGCCCGTGGAACAGCTTCGTGGACGACACTGCACGACTGGTTTCTTCACTGTGCGGAGTTATGAAATGGGTTGATTTGGTCCTTCGGTGGCGATCTGCCACAGGTAATATTGCCTGCTCTGTCAGTTTTAATATTATTCCAGTGTTGTTGAAAATGTAAATCTGAACTGTCGTTTATGATATTGGCTAATAATTAAGTTGAACTGGCATTCGAGAATTTGTTGATCCAGTGATGTTGGTTGGACAGCCTCTTTTACAGCTACACGCATCACTGACAAGATAAGGATTATCACGGCAGACCGAAACCAAATATTTGCGGGTCAGATCAACTACTGCAAACAGTGACCGAATTCTTCAAGGAATTCCTGAGTATTCAGAACACCAGACAAGACAATGTATGCACTTGCGCATACTACGTGCATAAGTACAAGAAACAATCAAGCCATCGCAACAGCAAATCTGTTAAATTGTGTCTCAGTCTGGGTTCACCTCTTGTTTTTACTTGCAATGAGCTTCCTGAGTGCGAGCTCACAGAAAGCCAATGATGTCTACGGCATTCGACTCCCCACATATTGTCTACCGTGCAACTACAATACTGGTTGCTAATGGCAACGTGGGGCAGTGCTGGAGGTATCCAATGGTGAGCACAGCTTGAGGCTGCCGATAGTAAAATGGTTCAAATGGGACTTAAATTCTGAGGTCATGAGTCCCCTAGAACTTAGGACTACTTAAACCGAACTAACCGAAGGACATCACACACATCCATGCCCGAGGCAGGATTCGAACCTGCGACCGCAGCGGTCACGCCGTTCCCGACTGCAACGCCTAGAACTACTCGGCCTCCCCGGCCGGCTGCCGGTAGTAGTTGAACTGCTTAGTCGACGAGTAACTCACAACACTGCTACAGTGCTAGTGGTGTTGACAGAAAGCAGCGGAAACTACAAACAAAGCAAAGATTGCATTGTATCTAAAACGATAGTCGCTGAAGGAATGCAAGGAAATTCGCAGAGTGAGAAGTGGCAGATGAGACTATCATTTTTGTAAGACGAGTCAGTGGAATGTGTGTTGTATACGCACCAGTGCGCGGACAGTGCACGATATACGTGCTCAACAAGCGAAGTGATATTGAGACGTGTCGAGTCATGTAGTCCCTCATCCTTGTCGGACAGGGAAAAACAAACCCCGTCTCTAGTGAAACGTAGTTAAAGATCATCATCGTCCAAGAAGCGGGTACTAAACGTAATTACGTGCAGGGAAGATCATTCATAGCATAGTAAAACAAAATTATGAACATATTTCGATGAAGTCCGCAGCAATTTGACGCGTAGTGTAGAAGAAAACTACGGATTTTCAAGAGAGGGCAAGGTACACTTTTTACAAAAACTGGCGTTTGCGCATATGAAGGACACTCTATAGAATTTATAGCACGTGCGTGATAGTGACCTACGTTATGCACATCAAATTGTGCGGTACATGGGTTACAATGATTTCAAGGGAAGCAGTAGATGGTTGTGCAACTTCAGACGGTGCTACAGAACTGAAGATGAAATTAAACAAAGCGTCAATTTTGCGATGCAGAGCAAACTAAGTAATTGGCCTGAAAATTTGTCGATGAGACACAAAAACTTATCCCATCGTTCAATAAGGAATATATGTTCAGCTCCGACCAACCGGGATTTGAAGAAGAAATTCATATGGAAGGAACCCTGGAAATTAGAGGTACCAAGAGAGTTTTAAGAAGATCAGCTAACATCAATGCCTTAACGAATTCATATACAATTACGCTGACAATCTGGATCTTAAATTGGTTGGAAAGTTATTCATTGTGCTGCGAGAAGTTAGAGGCGCTCTGTCCCCTACGATTTTCTCTCATGTGCGTGATCATGCAAGGGCAGTAGGGTGCATTTACTACATAGCAAGTAAAAGTGGGTCAATGGACGTAAGAAAATTACAGCTATGGTATGTGCACTATTCTTGGCCGATAGTTGCTCAAAACAACCTCTTCTTGCTTGATTCCTGGTCTGCATATAAAAGTCATACTCCTTTATAGCAAACTATCCCTCCTGGAAAGAGGGTGACATTGCAAGTCATACCAGCTGGAACCACTAGACATATTGCCTCTGGATGGCCTATAAAACATTATGGCGCTATCTGCTGCTACCCCTTAAAGGCTAGCCAGGTTCACGGTAAGTTCCACGACAAACTGTTTCACTTTCTCTTGTATGCCATCACATTACATTACATTACATCAGTTCTCATCGCCCCGTTACACCAATATGATTCTAAAAGCATTCTTTAAGAGGTGTTACCTAGCTGAATGTGCTGTACGGTTTACAAATCTCAAGGACTTCGTAATTGATCTTTATGGTGCGAAACTTACCATTTTCGTTGGGTGTGCTTGGTGCAAGTTAGTGGTTTGTTTAGAAAATTTCTTGAATGTTGAGTCCATTTTGTGAAGTGTAATACGTACAGCCCACAGAAGTTTGTTCCCAGTACCTCCTGGATATTCATTTTCTATCTACCTCCTGATGTATGTGGTGAGTCACTAGCAGCTAATATTTTTCTTGCCATAATTGTCAACAACACTTTCAAATATGCCTTACTAAAAGACTGAGCTTGCGACCTTGCACTCAAAGGATTCATTGCTGTTTTCAGATGACAAAATGTGAACTAACAAATCTACAGTTTACTGGATATTATGAAACAGTTCATCAGATCTTTAACTCAGTGGTTTTGAGTGTTTCACTGTTTACATTAGCAACACGTTGTACTTTAAGTGACGGAAATAGCGAAATATTTATCGATTAGCAAATGATAATTTTTAATTATCTGTGGCGCTTAATGTATCATACTAGAAACACTAACATAAAATTTATATTTCCGTTATTTTGTACTACGTACCAGCAATTAATGTTAGTACTGAAATTGGGTCTACTGTACTCTAATGCTGCATCCGAAAGTAAACGCCTTGTACATCCATCTGTGGTTAAATTTGTGCATATGTAGGGCATTAACTTTACATTATAAAGTGTGTTAAGCACGTCAGCTTTGTTGCAGGTCTTCATCCCGGAACAACAGACCGGTGTTGCTATAATTTCTCATTTTTTGTAGCTCCATAACCTAATAACTGAAAATGCCATTCTATCGTTTATATTTAGGTTTCAAAAAACACTGATATGGAAATATCTTTTTATATACTCCAGAGTAATGGTGTGACATTCGTAGCCTTTGCCATTGCTTAAATGTTTACAGTGTTCATTACAAAGAAACATTGTACAAGACGTTCTACTACGAGCCAATTTCTCTTGTTGCAATGCAGCTTCCTTTTCTGCAATTTGACTGGCTTAATATTTTAAGATTCACTGTTCAAAATCCGAAGGGTTCATGGAAAGAAAGGAATAGTCAATACCACAAAAGCAACTGTTTAATGTGCCTATATTCATTGACAATGCTGACAAAAATTACGTAACACTGTACCGATAAACGAGTAACACAATGCAATATTTACTAACAAAATAGTAGTAAGAAAGTTACATTCTTTTGTATAGATCGCCACCGCTCACTACTTTTTCACATCTGCAGCTATCCAAAACAACATGCAAACCCTGACGCAAAAAAAAAATTCACCCCAGTCTTAAATCTAAGTTCTGAAAACGTCTTCGAAAGAAACAGCTTTGTTGGAGCACCTGTGATGCTCTCTCCCTAGCTGTGTGGCCTGCACACTTATCAGATTTTAATTAAACTAAACCAACATTAGAAGATACTGACATGCGTATGCGCAACTGCTTGAAGCATTGAGTCAATAATCTGAGAGGAGTACCTTTCTTCGGTGGCATCCAGTCCATCCATACTGTTACTCTTATACATCTCGTCCTCTTATTTCATCATTTTAATGCCTACTAACGTCATTCATAAACTTTTGTAATTGCTTGGTGATCAACAGCTGCCTTAGCAAGGCTTCTCTGTTATTTATAACCACGCCTACTTCACATGCTACTATTAACGCAGTTTTCGTTTCTGCTCTAACTTCCTGATATACCTTTCACAAGGTAACCTACCTTATCGTCCATTGCTGCCCAATTTCTTCATGCACTACAGTCCAGCTGCATATTTTGCACTGAAATTTGCTCTACGTAGTAGTTTGCTACAGATTTTTTTCAGATACTGAGTGCAATGTACTCTCGTACTACTTCAACCATGTAACCATTTCCAATCACGTCACAACTGCACTTTCTCCTCTTGTCCATAGTGTTTTCAGTCCATAATGCGCTATATATCTATCCTACGCCACCTCTATCTATAAATCTGCTCATGTCATTGCTTCTACGTTGGCTTTTCACACCGTTTCTTTATGGCAGTACTTATGCTGCATATCCATCCCACTGCCAATGCTCCTGATATATCTCTCATTCTTGTTCACTGTCCTCAGTTTATATCATTCCTCTTTCACACAACGCAACTGTTCTTACTAGCATCTGCGCTTTCGGCCCTGCTGATTATCTAGTGCGATTTCTTGCTACTACTTATGCTACTGTCTTCACTCTTTGTTCTGGTACTCTTGCAACTAGATCTAGTCTTTATTCCTCTTACCTGAAGTACCCATTTGTTCTCCATAAACCTTTCTGCTGTTTACTGAATCACTCTTCTCGCTGGCAGGAATTCGGCTACTGTTATTCCTCTTAACACACTTTCCATGATCATTGAATTTTCCTGAAAATTTATTCTTTCCCCGTGTTTCGTTTCCATCATCGTCGCTATTGCTGTAACTGCTACTGCTAATGTTATGGCTTCTTTTAGTATTTTCATCTTTCGATCTTCCAGTGCTATATAGTTGCCTTTGGCGAATGATCGTTTTGTAGTTGCTCTTGCTGCGTGTGCTGTCTGTGGTAACACTGCTGCTTGTATTTGTTTTGGAACTCGAGATACTGTCAGAGCTGCTGTTTGATGTGTCCATTTTACAACTGGTACTAGATTCACTATTGGTACTCGTCTCTGATTTTGCACTATCCTTACTGCCTCTACTGTTGTTACTACCGCTACTGCTGTTGGTGCTGATATCACTGTTATTACAATTGCTGCTGCTGCTGCTGCTGCAGCTATCACAACTGCTGGAGCGACGCAAAGCGCCACAGGAACTGTCTGTATCACTGCCTCGTCTTTCTATTCGACCATCGTTAGGTCTCTTACAAAAGATATCACTAACAAGGGGTTCATCTGCACAGCCAAGATCTTCTGTAGTTTCTCTCTGTGGTCCCATGGAGGTTCTTATATCATTTACTATAGACTCTTCCTTGTCCTGCTTTACATCCACACGATGAAACACACCGTCTACTACTTTCCGTTGTGAGTTACTTCTTAAACCCTGTGGCCTTGCAGATATAGAGACTGTCTTAACACTAGTAGCCGGTGCCTCCGCTATAAATGTAGATGTCTTTTCTCCGGTATGATGGTAGTGGGAAGAAGAATTGATGATATGGCAAGGTGGGCCACTACTGAATGAGTGTCTCGTACCTAGCCATAAAAGCTGCTCGATGCCTGGCTGTTCAGCATCCGGCGGCTGCTCCTTTTTAATGTCGGCCAACATCTGCACCACCTTCAGCGCCGACGAAGACTGCTCACAAGTGATGTCACTCAGAGTAGTGGAGCCATCGCTAGCTTCGTTTCCGTCACTGTCGTCGATGTCACTTCCCGATGAGGGCGCCGTGGCAGTTTCTTCAGCGGAAGTACAGAAATTGTACTCTTGGGCGTGCTTTAGCCGAGGCAAGCTCCTGTCATCGTCGTGATCACTGTTTTCTTCGCATGTAGTCGGAATTTTCTGCCGTTCTGAGTAGGGTGGCATTTCTGAAGAATCTTTCGACTCTGCTTCACAATCGACATCGATGTCATCATCATTTGTCTCTGTTGAAGACGAACTTTGATATCCTGATCTACGTACCGAAACATTTTTCGAACATTTCTGACTTCTATTATCAACCGCTGAAGACGATTGTTCTGTATCCTGCTTTGTTAGCTGCCTTGTACTTTGAACAGATATTGTGTAATCTGGAGTGCAACACTTGGTGGGCATACTACTGCCTTCTGTTTGGGGCATTATTCCGTGAGCATTTTTCGTCTCCTTGGTTACATTCAGTGAAGGCCACTCAGCAGCTGAACTTTTCCAGATTGTGTCCAACGCCTGAGTTTCTACTTTTTTCTCGATACGGCTGATATCCAATACCCTATTATGACTTTCAATCATCTTCGCGGGTTTTGGCGTGGAAGTATACCATCTCGAATACGAATGATCAGCCCGGACACTCGTGCTTGGCGACGCTGGACCTTTAGTGCTATCCGACGATAACCGCTGATAAAATAATCCACTGTCATTTTCATTGCTCCTGCAAGAGTCTGACACAGATAAATATTTTTGTTCTTGTTCCCTAACAGGCGATGCCTCCTGGGAATGATCTCCCGATTGTTCTTCCCAAAGTTTAAGGGAATTTGATTGCGTGGAATCCTGTCCGTGGACTAGAGGTGTTTCTGGTGTCCTGTTTATCTTGTCTTCAACAGTAGCCAATAGTGTGTTTTTACATGTGGGACCTACCGAAGGTCGTAAATTAGCCTGCAACAAATTTCCTTCTTCAGACACTACATTGACTCCAGCCAATGCATCGTCCGTATTGTCCATCTGTGAAGCTGTAGGAGAGTTAGTATTTTCCGTGGTACTAATTCTACCACTGTTATATCCTGAAGAGTTACTTAGTGAAAGCACCTGTTGTTCAGAGTAACGTCTCGCAGACAACTTGATACAAAGACTTTCTGAGGTATTTACCACGTGAGAACTCATCGCACTAGGCTTCAAGTAATTTTCCATTGAATACATACAATTAGGATTTGCAGACGTATTTGTTTCAGGGAGTATTTCACATTGATGTGCTCCGTCGCCCAAGTGTTTCACGCCTTTTTCTTCTATACGTCCCGCTTCGTGCGAATTTTTGGCTATGTTGGAATCTGTGGGGGGTAGAGGGTGACGTTTAGTTGACTCGACAAGATCCTTCATGTTAGGGAGTTTCGATGTTTTCATTGGTATGGAACAAGCATCTACACGAAAATCAACATTCTGGGATTCTTCAGATTGTTCTAAGCCTTCAAGTAAACTCGCCTCTGTTTTTATTTCTGGACTACAGGAAGAAACATCACACTCCGTTTCATGTAGTTTTTCAGTTTTTTTAGCTTCTGAAATACAAACACAATCATTATTGGGAATACCAGACTGCATCGTAAGGCTATTTTTCAAATAACTGGTACAACCCGAGGTATACTCGTAGTTTCTTTCACTTACCAATTGTTCTTTTGTGTTAAACTTTTTACTAAACTGTAAAAGAGTGACGAGAAACTCATCCTGAGGAACAAAATACCATTTTGTGAGACTCTTTAGGCACGCGTTCTTGCTGACTTCTGTATTTTCATCTTCACTCGAAATATCGCTACATATGGGCTGATATTTCTCCTTTATGGGCTTGTCTGTCTGTACTGGTAAGAGATCATGGCAATGACGGTCGTTATGTATCTCTGTACTAGCGTTTGGGTAACGACCGAATGCGAAGGATCTATCATTGTCCGGAGGATGAGGAAACGAAACATTTTCACTCTCTGACAACTGTACTCTGCAGCGTCCTCTTAATTTTAACTCTGCGTCCTGCCCAATGTTCATCGTTTCTCCTGCACAAGGTTCGCAAAAGCGCATCCGATCCTGCGATGGCTCTAACAGAGTTTTATCAGTTTCACTCTGCTTTATAGCTGTTCTTAATGGGCTCTCTCTCTTGATTTCCCGATTCGTAACGGCGGATTCCACTGTGAACATGCTTTCCGCTTGTTTCTTCTGGACATCAACCCACCACCGATGTAAAACACATTTCTTCCGCACCCACCACCGATGTAAAATACGCTTCTTCCACATAGTTCTGGGTATTCCACTTCCAGGTGGCTGTGAATCCGAGGTGCTACATCGAGACACACTGCTATTCGTTGCAGGGGTGTCATAGTCAAAATGTGGAGAACTGTTGCAGCTCTGACCTTCGACACTGTGTGGATGGATTCCATTGCTCTTGTGCAGAATACTTGGAGATAAACTGGATATGCAATTCTCTCTTTGATGCTCGTCACCTGTTTGGGGACGTCTCGTGCACGAACTGGACTGGTGGTGATCAAATACATCGCTCTCAGAAGCGTAAGAGGCATCTGAATCTACGTCTGAAGTGTCATTCGAGTGTAGTAGTGGAGACTTTTGTAGCAAAGTGTGACGCAGCTGCAGTAATCTGGACTTCTGCTGAGGCGCTACTGACACACTAGGATCAACACTAACAGCTGCAGCGGTTGGATGGCTGACGCCGTTCGTTTTGCATATAGGAATTCCTCTGGAGAGCAGCGAGCGAGCGTATTGTGTTGGATCTCTGAATGTCTGGTGACCGTGCTCAGATGATGACGCAGTTGCTCCCGTTTTCTCAGTAGCGGCAGTAACGTCCACGGTGCCAAAGTCGCATTGGTTTCTCTGTCGGTACAGCTGACCGTCCTGGAGCTCTTTGGTACCTGTGGATTGTAACTGTCTTGCAGATGAGAAACTATCGTCATTGTATTCAGCCACAACCCGTGTATGTCCATTTTCCGCTTCTTTCTTCAAACTAAAGTGCTGGTGGTGATTAGGTGATGCTGTAGAACGCTCGATATGTGCTCTCGTGTCCCGCTGGTTGGTGGGTGAAGCCCCTAGGCTGCCGGCGCTGTAGGACACTGGACAGGAGAGGTCGAGAGCTCGGTCCTTCCATAAAGCGTGCATGCGATGGGGCCTCGAGGCTGAAGACGGCTGCTGTCTAGGCGTACGCTGCTGCTGCTGCTGCTGCTGCTGCTGCTGCTGGGGAGGGTTCTTCCCCTCCGGGGCGAGAGTGTCGTGCTGCGACAAAGGCACCCCTACTGGTGCGTTAATCATCCGCAGCATCGAGAAGACCTTATATATCATTCGGGTAAGTACAGCTGTCAGAACTACGCTGACGGAAATGCAAAATGTTTCATCATGAACGCCTTGACATAAAAAATGTGGGACACGCTGATTAAAATTTCAACTCTACAGATGATGAATGGTAAATACAAAATGGCTGTCCGCTATGTCTAACACTACCAGAACTGTTCAGATGGAGATTGCAACACGGTATTTCCAGAGGACGTCAACATGAGCATAGCACCATCTTTCACACTGTGAGAAGGTCGAATCATTGACATGAGGGCACAGTGACGTCATATTGGATGGTTGACATAGTGCAATGACCATAGAACCAGTTATGATGCAATGTACTCAGGACAACAATGTAGTAAGAAGAATAGTCACGAGGCCTTCGAGGACAATTAAACCATGAGAAGATTGTTGGATAGTGTGGCTGGCTTTCGCGAAGAGACAGACAACAATTTACATCCGACAGGGATGTTGCATGCAGACTGTCATGAACTGGTGGGAACTAATTACTGTAAGTTAGATTGAATCTCAAGCAATTATCATGCCTCATTTACTGGTGATACCATACCATAGAAACTTACTTTGTGTTCTGCCTTACAGCAGGTAGGTGATTCCAGTGGTGGTTTCCCAGTGCCTTCCACTGATGATGAAATGATAATGGGGACAACACGACACCCAGCCCCTGAGAAAATCTCCGACCCAGCCGGGAATCAAACCCGGGTCCCTTGGCGTGAGACCGCCGCGCTGACCACTAAGCTATCGGGGCGGACCATACCACAGCAGAGACACTCGTTTGGTGAGTTACTGGGCAGCATTTTGTGGTGTTCAATTTGTCTCCCTTCTGTTTATGGTTTTCTTCTCAACGCCAACGTGTCCGAGAAACGCTCAGGGAATAGTTATTCTCGAAACCTACTGCTCTCAAACTCCTGGAATCACTGTGCGCGGAGTTATCCGACAAATCAAGAGAACTTATTTGGTAATAGTTGAAGGTTTAAAATACAATTTTTTTCCAAAATGAGCCGGCAACGAATATAAGAACAGAATATACATCCCCACTAGATAGGAGTAATTCATAAACACAGAAATGCGTATCCGTATCAGCATAAGTAATTGTGTATAGATAATTAAGTTTACATTTTTATTCGAAATGGTATGCTTTATGTAAGTAAGAGGATTACAGAGTCGAAAGCGGAAAGAGGGACTTCACTCGGCGGAGTTCTCAGAAGGACACACGGGAGTGACGCAGGTCAGTGCCATGCTGACCAGTTTACCACCTTTAGTAGTGCAGCGATTAGGCACCGGATGTACCATAGGCGACTTTAAAAGATTTTGGGCTGACTAACGTAGCCACACGCGAGGGTTGTTGGTGTCTCCAACCACCGAATCTGCAATAGCTTCAGCCTCCACCTACAGACTGATGTGGTGTGAGAGGACCGCAACCGTGAGAGGATGCAGAAGGCCAGTGAAGTCATTTTGATAGTGTTTTATTAACTTCAGGCTTCATTCTGAAGTCGAGTTTTCAGATTCAAATGAACAGTTTGCTTCAAGTTCTAGCCACAGATACGAAGCATTCCTTTCTCTAGCACAGGTTTCTAAAACTTAACATGACAGCTAACGTACAACTTCGTGACTGCAGTTTTTTCATGTTTTGTCCAGTCTTGCTGCAGACCTCTTATCAGATGTGTAAAGCTTGTACTTCAGTATTATTGTTGCTTGTCAGACGATTTGTGATTGTTTCATTCATTACATTCCTAGTTCACTACTTAAGAGGGTGTCTAATTCATGTCTGATCATAGAGCCAATTAGCATGCTTCCAGATTAGACCACCTGATAACTTAAAGATGGAGGCTGAAGCTCGCTAGCGTGTCTCAAGAGCGTTGGGGGGGGGGGGGGGGGTAAGGAGAGGGGAGGGGGGGGAGAGGGGGGGGAGAGAGAGAGAGAGAGAGAGAGAGAGAGAGAGAGAGAGAGAGAGAGAGAGAGAGAGAGAGAGAGAGAAGGAACCCTTTGACATGTCGTTCCTGACCAGGGTTCCAAATGGCAGGACAGTGCAAGACCCAACATTGCAGTTCACACCACAACCGTCTTGAGGACTGTAATGATCCTGGACTGGTCTGCTTGTCCCCCTGATTTGTCCCCCCGAGAGAATGTCTGGGGGTGCGATGAGAATACATATACTTTCATACCAGCCTCCAGCTGTTAGTTACGAAATAACAGAGTTTCTGTCATGGTAAGAAATATTTCAGAACGACGTTCGTGGGATATGTGCTTCCAGGTCACAACGAAAACAAAGAGTATTTTCGTTTGGGGAATCACACCTCAAAATAATAGGTTGGTTGGCGACGATGGAGGGTGGATGAAGATGGACATGTGAAATGAATGAAGGATTAATGATTTAATATCCGTTAAGCAATAAGCGCCTGCACAACGATAAATATCTGAGGTTTCCAAGCTGTATCACTTCTCATTTCCGTCAGAGGATGTCTACAACTTCCCTCGACCGAACACGCTAAAATTGTCTTAATTTGCCGGGGAAACCTTTACAGGAGGGCCATAAAGCAGATCGGAGTGATGACATAGCAACTTAGTGACAGTTAAACGTTCTTCATACTGACTGTGCGGAAGGATGCAATGATATGAATTATCAGTGCAAACCGTTTAGATACATTGGAGATGCAATGTCATGAATACGTCGTGACAAAAATGTGCCAGAGTAGGACTCTGGCCACGGTTTCCTGGTTTTGACGCGCATTTACTTTAATCACTAGGCTGATGTTTCCACATATGAACATTTGAATCAGTAGTTTCAAGGGATACCAAGGAAATCCTTATCTGCGATACGTTTTCAGGTTTCTCAACAAATCTGTTACACGCCGCAGCTTCAGCACACCGAAACGGTACACACTGATATTTCAAGTCATTGCGTCTTTCATTTTATTCCCATCGATCCACTGATTTCATGTCAGTGTTTTTAATAGAATTCAGTTCATACATACCGCTTGTGAAAGGGTAAGCAACGCTCTTCCGTCGATACAGTTGCCCCAGTTCGGCTACTGTCACATACTCTGTGGGAGAATCTCTTACAGTAGTATTCAGAAATTATAGGTGAAAACACCAGTTGCACTGAAAGTTAGTCAACCCTGCAAGGAGAGTTAATGTAGCTTAACTGTTAAGGCAACTGCTCGTTTTAAGTCAGGAAAGCTAGGGTGTGATACTTTCATTTATCAGGTCGTATTTGTTATCCTGAATAGAGGCATGTTTGTTCCGATTCCAAAACAGCAGTATACTATGTGAATAATCAGCTCCTTTGTCCTATAATTCACGGAATAAATTAAGGACTTCATCACGTAAGTGAAGAGATCGTTAGAAATGAAGCATAGACTGATATGGAGCAAGATTCTGAAGAAAATGGACCGCAGTCTTTTCAAAGAAACCATCCATCAGTTTTTTTAAAGCGAATTGGGAAAACCAAGGAAAACCGAAACCTGGATGGTCGTATTTGCTCCTGCCGACCACCTACGTACTACATTATGGCTTTGCTTCGTCTCCAGTAGGTTTTGAGTAAAACATTATTGTCTCTTACAGGAGCCGTGTTAGTCAGCCGATCTTTGTAGCGTACTCCATGCTGCAGAAACGAAGGGTCGCAAGACTGGAAACAAAACAGAGGGTTGACGGGCGTTATCAAGAGGGTCATTACTACAAGAATTTCGCAATTAGTGGTGTATGGGGTATGATTTTTGAATTGTTCATGCCTATTTCACATGTGATGCGCCGTGCAAATCAAGTAGTGACAGATGACGTTGGGTTTGCATATGAGAATGAGAAACATTTTAGATTTATTCTCCGTAGACGACCACAAGATCCTGAATTGCACACACAACAGCACCCTGAAAATATCACTACATGATGTAAGACGTGTGTTAAAGTTGTTGAAAAGAAATATTTGCACAACAGGTCCTTCACGCTTGTCATCTAGAGTGGAAAACCGACACATTTCATAACCCTACAAGGCTGGCAATATGTTCAAGTTGGGGCAGTTGTTTTTAGGGTTATGCGCGATTCTAAAATTGTTCGATGGATATAGGCGTTGCTCTCCACGAAAGTAGATCTATCATTGCTCTCAAGGGTCTTGACAACTTCCAGTATAACCAAACCACCAGTTACTTTTATCAGTAATTCCTATACAATAATGGTACGCCAGTTTTTCTGGGGACACCTACACTGAAATTATCAATGCACTGTATAAAAAATATGCATAGTATAAAAAATATTTGAAGTTCTTTACCATTTACTATCGTATTATCGTATGATAAATACTGTAATAATTTCCAGAAAACTGGAACTAAAAACAGTTTAACTTAAATTATTACAGAGCCGAAGATGATCACCAAACAAAGTAACGTCAACAAACGTAAAAGAAAGTGTGTTACCTTCTCAGAGAAGTTTTCACGTTTTAGTATTACAACAGCGAACAAGAGAAATGGGACCAGTCTTTTCTGAACATCTACTACAGCTAAAAATGACTCACCATGACTAAGCTGCAATCAGTATTTAAAGAAAGATTAAGTTTTAAAGCGCCTGTTGGGAAAGAACTTCCGAGGGATTCGTCGTTACTTTGGTTGGTAAATGATATTGAAGTATACGGATGGGAACTTATGTAAGAAACCATCCATATATTCATCTCAAGGGAGTAGACAAAACCCCGGAAAATCTGGCCTTATAATTGTTTGAAATTCTCCTCCTGAAAATTACTTCAGTATTTTAACTAATGTGCACATCATTTTTGAACAAGAGCCTAGTGTTCAACAAGTAGGCCAATTCGCTAGGCTGAAACTGAAAGGACTGTATTAACTGACAGATACCGGACATTAGTTTGAGCTCGTAAGAGGCAACTTCCCGAGATCTTTCCATAGCAGCAGTAGTGGAAATACGGAAGAATTTGATAGACCAGCTTGCCACGATTACAACAGTACTTTGCAAAGCATATAGCGTCAGAGCGAAGAGTACATAATGTGCAGCATTGGTTTTACATTTTCTTGTACTATTCACAGATAGTACACAGAAAGGTTTTCGGAACCCTTCTGTATCAGCTGCACTATAATTTCTTGGTTGAGGTCGTTAAGAGACATGTAACATACACAGGGTTGTCAGATAATGTCTCCTAAGTTTGTAACTGTCAGGCTACGTTGTGCTGAGAAATAACTTGAGAAGAGTTAGATAAATTGCGCCAGTTCAGAGTTAATTACCATTGAAGCCAGCGAATTAGGTCTTTGTGCAAAAGCATCTCGCCAGACACAATTAGTGTCAGTTGCTTTGATAGTGTGCATCAGGCCTGGGGCCCTATTCTGTATCGTTCATAACGATCAATGCAGTAGGTTAGCTTCAGTAGTGACTCATTTTCAGCTCTTTATCTGAAGTTACTATTCTGTAAGCTGCTGAGACCTGTTGCCGATCGATTCTCCTGCCAATTTTTCGACAACTGTACTGAGAGGTTTTGGATTTCAATATGGCTCTCTGGTTCAATGTGATTTATTTACATCTAGACATTTTAAACATGGATTTAGAGATCATGTTACTGAAGGCACCAGGATGCACCCAGGTGGAAAGTGAGTTATCATAGACACTTTTCCTTTGTTAGAAATATGGTTTATATTATTGTTACTGTGAATCATAAATAGTTTCGGTCAATATTCTCACAAAATACGTGTTATTTTACGTAATCAAAAGTTTAAAAGATCATTAAACTTCCAAAGAGCGGTTCTGCTTACGTGTGTCACGAATGTTAGCTTAAATTGCTAGTGACTTCGCGTATTTTTTTCCGCAAATTGTTTACTTATTAATTATCGAAACGCGTTTAAAACATTTAAGTAACAATGCAAAGGAATTTTGTGAAGCCTGATAGATGAACCCTTCCACAATTTCACGCATTTATGGTGTACGCCAGTATCATTCGGCAATGAAATCAGCCTACGTATCTTTCGACTGGAATTATGCACAATAAAGCGCTGAAGGCATGCCAGTAATAATAGTGCAGTGGGTATGGCAACGAACTTCCAAGACGGCACGGTAGCTCAGCGTGTTCGGTCAGAGGGTTGGCTGCCCTTTTTATTACAAAGAATGAACGGATCAACGAGGGACTAACAGGTGTCATGAGACGTCTGCCCCGAACATATCCAACGAAAAATTACGAACAAGATGAGATCAGAAAAAACTGCCTCAGGTTCGCATACCACTGCATGCCAAAATAGTTTTTTTCCTCTGTGTTTGTAACATATTCGGAGACTTCGTTAATCGTCAAACTTAGGCATTTTTCTGATATATTCGTTATTTACGCGTAAGAGAGCACTTTCTCAGTAATGAGAATCTTCGATTTCGTGACTTCCACATGTTTAAGAAAGATGAATTTTCTGTGCATGAAACAACCGACATTGACATTTATACTTTTCCTTGTCACAAATAATTCATCTTTTTCTGAATACGTAGCGATTTCCGAGTGTGTGGTCAGACAAATCTAAATTACAGCGAATGAAACTAGTAGCAATCGTCTTTATACTTTAGCTTATAGCAAGTATTTATCTGCGATCGAATCCTTAACAACAGCAGACGGAGATTAAAGATTCCCGCGACAATGTTTTTAGACTATACCACCATAAATGAAACATTTTGATTCATCAGCTGCATGTTATAAACTACAGCGAACCTCTATAGGTGCACTCGCCACTCGCTGCCTTAATTTTGCTTTTATGAATCAAATCGATGCATCGTAGGGAAGTAGGCTACATCATTTGGCTCTCTAGAACCGAGTTACAACCACATGCTATGCATATTCTTATTCTTAGACACTTTCTTAAACAATTTTTCGGGTTCGTGGAGATTTGTTCCGTTTATGGAACTAATTGAAGGCAGTTTGTTTATTGCCATATGCGTTTCACTTATCTGTAAAGCATCTTCACGAATAAAAGATGTGAAACGCGTATGGCAATAAACAAACTGCCTTCAATTAGTTGTATAGATGGAATGTACCTCTATGAATTTTGAAGCAATTAAGGAACGACGAAAAACAGAAAAATACGAATTTTTCGGGTGTTTATGTACACGTAGGCCTTATTTGTACACTGTGGTACTACACTGCATTCAAACGTAAAATGCAAATCAAGACATCGATGTGAATGAGAATAAAATGACTGTGATATTTATGGCAGTTTCCAGAACACAATCAATATTCTATCGTTATCATTCATTCATGGAAGCACGTGATCAGCAAAATTGAACAGTATTACGTACTCTAACCACAATTTTTGGTACTGTGAAGAATAGCATGTCTGTGTTGGCTGCTATCCGCTTCGAGTTCGCTGTGGCGCTGCAGTGTGCATGCGCGGATCTGAGATTGCTTTTGATTGGTGGGAGCGAAGATAACAGACAACAGACAACAGACAACAGCGTTTCAGTTCGCTAGGACCTTTCGGCAACGCTTTCAAAATGCTTAATAATGTTGAGGCTCTCCGAAAACAAGACCGTTTGGTATGCTTGTGTACCTAACCGATCGGCAAAGTGGCAGAAGATATACAGCATAGCGCCCCTGTTCACGAGGTCGTTGTCCTAGTTGTGAGCCATTGCGGAAAATGGGACGGTCAGACGTCACCATTTAGCGTAGGTTAAATGCAAACTGTGCGCCATTTCAGATGAATGACAGTACATTTAGTTCACCAGTTTTAAGCGCAACCGTATTTAGTTAATGGCGCACGTTTAAAGTAGAGAGTAGCTCTTTCAAAATCCATGAAAAACGGCACTGTGAACTTCAAAGCGAACGTCGGACACACCAGTATCAATTTATAACACGTCAGGACAAGAAGCCTAGCTACAGTTATGACTTCAGGATCTGCGATGTGGCACGCAGTAGTGTGATACGTTTCATGATGAAATAAGTCTTCAAGATGAAAAAACTTTTCCTCAACAAATTAGCACAACCTCAGAAGTTCGCAGGTTACGTGTAAAACTAGACCTACATATTTGTGCAAGTCCTTTTTTTCCTAACAAAGAAAACGAAATCTACCCACAGAAGCTCATAAATAGACTTCACTTTAAAAGCTTATCTTTGAATTAACAATGCTCAAGAAATGGTACCAGACACTGATGCGTCAATGAAAAATAAGATAGGTAGTATTCATTGACGTGTAGTGTAAGTAAGTTTAACGTATGAATAAAATAGCCACAAAATACACGTTGACTTCAATTTAAACTTTGTCTGAAAACGATATTCACCATAAGGTGATCAACTTTAACAAGTATCGTTTTTCTTAATTGCCTCATGCTCTCATCAGTAAAAATAAATTTAAGTTTCCATTTTATTGTCATTTCTCCTCACTACAACAGTCTTAGGAAATAAATTTGCCACGAAAGGCATTAATTGGCCACCGTGAAGCGATAAGTCTCTGCAGAACTAGTGGCAGTAGTATACTCTTAAGACTTGTTGAGAACGGTTTCTCGTGTTGGGCTGCCTTGTTCAGATTCACTCTCCCACTCACCGTTCCATTACTCACTGTGAGCCAGCCGGTTGCTCACTGCTGAGGCGCAAGCACTAGCCAGCTCTTATGGCCAGGTTGGTGAAGGGGGGCCTGGCGCAGTTTATAGTGCGCGAACTGTTCAGTCTTGGGCTCGAGTTCGGTCCTTACTACCGTTCCATTTACAATTTTTGTATCGCTCTACAGTTTTCGGAAATCAAACGACGAAGTAGTTTGTTGACGCCGTTCTGCGGGCCGCATGAACTTGAAACGTCCCCTTAGAAAAATTTATGAATGACTGCGCTAGTAAACTACGTTATATGATTTTCAAACAGCTGAACAGAACTGAACGTACTCAGACATTTCTCTCTTTACTTATTCTGTGCAACACTAAACGGAGACATTTTTAGCGCAGCGCAATCTGGATACCGTACACTCTACCAGAACTACAGTGGGTCTGCTCTGTGATGACCTACCTACCAATATTCTTCAAAACTTCGACTGACTCTGCTGTGGGTTTGCTCTGTTGTGGCATGTCAAGAGTCAGCATTGCCTTTCCGTTGGGGTCTATGTAAGTAGGCTGTATGCTATGTAAGTAGGTTGTTTAGGTTTTTGTGTCAGTAGCGTCAAGTAGCGCTCTGTATGTAAACCACTGGATGTGCTATGTGCAGTCTGTGGCTGGCTGGCATTGTTGGAATATGCGCTATTGTAGTGTTGGGCAGTTGGATGTGAACAGTGCGTAGCGTTGGGCAGTTGGAGGTGAGCCACCAGCAGTGGTGGATGTGGGGGGGGGAGAGATGGCAGAATTTTGAGAGCTGACGATCTGGACGTGTGTCCATCAGAAAGGTTAAATTTGTAATACTGGATATCATGAACTGATAAATAATTTTTTAACATTATTAACCCAAATACATTGTTTTTTCCTATCGAAATCTTATTTGCTAACAATGCCTATTAGTAGTTAGTGTCTTCTGTAGTTAGAATCTTTTATTTAGCTCGCAGTACTGGCGCTCGCTGTATTGCAATAGTTAGAGTAAAGAAGATTTTTGTGAGGTAAGTGATTCATGAAAGGTATAGGTTATCGTTAGTTACGGCCATTCTTTTGAAGGGATTATTGAAAGTCAGACTGCGTTGCGCTAAATATATTTTGTCAGTTTAGTGTTGATCAGAATAAGTAAAGAGCGAAATGTCTGAGTACGTTCAGTTCTAAACGTATAAGTTTACTAGCCCAGTCATTTATAATTTTTCTAAGGGGAGGTTTCAGACTTAACACACACAGCGGCTTGACTGGCTGACTCGGAAATGGCGCTATGTATCGATTTTTTCTCAATTATTTCTCAGCACTACCTACTCTGCAACACCCTGACAGTATTTTCATACTGTTTCTGACTGCCCAGTAGATACATATACTGATGAGCTACAACATTATTTATGGCCACTGCCCACCGTAAGACTGAATGCCGCCTGGTGACGTTGCTGTCACATGACGCTACAAGGAAAGAGTAAGCAGCGCAGGGACAGATGGGGAATAAGTCTAGTGAAGATACGGGCCACAAACAGGTAAATCCACTGATGCGAGCTACTTTGACAAAGGGTAGATTGCTATTGTCCAGCGTCCGAAAAACAATATCTCGAAAATGGCGAAGCTGGTCTGCTGTTCGCGAGCTATGTCGTGAGCATCTGATGGAAGATATTGAAGGACTGAGAAACGACGAGTGGGCGACAAGCTGTTTGACGTCCACCTTTCATCACAGGACGTGGACCTTGCAAGATCCCCTCGCTTGTAAACTGATACTGTCATTACTCAGCTTAGCCGCGAGTGCGTAGAGGGAGGTGCATGTGACTTACAGTATAACTGGTCAGCATTTCCACCCGGAATTTGCGAGTGTAAGTCGGCCCTTCCTTGACCCGCCTTGGTGGGTCGTGTCGTCGGATTTCCTCCTACCTGTGCGCGGTGCAGCTCTCGTAAATGTCGTCCCGTGCCGATTCTTCATTGGCGCATTGTATCTCTCTGCCGGTATAAGCTAATTATCTGAAATTGCTGTCTATCTACTTTGGGGTATATTTACTCGAAATTAACATTCAGAATGCCGTAATATCACTTTTATTCCTATTAATAATGAAACACTCATGTCACTAACGACTCGTAACCGAGAGCATGGCTACCATCGAACAAGACAGGAAGAGCTCTTAACGCAGACTGCCGATTTTGGCGCGCAGTCTGTATCTCTTACTAGTTTCGTCACAAATGGCTTGGCTCTGAGCACTATGGGACTTAACTTCTGAGGTCATCAGTCCCCTAGAACTTAGAACTACTTAAACCTAACCAACCTAACCAACCTAAGGACATCACACACATCCATGCCTGAGGCAGGATTCAAACATGCGATTGTAGCGGTCGCGCGGTTCCAGACTAAAGCGCCTAGAACCGCTCGGCCACCCCGGCCTAAGGTGATCAAAAATAAATTTGGAGTTCACACATTTTGATTGGAAATAAATTTAACTTACCCTAACTATTGATCAAAGCCCCAAGAGAAGAAAAGAGAGTTTATAATTTGAAATAAAAAAGAATAACAAAAACTGAAGAATAAAATAACCTACATAAGTATTATATTAAAGGAAAGATGCTACTTGTTTTCGTCATAAGAATAAACTTGATGATAGAAATTACACCATGTATTCTTCCGCGCTTCCTGGAATCTTCTTGTATTTCATTTCACATGGAGTAAAAGGCAAGCTGTCTCGAGTACAGTCAAGTACGATATTAAGTATACGTTTTATACTGCGTTTTACGCGCAAATGAACTGAGCGATTTTACGGAACAACAGCTTTACCGGCTTATTTAAATTAGCACAGGCAAGCCAGCTGGTCCAGCTAATCCACCTAATCCAGCTAATCTGCAGGAATATGAATACTTCCAGCTAAGACGCAAAAAGAAAGGAGCGGAGAAATAATGACGCTTCGAGTATCATTAATGTTTAAAGAGGGTGAAATAACATTTGGCAAAACTTAACGATACCGCACGCTTCTTCGGTAACCAGAAGGGAAAAGTGACTGTCTCGTTCTTAGCTAAAATAATATTGTAATTAAAAACAACGGTGGTGAAAATTCGTAACTTAAAAACAGGTCAGTATTTCTGCAAGAGATGTGACGCAAAAACACACTGCACGGATTTCACCGTATAGTCAAATATTGAATCCACTGCAGGTATTAACTTACTGTCAGTCGTCTTACAGTCTCTCAGTTCCTTCCGTATACGAATCTGAGGATAACCATTACAGCAACTGTCATCTGCCACATTGTTTAACGAGTCTATCAACGACAGAATCCACGAAGCCAACCAAGTGCCACATTTTCTCTTCTTTTAAGACGTGCCATTCTGTATCGCGCCAACGTTTGACAGTGATGTCCAGCAGAGCTTTGCGCACTAGTTCCACGTTTGGCAACTTAAATGTCTCGTTATTTCTCGCGGACAATCCCGTAACTTGGCCCCAGAACAATTTTGTTGAAGTCATATTGCAATGGTATGGTGCAACCGTAAAAATGCAACATTTGAATGGTGTGCTCCATGCTGTGAAAATGACTGTTCTCCAGGTTCCCAAGACGTTTATCACTCTGGCCCGTGTGAGATCACATCTGTACTATGAAACATTAGACATAGGCCAAATAAAGAGAGTAATTTTCATTTTTGTTCTAAAAATTTAATTTGTATTTTTTCTTAATTTAAACAACCGTTATTAATTTTTGTAAAATATCGATAAATAAGAATTCACAATTGCAATGGAAACTAAATTTTGCATGCAATATATAACTAGAAACAAGCACCTTTAATTAAAACATCGATTAGATGTGTTAATTAGCATATGTATGATGAATTTTACATTGAGAAGGCGTAGTAAAGCCAAATTCAACGAAAACAATAAACTAAGCAATATTTGAATCCTCGATAAAGGGATTAATTCTGGATTGCCATTCTATAGCGCTACTGATTCAGCTAAGCATACCGTATTCAAAAATTCCTTAACTTTAGGAAATTAGTTTCTCAAAAA
The DNA here is from genome assembly GCF_023897955.1 of Schistocerca gregaria. NCBI lineage: Eukaryota > Metazoa > Arthropoda > Insecta > Orthoptera > Acrididae > Schistocerca > Schistocerca gregaria. The sequence goes on along the minus strand of NC_064925.1, from coordinate 184,968,143 downwards.
ATTCGGAGCTGATATGCTCTGAAAACTTGTAAAAAACACTAACAATGATAGGTTTCTCGCCACTTTCTGACGGTGTTCCATGCGCTTGTTTCACTACGGAGCACGAAGCAGTGTCAGACATTTTCACAATACGTATCCAGCCCGTCAATCAGAGCACAACAGTGTCGAGACTGCGGCTGTACACTATTTTTGAAATAAAAACTACATTGCTGAAATATGATCAAGAAAACGTTGGTGGCTGTCCTACATTAAAATATCTTAAAATTTCATTTAGCTTTACATTGTAATAAGATATCTAATACGTGAGTTGGATCTAATTCCAAGAGTGTAACAACTCCAGCTTACACATGCTACGGCTGTTGACCAATCATAGCGTTTGTGTTTGTTTACATCAGGTTTATTCATATGATGAACAAAGTGTAGTAGTTGTTGAATGTTAGATTTTGACGAAAAATATCAGATATTCTTTGCTTGAGAATTGTCCGTTATGATGAGATAATTGCAGCATACTTTAAATCAGCAACTAATAAAGAAAAACATATGAGCATAGTTAAAGCGACTGATGATAGTCTTTACAATATTTCTTCATTGTGAATGAAACGATAGGTATTTACGTAGTGCGAACGGCTGAAAGCAAGAGGAAACTACAGCCGTAATTTTTCCCGAGGGCATGCAGCTTTACTATATAGTTAAATGAAGGCCGTATCGGTTGGTAGGACATGTTCTGAGGCATCAAGGGCTCACCAATTTAGCATTGGAGGGCAGCGTGGAAGGTAAAAATCGCAGAGGGAGGCCAAGATATGAGTACACTAAGCAGATTCAGAAGGATGTAGGTTGCAGTAGTTACTGGGAGATGAAGCTTGCATAGGATAGAGTAGCACGGAGAGCTGCATCAAACCAGTCTCAGGACTGAATACCACAACAACATAACAAGAAACAATGACAGAAGTCAGAAACTATGGATATGTTGCTGGCTTAGCCGTAAATTATATCGGAGCATTGCAACGATTGTTAATTGAGGAACTGGAGAGCTATTACATTACGTGTGTTGAGAATAAAAATAAATAAATAATCGGTAGGTAGATTTGTGGCTTGTGTATACTTTAGAAAGAGCTACATTCTCATTCTCTCTCTCTCTCTCTCTCTCTCTCTCTCTCTCTCTCTCTCTCTCTCTCTCTCTCTCTCTCTCTCTTTCGCTACAGCCTTTATCCCACATTGTGAGCAGGGTCGGCAGAGTTAAGTACGGAATTGGCATGGTTAATTTTAAGGGGTGGCCGGATGCCCTTCCTGCCGCCACCCCATACCCCCCCCCCCCCCCCCCAAGAATGGAATTAGTGTACCCCCAGCCGCCTTCGTCTAGTGCAAATCGGGAATTAGTGTGAATGTGTGTAAAATTTCTGTGAGGCGTGTAACAAGCGGGAAGTGGGGACCAGCCCGGTATTAACCTAGTAGGATGTGGAAAACCGCCTAAAAATCACATCCAGGCTGGCCGGCACACCAGCCATCGTCATTAATCCGCCGGGCGGATTCGATCCGGGGCCGGCGCGCCTACCGAGTCCAGGAAGGAGCGCACTAGGGCTTTTTTTTTTTTTTAATCTCATTTTGTTCGCATGTGTTCGTTGCATCTGCTCGGGGCGGACGTCGTAAGACATCCATTTTATGTTCGTTGTTGATCGATTGACTCAGTTTTTTTTATTACAGAGGGCACGTAACCCTCTGACCGAACACGCTGAGCTACCGTGCCGGCCGCTTAACAGAATTGTTTTTCCTAGCAAGAGATGTGTGCATAGTCCCTGCTGTCATCGGAACTCTTTGTCTAGGGAAGTATACAATTTAATTATCCAAGAATCTTGATTTAGTATTGGATTCATTAAGATTATCTAAAAAACAAATTAATCGAGGTTACAGGATAGCCAGAACTCTGCAAATTTAGGATAGAGACGTAAAAGGAGAAAAACGTATTACGTTCTGGTTTGCTTCTCTGGGTGGTTTAGTACATTTGTGGTGACTGGCGGAAGTGGTGAAAGCTTCTGGCCTCACGTGTGGTTTGCAACCAGAGCTCGCAGTTTGCAGCATTGTTCTCCGAGTTGAACGGGGTCCTGCCGAGTGGAGTGTCTCAGCCGAAGGCTTCGTCGTCTCTGTGACGGTCTTGGCTGCAGATTACTGGACCTGCGCTATCGGGTGAGGATTTTTAGGACGCTCCTTGAAGGTCATGGGGGTACTACACAAAGGAAGCAGCTACTAGGGTAGAAGAGTACTTGTTGAGTGCACATGAGGGTTTTTAGACTAGGCGGTAGTTTGAGGTATTCTGATTGACACTCGCCAGTTAACACGCAGCGAAGGAAGGAATAAAGAAACTTCGACTGTCAAAATTTTATCAGTAAACAGTAGAAGTATTCTTAAAGTTCCCAAATTTACAGTCCTCTAGGAAATTTCTCACTCAAATTATTCTCAGGACCGACAGATGGCTGAAACCGTAAGTGGGAAGTTCTCAGATATTTAGCGGGTCGTGGAACGTACATCGGAAGTTACAGGTCGTAAGAAGAGGAGCGTTCATTGCAGTTGACAAAAATATTCTCTCTCTTTTGGTCGAAACAGAGTGACTGAAGTTATATGGTCCCATATAATTGGTCTAGTTGAAACCAAGTTAATAGTTGGGTGTTTTTACAGGCCACCTGATTCTGCTGTGACAGTTCTCGAGTCTTTTAAAGAATGTCTATGATCAGCAGCACGTAAATACCCAGATCATGCATTACTAGTTGGAGGCAATTTAACCTACGGAGTATAGATTTGGCATGTCTATGGATTCATTTCAGGGGGTACAGGCAGGCAAGGGGAAATTATTTTGGACAAGTTTTCTGGAAACTTGTCTTGAATAACTAGTTTGGTAGCCCACAAACAATGGAAATATCTTAGACCTTGTAGCTACAAATAGGCCGGACCTTATCGAAAACACCAGTCTAGAAACGGGGATTGGCGATCACGATGTCAGCACAGCAACTAAGGTTACGAAAGTTAATAAATCAGGCTGTCTACTAGAAAGGGCAGATAAGCCGTTATTATCATTTCAGACAGTGAAGTTACATCACAATTCCAGTAACATGGACGTTGAGGAATTGTGGGCAAAGTTTAAGCCAATTATAAATCGTAGTCTGGAGAATTATGCGCCTAAAAAGTGGACTGTGGACGGGAAAGACCCACCATTGTCTAATACAGAGATTTGGAAAATGCTGAGGAAGCAGAGGCTGTAGCACACTCGGCTCAAAAGAGAACGCACAAATTGCGACAGGCAGAGGTTAGAAGAGATTTATGAGTGCATGGAAAGATCTATGCGCGAAACATACAGCTTCTACCATGTCATACCTTAGCAAAAAAAATTTCAGGGAACCCGAGAAAACTGGTCTCGTGTATGTAAAATCGGGAGTGGGTCTACGGCTTCCATCCCGTCACGTGTTGACCACGCTGGTGGGGCAGTTGAAGATAGCAAGCCGAAATTGTAAATTTCATGTTCAAGAAATCATTCACCCAGGATAATCGTACAGACATACCGTCTTTTGACCATCGAACAGACTCCCGTGTCGACCACAGTCATAAGCACCGCTGGCGTAGAGAAACAACTGAAGAAGTTGAAAACAAGTGAGTTACCAGGTTCGGATGGAATTCCAGTTCGGTTTCTCAAAGAGTACTCTACGGCTTTGGCCTCTTACTTAGCTTACATTTATCGCTAATCTCCCGCCCAGAGCAAAGTCCCAAGTGCCTGGAAAAAGCTCAGATCACTCCTCTGTATAAGAAGGGACCTGCTTCTTGCACGCTTCCCGTGAGAATCGTCACCTTAGTGTGAGCGAGTAATGAGTGGATGGGCAAATATCTATTAGGAATATTAGGTACGCAGATTGTGGACATTTGGGAATCACAGGAAGCGTGCAAGGGATAATTCCCTGCAGTCGCGCTGTTCATCTGTGGCCTCGGTGGCTCAGATGGAGAGAGCTTCTTCCATGTAAGCAGGAGGTCTCGGGTTCGAGTCGCGGTCGGGGCACGCATTTTTCAGCTGTCCCCATCGAGGTATATTAACAGCATCTGTCGGTATCTGAGGGTTTCAATTATTTACTTTTTAAACAAGTTTAACAACATATCAAGCCTGCAGAAAGACGACTGTCGTCGTGGCGAATAATAGACTGCCACATCCTGTCACAGTTGCCAGAGGATATGCCACTTAGTGTTAGCTGCCCTGCACTACAATACAAAATGCTGACATTGTTCCACAACAGTATTATGGCTATTGTTGCGAAAGAACATTGTTTGGTTGAAGACGTTCGAAATGTAGTGAACTGATTCTGCCAATTCATTTCACTTTAGCTACAAGGGATTAACAAGCAGAGATCCCAAGAACTGTATATATTCAAACAATGTTAGGCAAATATTTAACTTTTTTATCAAATAATTTCGAATTTATAAGTTATGTAGGCCTATTTATGTACCAGAAGGTACTGTTTCTTCAGCAACTTGTGCTTTACACTTGTTAACCGTCAAACATGTATCGTACACAAATGCAGTGCGTTACAGATAAACGTTTGTAGTGTGTGATAAAATAGGCCTCTCCGTGGTTAAAAACCATTTTTATTCGGCTTTAGCCATTCGAGCTCTTCGTGATGCACTGCAGCCGTAACATTTCTTTTATGAGACTATTTTCAGGCCACTCCCTTGAAGACCTCCACTTGCATAATACTCTGTCGTAACGACCATTTACACATACCACCAAAAGTATTATGTAAAAATATTTTGTTGCTCCTAGTTTGGACTGTTTCGTCTCCATCTGGCGGATCTTGACGTAGTACGTAAGATTTAATATTATTTCTGAAAGAAAGGGCAGGTATAACAGTAAAATGATCTCGTACGTTAAAGTTCGCAATCGTCTAGAGAGTATCGACACAACTTCGAAGTGTGTGTCATATACAAGTCCACCGGACAAAATATAAGCCACCCTTGTGGGTACGCACAGATAACTTCTTAGTTTTCACAGATGGCGCAGCGATCGAGTCATCCTCAATTGCTCACGCACTGACTACGTGAGCAAAAGGCAGTGGTCCCCATTGAGGCCTTTGGGTTTCAAGACTATATTCTACGTAAACATGGGTACATTTTTAGGACACAGGGCAATCTTGTTTGTCCATGCTCATGGCTATACGGTATGTAACGTTCCAGGATTTGTTGGTGTTTCGCAGCGGACAGTTTAACTCATGTCCACGAAACACGTCGCCAGAATTGTAGTCGGGGCAAGATTCTGACAGACCAGAGACGTGTTTCACGATATGTGAACCAAAATCGCTTCCAAGCACGATTGGTAATTGCTGCAGGCAGTGAATAAAGAACTATTCCAATGTGTTAGCGAAAGAATATTGCGCCAGAAACATCCTGAGTATGCCACCTCGCAAGAGGCGGTTCCTCACACAGGCACATAATGACAACAGCAGTGTTAATTGGGCTGGAGGAACATGTTACTGGTTTACTTATCAATCCCCCAGCCTAGTATCTCGATTTGCCTGCAAAATCAACTGACTTTAACCCTACAGAAAAACTGTGAGATGTGTTGGACAGCGGATATAACGCTTACGTCAGCATCTACGTAATTTGGTGAAATTATGCGAACAAATCCTCAGCAAGTGGGTTGGTTGGATTAAAATAGGGGGGAAGGGACCAAACTACGAGGTCATCGGTTCGTTGTTAAGGCATAGTCGCCCAACACCGAAGGCAGTGTGCAGGAAACGTTTGAAGTCCGCTGCAGAGCGGCTAAAAGTGGGTAGTCCAGCAAGAGGTGGACGACTGTCATCTGGGAGCCACAGCGACACAGAGTTCGGTCCTCACGATGCCGTAGGTAACCATGTGTTAGCCATGTATGGCCAATGCGGAGCCGGCAGAGGACAACTGATTCCCTGCTAGAAGACTGCATGGAAGACTTCCACACATTCGTCGTCTCCTTAATGACAAGCAGTTTGTTGTCCTTACTGTTATGACATTCCATCTACCAAAGCCAGGAGGACGTTGCGGCGTAAGACAGAATGCAGGTCAACTTTGGAGATGCCCATCTCCAGAAGCGATTTCCGCGCCGCCTGTTTGGCCAGCCAGTTGGCAAGTTCGTTGCCGAGGATTCCGACGTGTCCTGGGGACTACACAAACACCACTGAACGGTGGGACCGTTTCAGGGCATAGATGGATTCCTGGATGGACGTTACCAGAGGATGGCGAGGGTAGCACTGATCGATAGCTTGTAGGCAGCGAGTAGCTTAACCTGGATGCGATGTACCTGCACAACCTTGCGGACTCCCTCACTAACAGAACCCAGGTGATCGACTCCAGAGGCGGAATTACAATGCATTAAATGACGCTTGTAGTGTTTTGTCTAGGGGTGACTAATTTTTTGTCTGGTAAGCTTACATTGCCAGACGAAAGAGTCAAGCATCCGCAAGGCCAAGGGGACCTTTACGAGTTGAGGGGTGTATGATATTTCAGTTATTACAGTATCAAGCCAAATTAACAGTGCTTGGCAGAGTGAAACCACTTAATATGACGTTACACCCCTCTGTCCAGGGTGCATGTACTAATTCAGTTGGATAGGGTGTGAAGCCCATTCTATCCTTTCCTGATGCATGTAGGCCCACAACTGTTTCAGCTGGTCTTTGATATATTGGATACAGATAGATGGGGCTGACATTTGAGCCAGTCGCACATAGCTTCTATTGGGGACAGATCTGGAGATCTTGCTGCCCCCAGGAGTTCAACAACATGCAGACAGCTCATAGTCATGCAAGGTATGAACGAGTACCCTTCTTTAAAATTGGCACCAAAGTGTCAGAGTTCCCTCAGGCGTATCAGCCGTGATCTGAAATCATACTTGATTCTCTAAAAGGAGTACAGGAGTATCACAGCTGTGTCTCTCAAAAACAAAAAAAAAAACAAGAAAAATGGATGAATGGGACCTCTCCCTGTGTCACCGCCACACCGGTGAGCCATCCAAGACTGTGCAGAACCACGATTCATCACTGAACACAATGTATCGCCATTTGTCAGCGTTCCATGTTCCCTGGTAGTGGCACCACACCAAAGGCAGTCGTTCTTGATGTACTGTTAATGGCAGCCTATGTGTCGAATTTTAATTCCCTAGTCCAGCTGTTGCTAGTCTGACCAATGATGCAGGATGACACAGTGTTGCAAGGAACGCATTACTTATTCTCGAACGGCAATGCAGATGTGAAGGGGTTGCAGCGTGCTTAGTTCACAATACGACCATCAGCCTCGGGGTCGTCAGACATGGTCAACTGGAACCTGGACGAGTATGCCTGCCATCACGTTCCCATGCAGTCCGTCATCGAGACACCATCACACCCCAATGCCCCACAAATCTGGATAATACACTATTCGACCACCTAGCCGTATGTAGACCCACAATGACACCCCCATTCAAACTGTCAGGAGCTCCTAACGCTGTGTAACACATGTATGCAGCATCAGCGTTCTTCACAGCGACCTCTTAGCATCTGACACTGTTCACACCCTTCGCACATACTTGATAAAAGGTCATGGATTACCCCTCTTTGCCTGGCTTAAGGCAGTAACTCGACGTGGCATGGACTACAATCGTTTTAAAGTTCCCTGCAAAAATATTTAACCATTCTGCCTCTATAGCCATCCATAATTGGGAATTTGTTGCCAGTGCAAGATTTTGTACACAAACTGACCTTTCGATTATGTTCGATGGGATTCATGTGGGACAATCTGGGTGGCCAAATCATTCACTCGCACTGTCCAGGAAGTTCTTCAAACCCATTGCTATCAATGGTGGCCTGGTTGCATGCCGCAGCCCATTAACCCAAACTACCACCGCACTATCCAGATGAATGCGTTTGTCGTGCTTTCCATATTGATTTCTGCGTTTATTTCTAGCAGTGTTGCTTGTTTGTCAGCACTGACAACTCTACGCAAACACCGCTGCTCTCGGTCATTAAATGAAGGCCGTCGGCCATTGCGTTTTCCAGTGGTGAAAGTAATGCCTGGAATGTGGTATTCTTGACACACCCTGTGGATCTCGGGTAATTAATTTCCTAATAATTACCGAAATGGAATGCCCCATATGACTGTCTCCAGCTACCACTCTGCGTTTGAAGTCTTAAATGCCGTCGTACGCAAATGGCGTTCATGTTTTACACAGGCCAGACTGACAACAAAGGACGATATGAAGGAAAATGCACTCCTCGGGTACTATTGCACCTTTTGCACCTGTTACTCATGCTGGATACCAAAATGTTGACTCCTTGGGGGATATTGTCCCTCCCCTCTCTAAAGTCCTTCATGGGTGGACATTGTCGTCCATAAACAGTAAGTCGAGATAGACGGAACTGGTCCAGAATTATCTCCCTACCACTGTGCTGTAACGACACCGCTCTGAAAGAGCCTATGCAGCAGTGTTCAGCATTGTGTATAATGCCTACCCAGACCATGACGTCTAGGCCATACCAATGACGTTCATTAACTTTCTGTGGTGTGTTTCTCGACGGTGCCGTGAGTGGAGTGAGGCGCATTTAACAGACTTCCAAAGATACAAGCCAGTTTGATTCAATAGCTGCGAACTCATTCTGGTGCAGATTGCTGCACATGTCGGCACCAACGATGCCAGTCATCGGGGTTCGGAGGAAATCCGTGGGTCCTTTCGACGGCTGGCTAAATTGACGAAGGCGGCCTCCATCTATCGAGGGGTGGAAGCCAAGATGACGGTTTGCAGCATCGTACCCAGGGCGGACTGGGGTCGTTTGGAGTCGAGTGGAGAATCTAAACCAGAGGCTACGTCGACTGTTACGAAAATGGTTGTAGATTCCTCGACCTATGCTATTGGGGGGGGGGGGGGGGAGGTTGTAGGACGCCCCTCGATAGATCAGGGGTGCACTACAAACAGGAAGCAGCTACATGGGTAGCACAGTACTTGTGGCGTGCACATGGAGGCTTTTCAGATTTCACCACAGGAAACAACCGTTGGCCTGAAGTATTACCAGTTCATGACACTGATGTGGGTACGCCAACTGTAAAAATGGTTAGTTTGCCTAAACAGGTCATTCCAAAGGATTTAAACATGCTACATTTCATGTTAGTAAATTGTCGACGTGTCTGCAGCAAGATCCCCGAGTTACTCTCCGAAATAAACAGTAGTAATGCCAATATCATATTAGATACCGAAAGCTGGTTGAAACCAGACATAAATAGCAGTGAAATGTTGAACTCTGATTGGACAATGTTTAGGAAGGATAAGAGTGATGATATGGGAGGTTGTATGTTCATTGGAGTTAAAAGCTTTTAACGCAGTTGAGATCGATACTTGGTCGGACTGTGAAACAGTCTGGATTAAGCTGTCAATCAGACAAGGAGTGACCATCGTATCAGGATTTTTTAGAGACCACCAGCATCCGCAACAAACGTCGCAGAACGTTTCGGGGAAAGTCTTGAGTACATAGGAAATAAATATCCAAAGCCTGCATTAGTTATAGGTGGGGACTTTAATCTGGTGTCCATTGATTGGGAAAATTCCACATTTATCCCAAGTGGCAGAAGCAAAGACTCGTGTGAAGTTATTGTAGGAGCGCTCTCAAGATACAACCTTGAGCAATTGGTTAGAAAACTAACTCGAGATGGGAACATATTAGGTATCTTGGCGACAAACAGACCTGATCTTTTTGAGGAAGTTAACCTAGAAGAAGGTATTAGCGACCATAATTTCGTTGTGGTTTTATGTCAGTGGAAGTTGCAGCAAAACCAAAGAAACAGCGTAGTTTTCTTGTTTGGGAAAGCAAATAAAAGTTTCATTAATGAATATCTTCATAGTCAGGTCCAAGCATTCACCTGGTGACAATGATATTGAGCATCTTTGGTCGGAATTTAAAGGTATAGTCCACCACGTGCTAGAGAAATGTGCCTAGCAAAAATATAAGGGAGGGAAAGGATCCACCTTGGTTCAAGAAACATTATGAACTTGCTGAGAAAGCAGAAAATTTTGCACAGTCGTTTTAAACGTAATCGCTGCCCCGCTGACAAGTTATGTGAAATGAAAGCAGCTGTCAAAAGGCCAATGAGAGATTCTTTTAACGAATTTGCAAGCAATATTTTATCTGCAGATTCTAAAAATAAACCCAAAAAAATTTTGGTCGTACGTAAAATTTATGTACGCTACCAATAATTCAGTACATTCTCTTGCTGACAGTACGGGTAATGTAACGTATGATAAACAGAAGGCCGAAATTTTAAACCTTGCCTTCAAAAACTCGTTTACGATAGAGGTCTGCTGCACCATTCCCCATTTCAATTATCGAACAAACGCAAGGATGGCTGACAGTGTTTACTGCACCTGGAATTGTAAAACAGTTAACATCCTTAGATGCCAGGAAGGCATCTGGCCCAGACGGTATCACCGTTAGATTTTTGTTGACTGTGCTAGAAATATAGCATCATTCTTGTCCATCATCTATCAGATCCCTGGAACAGCGGATAGTTCCACAGGACTAGAAGAAAGCTCAGGTCACAGCAATCTATAAAAAAGGGTAGAAAATCGGATGCACATAATTACCGGCCAATTTCACTGACGCCGATTTGTTGTAGAATCATGGAACATATTTTGTGTTCAGGCATAAAGACCTTTCTAGACTATGAGAAGCTCATCTGCAGAAACCGGCGAGGTTTTAGTTAACAGCGGTCAAGCGAGACATCTGGGCCTCTTTGTGCATGCTGTACAAAAGACTAGATACCGGCTCCAAGGTTGATGCCATATTTCTCGACTTTCGGAAGGAATCCGACTCAGTTCCGCACTGTCGCTTGCTCCAAAAAGTGAGCGCTTACGGTGTATCAGATGACACTGGATAGAAAGTTTTCTGACTGACAGAGCCGTAACTTGTCGTCAATAGGGACTCTACAGAAACAGACTGCCCTGGGACACGCCTGATATTACGCTTAACAGGTTCGCTGCTTTTTACGATTTACATAAACGATCTGGTTGGCGGTATTGACAGGGACATTAGACTGTTTACCGATGATGCTGTAGTCTACAGGAAAGTAGTATCACACGAAAGTTGTGAACAAATCAGTGAGGATTTGCAGAAAGTAAATGAGTAGGGTAATGAATGGCAGCTACCTCTCAATGTTAATAAGTGTAACCTACCGCGTATAACAAAGCAAAACTCCCTATTAATGTACGAATACAAAATAAATTCCCAGTCTTTGGAAGCGGTAACATCCGTCAAGTACCTGGGTGTGACTATTCGGAACGACCCCAAACGGAATGATCGAATTACACAAGTAACTGATAAGGCGAACCCTAGATTGCAGTTTATTGGTAGAATCCTGAAGTGATGCTGTCCTTCAACAAAGGAAATTTCTTACAATACTTTAGATCGTCCAATCTTAGAGTATTGTTTGTCTGTATGGGACCCTTAACAGTTGGGTCTCATTCAAGAGATTGAGAAGGTGCAAAGAGCGGCTGGATTGGAGACTGGTACATTTAGTCATCGCGAGAGCGTTACAAATCTCTTAGAAAGTTTGAAGTGGGATACATTGCAGATAGACGACGCGCTAAACGAAAGGGGCTGCTCACTGAATTCCAAAATCCGATCTTCGCCAAGGATGTAATGGCCGCTATCGACAGGGGATCTCAAGTTGATTCCGTATTTCTAGATTTCCAGAAAGCTTTTGACACCGTTCCTCACAAGCGACTTTTAATCAAGCTTCGGACCTATGTGGTATCGCCTCAGTTGTGAGACTGGATTCGTGATTTCCTGTCAGGAAGGTCGCAGTTCGTAGTAATAGACGGCAAATCATCGAGTAAAACTGAAGTGATATCAGGTGTTCCCCAGGGAAGCGTCCTGAGACCTCTGCTGTTCCTGATCTATATAAATGACGTGGGTGACAATCTGAGCAGTTCTCTTAGATTGTTCACAGATGATGCTGTAATTTACCGTCTAGTAAGGTCATCCGAAGACCAGTATCAGTTGCAAACCGATTTAGAAGAGATTGCTGTATGGTGTGTCAGGTGGCAGTTGACGCTAAATAACGAAAAGTATGAGGTGATCCACATGAGTTCCAAAAGAAATCCGTTGGAATTCGATTACTCGATAAACAGTACAATTCTCAAGGCTGTCAATTCAACTAAGTACCTGGGTGTTAAAATTACTAACAACTTCAGTTGGAAGGACCACATAGATAATATTGTCGGGAAGGCGAGCCAAAGGTTGCGTTTCATTGGCAGGACACTTAGAAGATGCAACAAGTCCACTAAAGAGACAGCTTACACTACACTCGTTCGTCCTCTGTTAGAATATTGCTGCGCTGTGTGGGATCCTTACCAGGTGGGATTGACGGAGGACATAGAAAGGGTGCAATAAAGGGCAGCTCGTTTTGTATTATCGCGTTATAGGGGAGAGAGTGTGGTAGATATGATACACGAGTTGGGATGGAAGTCATTACAGCATAGACGTTTTTCGTCGCGGCGAGACCTTTTTACGAAATTTCAGTCACCAACTTTCTCTTCCGAATGCGAAAATATTTTGTTGAGCCCAACCTACATAGGTAGGAGTAATCATCAAAATAAAATAAGAGAAATCAGAGCTCGAACAGAAAGGTTTAGGTGTTCGTTTTTCCCGCTCGCTGTTCGGGAGTGGAATAGTAGAGAGATAGTATGATTGTGGTTCGATGAACCCTCTGCCAAGCACTTAAATGTGAATTGCAGAGTAGTCATGTAGATGTAGAAGGATGTAGAGCATATATTATTACCACCAACTTTCATATCGCGCAATGATTACCATTCAAAGATAAGGGAAATTAGAGCTCGTACTGACGCGTTCCGTCAGTTTTTTCCCTCGCGCGATCCGCGAGTGGAACACAGAGGTAAATATGACTTTGGCGCGAATAGTGCCTTCAGCCACACACCGCTTGGTGACTAGCGGAGTGTGTATGTACCGGTAGCTGTTGCAATGTTTCCGACGATCTGCCTAGGAGTGAGGGGTGTGTTCCTTTCGTCATTGAGGCTACGTATCCATCCTCTTGTGGCTCGTTTGCGACCACCGGCAGGCTCTCTCATATTTCCACCTTCATCGGCCTTTCACTGTCATTGATCGGGTGGTACGAAGCAGCTGTGAGCTGTTCCGCACCAACTGTCAAGCACTGGACGTTCAGCATCTCCTCTTAGTCCTATTTGGTACGGGTCCCACACACGTAAGCAACATTCTAGATTTAGTCGTACCAGTTTTTTTTATAAGGGATCTTCTTTGTAGACTCATTGGCCCTGGCGTCCTAATTAATCTAGGTCTGCCACCTGCTTTACTTGCGAATGAGCATGTGTGTGTTTTATTTCATATCTCTACAAAATGTTACTCAGTTTTTATTTAGGAACTGACTGATTCAAACATTTACTCATTTGAAACTTCCTGGCAGATTAAAACTGTGTGCTGGATCGAGACTCGAACTCGGGACCTTTGCCTTTCGCGGGCAAGTGCTCTACCGACTGAGCTACCCAAGCGCTACTGACGCCCTGTCCTCACAGCTTTACTTCTGCCAGTGCCTCGTCTCTTACCTTCCAAACTTTATAAAAGCTCTCCTGCGAACCTTGCAGAGCTTCTGTAAAGTTTGGAAGGTAAGAGACGAGGTACTGGCAGAAGTAAAGCTGTGAGGACGGGGCGTGAGTCATTCTTGGGCAGCTCAGTCGGTAGAGCACTTGGCCGCGAAAGGCAAAGGTCCCGAGTTCGAGTTTCGGTCCGAGAGACAGTTTTAATCTGCCAGGAAGTTTCATACCAGCACACACTCCGCTGCAGAGTGAAAATCTCATTCCTATTTACTCATTTATTTGGCAGTCATAGAGCACATTTTTTCCTGTGTGAAGTGCAGAATCATACATTTCTGAACTTTTAAAGCATGTTGAGAATCTTTGCAGAAGTTTCCCGTCAGATCACCCAAGTTAAGGGCTTTCGGGATGGACTAGCACTAGCATGGGTAACCATCTGGTCTGCCAAGCGCAGTTGGCAAACGGTGTGTATTCAGCCTTTGTGAGGCTAACTGAGGAGTTACTTGATTGAGGACTGACTTGATTGAGAAGTAGCTGCTCCGGTCTCGTTAACTGACATACGGCCGGGAGAGCGGTGTGCTGACCGCATGTCCCTCCATGTTCGCATCCAGTGATGCCGTGGGCCGAGGATTACATGGCGGCCGATAGGTACCGTTGGGCCTTCCAAGGCCTGTTCGGACGGGGTTTAGTCTTTTGTTTCTTCAGACAATACTTCACAGTAGATAATCGCATCATCTGCGAATACGCTGTGGTTGCTATTAACAGTGTCTGCAAGATTATTAATAAGATGAACAGCGAGTGTCTCTTCCCTCAGGCACACCGGAAATTACTTCTACATCTGCCGGTGATTGGTTAGTTGGTTTGAAAGAAGGGCAAAGGGACCGAACTACGAGATCATCGGTCCATTCTACCTAATAAAACAATGCCACGAGAGTGAGAAATAGTCGAGACATAACACAAAACGGAAAGAAAGGAAAGACCACAAGAACGAAGGAAAGGCAATGAACACTAAAAAGACAAGTGAACAACAGCGATTCGAGAAACAGAAGACAGTAAAACAAGGAAGCAGATTACAGTGACTGGCCGACCACGAAAATAAAAAGGAAAAGCCTGCCACCCTGCAACACATTGAAACCTTCACCCTAAAACCACTAGGGTTAAGTACACAGAGGGACAAATGACAGGCACTAAAACTCAGATCAAATGATAAAACCCACCCTCACGGATGAAACGTAAAACCAAATCACCCGATGAAGCGTTGTCTGCTAAAATGAATGACAACGAGTCCGGCAACTGAAGATGAAGTCGCAGGGCAACCAGAGAAGGACATAGCAGAAGAATATGCGCCACTGTCAACCGGGCGCCGCACCGAGGTGGGTCTTCATGGCACAGGAGGTAGCCGTGTGTCGCCCTTCCATGGCCAATGCAGAGCCTGCAGAGAAAAACAGAGTCCCTGTGAGACGCCCTCATCGTGGTCCCCTTAATGGCTCGCAGTTTGTTGTGCGTACTGAGATTTTGCCATTCCGTCTCATAAAGCTGAGAAATCTTACGGCGTAATAAACGCGGGTCAGTAGCGGAGATTCCCATCTCCAGAAGTGGTTTCCGTGTAGCCTGTCAGCAAGTTCATTTCCTGGGATTCCGAACTGACCAGGGGTCCAGACTAACACCACTGAACGACTGGAGCGTTCCAAGGCATAGATGGACTCCTGGACGGACCCTACCAAATGATGACAAGGGTCAGGCTGCTCAAGGAGTCAGTACATAAAAGGAAAGACTCCCAAGGGCATGAACGTAGATACCGAAGTGCACGAGAAAAGGCCACCAGCTCTGCGTTGAATACACAGCAGCCATCGGGTAAGGAATGCTGCCGTGCACTTAGGCAAAGCCAACGCGACCATCAGTCATCAAACCGTCGGTGTAAACCACTTCAGAACCCCAGAACACGTCAAGAATCTAAAGGAAGTGACAGCGGAGAGCCACAGGGTTAATTTAGTCCTTAGGGCCACGTGAAAGATCCAGACGAACCTGGGGCCGAGGCGTACACCATGGAGGTGTACATGAACGGACCGCAGGTACAGGTGGTAAAGGGAAGGTCTCCAGCTCGGAGAGAAGCGACCGCACGCGAAGCGCAATCGTTAGCCCCGACCTGGGCCGCCGATTCGGCAGATGGATACGATAATTCGGATGCTCAAGGGAACTACGAATGTGTGCCGCATAACTGGCGAGCAGTTGCATGTCTGATCTGTAATAGAGGGAACCAGCCTCCACCAGTACGCTGGTCACCGGACTTGGCCTAAAAGCTTCTGTGTCTAGTCAAACCCCGCAGTGATGTACAGGGTCCAGCAAATTCAACGCTGAAGGAGCCGCAGAACCATACACCACACTCCCATAGCCAATTCGGGATTGGACAAGGGCTCTGTAGAGCTGCAGCAGCATAGAGCGATCTGCACCGCAACTGGTGTTAGTCAGGCAACGGAGGGCATTGAGGTGCTGCAAGCACTTCTGTTTAACTTGACGACGATGAGCGAACCAAGTCAATCGAGCGTCGAAAAGCAGTCCTAGGAATCGATATGTGAGTGAATCGTCATTAAGGCAAAGTGCTGGTTCCGGATGAACGGTACGACGCCGACAGAAGTCCACGACACGCGACTTTGCGGGTGAAAATTGGAAGTCGTGGGCTGGAGTGCATGACTGTGCCTTGTGGATGGCTCCCTGTAGGCGCCGTTCAGCAACACCAGTACTGGTGGTGCAGTATAAAATGCAGAAGTCGTCTGCATACACAGAAGGTGAGACGGAGATATCAACAGCTGCTGCTAGACCGTTAATGGTCTGCCGATGACTCTCCATCCGAGATAACATACAGCGTCCTCTCTAGGACGAAATTCTTAGTGTAGTCACAAATTTCGCTTTATACCTCATACTGAAGAAGGAAATTTTATTAACTTCGAATATAGATTCAGGTGACAGAAAGTCTTTTTCTTAAAGTACTTGTATGGAATGTAGCCATGTATCGAAGTAGCACGTCGACGACAAACAGTTCAGACACGAACAGAATAAAAGTTAGGAATGTGATGCTACAGAAGAATGCTGAAGATTGGATAGAAAGACGACGTAACTAGTGAGGAGGTCTGAAAAGAATTGGAGAGACAAGAAATTTGTGGCGCAATTTGAGTACAAAGAGGATTCGGTTGATAGGACACTTTCTGGCACATAAAGGGATCACCAATTTAGTACTGGGTAAAAATCGTAGAGGCTGACCAAGACATGATTACAGTATGTAGATTCAGAAGGATGTAGGTTGCAGTAGTTATTAGCAGATGAAAAGGCTTGCTGAAGATAGAGCGGGATGGGGAGCTGTATCAAATCAGTCTTTAGACTGAAGGCAACAGCAACAGAAGCCTCATGCTATCGCACTATCGACAATAAGCGTTAGTGTGGCAAATGGGTTTTGGAAATACTGGACGTACCCTCACGTGACAAACGATGGAAACACCTTGGAACACTGTCGAATTTAATATTTTGGTGCAAGTTTTCCTACCTCCTCTGGATACCGATAAATACATCTTTTCGCCCTAATGACACTAGTTCGAGGCTACAACTACTTCGCTACGGCGTAATTCTGAATCTTAACATTTCATACCGCAAAGTAGATAGGACCATGCCCGACGAAGTATAGAAGAATGTTAACCCACGAAAGCTTAGAGCTCTTTGATGAAACTTTGATTTCCACGGGCCAGAGAATCAACTGCACCAAACAGAAAGCGGAGAAATGGACTAGGGTTTTCAGATATCTGGGGAGTTCTTTCTGGCTTAGGGGACTGTGACATTTGATTTCATAGATTTTGCGTATCGTGAGGAAAATTGCGGCACCCTTACTGATGCCATAAGAGGCAGAGGTTTCATTGGAAACTTTCTCGATTGTTCATCCTTAGAGATGATCTATACGATATAGTCAAGTTCGACTTTTGCCACAAAAAAATGTATATCAAGCACACTAGAGGTCACCGACGCATAAAAACTTATTTCTCTGAAAAATAAAACCGAAGGTATTCAGCGTTTTCCGAAATTTGTAACACTGGGGGACCACATGTCTCATCGTCCTATGCCACCATTCAGTTACTACTAGGGGACTTAGAAAAGCAGTACACATTATTATAGAACTATTATGGCATTTTATTGAATGCTGCACTACACTTCAAAGTGACACAGGTACATGATATTCATAAACACAGTCACCATGTCTCTGAACATGCCGTCGGTACGTCCTACTGGTCGATCATGGCCATGTGGATAGAAATCTGCTCGTTGGCCACGGAATCATTCGAGAGCCGCTGTGTGTGTGTTCGCAGGATTGGAGAGCCTCTTTCCGCAGATGTCTTTTCAGCTTGCCGAAAAGGTTGGTTGGACACTGCCATCTGCAGTTTGTTTCGTGGCCTTTCTTCCCGACAGCATCACCCGCGTCCGCATGGCACTGGTAAAATTCTTTGCAGCATTTCACTACCACTCGACACGACATTGCCTTTGGTTCGTGTACTACCAGAATTCACAGCCTATCTGTGGGCAGTTCAGACGTTTTGCCCTCTTCCCCGGGTGGCCGCATATTTTAGCTTTGGACTTACTGCGTCATTTCACTCACACAACGCGTTGCACCTGTTATCCGCACCGTAGCAGTACTGTAGCTGCACGAAAGCCGAAACACGTGATCTCTTCTGACAATGCACAACTCATATTGCATAGTGGTCTTAGCATGGGACGACACGTGTGACATTTTCTGAAGGAATGTCTCTGTCGTTAGCCGTTGCATCTGCATTATAAACATAGCTATTTTTGTCGATGTACTGTATATCAATTCAACCATGTAACTCAACGATACTGTTCTGAACTTTGTTATAGGAGACCACGAGCAATAGCACTCTGAACGTTATCTCGACTGTTACGGCGGGAAAAATGAGGATTTACTTACGGATATCACCTTGTCTTGTGCGAGCGTAATTGAAACGAAGAGTTGACTCTTGTACCTCTTGCAGTTCCTGCGCAGCAGCAGTAACGATAAGGCATATGCTACTATATTGCTCCGAACTATCCACAGCGTCAGCACTGACAATCCATTTGTCCACATACTTCAATATTTCTGACTTAATTTATTCGGTACTCTTTCCAGATGCATTCGAGGAGCAATGGAGACTATTCCTTGACCATATATAAGGTGAAATATCCTGTGAGGATAATAGAGATACGTAGAGATTGCTCGTGACGTTTTAAATTTAGCAGCACTGGTTACCGCACTGTCTAGATCGAGGCATATGGAAGAAATACTTTTTGAATCATTCTCTAGATTATGTACGTCAACAAGAGATTTTTGTCATTCTGCTGTGTTATCTGAACTGGATGCAAGGGAGACAAAGAGACTTTGCGATTCTGTGGGTGTAGAATCTGGCCCGCAACTGTCTTACAGTAGCTCCGGATCATCGTCTGATGAGGCTCTCTCTTTAGCGAGCGACAGACTTGAGGACGTAGACGGCTTAAGAAGACTGGAACTTTCTTGCTGTCGGTGTAACATCTCTGGGACTAAAGACTCATTACGTGTCGTCGCCACAGGCGCTTCGGGAACAGTTACACCTTCCCCGCTGTCTTCTTGGATTTCCATCTCGGTTTCTGACCATGACGAATTTAATTTTAACGACCATGAAGACAGTGCCTCAACCCTTCTGTGCCGGAGAGACAAATTGACACCAGTAGATTCGCACCGCTTCTCGACTCTTCGTGGCACCGGTATCAGAGGAGAACTTACGTCTCCAGTTGTGCTATCGGAGTGCACTCGGTGTATCTCGGAAATTGAAGACTCACTGCGTGTAGTCAACGGAGACCGTTCAATAGCGGTGGATACTTCCCCGATGTTTGACTGTCTTCCCATCTTGCGAACTGACCATGACGTATCGGATTTTAGCGACCATGATGGAAATGTCTGAACGCCTCTGTGCCCAACAGACAAATTACAATCATCAGCAGGCTCCCTTCTGTTCTCAGTTGTTTCTTGAACTGGAAAAACGTCTCCGGTTGTGTCATCAGCATGTTCTCGGTGTATTACTTCTGGGACGGAAAATTTACCACTAACCGTCGGTAAAGACAAATCAATAGGCATGCAAGTGTCATTGTCTTCAGTGTCTTCAGTCTTACACCATCTCCATGGTCTATGATATTTCGATGAATATGAAGGCAGTGTGTAAGATGGGGATTTGCGCTGTTCGGGCAAATTGTCACCAGCAGGGTCACACTGATTTTCGGATGTTTGTTGTACTCGACTCGTAGCATATCCGTCTCCAGCTGTGTTACTGGGAACGTTACGCCCTACCACGTGGGTTACGACGTGTTCGGTGATGGCGCTCTGCGTTTCTCTGTTTTCTGTCTCCCTCTGGTCCTCGTAGGACATTTCCTGCTGGTGCTGTTCACTAGGTAATATCATATGCTTTTTCCAGTGCTTGGAATTGAATTGAGCGCCCTTTCTGTCCGAGTTTGGGGGATTTGCGCATCCGTAGTCTGTAGGATTAGAACGGAGATAACTTCGTGTTGCAGTAGGCGGACTGGAACTTCTGGATCGACCCCGTGACCCAGTGTATGGACTGGGCCAAGTAGAGCCACTTCCCAACGACGAACATCGACCTCGTGGAAGATCCTCCGCTTCTGGCCCTTGTCCCGATGCTGACCCAACATCGGCAGTTATTACTTCAGGGGAAGCTGCTACAGCAGCATCACCAACAGACTGCGATCCACTGCTTTGACGCCTCCTAGGCTCTTTAACAACGACGGGTGATGTCTGTCAACAGAGGAAATTACGTAGTAAATCATTTGCAAATAATAGTCTTCAAACTGTGTGTGTAGCTCATTTATAATTCTCAATAAATCTCTTTATGAAGCCTTGATGAAGGATAGTCAAATTTAAATCCTCATATCAAGAAAATGAAGTTACATATTACATCTGCAGTCGTGCTAGAGACTGAAATACCCTCATCGCAGCAAGCATCTAGACAATAATAAACAATGTCATACGCCCTTTGGTAAAGTGAAGACGGTCTGTTCCTTTTTGTTTTGCTCTTACAACTGCAAGCTACGGTTCTGTAATGCGGGTATTTCAATGTGTGTGTGGTTTGCAGGCGTGTACCTACAATTAAACAAAAATTTAATTAAGAAGTTTTGTGAGTACCTCTCTTAGAAAAGGTGAAGGGATCCATTAACAGACATACACAGATGTCAAGAAATACATAACAGTACGTTAGAAAAAACACTACACTGCTGAATTTAACGCATTGAAATTGACAGAAAAGACACTACTTTAGAAAAAAAAAGCTAGTACTCTATTGTGTATGTAACTAAAAGGAATCTTCCATCCTTTCTTTTAAATAGTTTCTGGATAGAATATCTAAAAATTTGCTTTTAGTTAGGTGGTGGTGGTGGTGGTGGAGGTGGTGGTGGTTAGTGTTTAACGTCCCGTCGACAACGAGGTCATTAGAGACGGAGCGCAAGCTCGGGTTAGGGAAGGAAATCGGCCGTGCTCTTTCAAAGGAATCATCCCGGCATTTGCCTTAAGCGATTTAGGGAAATCACGGAAAACCTAAATCAGGATGGCTGGAGACGGGATTGAACCGTCGTCCTTCCGAATGCGAGTCCAGTGGCTGTTAATTATATTTTTAATCAGAAGGAATTGCTGCACTTGCGCTTGGGCTATGTTTGGAGAGTGTTTACAACCTTTGAACACACACCGTTCACCAGAGATAGTCAGCACGGTTCTTACCTCCAAATAGTGGATGTTACTGCTTCTGTGGTGACAGTAGGGGGTTTGAAAAATGTTTTCATAGAATTTGGAAGAAATACTTTGCAAATATTTATCATTATGTGCTTCATAAACTTCGAAAGGTAAGGTTACTTCCCTACTACATATATCATTACTACTGAGGAAGCACCAACCAGTTAGGAAATTTTACTACTTACTGAGATACAGAAGTGGGCGGTAGATAAAAGTTGACTACTGGTGTTCTAAATTTTAAGACAAGGAAGGAAAGAGCATGAAACTGAGTTGGTGTAAACCGCAGTCCATCTGAAACTGGTTCTGTGTTTAGAAAGAAATACCATTTTAGATTTATTCGAAACTAAACTTATGACTAAAAATATCTGCAGTGGCAGCCCCTGAAATGGCCCCATGAGCCATGCACAGGCATGAGAGCCATAATGCACACTGTTGCAGTAGGGGGGGGGGGGGGGGAGCGGAGAGGGGTATGGGAGGAGGGGGGGAGAGGAAGGCCAGAGAAGGTAGGGGGAGGGGGAGAGGCGACAGGGGAAGGTCAGAGGGTAAAAGGAGAGGCCAATTTGGTTTAGGAGGAGTCAAGCATGATGGAAGTGACTCACCTGTATCCCTGCCAGGTTCTGAATCTCTATTTTCGACTGGTTTGTAGCGGTTGTGGTGCTGCCGCCATCAGTTTCCCCGTTATCTGTTGTGGGCTGTGGCTCTTGCACTGAAGATGTTAGCTCGACCAGAAGTGGAGCCGTGCTGGGAAGATGTGAACACTCCGCGTTCTCACTTGAATTTAGCTTAATTTCCTGAAGAGCAGAGTTCATAGAGTCTACTGTTTGCACCAAATCATCTAAGACGAATGTGACGGAATCATCATCTGAAGTACCAGTTCGTGAGGGTCCTTCATTGTCCTGCTGCTGAAGAATACGCTTCCTCACAAGAGCTTTCTTGCTGTTCTCATTGCTTTTCGAAGTGTACGTCACCCAGCAGATCGGATTTCTGGGCCCACTGGAGATTTTCCACTCTGGTGATGTCTTTACATGCTGCTTCTTTGAACGGTCCATGGCTGCTGCTTCTTCTTCTTCTGCTTCTTCTTCGAAAGCTGCCACAATTGCCTGACGAGCCAGCATAGCTGCAGAACGCCTTGATCGACGTTCCGGAGTCGTTTCTCCCACTTTATCCGGCCCCGTGCCAGTCCACTGCTGAATGTTGTTTTCAGCAACAATCCATGTCCCTTCTGATGAACCTTCTAAGCTACTATGTGGCAATCCACTAGCGCTTTGTCTCTTAGACTGCGAAGTTGATTCCAGTGCTGAAACTGTCTTCAGAGGAATGGTAGTTACCGAAGTTTTTCTCATTCTCTCCTTACGAAGTTTCAAGATCAACCTCTGGGCTTTGTCCTTATTGGTCTGACGCAGATCAGAGGCCTTCTTCCGATGCTCTGATGTTTGAACTGAATTAGACGTCTGTTTATGCAAAAAAGGTGCTTTTCCCTTGGTAGTACTTTTCCGCTTCGGCTTCTGAGCCAAAAATGGAGCTGTCTGTTTCTGAGCTCTTTGAAGGCAGAAAGCCAGGTCAGATGTCACAGGGATATTTGTGGGTATGGACAACTCTGTTTTCTTCCGAGTTTTCTTAGTTTCACTAAGAGCTTTTTGTTCTACAGAGCACTTGACAGACCGTTTCATGGAGGATGTTTTTCTACCTTCGGACATCGTAGCTAAAATGGCGGCTTTCAAAGCAGACTGACCTCTACGTTTCTTCGTCACTCCTGCAGTTGATGTGTCAAGGATGGCAGCTTTCAGTGGGAGGCGATCTTTACATTTCTTTGCCACTCCTCCAGTCGAAGTTTTACTAAGTGTGGCGGCTTTCAGTGGACGGTTATCTTTACGTTTCTTTGCCACTCCTCCAGTCGAAGTTTTATTAAGTGTGGCAGCTTTCAGTGGCTGGTTATCTAGACGTTTCTTTGCCACTCCTCCAGTCGAAGTTTTACTAAGTGTGGCAGCTTTCAGTGGCTGGTTATCTTTACGTTTCTTTGCCACTCCTCCAGTCGAAGTTTTACTAAGTGTGGCAGCTTTCAGTGGCTGGTGATCTTTACGTTTCTTTACCTGTCCCTCAGTTGACACCGAGCTCTTCCGCGGAGGCCGACCTCTTCGTTTCTTAACCAGTTCTTCAGTCAATGGGATGCCTCGCTGCCCCTCCGTTGGCGATGCACTCACTGTGTCTCTCAGCGATGTTTCGGTAACAGCAGCCTCCGCACGAGCAGAACTCCAGAAGCCGCCTGCTACATTTATGATTTCGTATTACAACACTAGGACAGACTATTCTTGGAGTTTTAAAACCATCTCCTTTACGCGGCACTTGAGAGTGATAAATGATTCTGGAAACAAATGCGAAGTATTAATACAAACATTCGTATTAACAACTGGGTTGGGTGAAGAAAATCAGCAAGTTTATGTGAAAACAGACCCTCATGTAAGACCGACGGAAAGTTCTCAGCTTTCCTGACTGGAGGTAATGGATACTACGACTTTTCACCGAGTTTCGTAGCGGTTACTTTCCAGTGGAATGTCCCTGTTTGCCTCCAAGAACACTACTTCCCTCGTCCCCTTTTTTGGATGTGGTGATGTTAGTTCATTTACGTATGTTGCCAGAAACCAAGAAATAACACAAGGAATAAGCAGATGGTGTGCTAGATGATGGATACGTAATATTGTACGTTACACAGCACTTGATGCTGCACACGGACGTCTTTTACTGAAGCCTGATGTTTGGTGCGGTAAGATCGCGGCGTCAAGAAATCTGTATAGTACTACAATTTTTCGAAACGAAAATGGTCTAAACATACTCTGCAGTTGAGAAAATATTTGCGTACTAATTAAGTTTAACACATACATTGTAAAATGTGTTATGTTACGTTTTAAGTACACATGTAGCTTTCTTGAGGGACGAAAAAAAAAAGTTGGAAATTGGTGGTAAGGACTGTGGGAGCAAACTGCTGAGGTCATCGGTTCCTAGGCTTGCACACTATAACTTACTTTAAGGACAACACACACATCCATGCCCGAGGGAGGACTCTCAACTCGGAGGGCGGGGGGGGGGGGGGGGGGGGGGGGGAGATCCGCGAGAAACCGTGACAAGATGCCCTATACCGCACTGCTGCCAAACGCACCTCTTAAGAACACTCGAATACAGACATTTGTTACCAACGACAAATAGCAGCTTCTATTTATAGGAGCATTTTCATACCAAGTCTGCTATATGAATAAAAACCGAAGTTGATCGAAACTGACTAAATACGTATCGGTAAGCTGCGTCTATTAATAGATTTATTAAACCCCATACAATGTATATACATTACCTGAGCATTGTCGATGTTTCAGGTAAGACGAATTTTAATTTTTTACGATTACATGCAGTACAAAAGAAATACGTAAGGTGCTTGTAGCTTTGCTTACACTAAGAAATGTTCCTTTCCTTGAAGCTTACGTCTCCTGTACGGAAACTTACAGCCCAACACGTCGCATGTGTTGACCAATCTGTCATAACTCTGAAGTTAATCCCCATTTCTTACGACTGTTTTATCGACAAAAAGCTCTTCACACGTACTTCACCTCGCCGCCATTTTGCAGTTCTATAATGCTGGCTTCAGTGGCGCCAGTGACTGACAATCTAGTAATGTATGTCTCTGATATGGCAAGGAAAGCGTTTTTGAAGAAGAGAAATTTGTTAACATCGAGTATAGATTTAAATGTCAGGAAGTCGTTTCTGAAAGTATTTGCATGGAGTGTAGCCATGTATGAAAGTGAAACATGGACGATAAATAGTTTGGACAAGAAGAGAACAGAAGCTTTCGAAATGTGGTGCTACAGAAGAATGCTGAAGATTAGATGGGTAGATCACATAACTAATGAGGTGGTATTGAATAGAATTGGGGAGAAGAGGAGTTTGTGGCACAACTTGACGAGAAGGGACCGGTTGGTAGGACACGTTCTGCGGCATCAAGGGATCACAAGTTTAGCATTGGAGGGCAGCGTGGAGGATAAAAATCGTAGAGGGAGACCAAGAGATGGATAAACTAAGCAGATTCAGAGGGATGTAGGCTGCAGTAGGTACTGGGAGATGAAGCTTGCACAGGATAGAGTAGCATGGAGAGCTGCATCAAACCAGTCTCAGGACTGAAGACCACAACAACAAAATGTCTCTGATGTGTACATTAGTTATTTACATCTGGGCCACAGATAAATCAGTGGTGGCAATGTAAAGCATCAGCGAAGAACATACCTCTGTCGAGTCAGCGACTATTAGGGAAAGATTGAATTGATACACCAAACAGAAAAGATCCAAAGGAGGACAGCACTTTGCGTAACAGGTCCGTTTAGTAAGTACGAAATCGTCTTTAAGATGCTCACCCAACTACAGTGGCAGTTGCGACAAGAGATGCGTTGCTTCCTCCTAGGTATATTCCACCTTGAACACAACTTAAGAGAGATTCGAGCTGGGACGGAAGCTTACAGGCAATAGTTCGCCCTATGCACCATTCCCGCTGGAACATGCGGGAAGTGAGTGAATGACGTAACCAAAGTACCCTCCGTCTCCAGCGTAAGGTGAGTTTCTGAGTATAGATGTACCGGTAGGTATAGAAAGCATAGTAAAGGAGTCAGTAGAAATATGGATTCACTATTATTTCGTCAACAGAGACGTGGTCTTCAGCTCAGTTTAGCACGGGATTCCGCGTTAATGCTTATACGCCGAACGCACGCCTGTCGATGGCGTATTAAGAATGGCAAAGCAAGAAATGAAATTATGCCTCCAGCGTCGTCCCCAACGCTCCTCCTCACGAATAGGCTAGACATCCGACGTCTCAGGTTTCCTGAAGCTGCTGCGGCTTGCTGGCGAAACGGATGTCAGATTACAGATCAAACGGTCCTTTTCTTCACTTTATAGCTTCTTCCGCTCATGTTTTGAGAGCTGTGTAAGTACGTACACTGTGATTTGGAGTCCACGTGGAACTATAGGCCGCCCTAGAACTGATTATACAGGTCAGTTCAAAAACTACGAGTAAGGCAAGACGAGGCCGCCGCCAACAAGACTGTACCTAGCAAAACATTACAGTGAATAAATCAGCCGTCAGACTGTGGTCAGCTTTACCTTAACCTGACTAGAATGTGGTGGATATGCTGCGGCTCTTTAACACTGCCGCGCCTTGAACACCGAGAACTTTACATAATGTGTGGATGCTTTAGTCGATCACTGAATTCTGGGCATAAAACTACATTTCCCTGAACCAGAAAATATGAAGGCAATTTCTGTGGCGTTTCACGTCGCATAATATGCTACGAAATAAACCTTAACAGTTACTCCATTGGGTGAATGATTTGCTGTCAGATCAACGAGCGGAGGTTATGATTCACGAATTCCAATATAGATTACTGTTGTTCAGTCTGAAGACAGCTCTCCACTGTATTGTACCCTGTACAATCCTCAACATAGCTGGGTAACTGCTGCCGCCTACACCCATCTGAGCCTCGTTATTCTGTTCCAACCATTGTCTACTGTAACACCTACAACGCCTCTCGGTGTTAATAAACCAAAATAGCTCCCAAATTAGCTCCCATGCCCTCGAAATATAAATTCAGAAAGTGTCCCAAGCCCCTCCACAAGTAGTAATTTACGAAATAGAAATGAGAGACAAAGAGGGAAATCTATAGTAAAAAAAATAGAAAAAGAAAAGAATTTTAATCATAAATTTTGGAAGCATGGGAGGGGGAAAACGATAGAAATGGTTAAATTATTAGTTATTTTTATATATGAGGAAATCAATATTATAGTCACAGAACGTAGGGCTAACACCAAAGACAGCGTTTACTAAAGTACAAATAGACATACAACGCAATTATGATACTCCAGTCTTTATCTTCTAGTCTGTTCGAAGTCAATTAGGACGTACAGCTTTAGGAAGCAACAATAGGAGCTTTATTAAACCAGGGCCCAAGAATAAATCGCGACGAGATTGTTTTTTGGGAAGCATTAATTTCAGATCAGAATTAGAACTTTTGTCATATTAGAGGAACGGGAAGGTGATCAATAATCTCTGACTAACGTCACTTCGTGTGAAGATTTAAATACTTTACGGAATTAACGATTTATGGACAGATTCGGACTTTGCATTGTGGTAGTTGAAAAGCTTTACTTCACCCGACTAGTAATCATAGTTCGTGACAGTTTATGGATATTAAACGGGAACAATCTTTTTATCGAAAGTGACAGAACATTTTTTAGTATCTCTGATATTGACGGGATTCTAGATTAGATACTTATTCAAAGAACCCCTTTGAATGCGATCGTGTGAATGAAATGATTTATTAATAATTATTGTTAAATAAAATAACATGTTAATTTGAAACTTACTATTCGTCTTGAACTTTACTTCAATTTAGGTTCATAAATAATTAGGTTACGTGATTTTCACCAAGAATAAACTGTAGACTAGTAACAAACAAGTTAACGAGAATCTATTGAAAACACTAGTATTAATTTACTTATGGTTTTTTCCTTCAAAACTGGGAAGACAATAAGTGTAGTGACTCATTGGGGTTAATTTAAGAACTAGCCAGGATAAAACGAAACTCCTCAATACCAGTAAATGTATAGATAAATTAACATTCCTACTTTCGTGCAAGATACGGAATTCGGGACAGAAAAAAAAGGGTCGCTACACTAACTCTACAATTTTTCCCTCTACACTTCACTGAATTAACACTTTCCTTGATATCTCAATATGTGTCCTTTCAGCGGCTGTCTCATTTTAGTCAAGTTAAAGGTTACTAGCCGTCTGGCTTGCCTCCTCCAGTTTACGTGCTAAATCCATTTCCTCTTGTTACGACTGACAATAGGCAGGACACTTTAATTTCATCTTGCTATAAGTCTCATCACTTTATTTATTGCTGGGAAATTTATTGTGTAAAACTTCAGTGGTTGTCACTAGAAGCTTGCAGTTCTGTAAGAATGTGTGAGAACCGCTCAGTTCGTACAGAACTCAAAGCAACGGGATAGGGGGAACAAACGGCTTTCAGAGACTGTTCCAGCTTACGCGTGACACCTGAGAGGGTTCGCAACCCACGGTTTGGGTTCGCAACCCACGGTTTGGGTCTGCAGACGACTAGAGGCGATTGTATCAAATGCTGGCTGCCACCCAATAATTTATTGTGAGAAATTACAAGTCTCAATGTCTGCGCCTACGAGGTGAGAGGAGAAGCCTCGCTGAGTTTCCGACGGGCTTCTGGAAATACAGCCGGGTGCAAAAACGCTCTCATTCACTCATCGGATACTGCCGTGACGGGAATTTCTAGAGAAAACTAGCGAGGAGAATGCACAGTGACTGGCCCGCGTCTTAAGACATTCTGTGGTGCGTACTGATTACAAATGGCTGTTTCCAGGCTATTGGTGGGAAACAGTAGTTCTTTTACTGATTGGCGGTTGTAGCCGGAACAGCAAAAACAGCCAAGTCTGAAGCACGGACACGTGAAGAACGCACTTGGTTTGGATGTGGAAGGTGAAAGGTCGCTGGTTTTAGACTCTGAGGTCTGACTTAAGACGGTGTGCGGAACATTTCTGTGTCCAAGTCCTGGCGAGCGAGATTCTGATCCTGCACTTAAGGTCATCTTACCGCCACGGCATCAGCACTGCTGTTAGATACCCGTTGATGCTTGCAAAGATCACGTGCCGTTGCCACAGTACCGTTAATCCTATTTCTAGTGATAGTGTCGTCCTCCGACTAAAACATGTGGTGGGTCGCATTTTTATCAGTGATTGAATCTGCAGCTAGGATACAGTAGTGTTCTCCCAATTGCTTCATACTCTCGTTGCAATAACATTTTTGACAGCCATGTGACATTCTTGTGCTACGTCATTGCTTTTAATATACTAAAACAAATTTAATTTTGTTAATCTTCAGGTTTTGGCTGCGCAAAGACTGTTCCATTACGTTTCGGGCGTGCAGCCGCAAGAAATCTAATATTTCGGCCGTATAACGTTCAGCCACCTTCAGAGTGAGCCGAAGGCTGCCGCTCCAGTGCTCGCTTCGTCGCTTTATACTCGTGTACCGAGCGACTGCGCATGCGGCCACAGATGCAAATGCACCAGAGACGTGCACAATGCGCGAGTTGTATTTATGACTGCAGTCGATCTGTGTTGGCATACAGATGTATCATTGTGAGCTTCACTGTGAAGACGTATTTGTGAGTTTATTACAGCAAGTGCCGGATTCCATGCTTTATCAAGACTGAAACCACTATATTTATTAAATTCGTCGTCAAGCGAATTTCAATTGACTCCTTCACTATCGAGTCCTAAAAGAATGATGTAGTTGCCAAAATTTCGACGTTGTCATACAACATACTGTAACAGACTCTCTGCCCTACCTTCCTATTCATAACGAATCCTACACCTGTTATACCATTTTCTACTGCTGTTGATATTACCCGATACTCATCTGACCAGAAATCCTTGTCTTCCTTCCACTTCACTGACCCCTACTATATCTAGATTGAGCCTTTGCATTTCCCTTTTCAGATTTTCTAGTTTCCCTACCACGTTCAAGCTTCTGACATTCGACGCCCCGACTCGTAGAACATTATCCTTTCGTTGATTATTCAACCTTTTTCTCATGGTAACCTCTCCCTTGGCAGTCCCCTCCCGGAGATCCGAATGGGGGACTATTCCGGAATCTTTTGCCAATGGAGAGATCATCATGACACTACTTCAACTATAGGCCACATGTCCTGTGGATACACGTTACGTGTCTTTAATGCAGTGGTTTCCATTGCCTTCTGCATCCTCATGTCGTTGATCATTGCTGATTCGTCCGCCTTTAGGGGCAATTTCCCACCCCTAGGACAAGAGAGTGCCCTGAACCTCTATCCGCTCCTCCGCCCTCTTTGACAAGGCCGTTGGCAGAATGAGGCTGACTTCTTATGCCGGAAGTCTTCGGCAGCCAATGCTGATTATCAGTGGTGGGGATCGAACTCGGGCCCGAAGACGTTTTGATTATGAATCAAAGACGCTACCCCTAGACCACGGATGGAAGAGGTCGTAGAAGGGGCTTACACACACACACACACACACACACACACACACACACACACACACACACACACACACACACACACACACACCGGAGGGAATGCAAGAACAAGCGGGGTGAGGTACGAGAACTGCAGCCTTGGTAGCAGCGTCAGCGGCCTTGTTTCCTGTCAGACCGACGTGACCAGCAACCCACATAAAAAATCACAACGGCTCCATCAAGAGTGAGCAAGTGACAGCTTTTCTGGACACACTGTGTTAAGGAAAGGACGGTGTACAGCTCATAGAAGCTTTGAAGGGCACTACGAGTCGGGGCAGATGATGCAATTGGAAACCCTTTGTCGCCGGAGCCACTGCATGGCTTGATACAGGGCGACTAGCTATGCTGCAAATACTGACCAGTTTCCCGAAGCCGATACCGAAAAACGTCGGTGTCAATTATGAAGGCGCACCGGACACCTCGGGCAGTCCAACAGCCATTAGTCCTATCGTGAAGTTCCATGCAAAGGTCGTGAAACTGAAGGCGATAGAGCGAGGCTGGCGTAGTGTCCTTAGGAAGCGAATGGAGGCCAAGATGAACACATGCCGGCGCTCAAGGCGAAGAGTTCACACCCATCGGGAGAGTTTCAGGTAGAAGTTAAACTGCCGGACAAAGAGCCGAAAGTGACCTCCAGGAGATAACTGGGAAGAGTGAAGCGCCCCATACTGCCGACCAAAGGAATCGTCGGGGAGGAGACAGAGTGGTAGGCCACCCATTGCAGGCAAAGGGCATGCATATCTGCCGAGGAGAAAGTCACGGCGGTTGGACAGCGGTAGTTCGGCAGTTTCTGCTTACAGATAGTGGCCAAAGGAAGGCCACGATTGTGATACTATTGAGACGGCCTAAGACGGACGGACGCGCAAATGCATAAACGAAGCATCCGTAGTTAGCTTCGAACGGACAAGGGACCGGTACAAACTGAGGAGGGAAGTATCATTTTAGACACACGACATTGAGGGGCCGCATATCGTGAGCTGCCAAGCAAGGCACGTGGGAGAACCAAGAAAGTTTCCTATAGATCAGGAGTCCCAGGAATTTCGTAGTTTCAACAAACGGAAGAACATCAAGCTAAAGACAAAGACGTTGGAAGAAACCAATAGCGCCGCCAGAAATTCGTACAAACGTTTTGTCAGTGGAAGACGAATGCCATTGTTGATGGTCCATGAGCAAAGATGATCGAGATATCGCTGAAGTCGCAGCTTAACGAGACAAGTCCGTGGAGAACTGCAATAGGCGACAAAATCGTCAGCGAAAAGGGAGCCAGATATGGCCGGCGGGAGACCACTTACAGGGTTAATGGCGATAGGAAAGAGGACGACTCGCACGATGGAGCCCTGAGGCACATCGTTTTTCTGGATAAAGATGTCCGACAACGCAAAACTCGCAAATACCGTGAAAACTCATTCTTTTAAAAATTCTTGAAGGAAATGGGCCATGCTCATGTATACAGATTACGGAGAATCTCCGAATCGAAAAAACGCGGCCACAATCTGGAATTTCAGCAGAAAACCATTCATGATAAAAGTGAACAAACTAATGAGATGAACAACTGTAGAACAGCGCACTCGGAATCGACTGTGCAATTATTAAATTGCGAGACTCGAGCCACCATACCAGTTGGGCATGAATCATGTTCCATCACCTTGTAAACACAGCTGATAAGAGAAATGGGGCGGTAGCTGGAAGGAAGTTTTGTGTCCTTACTGGGCTTGGGTGTGGGTATGACTGACTTCACGCCAGCGTCTGAGAAACGTGCCCTCTTCCCAGATGCGGTTGTATATATGAAGCAGAAAGTGATTGTCTGCAAGAGAAAAGTGCTGCAACATCTGAATTAACTTCGTCTGGGCCTGGGGTGGAAGATCAGGATGAAGTAAGAGCACAATCTGCCTCCCTCAGTAAAGGCGGCATTGTAGCGCTCACTATTCTGAGAGGAGACTAGTATCACCCGAGCCGCCTCTGCTCGTTTGTGATGGAGGAAGGCAGCGTGATAATGGGAGACGCTCGAAAGGTGTTTCAGACAGCAGTAGGGTCCACGATGTCACCGTCTGCTGCTGCCAGGTTGGAAATTGGGGAACGGATCTTGATCCCAGAGAGCAAAGGAATGGAACGTTCTGCAGTGGTAACGATAACGTTTCTAACATATTGCAGCCGGTGAAATGTCTTTCGTTGAAGATCGGTAGGGTTGATTGGTTGGTTGGTTATCTTAATAGAGGGGCGGGGGAAACAGAAGGGGGAAACAGAAGGGGGAAACAGAAGGGGGAAACAGAAGGGGGAAACAGAAGGGGGAAACAGAAGGGGGAAACAGAAGGGGGAAACAGAAGGGGGAAACAGAAGGGGGAAACAGAAGGGGGAAACAGAAGGGGGAAACAGAAGGGGGAAACAGAAGGGGGAAACAGAAGGGGGAAACAGAAGGGGGAAACAGAAGGGGGAAACAGAAGGGGGAAACAGAAGGGGGAAACAGAAGGGGGAAACAGAAGGGGGAAACAGAAGGGGGAAACAGAAGGGGGAAACAGAAGGGGGAAACAGAAGGGGGAAACAGAAGGGGGAAACAGAAGGGGGAAACAGAAGGGGGAAACAGAAGGGGGAAACAGAAGGGGGAAACAGAAGGGGGAAACAGAAGGGGGAAACAGAAGGGGGAAACAGAAGGGGGAAACAGAAGGGGGAAACAGAAGGGGGAAACAGAAGGGGGAAACAGAAGGGGGAAACAGAAGGGGGAAACAGAAGGGGGAAACAGAAGGGGGAAACAGAAGGGGGAAACAGAAGGGGGAAACAGAAGGGGGAAACAGAAGGGGGAAACAGAAGGGGGAAACAGAAGGGGGAAACAGAAGGGGGAAACAGAAGGGGGAAACAGAAGGGGGAAACAGAAGGGGGAAACAGAAGGGGGAAACAGAAGGGGGAAACAGAAGGGGGAAACAGAAGGGGGAAACAGAAGGGGGAAACAGAAGGGGGAAACAGAAGGGGGAAACAGAAGGGGGAAACAGAAGGGGGAAACAGAAGGGGGAAACAGAAGGGGGAAACAGAAGGGGGAAACAGAAGGGGGAAACAGAAGGGGGAAACAGAAGGGGGAAACAGAAGGGGGAAACAGAAGGGGGAAACAGAAGGGGGAAACAGAAGGGGGAAACAGAAGGGGGAAACAGAAGGGGGAAACAGAAGGGGGAAACAGAAGGGGGAAACAGAAGGGGGAAACAGAAGGGGGAAACAGAAGGGGGAAACAGAAGGGGGAAACAGAAGGGGGAAACAGAAGGGGGAAACAGAAGGGGGAAACAGAAGGGGGAAACAGAAGGGGGAAACAGAAGGGGGAAACAGAAGGGGGAAACAGAAGGGGGAAACAGAAGGGGGAAACAGAAGGGGGAAACAGAAGGGGGAAACAGAAGGGGGAAACAGAAGGGGGAAACAGAAGGGGGAAACAGAAGGGGGAAACAGAAGGGGGAAACAGAAGGGGGAAACAGAAGGGGAAACAGAAGGGGAAACAGAAGGGGAAAAAGAAGGGGAAAGAAGGGGAAAGAAGGGGAAAGAAGGGGAAAGAAGGGGGACATACAATAACAAAAGGAAGAACCAGAAGAACGACAGGAGGACAACTAACATTACTATCGACAAAAACATGAAAAGAAAACCACAGAGAGAAGCAAGAAACAGGTAGAAAGAGTACAAGCAAGAAAGCAGATGACCGTGGCTGGCCGAGCACGAGAACAAGGAGGAAAAACCAGCCACTCTGCAAAACGTTAAACCATCCACCCTAAAAGGATTAGAGTGGAGAACAGAAAGGGACAAAGGACATGCGTTAAGACTTAGATAAAATGATAAAACCATCTCTCATGAATAAAACTTAAAACTAAATCAACCGATGAAGAGTTGTCACACAAAATTAGCGGCAACGAGTCCGGTAACCAAAGATTTCGTCGCAGGGCAGTCAAAGTGGGACAGTGCACCTGAATATGGGCCACTCAACTGATACTGAGGCGAGTCTTCATGGCGCAGGAGGAAAACGTGGGTCGCCCAAGCGGGGCCAATGCGGAGCTGGCAGATAACCAAAGTATCCCTGTGAGAGGCCCGCATGGAGGACTGCCACACATTCGTAGTCTCCTTAATGACACGCAGTTTGTTGTGTGTACTATTATGCCATTCCGCCTCCCAATGCCGAAAAACTCTGCGGCGTAAGCCAGAACGCAGGTCAGGTTCAGAGATTCCCATCTCTAGAAGCGGTTTCCGTGTAGCCTGTAAGCAAGTTCGTTGCCTGGGATTCGGACATGTCCTGGGGTACACAAACACCACTGAACGACTGGAGCGTTCCAGAGCGTTGATGGACTCTGGATGGTCGCTACTAAAGGATGACGAGGGTAGCACCAGTCTATAGCTTTTAGGCTATTGAAGGAGTCAGTACACAGAAAAAACGACTCCCAGGTCAGGAACAGGTGTGCTCAAGAGCACGAGATGGAGTCACCAGCTTTGCAGTGAAAACACTGCAGCCATCAGGGAAGGAATTCTATTCAGTATGTCCTCCATGGACACGCGCGAAGCCCACATGAGCACTAGCCACCAAGCCGTCAGTGTCAATCACTTTGTGGCTTCGGTATTTGCCAATAATCTAGAGGAAGTGGCAGCAGAGAGCTGTGAGGTTAACAGAGTCCTTTGGGCCATGTGAAAGGCCTAGGCAAAGCTGCGGCCTAGATGTGCACCATAGAGGTGTATGCAATTTGACTGAGTGTAGTCAAAGGCAAAGACTTCAATTCAGATAGGAAGGATCGGACGTCAACTGCAATTTTAAGCCCTGACCTGGACCGCCAATGTGGAAAATGAACCACTGTAGGTGGGAAAAGGAGGCGGTGATTCGGATTTGCTGGAGAACTATGTACATGTGCTGCGTAACTGGCCAGTAGTTGTGCATGCCTAACATACAATGGAGGGCCTCCGGCCTCCACCAGGATGATGGTCACTAGACTTTTCCTAAAAGCTCCTGTCGGTAGGCGAACGCCATAGTGGTGCACTGGGTAGAGTAAACGCAATGCTGAGGGCACCACCGACAATCAGCATAATCCATTTGATTCATTAAACTACACAATCTCTCAGTGCTAGATAAGCCAGAGCCAACAGTATTGGGACAAGGGGGATTCTGCCACACTTGGCATTATTTCCAGATGTATTCAAGACGACGGTGATGACGTCATCAAAGATGGTGGTGTGTAGACTTCGCAACAGTGCATGACTTCATCCAAGATGGTGACTGATGTCATTCAAAGTGGCAGAGTTTGGTGGAAAGATGGGTCAATTGGGCAACCTCCATTAACTTAACCCCCTCCACACCCCCAGAAAAATGAAGGGAAGTTCGAATTCCAACAGGATAATGCATCACACCATGGTTAGCTCTACTAAACTAAGAAAATGGCGGGAAAGAAAGATCATCTAAACCAACCGACATCACCTAACCACCTCTTCTTAGGAATTGGAGGGAAAAGGACCCAGCCTGTTCTGGGCTGCTGGAGAAAGGAAGGAGTGTACTTTATTTTGTAACAATTTATTTAGGGGCGGATTTCGAAAGGTAGTATATTTATTATACTGATACAAAACACACGCCCAGACATGCTTGGGGTCACGCCACACAGCCTACAGACCTGCAAACCACTAAAAGACTCTGTAAACATGCTTGCTAATTGTCAACTGTCTAAATCAAGCACCAGCCGTTATTTAAACAATTTGAGACACTACAACTGTCCAGTATGTTCGCCACGAGACCCAGAGCCCGACTGATTTAGTACACAGTACCACCAGCATAGGGCACTCTCATCCATGACGTAATCCGAGATGTCCACTGATGGCATAAGTACCGTTATCCAAGATCACGGGAAACCGTGTTCGCCAAAGGGCCAAAGTGGTCTAGCACACAGTACCACCGCCAGAGGGCACTGTTGTCCACTTCGTGATTTAATCGAAGATGTTGGGGGAATCGGGGGAAGTGTGGTTGCTAGGGGGTCTGGAGTCCAATTAACCTAGTACACAGTACTTCCACCAGGGGGCTAATGGAAGAGGGTAGTATGGAGGCAGAAAATGGCATGAGAATGACCTGGCCTGCACTGGGTTGCTGGAGACAGTAAGGAAAAAAATGGTTCAAATGGCTCTGAGCACTATGGGACTTAACATCTGAGGTCATCAGTCCCCTAGAACCTAAGGACATCACACACATCCATGAATGAGGCAGGATTCGAACTTGCGACTGTAGCAGTCGCACGGTTCCAGACTGAAGTGCCTTGAACCGCTCACCCACAACGGCCATTGATAGTAAGGAAGGAGTGTACTTTATTTAGGGATGGAGTCTATTTATCACACTGATACAAAACACATGCTTGAGGTCACGCCACACAGCCCACAGATCTGTAAACTACTACTAAATAATGCTCTGCGTAAACGCAAACAACTCCTAATTTACCTAAATAATTTCAGTTCAGACATGCAGACTACTCCTAAATAATGCAGCACATTGGTGTAAACACGCTAAGTACTCTATCTGTCCAAATAACACAGCCTATAGACCTGCTCGCAAAATAATGCAACAGACATGCAAACAATCTATGCAGACACCAGCCACTGCCCCTTTTCTATGGACTGCACAGGAGGCTATTGCACAGGCTCCCAGAAGTCGGGAGGCACCGATTGGATTGAAACAGACCGGCTACAAATATTTTAGAAATATCTAGGTGCGAAGGCATGAGGGATTCGCATATACCGGTTTCATACCACGTTCCTTAGCTGAATCACTTTCTAAATTAGATAATTTTATTACGAGGTTGCTCCGTCGGCGACGTATACGTGCACTGTTGGCCTGATACTATATACTCCTGCAATCGCAGTCACAGTATTTGTTTGGACAAAAAGCACCTCATTCAGAGGTAATGTCATACCTCGATTTGTAAAGCGGGTATAGCTTAACATTGATATTTGTATGCAACTGTAGAACCAGGACTGCTTGTGACAGTAACATACAGCAGTTTTTACATCTGGTTTTTACATCTGTCGAATTATGGCTCTCTAAGACACAGCGGTAAACTCGCAAGAAAAACCTATGAGACATGTCCACCCCCGGTTGATTTTCTCTCAGTATTATTATTTCTATAGTCTGGAATCTTTTATTGGCCAAGTAATATACTTAGTAGTAGTAAATGTGTGATATGTTCACCTTGAGCATCTGGCTTATGAAGTATGTGTTTATGTTCCGACATGTGCAATGGAGATGACTATGGAATACTGTGATATCAGAGAGAAGATTATGTGAAGTCATAAGAATGGTACAGATATTTCCATTTCCAAAGCCGCAGCCATCAACAGGATTTATTTCAGATACTTCGCTGATTGTTGAATGTCGTTCAATTGAGGCTGCGATTGTAACATTTAGTTGCAACTACAGGGATAAAATATAAATGCGACCAATTTCTTAGGAGGATAATTCCGTGTATGCGTGGCCTGTGGTGGGAATTATTCACGTTTCCCAGTAACGGTAGGAGCTGTCAGAATGGATAGTCCTGTTGGAGTACAGGAATGTAGATGATTTAACTATGTTGTCCTCTAGTCGACCGAATAGCGAACTAATATCTATTGTGTGTTGGACGGCTTTGTGATCAAGTGGAAAATTGAGAAGATTGAATATGGAGGTGTGTTTGCACTGGACTGTTATTCCCTCCTATGTGAATTGTTCTGTAGACTGCTTCTTCACATTTCGCGCCTTTATTTAGCTGAGGGAACATCGATTGTGGTGTGTGCATCTAGCAGGTGAAAGACGTTTGCTGTTTTTTCTAGACATGAGCAACACCTTAGTTGACTTTGTAAATTGTAGGGACGATTTGAATCTGTTACATCACAGACATTGGCATTCGCGAGTGGTAATGTTTTCCTCTATTTGTTTCTAGTTCTCACATAAATATCTTCGCAGATGGGATAAGCGCTAATGTTTTGGCTTTGTGGGGACATAATTGCCAATCTATATCCTCAGAATTATGTTGTGCCAAATGATCGGTAGGCTACTGCTGTGTGCAAAACATGCAAAAATACATGCGTTGTTCTTATCCTAGAGTCTGGAGATGTGTGTAGAAAAAAGAAAGCAATCAGGTTCAGACCAGACACAGTAGCGCATTTGTACCGAGGGGAACGAGCCTGAATTTGTAGAAATGTTCTGAGAGTTAGATCGGTCTGTTCAAGGCGTTCTGGTCATCTATCGGGCATGGATGACAGCTGACCACAGGGGTATATCTAGTCCTGGGATGATAATATACAGTGCTGTCTGTCTTCGCAGTGTAAGTATGAATGATGTAAAAGGGGCGATTTGGTATGTTTACTACATCGACAAGGCACAGGGTATGTGGTGATATATTGATGGGTCAGAGATCAGTTTCACATTCTAATATTCAAGCTCCTGTCCTCGGTGGGAGAACAGTGTAATTGAGTACGAGTCTTTCCGTATTTGACGATATGTAGAACACATTGCGAGGGTTAGTTGGCAGTGAAATATGGTGATCATTGTAAAATAGTTTTTTACCACTGAAGTCTCGTCTGCAGAAAGAAAATGAAAATGTGGATGGCGCTTCGATGCCGGTGGCATCAGTAAATCGGCGGGTAAATTCGGTCAGAGCCAATCATAATGCTGAACTAAATCACGAGACATTCTTTGTCCAGGGATACACGAGTCTCAACATAGCGGTGAGAACATTTGTGTATATTGAAAGCAAGAGGGGTAATACATGATGGTTGGGGTGCCATGTTAGAACTGTTGAGAAGACTGAATTCGATGTTATTCTGCGCTATTTTCGTAAACAGGTTCTGTTAGGGCGAGAATTTCTGTGCATACAAGTTGAGACATCACAAAATCTCCCACAAAAGCACACGGTAAGTATTTCTAGGACACTACGCAATTTACTAGAGTTCGACTTGGTTATTTGATATAGCCATGTGGCTACAGTATAACACTGAGAATTTTGCTAGATGTGCTTCCGATGGTATGTAACTACATTCAGCAATGCCTCAGCCACACATCATGCATGGTCCATTAGAATCGCTAGGGAGAATGCAGGTTGTGCTATTCTATTTCTGCAGCATCGCTCTTCACTTAGCTCTTCGCTGGCCTGCAGGTAGAGGGAGGGTTCACTCCAGCACCGCCAAACACTAGAGTGTGCGTGGCCCACCTTGGAGCATCTGCACTCTGTAAATAGATCTTTGCTCCCATCTTGTAGCATCAACAATAGTGTCTAGGTGAACACATCTTTTTGAGAGGAATTTCTCCAGTAGCATGCATGCATGCATGGGGATGGCGCTGCCTCATGCATGAGGGACCCGAGTGGTCATCTGTGTGTCACTTCTGGGAGCATGTGCGATAGCCTCCTGTGCTGTCCAATGGACAGGAGGTGGTGGTTGGTGTCTGCACACATTGTTTGCATGACTGTTGTATTATTTTGCAAGCAGGTCTATAGGCTGCACTATGCGTTATTTGGACAGTTTACGACTACTGAGTGTCTGCACATCAATGTACTGCATAATTTAGTAGTAGTCTGCATGTCTGTACTGAAATTATTTTGGTAAATTGGGAGTAGTTTGCGTGTCTGCAGAGATTTATTTAGGAGTAGTTTACAGGTCTGAAATAAATGAAGCACACTCCTTCCTTCCTCTCTCTCTCTCTCTCTCTCTCTCTCTCTCTCTCTCTCTCTCTCTCTCTCTCTCTCTCTCTCTCTCTCTCTCTCTCTCTCTCCAGAACCCATAGCAACCACACTGTTTCCTACCATTTCCCCCAACACCTTGGATTACTTTTTTTTGTTTGGGCTTTAAGGGCGCTCAACTACTGAGGTCATTAGCGCCCAGTAACAATTATAAGAGCACACAGAATCTAGTAAAACTCAAGGGGGGGGGGGGGGGGAAACCACCAGAAAGTTCTTACAAAGATACAGATAAAATAAGTGAAAGCGTTAGATGTCCTTGGACAAGCCAGTCAAAGTAATAAAACGAACACTAGCAGCTGCTCCTGCATCATCAACTAAAAATCCTGTAAAGTAGATGGCAGAGACAGGACAACACGAGACTGACTAAAACGGGGATGCGACAGTAAAACATGGTGCACTGTCAATGCATGACCACAAGGGCACTGCGGGGCTGTGTCACCGGAGAGCAGGTAGCGGTGGCTGAGATCGTCGGGAGGAGGTTGTCCAAGCAGTTGGGAACGGCTTTATGGCCCAGAGCTTGTTTCCTTGAAGTGATGACCAAGTGTCCCACCACAATGACACAAGCCTCTTACAAACAACCCCACTAATGTCAGATGACGAGACAACGGGAGGCTGGCCGAGGCAGGAGGACTGCAGCCTTGGCTGCAGCATCAGCAGCCTCATTCCCTGGCACTCCTACATGGCCAGGAACCCACAGAAAGCTGACAGGAGAGCCATCATCAGCAGAAGAATGGAGGGACTGCTGGATTCGTTGCACCAAGGGATGGACCGGAGATGGAGCTCCAAGGCTCTGAAGAGCACTGAGTGTATCAGAGCAGAGTACATACGACGAATGGCGGTGGCGGCGGGCATGCTTAACGGCCTGATGGAGAGCAAAACACTGGTCAAGGAGCCGGTATTTAAAGGTGACGGCCCCGACAACAAAGGCACAGCTGACACCATCGTCAGTCATGGAGCCATCAGTGTAAATAAAGGTGTGACTGGCAAGTCGCGTACAAAGTTCGACAAACCGTGAGCAATACACTGCAGCCGGAGTACCCTTCCTTTGGGAGCGAGCTGAGGTCGAGATGAATATGAACCGGAGGCTGGAGGCAAGGTGGCGTCGGGCTCTCACCCTCTCAGGGAGGGCAAAATCCAATTGTCGAAGCAGGCGACGAAAGCGAACTCCAAGGGGCAGCAGGGCAGACACGTACAACCCATACTGACGGTCGAGAGAATAGGCGAAGAAGGACTGATAAGAGGGCTGGTTGGGCATTGACAACAGCCGGCAGGCATACCGACAAAGCAGTACGCCGCGCTGGTAGGTCAATGGTAATTCGGCAGCTTCATCATAAAGACTCTCGATGGGACTAGTGTAGAATGCTCCGGTCGCAAGACATAACCCCCGATGGTGGATGGAGTTGAGACGGCGTAAGAGGGATGGCCGAGCAGACGAGTAGACGAGGCTCCCATAATCCAGCTTTGATCGGGCTATGGACCGATAGAAGTGAAGGAGGACAGTGCGATCCGCTCCCCAAGATGAACCACTAAGAACTCTTAGGACATTAAGGGATGGTGTACAATGGGCAGCCAAATAAGAGACGTACAGAGACCAACAAAGTTTTGTGTCAAGAGTGAGCCCTAGAAACTTAGTTGCTTCCATGAATGGGAGAACAACGGGACCCAGATGTAAGGATGGCGGACGGAATGCTTTATATCGCCAAAAGTTGATGCAAACCATCTTCTCTTCAGAGAACCGGAAGCCATTAGCCACAGCATGAGTATAGGCTGTCATGACAACGCTGAAGGCAGCGCTCCAGAAGGCATGTTCTCTGGGCACTGCAGTAGATCCCGACAAAAAGAGAGCCTGAGACATTAGGTGGAATGCAATCCATAATTGGATTGATCGTTATGGCAAGAAGGGCTACGCTCAAGACGGAGCCCTGAGGCACTCCGTTCTCCTGGAGTAAGATGTCAGACAATATGGGAGTGGTAGCGAGGGAGGATGGGTAGCGAGGGAGGATGGGTAGCGAGGGAGGATGGGGAGCGAGGGAGGATGGGTAGCGAGGGAGGATGGGTAGCGAGGGAGGATGGGGAGCGAGGGAGGATGGGGAGCGAGGGAGGATGGGTGGGCCCTGGGGCAGAGGGGGCAGTGGCCACGATGGAGGAGGAGTTGGAAAGGAAAGCATTTGGGAGGTGGAGGCATAGACCCCGGATGGGTTGAGGAGGTGGAGGTGGCACAGAGTAGGGGTGAGGATACTGTGGAAGGATTGGACACGACTGAGGCAAACAAAGTTGTCAACGTTACGGGATGGAGGCGGCATACTTCTTCCTGGCCTCAGAATAAGAGAGATGGTCTGAAGTTTTTAATTCTTGAATTGATACGTGGGGCAGTCTAAAGATCTAGGCGAGTGGAGGCCAGGACAATTGGCACACCGTAGGGTGCATGTATGTTCCTCACGAAGAGGATGTCAACAATCGCCACAAAGGGGCTCAGCCTCACACCGTGATGACATGTGCCCGAAGCGCAAACACCGAAAGCAGCGCATAGGAGGAGGGACGTAAGGTCGCACGTCGCACCGGTAGCACATTACCTTCTCACGGAGAACGTCCCCCTCGAAGGCGAGGATAAAGGCCCCGGTGTCGATGCGACAGTCTTTGGGGCCGCACTGGACTCGCCGGACGAAATACACGCCGCGGCGCTCCAGGTTGGCCCTGAGCTCCTCATCAGATTGCAGCAGGAGGTCCCAAAGAAAAATAACCCCCTGCGTCCTATTCAGTGCCAGATGCGGGACAATGGACACTGGGATGTCCCCTAGTCGGTCGCACACCTGGAGCGCCACCGACTCTGTGGCAGAGGTAGTCTTTATAAGAACGGACCCTGAAAGCATTTTACTGAGAGCCTTGATTTCCCCATAGATGTCCTCGATATGCTGGACAAAGAACATGGGCTTGGAGGTGGCGAACGTCCCCCGATCGGTTCGAGAACAGACTAAATAGCGGGGGAAGTACTTCGCCCCCAAGCCGGCGGGCCTGTCCTTCCTCCCAGAGAGTGGCCAAGGGGGAAAGGGCAGGAGAACCAGAACCAGAGACAGTACCTTTCTTTTTAAAAGACTCGACCGCAGATCGACCTGATACATGTTGACGTTTCATCTGCAAAACGTCTGCCCGATACCACCCACTCCGACCAGAGGCTCTCCCCACGGGCGCCACCCAGCCTCAGCAAGGGCCACCTGACAGGGTGACCGTTGCCAGGAGTCCTGATACCCAAGGAGACGGGCATCTACTCCTTGGCTGATGTGGGGAGGGTGCAGCTCAAGTATCGGCAGTACGATCCCTTTGTTGTCAGGGGGCTACAACCTAGAGGGTACATGACTCCACCACAATGGTCTGGCTACCGTACTGGATTTCGGGTGCCATGGAAAGTCCATCATGATCGTAGGTGCAGATGGGGACGCACTATGGGCTTAACTTGTGCAACCCATCAGGCGTTTAGGCCCAATTTGAGGAATAGTGGGTGCAGTTACAACGCCGTTACAATGCTGAGTGCCAAGGTCTTAGTGCACTGACGACCAGTGATACACGACGTAAGGGGTCCTTCCCCAAAAGACTTGTACTTCTTTAGAATTTTGAAAAACGGAGGTCAAACCCCAAGAGGGACCATCGCATGGAAGGCCGAAAAAGTTGAAACTCCTTTTAGTCACCTCTTACAACAGGCAGGAATACCTTGGGCCTATTCTTACCCCGGAACTGCAGGGGGTTCTTGGATTATATTATGGAATGGACGACAGTGTCCTCCGGTGGTAGACCTGTGCACTAGACCACTTGGGCCTCGTGGCTAACACACGATTTCCCGTGATCTTGGATAACAGTACTCCCATCAGTGACCATCTTGGAT
The DNA here is from genome assembly GCF_023897955.1 of Schistocerca gregaria. Classification (NCBI taxonomy): domain Eukaryota; kingdom Metazoa; phylum Arthropoda; class Insecta; order Orthoptera; family Acrididae; genus Schistocerca; species Schistocerca gregaria. The sequence goes on along the minus strand of NC_064925.1, from coordinate 184,924,082 downwards.
TATGTCATTGATGAGAGCGATCTCTGCTGGTGGTACTGTGTACTAAGTCTTGGGCCTCGTGGCGAACACACACTGGATGGCCGTAGTGCCTCAAATTTTTAAATATAAACTGGTGCATGATTTAGACAGTTGCTTAGTAAGCATGTTTTCAGAGTCTTTTAGTGGTTTGCAGGTATGTAGGCTGTGTGGCTGGACCAAGCATGTCAGAGCGTGTGTTTTGTATCAGTGTAATAAATATACTGTCTCTCTAAACCGGTCCGTAAATAAATTGTTCCAAAATAAAGTACACTCCTTCCTCTCTCCAGCAGCCCAGTAGAGGCTGGGTCCTTTTCCCACCAGTTCTGAGGAAAAGGTGGCGGTCGGGTGACTTATGTTAGTGAAGTTGACCTTTCTTTCCCATCATTTTCTTGGGTTAGTAGAGAGAGCGCAATTGACCTTTATTTACCACAAAAATTCAAACTTTGCGCCAGTTCCTAGGAAGAGGTGGTGGTCAGAAGACTTAGGTTAGTGGAGGTAGTCCAAGTGACATCTTCTCACGATTTTCTTAGGTTAGTAGAGGTAATTGATGTGGTGCATTATCCTGTTGGAATTTGAACGTCCCGCCATTTTTCTGGGCAGGGGGGTTTAGGTTAGTGGCGGTTGCTTAACTGACCTATCTTCCCATCAAAAGCGGCCGTCTTGAATGGGGTCATGGCCGCCATTTTGGATGATGTAATGTGTTGTTGCCAAGTCTACACACCGTTATCTTTGATGACGTGATAGTCACCATCTTTGGTACATCTGGCAACAATGCAGAACGTGCCAGAATCCCCTTCTCCCCAATATTGACAATGAGGTTTGATGTCTAGTATTTAGCATGAAATAGGCAGATAACATTGACAGATTGCGTCTCAACCAAGTACAGAATGTGACAGAACTGGCCTTTCGGCAGAGGCCGTTGAGGGTTGTAGGCCTGCTGACTAGCCTGTTGGAGTAGTTGTCGGGCTTTTGTAGTGAATTCGGTCTTAGTGGATAGAGCGTTAACCTCTAAGAGGGGGGGCAAGGCACTCGACTTTACAGAGAGTCAGTCCCACGTGGAGTCAGAACACCAGTAGTTGAAGTCATCAGCACTTCTAGATCAACTTCGTGGCGATCATACGTTCGGGATTGTGTGCCTGTTTGAAGAACGGAAGCAGACTGCAGTGGTAACACTAAAGAGTAACAATTGAGCTGGCATGTTTGGGAACTTTGTGCACCAAAGCAGAATGAAGTGTGAAAGCACTTCCAAATTGCAGGTAAGAGACCACGACCCAGCAAGTTAGGTAGGAAGTGAAAGGGTGCCTCTGGAGGAAAGCAACGTTATCTATAAATTCGTATTTGATGGAAATTCACAATATGATTTGTCCTTAAGGCTGGATAATGAAAATGCAATGCTTTTAGATCCTCATGCTGAGTGTGGCGTAGCCCAACACCTTTGTGAATTACCGCTTCACGACAGAAACTTAGGGACTTTGAATGTTTGACTGTAGGAAGAGTAACAGTGGGAAAAAAAAATCACTGGTTATGCCAGAGATCGATAAAAAAGAGGAAACAGTACCCACTGCAGCTAATGTTAATCCAATTGTAAGAGTATTAGTCGATAGTTTGGAGAGCTGATTATTAGCCGAAAGTGATTAAGAGTTTTGGAAATTTCTCAAGAACATTTTACATTCTTTTCACTCCAAATGCACCTGACTACAGCCTGTATAGAAATTCAAAACATTCAGTTCCACAGGGAAGTCACGCAAAGCTGTCAGGCTTTAAGTAACGTTACTTGTGGAATGTGAAATTTTTGTCAGAGCCCATGTTCCAGAAGCTAAGCATTCACAGAATTATAGGGGTAGATTTTTTGAATTTGTAATGCTGTGATGTAAATTTTGGTGTGTGTTATATAAAAATGTATCTGGAGCATAAGGGGGCAAGAACAGGAGAACCTTGGAAGCTCAACACCCAAAAGCAATGTAAGATGAGCCAGGGCCTAGATTAGTTACAGTACAGAGATTTAGGGGGGAAACAGGTAGCAGAACCTGGGTGTTGAAAAGCTAAAGCGGAAGAGAGATAAAATAGTTCAGGGAGTTGAGGATATGGTTATGTTATCTGATCCCCGAAATGTTCAATGAGATGTTACTAAGAAATAGTTAGGTGTTTCCAAATACGTCTGGGATGGTGAAGGAATTTGAAAGTCAGTTGAATACAAAGCTTCACGAGACGTTTACTGCTAAGACGTACCCTATGCTTTTTGCGCGGAGAGAAGAAGGGCAAACCAAAGTCAATTAGATGTTAGCGTGGGTAGCCGAGCAGTTGTAGGCGCTACAGTCTGGAACTGCGCGACCGCTACGGTCGCAGATTCAAATCCTACTTCGGACGTGGATGTGTGTGATGGCCTTAGGTTCGTTAGGTTTAATTAGTTCTAAGTTCTAGGGGACTGATTACCTGAGAAGTCCCATAGTACTCAGAGCCACTTGAACCATATTTTTTTGTGAGCGTGGTTTGTGTAAGAACCAGTAGTGAATATATTAACCCATTATTCAAGTAGAAAAAATATGAAAGTGTCTTTTAGATGTCCGGAAGCTAATGTGGGGTCATAAGAGAGTGATAGGCCCGTGTATACTGACAAATAGCTTCAGGGATTTCATTGTCGTCTATGAACGTAAAGAGCGGCTATTGGAATGTCAGATTATCACAGGAATCCAGGATGTATACTGTGTTGCTCCATGGTCTCTTATGTTACTAATTGTATGTTGTGCTGTTCGGTCTAAACAAAGGTTTGTACAGGCAGTGCATAATGACCTAGGCCTGCAAGCGTTTGAGATACTGAATATTCACTGATGTACTGTTAGTCACACTGACATGTCAAAATCATTGTAATTTGTTGGGCGGGTATTAGTCGCTGTGAATGAAGGAGGTACGAACTAAGTAAAATGAAAAAATATTTAACACATGTCAGTGTGGAAGGCATAGCACCCGAATGAGTAAAGATCAGAACAATTGTATAATTTTTTAGTCTGAGAAACAAGAAGCGATAGAGGTCCAGGTTCGGCCTTCTTGTCTTTTAGAAATGATTTCTCCACAGTGGCTTTCACACATCCAGTTATGAACCAATTAATGGAAAGGAATGAGGGTCAGGCCAACAAACTTTGCCATTTGCATATGGAACGTTGACGTTAGGACTGCGCAATCACTGTGTGGCTAAGCAGGAGGCGTTTGTCCGTAGTGTGTCATACGTTTGAGGGTTATCTACTGGGAAACCATAGAATAGTTTTGACAGATCGTAAGGTGCTTCGCTTTACGGAAAGGTGCCACCTTAGACATTGACGATTAGCAAGGAGGGAGATGTGCTGAAACAATTTGAGATGAGATGAAGTACTTCAAAGGTACACAAAGTGAAACTGCGAATGCACTAATCCATATTATCTTCAGAGGTGGAGAAGGCATACATCTACATGATTACTCTGCAATTCACATTTATGTACTTGGCAGAGGGTTCATCGAACCACAATCATACGATCTCTCTACCATTCCACTTCCGAGCAGCGCGTGGTAAAAACGAACACCTAAACCTTTCTGTTTGAGCTCTGATTTCTCTTATTTTATTTTAATGATTATTCCTACCTATGTAGGTTGGGCTCAACAAAATATTTTTGCATTCGGAAGAGAAAGTTGGTGACTGAAATTTCGTAAATAGATCTCGCCGCGACGAAAAACGTCTTTACTTTAATGACTTCCATCCCAACTCACGTATCAATCTGCTACACTCTCTGCCCTATTACGCGATAATACAAAACGAGCCCTTTTTTGCACCCTTTCGATGTCCTCCGTCAATTCCACCTGGTAAGGATCCCACACCGCGCAGCAATATTCTAACAGAGGACGAACGAGTGTAGTGTAAGCTGTCTTTAGTGGACTTGTTGCATCTTCTAAGTGTCCTGCAAATGAAACAGCCTTTGGCTCGCCTTCCACACAATATTATGTATGTGGCCTTTCCAACTGAAGTTGCTTGTAATTTTAACACCCAGGTACTTAGTTGAATTGACAGCCTTGAGAATTGTATTTATCGAGTAATCGAATTCCAACGGATTTCTTTTGGAACTCGTTTGGATCACCTCATACTTTTCGTTATTTAGCGTCAACTGCCACCTGCCACACCATACAGCAATCTTTTCTAAATCGCTTTGCAACTGATACTGGTGTTCGGATGACCTTACAGACGGTAAATTACAGCAACATCTGCGAACAACCTAAGAGAACTGCTCAGATTGTCACCCAGGTCATTTATATAGATCAGGAACAGCAGAGGCCCCTGTGGAACACCTGATATCTCTTCAGTTTTACTCGGTTTGCCGTCTATTACTACGAACTGTTTGTTTGGAAAGGTTACGAATCTTTTTATGAAGCTATCAATATGTTCCAAAACGCCACATACAAAAATTAGATATTTTTGGGCCCATACCTCTGTTTCTATTGGTGATAGAGTCAAGTGTTGAGTAGCCCTCGGGCTAGAGACCCTTTGTATACCCAATAGAAGGATCGACTTTTTTTCGTATTAAGGATGGATGAAGTGAAACTAACAGGAAGACAGCCGATAGACTTAACCAGCAATGAATAAACTAACATCTTTAATTCCGTCTCTGATTTATTCCAGAGGCAACCGATTTCGTCATTCCATTCTGCCATTATCATACTATGAACGACATAGAAACAGCAATGAAACATTTGAGGGCGCATAAAATTGTTGGTGCCAAACTTCATATGAATTACACATAATTACAATTAGTTGTAGGCTCCTTAATGCAACTGTCTGGTATAGTAAGATTTAGAAGTAGTAATACATCATAGCAATATGCTTAGATTCCAAATATATTACCAAAAGAAATAAAATAATATATGAATAAAATGAAACTATCACCCCAAACTCTGGGCCAATAAAAGCAGTGAATCACAGCTGAGAGTAACCATTAGATACGCAACAACATGCTGGGCAGTGTCGCTGGCTGTTCGACGTTGCGTCGTACACACAAGCAAATGTTCACCGAATTGAGAAGCCGCATTATTTGCTTTATGCCTTTGGTTTTCTCGACCGGCTGTTATCACACCAGTACGTTGTTTTGCTCGAATATAGTGTTTGTATCCGATCAGGATTATCTTTACTTCGACACCATACACTACATTTGACACTAGTTGTCTGCTACATACTACAAGGTCTATTTTCCTTTAGAGATGACTTATTTGGAACTGCATAATTATGTCTCATTGTCACTCATTTGGTTATATTTCTGATTCGCTGCTCCCATTGGTCTGCGTTTTAGGGTGACGGTATTAATTTGCTCATATTTTTATTTATTATAGTATGTAATGTATCTAGAACTACACACATTGCTATGGTGATGTAGTTCTTTTACTTTGCCAAATTGCTACATTTAGCTACAGGCTCCTCAACGTAATTCTGTAAAAGGATAATGTATAATTCATAAGAAGTTTGGTATCCACAATTTTAGGTACCCTCAGGTGTTTCATTGCTGTCACTATGTTGTTCATAGGGCCTGATGATGGCATAATAGAAATCCAAAACTGTTTACTCTGCAATAAATCAGACGAAAATACAGTGGTTTATTTATCGCTGATTGGATAGTCTTTCTGTCACTATCCCAGGCTACAGGGTCATAGTTTGGATATTACACGTTTCCTCCTGCTTAGGCTAATGGATCAAATTGGTTGATTCCTCTTGCATTAGATGGGGGTCTACGGTACGCCTTAAGGGGATATTGGGGGGAACAATTCACGGACGGTTCCTGAGAAAAACCGAAAAACGTGTTTTTGATCATTCCTTTGCCGCCAGCAGCGGAAATCTAAATAGCTAACGTCAGTAAACTGCTAATTTTTAAATGTAGATTCCACAGGCATTTAACTACAAGTGCCATTTTACCGTTTTCAAAAATCTTAACTCGCCATCGAGAAAAACTTCAAAAACTTAATTTTGGGTACTTGATTCCAAGTCAGTTGTGCACAACAAATCTCTAATTTTTACGATATATTTCCAAATTGTAAGTAGAATTAATTGTTTTGGTGACTTCATGTTGCAAAATTATCACTTCAGGCATTTGTGGTATCATCTTGTATGTGTGTGTTTCTGCTTCTATCCACCGTGCATGCCTGTTATGTTGTACCGGGTTTGACCGTATGTTGCTCCAGAAGTGTTCCATGTCTATTATTATTATTATTATTATTATTATTATTATTATTATTATTATTATTATTATTATTATCCAGCTGTACGGGCTCTACATCCTTTCGGTTTTGAAGATGGCAGAATCTTCCTGTTCGCTGTACACTGAAGTGACGTAGCGGTTACTCTCATTCGCGAAGATAACGGTTCACATCACCGTTCGACCAACCACATTTAGGTTGTCCCTGATTTCCGTAAATTGTGCAAGGAAAAAGCCGGGATGTTTGCTTCGAAACGGCACGACAGATTTCTTTGATCATCCTTCCCGAATTTAAACTTATGTTCTATCTGTAATTTCTCTGTGGTCGATGGGACTAAACACTAATCTTCCTTCCTTCCTTCCTCCTTATTAACTGCACCCACAATCTTTAACAGATCTGTAAATAAAGCTACATGGGTTTCATGAAGGGACTGTTTCTTAAATTAATGTTTATTTCTCAAGGAGAGCGGATATATTTCGCGAAATTTTCCAGCGAAATAGTCTCCCACAATTGCCCGATTTGTGTCAAGATGGGCCTCGGGACATACATTTGCGATGTTGTTCAGTGATCTTGTTTTTTAGGCTCCACTGTTGGCCATGCAGATAATTCACCCTCCCTTCAGTACATCGGATACCAAAGCTTATCTCGTTTGCATTAGTGCACGCCACATATGCTACGGAATGTTTCACTTGCGCAGTTCAGTTCCGGTCGCTGAATATCTAAACTGTCAGTTTAAAGTGGATATGCCCTTCCCTCAACCTAGAGCTTTCTATTATTATCCAGTACCAGAATCCACTGACTGCTGAGGAACATGTCTTATCATGCATTTTTATGAGTATCTGATGGCACCCTACATGTATGTTGGCGCTTTTTACGAACAGTGTAATACAGCCCTCTTGATTTTGCCCTCTTGATTTTTTCTAAGCAGCTAGTGAGGACCACGCTACGGTAATTACCGGGCAACGTGCAGTTCCCTGGTTTCAGAAGGGGGTACTAAAATCGCCTCGTTCGATGAGTCGGGAACCTGCTCAGTCAACCAAATTGTATTAAAAAGTGATAGGAGGGTTTCCTTCGCATCCTGTTTGAGGCACTGCACAGTGCTGTATGGGATTCAGTCTGGCTGGTGCAGTCTTCTTGAGCCGAGGCAACGCACACTGAGGCTCCCACATAGAAAAGTGGCTATTTTAGTCCTTTGTGTTGTTGGAAGAGGAACAATCGCCATCCTTCTCGATAATGCACGATTATGGCGGAAAGATGAATCCAGGTGTTCAGTGGCAGAGGCCGAAGTGAAGTACTCTGCGGTCGCCTGCATGATATCCCCAGGTGCAGACTGGGGACATGCCTGCCTCAGTACAGTAGTTATAGGTAATCTGACATTTGACAAATATCCTGCCTTATGCCTTCCCATACCTTTGAAGAGCTAATGGAACCTTACCGAATAAAGAAGCACTTGCCAAGAGCTCTTCTTTCTCTTTGATTTCCCTTCTTCCCTTTGCCCTCAGAACCCGGAGCGTGGCTCGTAGCAGATGTTTGGTATTTGAACCATCTGAAGTCCATGCATTAATCTTAATTGCGGAGCGATACTCATCGTTCCACCATGGTGGGAAATGTCGCATCTGAAGTCAGCCTGAGGACTTTGAGATAGATGTATCGGTGGCAAGGTAGATCACTCGGTTCATGTGATCCGCCTGGTTCTAAACACTATCTCTGTGTTCATAAACAGCTAACTGGCTGTTCAGCGTCCACTTCGCGAAGCATCCACCGTGGTGGCTACCTTTCAGATGAAACTATCAGAAAGTGAAGTGTCGCTTGAATACAAGTCATCGACCACTTCCCAGTTGGTGAAGTCTGTAAGGGCAGGATAACGGCAAACAAGGTCTATGGCTGAGAATAACCCCATGGCAGTGCTAAGGTGTGTGCTACCATCAGAGTTAAGAAGGCATAATTATTCAGACTCAATAACGCTTTCTACATCTCAACCACTGAGACAGGTCGATGCAGAGTCCAATATCACATTAAGTGCATTAAAATCTCCCGCACGTTGGGAGGGTTGCAGCAGTTGTGAAACAGGGTCAGAAAGAGTCCTCTATTCAAAATATCACAGTGTTAGACACTAAAATGTGTGCTGCTTGACGGGCTCACGTCGATTAAATATTTAGGAGTTACGTTCAACAGCGACTTGGTATGGAAATAGCACCATCAATAGTGGTAGGAAAGGCAAATGCTTGTCAGGGGTCTCTTCGAGAATTATAGTGAAGAGTTACTCGTGTTTACAGGAGATCATGTATAGAACACTAGAGCGACCCCTTCTTGAGTACTGATCGAGTGTTTTGGATCCTCGCCAGATCGGATTAGAGGAAGATATCCAAGCAATTCAGAAGAAAGCAGCTGGATTTGTTACCGGTCGTTTCGATCGTATGGAGATGTTTCGTGAACTATGGAAATCCCTGGAGGTAAGGGGACGTTATTTTCGCAAAACACAGTTGAAAAAATTTAGGGAACTGGCATTTGAAGGTGACTACAGAACTATTTGTACTGCGCCCAAGTAAGTAACGCGTGAAGTCCACAAAGTTGAGAGAAATTGTGGCTCGTACGGCGGCATGTAGACAGTAGTTCTCCCTCGGTCTATTTACGAGTGGAAAATAAAATAATAAAATGACGTAGTTGTACAAGGTTCTGTCCGCCATGCACCATGCGGTGGCTAGGGGAGTAAGTTTGTAGATGTAGGTGGCAAGTTATGATCTTATGATCTGCGGAGTAAAACTGCAGTGATCAAAATAATGAAATCAGTTGTCGCTGGAAGTATTAGGCAAAATAATTTCTTTTGGAGTGAACACATTGTGAGTCGTGGGGCGACCACTCTGTTTTTAAAATAACTGAAAAGCCACGATCGCTTCAATATCGTTTACTAGATGACAGGTTTCAGCACTGAAGGTGCCATCATCGGATCTGTGAAGGTCTAACATAATAGGTTTGAGGGTGGGTTTACATGAGTTACCTATATACATTCCAATTATTACAGAACCACATACCTGAAACGTGGATTAACATTTATAAAACCATATGGACATCATGGCATATGAGGCTGACCATCTGATAAAAATCATTGTCACAATCATTGTACCTAAGTCGTGTAATGAACAGCTTTCTGTGTGCATATTCCTGACGTCCTTATATGAATAAAGGTAAATTATAATACGTAATTTTGTAAGGCGCTAATGGATAATGTCTGCCCCTCAAATGCTTTTACTTTGTAATTGACGGACTTTATAGTGATTATAGCATGTACAGAAAATGTCACAACCATGAAAAAGCCACATTTGCGCACACAAGCAGTTATAGTAAAGTTGTGTTTTAGTAGTAATGAGTGAGTATACCGTGGGACTGTGTGTGCGCTGCTTGGACAGCGCTATCTGGTTACCGGTTGCGAACCGCTGGAATCACAGCAGATAAGCTTGCTAGGAATAGGGCACAGATGATGCCGACCGGTGTTAGGCGAGCAGTGGTAGTTTCATCTGGTGACTTCAGTTTTATATTTTATGGGAAGAACGACCATGAGAGCAGTTATGTTTTATTGGTTGTGACAATGATTATTATCAGATGGTCTGCCTCGTGTGCCATTATGTCCATATGGTTTTATAAATGTTAATCCACGTTTCAGGTATGTGGCTCTGTAATAATTGTAATGTATATAGTGAACTCGTGTAAACCCTCCCTCAAACCTGTTATACCTTCACAGATCCGATGATGGCATCTTCAGAGCGCTGAAACCGGTCATCTAGTAAACGATATTGAGTCGAACATGGCTTTTTAAATAATTTTTAAAAGAATTTGTCCCTCGGAAGGTATTAAAAATCACCAGGTCCCAAATCTTACACAATTTAAAGCCATCATTACGATTAATGTTCCATTAAACTTACTTCCACACACTGCTAAATAATCGCTTCGTTGAAGGCTCTGATAGTGGGAAAAAATTTTCTTTGCAGAATAATCAGTAAATTGTCCTGTGGGCATACAACATTGTCAGCAGCTGACTTACTGGGCTGCGAAATATGAGTGCAGTGATAATGTTTCGCCCACCTCTCAAACTGGTGGTGGTGTGTGCCTATGTAGGCTTTGATATGTTGACACGGTACTGTGTGGTTGTAATTAAAATGACGTGGTTCAGATTGCTACGGAGTGGGCTGTGTGCATCACAGGATGCTGAAATATCGATGGTATGCTCATTAATCGGTGGGCTCACGGAGTATGGTGACAAAATATAGTTTCACTTCCTGCCACCAGGTGAAAATATAGCGCTGTAAGCAGTCAATGGGGTGTGTGTACAGGAAAATAGGAACGATCGAACGTGTGATAACAGTTAGTCGTAAGTTACAACGTGTGTTCAGTATTGTTTCCCGACTCAGCAACATGCTGCATCCATAACAGAGAGTGATCGACAGTTTGTCACAGCATACCCAGTTAAATCTGAGCGAAGTGTCGTCCTACGCTAATTTTCAAATCAGGAAGAGTTTGGATACATTCTGACAGACACGATCTTTCAGATATCCCCAGAACCAGAAGTCAAATGGTTCAAATGGCTCAAATGGCTGAGCACTATGGGACTTCTGAGGTCATCAGTCCTCTAGAACTTAGAACTACTTAAACCTAACTAACCTAAGGACATCACACACACCCATGCCCGAAGCAGGATTCGAACCTGCGAGCGTAGCGGTCTCGCGGTTCCAGACTGTAGCGCCTAGAACCGCTCGGACACCCCCGCCGGCACCATAAGTCACATCTTTAAATGTCTACAGATGATGCGATAGTTACTGAAGGTTTCTAGAAGCTAATCTTTCACCTGGCAAGCGACATTTGATTTCACACCATCGTGCGTGAAAATAGTGGTGTTTGACACAGTTGCATTCATGCAAAACTGGAATCTCATGTTACACCAATATGTCCATATAATGTACAGATGTTACTGTACAACTAACAGTCCCGCAAGGTGTCAACACCTCGAAGAAAAGCAGACCGAGAAATTGTATATATGCGCTCGCCTGTGCGTACGTGTTTGGAGCTTACGTACGCTCATCGCCGAGGTTATCCGCCCTTACACATATTAAAAGGAACGACGAGAATGAAAGGGCAAATGAAACCACACACATAAGGTGCGTGCACTGGATGTTCCTGCAAGTGGCGGAGTAGAATCTCATTTGCGACAGTTCTGTACGTTCACGGCTCCATGACGAGAAAAACGTACCTCTTGCCCTTCCAGAATACAACTCAGCCGAATACCATGTGTGACAAAAAAATAAAGGGCAAAGTTAGGGCTTTGAAGTATACCTTGGGGCTTCAGTTGGTGCACATTCAGAATCTTTTAGGGGCGCAAACCTAATATGCGTCGCAATAGTTTTTAAACTGTTAAGCAGGGAGACAGAATTCCTGTGATAGCCCGAGCACTGGCTGCAGAATTTGAGGCATGTGCTGCGCTGTCTCTATAGCTACAGCAACTTCAACAGCTGCCATGGCAGTGGGCTGCCTCCACCTGCTACAACCGCTAATACACATGTTTCCTCAATTTTCTTGATCATGTTCTTTAACTCATTTATTGACAAGGGTCCTCTTCGCAACTGTTTCCGTCAGTGGATATTCACGCAATGTACTGCTGATGTTTCTGCTGTTATAACACAACTTTAGCAGCAGTGTATGGCCTTTCTTCTAAATAGCGATTGCGTTTCATACGGAAATCTTCAACCTTATCCTTTTGGACTAACAGTAACTTGGCAAAATAAATCAACACCCGCCGTCAAGTGAAACAGCACACTGACGTCAAAACAGCTATCTGCTTAGAGCGCCTAATTTTCAACTAGTGGCAGAAAGTGGAACTTATTTGTTCAGTATACTCTGCGAGCGCACAGATTAATGAACATACATATGATGTTTCAGCGACCAACGATGTACACAACACGCACTGTAGCACTCTGAACAGCATCAGTTTAATTATAACCACCCAGTATTTTGTCAGTATAATCAACATCATCCTCGACTGATCAGGTAAGAGCAGGGTGGCATTAGCTAGCTGGAAGGTTACTTTAACGTAGTATATCTGTGGGATTCGTCAGTCTCCTTTCACAGCTCAGAAAGTCAGAGTGCCGAACTCGACATAAGGCGACGATGTAGCAAAAATTTAAACGCAAAGTGACACTGGATAAATTCTCGGTATAAAGGCAGTGAAGTGCACAAGCCATTTCCAGAATAAAACACACCAGAAGATAGCTGAATGGCAGTAGATCTAACTAGCGTGGTAATACAATGACACCATCCGGCTCCAAGCCCAAAAACTAGTGGAATAAAAGATAAATTCTTCGTTGATCCATCATGGATCGTGGGACGACGGCTGGCATGAACTACTTGATGCAATAATTTACCAACAGCCGTATGTATTGTAGAAGTTTATTTTATGAACTATGTGCTACCAGTTTCGGCATTGTATTGATGCCATCTTCAGGCTCCACTCGTCGTAGTCGTAAAATCGCTATGCACGGAAGGAGACATGTAACTGGATCCGTGAATCAATTCGTCCTGCGACAGTTTGTCGCGTGGCCACCAAGAGCTGTTGCAGGACGAATTGAATCACGGATCCAGTTATATGGCTCCTTCAGTGCATTGCGATTTTACGACTATGACTAATGGAGCCTGAAGATGACAATATAATGCTGAAACTGGTAGCACATAGACGTTCATAAAATAAATTTCTACAACACATACGGCTGTTGGTAAATTATTGCTTCAAGGGAAAAGTTAAACAGGTCGCAATACCGTACAGTTTTCACAGCGAGATAAACTTACACTAGCACCACCAAACACCATCACTAACAAACTCAATACGGTACATCACAATTGCCACAACTGTTTACCTGTAGACGGTATCTTCTTGCTAGGCAGTCGCGCAAGCGACACTTTGCACGGTGACAGTAGAAGCGGCTTCGGTAGGTGCTCGCCTCCAGCCTCGTGATCTTTGGATCGGCTTTTCTCACGCCGGGGCTCTTTCCGAGGCGATGTGGAGCGACGCGTTGGTGCAGATTTTCCCCCAGAACCACCCTGGGACGGTCCTCGAGACGATGTCGCAGGTGTGGCAACTGTAGAGGGCTGGTGTTGATGGCTAACTCCGACAGCCCGCGCTTTCTTGACTGCCGATGGCGAGCGAGTAGACTTCGACGTCGGTTTGACGTCAGAAGCTATGGATTGTGTGACGGCGGCGGCAACGGCGGCGGCAGCAGCAGCAGCAGCAGCAGGAGGTGGTGATGGTGGTGGTTTTGAAGCTGCCAACTCCGCCTGCCGCCCTTTCGGACGATGTTTTCCTGTGAGGAGCTTTTTACTTCCAGATAACTTCTTCCGTTTTCGCGGTTTCGACTGTAAGGGCCAGCAACAAGGAAGTATATCAACCTAGATATTTTAGTACTTCGTTTAGTATGAAACAAATACGAGGGGGCGTTCAATAAATAGTGCACAATTTATCTGCCACTTGGAAAAAATCTGAATTTATTGTGGGACATCGTGGAATATTCCCGCTTCAGCCTCTGTACTTTCTTGAAGTTCTGATAGGTGGTGGCGCTATGCGAAGCCTTCGAAGTGGGGTCTGTAATGGATCTGGGTTCCAAGCAGACAGCTGTCGCTGAGTTTCCCTTGGGGGGAAACCTGAGCATCGCACATGTTTGTAGACGCTTGCACAATATCTTCTGACACCTGGCAGTGAACAAAAATTCACAGTGAATCGTTGGGCGAAGCATCTGTCACCATCGCAACAAGGTCGCGCAAACCTGTCCGATCTCCCGCATACCGATCGGCTGCACACAGCTGTGATGCCAGCAATGTTGGAACGTGCAAGACACATTCCAGGTGATCGACGGATCACAGTAACACCTCATTGCTCGGCTGGACATCTCTGTCGGTAGTGCTGACACGTCCGTCCACTACTTAAGATACTCAGAGGTGTGTGCCCACTGGATACCAGCAGGGAGATTAGTATTTAACGTCCCGTCGACAACGAGGTCATTAGAGACGGAGCGCAGGGTCGGGTTATGGAAGGATGGCCAAAGAAATGGGCCGTCCCCGTTCAAAGGAACCATTCCGGCATTTACCTGAAGCGATGTAGAGAAATCACGGAAAATCTAAATCAGGATGGCCGGTTAGGGACTCGAACTGACATCCTCCCGAATGTGAGTTGAGTTTGTTAAACATCGCGGCACTTTGTTCGGTCCCTCTGGATTCCTCGCCGCCAAAAGGAGAACTAAGGAGCAACGAAGGACCATTTGTGCATGACTGCACCTGCTTTACGAAACTGATCGTGACACCTTTTTTTGTCAAACATCGTCACAAGCTATGAAACATCGGTTCATCACTTCGAACCAGGAACGAAACGGCAACCCATAGAGTGGCGCCACACCACCTCTACTACGAATAAAAAGTTCAAAGTTGTACCCTCAGTCAGTATAGTCATATCGAAGGTGTTCTGGGATTTTGAATGGATAATTCTGTTTTATAAGAAAATTAAACATCTACTTATGTCATTTATTGTGTAGCTACCAGTTTCGGCGCTCAAACGCTTGACCTTCAGGCTTTAGTTGATGCTGAAGGGGTTATGATCCATATATACGATGCATCGGTGGCCAACATCTGACTTACACAAACTGCCTGTAACTGTGATCTCATCAGCTGTCAACTGACTAGAGTCACCGGAAAGGAGCTTACAAAACTTCATTGGACTGTTCTTCATCCACCCTACAGCCCAGGACTCTCACTTTCCTACTTCCATCTGTTTGGACCAATTAAGGGTGCGCTCCGCGAGAAAAATTACATGGATGATGGGGAGGTTGACGCAGCGACCAGTGGAATGGTACCATGCGGGCATACAGGCCCCCCGAGTAAGGTGGCATAAGGAACCGTCGCATTGGACAGAGATTACGTTGAAAAATAGGGTTTTGTAGCGAGGTAGAAGGTAATGTGGTGTGTTGGAATCCTGAAGAAAACCAAACTTTTCAGAAAAAATTGTGTTCCATTACTTGCTGAACGCCACTCCTAGAAAGACATTTTAAAGTACACAAGCCATAATTGACAAATAATTTTACAGGTAATGTAGGTTAATTCTTACAGAGAAGAAAACAGCAACCAGCCACTATTAATACTGCTATTTATTTAGGTAAATAGCGCCGTTACCGGGTTCGAACTGGAAAGTTCATCATCAGACGGCTGTTCACAAGATTTTCAAGATACAATTTACATTATCTTGAAAATCATGTAAACAGCCGTCTGATGGTGAACTTTCCAGTTCGAACCCGGTAACGGCGCTATTTACCTAAATAAATAGCAGTATTAACAGTGGCTGGTTGCTGTTTTTTCTGTAAGAATTAACCTACATTAATTGTACACAGCCACGGTCTCACCATGCCAGTTTTAGACAAAATATCAGTTTTACAGGTATTTCAATGGTATCTGTAGAGGATTTTACTTGGCAGTTTCATCAAATCCTGGAGAAACTTATAATTCTGCCCAAATAAGATGTACGCAAATTGTCGTGAACAGTGTTTCAAGTTATTAAGTGTGAATAATCAAGCTGACACTTCAAATTTCAGTCTTCAACGAGGTTGGAGTTCAGTAACCGTATTTAAGTTCTAATGAAGGATAAAAACAGCCAACCGGTTGCACAAATTTTACTACATTGGCCTTGTTTTGATACCGACTAAGGATATCTTCTTCAGAGTAAATTAGTTACCCATAAGAAATTTATCCACATGAGATAACACCCATGTCAAAAATCTGAAGTTGCATACTACTGTTGGTGTCTCAAGAAGAATATTCCAGATCCAAAACACATACAAAAAGGACCATTCTCCCATAAAACGATGTATGATCTTGTATACATAATTTAGACTTCATCCAAATACCTGACTGTTTTCAAACTTTAGTGTGGCATATAATGTATTTAAAAATGATTAAATGCCATATGTTAAAAAGGGGAATAAAACCTGACCTGGCGCAACAAATTGAGTTACATGTCTGAATTCAGCATGCACGAAATCCTAAGTATCAGCTAAAAAACCTTGGCCTCAAAAATGAACCACACCAGTGTAATACCACTTGAGAAAATTAGAGCCTTATGCCGACTTCAGTTGCTGAATTGATGTGTGAAGTGACGGTTGAAAATAAAGGTGGTCGGCACAATTAATCTCTGAATAATGGAGAAGGGGACCGGCACAAACTTAGTGCCAAGATCTCCTTCGATCATACACCCAACGGCCGTACGGTTGTATTCAACAATACGAAACTGACCAGTTAGTAAAATATATACAGAGAAATAATGAACCGTATAGCGATGCAAGACCTAAGAGATCTTGCAGGATATTTTTTCGGCCACAGCGATGTCAGACTGTAGCACCACGTTCAGATTCACTTAAATCTTCATAATCTACCATTGTAGCAGCAGTAACCTATCTAACAACTGCGCCAGGCATGTGTTGCCTTACCAAGGCGTTGCCGACAGCAGCGCCGTATCCTGCCTGTTTGCAACTTGTTTTTTGAATGTGCTTGCCTATACCAGTTTCTTTGGCACTTCAGCGTACGATCTACTTTTACCATGATGTTTAAGCAGAATCTTAACCCTGGTGTGCAATTTGACCAAATTAACATGAGTAAGAAGCCCTGTTATCCAACGACACACTTTAAGATACTACAGGGCGCTCTTTATACCAAACGTCGCCCAGCAACTCACGCTAAGGAAAAGGACGCGGAGGATTTGCTGCTTTACATTCAGCATGTGCATCACTATTTTCTCAAGAATTTACTATGTGACACTGCCAGAGCCGGCCGGAGTGGCCGAGCGCTTCTAGGCGCTTCAGTCTGGAACCGCGAGACCGCTACGATGAAGAGCAAGTAGATGAAAGTCAATACATTTTTCTTCGAATATAAATTGTTTGACTTCTTGTTTCTTAGAGTAAGCAAGTAGACAGAATGAAATTATAATTATTCAAGCAATTACTTCTTTAATAAAACCTCTAATAGAATAAAGAGGATATAGTCAGCACACAGAATGATCGAGTCCAAAGTTTTACTCTTGTATCCAAGGCTGCATCTAATGGTACTTAAATTTATCCTTCAGCACGAGAAAAATGCAAAATACCTCCTCTCACTCAAACATTTTAAATTGGTGTCAACATTTTCCTGTAATTAACTATTCAGCAAAATCATTGTTTTTCTCAGAACATTCTTATTGTTTCTTTATTCCCTTGCGCACTGGACGTCCGATTTGCGGGATCCTGTTCTGACGGTAGGACAATTGGTAGTGGCGCTGTTATCTTTTTGCTACTTGGCCAAGTTCCAAAAATGTTATGTCGTTAAGGAAGTCCTCCACGAATACTCCTTAGAGTGGCACTGGGAAAAGTACACAGGGTGTTTTTCTTAAATGGAACAAACTGCAGATAAAGAAGAAAAATGTACTGGATGGAACTGCGTTCCAAGAGAGGCACACCGCTTGAAAGTGGAGATAAAAGATTTTTGACTGAGTACGTTTCAATAATTGAAATTACACACGAGGACATACCAGGATCCTTCTGTCTACTAGTATTTTAAGTCCACACTCAACAGGGCTGTGAGCTGCAGAACTTTCATGTAGTAACCCCATTACCTTTCGTACCAGAGCAGCTCAGGCGAGGACACCTCAGCAAGTGCAGACATACCTACCTGTGAGACGTCGTCGAAGGATGGCCGGTCCTCCGAGGCGGTCGCCAATAATCCCCGCCCACACAACGAGGCAATCTATGCCTTTCATTCGCGGCTGCCATATCATGGGATTCTCTGGAGCCTACCGGTGGATATTGTGCAGGCTGATGCTCGTAAAGTAACGTCATCTGTTAACAGGACGGTGACAGAAATCCCAGCGCTTTGGTGGCTGTACTACGAAAGGGCGAGGAAACAGTCGCTATAGAGCCGAGTACCTAGGTAGTAAGCCCTGCACGCGCTGTATGTGATCGGTATAGCAGCATACCCAATGCTGGTAGGTCACCTATCTGTTGCTAATACTGGGGTCATATTCTACAGCGTCCAACACATTTTATCTCTACCTTTCAGTGGATGTGCCTCCCTTAGAATTCATTTTCTCCCATAGGTCATTATGATCGTAGCACATTATCCTGTAAGGAATCGTTTCCTGTAGTTTCATTTAGCAAAACTACTCTCCACGGTACCGTTAAAAAGTCCGTGTCATATTCCGCAGCTGCGAACGTTGAAAATTACTCGTGTACTTCAGAAAATTCGCCACAATCTAGCAACAACTGCACCGCGATGTATTTGAGATGCCCTTTCTTAGCTGCACCGCTATATAGGGTGAAAAGTATTTAAACCGACAAACTCTAGGTGGTTGTAGGGGACATTGAAACAAATATTTTTCCTAATATTTTTTCCTATGAGGAGTATTTAAACCGGTAGAGGAAGATTTCTCTGGTGGCAAATTAAACCAACAAACATTTCCATTTTTTATGACAGACAACACAGTAACACAACCCAATTTCAACTACAACAGATTTTCAAAAATGCCTCCATTGACACGTAAACAAACGTTACACCGTCGGATCATGTTGTGTCTGACACAGGCAAAAACCCCAGGAGTAGCCTGAATTGCTCCTGCTACTGCTACTATCCGGGCAACCAGATCCTCTTCTGATGCAACAGGAGTTGCGTAAACAAGGTTGCGCATCTCTCCCCACCCAAAAAATTCCAGAGGGGACATATCTGTGGATCGAGCAGGCCATGGTACAGGACCATCTCTGCCAATCCACGTTTCTGGGAACCGTCGGTCCAGGAATCGACGCACACGGCGACTGAAATGTGCTGGCACCCCGTCATGTTGGAACCACATACGTTGTCTTGTAGGGAGCGGGACGTCTTTCAGAAATTCTGGAATACTCTGGCGAGAAAAGT
This sequence comes from Schistocerca gregaria, assembly GCF_023897955.1. Lineage (NCBI taxonomy): Eukaryota > Metazoa > Arthropoda > Insecta > Orthoptera > Acrididae > Schistocerca > Schistocerca gregaria. Next base: position 184,904,906 of record NC_064925.1, on the reverse strand, counting down.
GTAATAGTGCCTGCCATTTAATGGCCTAGGTAGCAGATACGGCCCAATTAAACAGTCCCCAACAACACCGACCCACATATTAACGAAGAACCTCACTTTATGAGCGCTAGTAACTGTGGCATGTGGGTTATCCTCACTCCAAACATTCAAATTGTGCGTGTTGACTCCATCACTCCCAAACGCTGCTTCATCTGTAAGTAACGGAGGATGGAAATGTAGGATGCATTTCACACTGTTCCAGGTACCACTGCGAAAACTGTGCTCTGGCCAGATAATCATCTGGTTCCAGGTTGTGGACACGCTGTAAGTGAAATGGACGTAGCAACTACTCTCGAAGGACTGATCTTACATTCGTCCGATTCGTCCCCATGTTACGTACAATTGCACAAGTGCTGAGTGAAGGATCCCGCTCCATACGCCGCAAGACAGCTTCCTCAAATTTGCAGCGTTCTTACCGTGCGACGGCCTGTCCAGGTAATCTGCTAAATGACCCAGTCTCACGCAGACGTTGGTACACAGCAGCAAATGTATGATGCGGGATACGACGATTAGGATATTTTTGTCGATAAATCCGCTGTGCAGCTCGTCCGTTGTGGTGCGATACGTAGTACGCACCAACCATATCAGTGTACTCCAGGTGTATCGCTCCAATAGTAAACGGAGACAGTCCACTATTACACTGGTGGACAGCAGTTACCTACAACTGAAGATCGTAATACGGCCTCCACCGGTTTAAATAATCCCCATAGGAAAAAAATGACATTAGGGAAAAGTATTTGTTTTGATGTCCCCTACAACCTCCCAGAGTTTGTCGGTTTAAATACTTTTCACCCTGTATACGTCAAGTGAAAAGGAAAATAAGGTGTGTGTGTGTGTGTGTGTGTGTGTGTGTGTGTGTGTGTGTGTGTGTGTGTGTGTGTGTGTGTGTGTGTGTGTGTCCATACAAACAAATGCTTACAATTTTAGAAAAAAAGTGTATGACTTATTCAAGAAGAGCAGCTACACAATGCAATCAGGTCAGTAAGGCGTTGGTCCACCTCTGGCCCTTATGCAAACAGTTATTGCACTTGGCATTGATAAAGTTGTTGGATGTTCTCTTGAGTGATGTCGTGGGAAATTCTGTTCAACTGTCGGGTTCAACGGTCGAACTCTCAAAGATCCTGCACATAACGCTCCAAATCATCTCAAGTGGGTAGAGATCCGGCGACCTTGTTGACCAACGTAAGATTCGTCAAGCACGAAAACACTACCACCGTGTGCGGACGGACATTATCTTGTGGAAATGTCTTCGCTGGTCGGTAGGGCTCAGTTCTAAGCAGGCCTCATCACTGAATACAATCCTATTCCGTTCAATAAGATTCCTTACGGAAGACGAGTTTGGAGACGCCCCAGACAGCGATGGAATACCAACCGACGTCGCCCGCCGTATGGCCCGACAACCAAGAGTGACGGTCAGGATTGCCATTTATTTCCATAGCAGGACCTTTGTCATCTGCGGCATCCTTACAGAACAGCGGTACGTCGACGATATTATAGACCCGTTTTTTTTGCTCTTCACTACAAGCCATCCTGGGCTTACATTTCAGCAAGACAGTGCCCATTCACACATGCCGTGAGTTTCTACTGTCAAACCATAGCTTGGCCATCAAGGTCGCCGGATCTCTCCCCCCCCCCCCCCCCCCAATTGACGACGTTTGGAACATTATGGGCAGCCAGCTCGGGATTTTGACCATCTAACTTGCCAATTGGATAGAATCTGGAAGTGTGTCCTCAGGACGACATCAGACAACTATCAGTCAACACCAGGCCGAGCAATTGCTTGTGTAAGGGCCAGAGGTGGATTAACACTTTACTGACTCACTCAAATGGTGAAGCTCTTTCTTTCTCTTTGCTAATTAGTAATTGTTTGCATATGTGCATGTACATGTATATGTATATCACATCCACTGATTTCTGTCTCATTCGGGAAGTTCCTTCGTGGTACGTAATTTTTTATTAGAGTATTTTCTACCGAATTTACAATGTCATAGCTCTAAGCGCCTATCGATAATCGCGATGTATACCTTGTAATCTGTGGAGAACTCCTTGCGAAAAGAGGGCGAGAGAGAACTCCGGGGTCTAAGAGTCTTTGTGCGGCTCCCAGCCACGCCCTCAGATGCCTCCCTTTGAGCTTCCGCCACCACATTCTTAAACTGCGTGTACAGTGGCAGGACTCCTTGTAGCCTAGCAGAGTGTTCTGCAGATGGCAGTAGTGACTCCCCATCTGTTGACGAAGGTGTCAACATCGGCGGAGACAGCAGTTGAGGCGATGGAGAACCCCAGGTTGCTGACGGAAGTGGTGACACCGTAGAGCCAGTGGGCGTCGATTGCGCCAGAGGCAGCGCTACTGGCGACGATGTGTGTGGCTTCAGAGGCGGCAGAAATGCCGGCGACAGACTCAGGGAGTGCGGTCGCTGCACCGGCTGCCGACTTGGAGAGGTCTTCTCTTTCTGAGCGGGACTTCTGGCACTCGCGGCTGCTCCTGCGTCCTCCGGTTCCGACCGACTGGTCGGCAAGAAGGCTGCAGATGTTCTGCCGCTTTCATCGCCACCTTCGACGGCGCTTTCTCTAGACCGATCACCAGGAACATCGCTCGATGAACGTGGAGAATTAGACTGCAAATAGAAAGAAAGGCTATTACTACTAATACTACATTTTAAATGAAACCATAAATCATAGTGAAATGCTGATCGGTATGTGTTGAGTGGTGTCTAAATACACTGACGGGGATAAATCTTAACAACAAGGAGTTGTGCGACAAATTGAAGTTAGGAGTGTCTGTGCACACGAAAGACAGTATCTGTTCAAATTTCGCACCAGTCGTGTGAGTGGCAGTAGTAGCACCCCTATGACAATGCAAATCAGGCTTGCTTCATATACATACTGCAACGATCTTGAACGTTAGCTAACTTTGAGACTGGACGTGGTGAGTTGATGTTAGTCAAGAATGTTTTAAGGTGACGAAGACGCCACTAACAACTCACTGTGTTTGAACACTATGGTGAAATTGGGCTACGAGAAGCTAGATGTTCCTTTGCGATATTGCAGAATGACTTGGCTGCAAATTAGCCATTGCACAATCTCTGGTAGGGGTGGTCATGACAGTGTACCGTCGCAAGCAGACATGGCACCGGATGGCCATGAGGCTCTGCCGAGAAGGAAGACCATGTTGACGTATTGCTTTGGCGCTTCATACTGCATCTTCAACAGCTGTGAGCAGCAGTTGTAACAACGAACTGTTACAAATATGTTACTTAAAGGGCAGCCATGATCCAGATTCCACTTAGCATACGTTTCACGTATCCCAAACCACCGCCATTTGTGACTTCACTGATGTCAAGCGAGAGGGCATCAGAGGACAGGGCAGAGATCTCGTGTTTTCCGATGGAAGCTGGTCCTGACATGCCAGTGATGGCCTTGTGTTGGTTAGAAGGAATTCAGTTGAGGGCCTGCAACCTATCTGTCTGCATGCTATACATAGTGGTAGGATGGGTGATTAAAGGGACCATACTACTAGGTAATCAGTCCACTTCAACAGGTCTACATGACTGTAGATCAGATGACCTGCCACGCAAAACCTACGGGAAGGAAACCACCATTGTCTACCAAAGCTCAACGAAGGTTAGATAAGGGACAACAGAACAAAGGCGAGGTTCATCTAGGTAGCAGCTTGAAGCACCTAGAAACAGAGTGCAATAAGGGGAGAAATTTCCTACTTACCATCTAAACATTCATGGTGGTGTCTGTTCTATATCGTGTCTCCCTACCACTTTCGCGCAACGACGCTCTGAGTGTGTTTTTTAGGGAATTAACTAGTTTGAACCTGGGACCTGTTGCTGGTAAGGAGACGCCAGACCACACATGACATGTAGAATTCAGAAGAGTTCAGTGAGACTATCGATGATATAACCAAATACTAAATAATCTCAGCGTCAGCTCCACTGCACTCCCTGTAAAAGAATCTTAATACTAACTAAATTTAGTGGAAAGGGTTCAAGCCTTTCCTACTTTTAGTTAGCTGGTAAAATAACGTCGAAAAATCAGTTAAGTTTACCATTGGAAATTTTATTCTACTCACAAAACGTCGTTTATAAATTGCACTATTGATAAAAGGAAATGTTTTAATACAGGATGGTAAAAATCAACTGCGTTCAACAAAAATGTGAACGAATATTCCCTAAATGGGTTTCCAAGTTCTACAATCGATCGAAGGATGATCTATGCCATATCACATCTATAATCTAGGTTTAAATTAAGTTTCACAAAAGAGAAAACTATCAAAATGGTCTACAGTGACCCTCAATTATCTTTAATTACTTATCTAACCTGTCATAAATTACAGTGGCTGATGTGGCTTCTCAAAAAATATAAAATAGAAAAATCGAGTTTCAGATCTTTACTTCAAGTGGCAAATGTGAACACCATGAGTTTTAATTAACGATCGACACTAGTATTACGCAAAAAGGGGGTGTAACAGATGAGTCTTCTGCAGTTCTGAGTGAAGCCTTATGCGCTCAAAAATGCGGCATCTCGTGCGTTCATTACCTTGTCGGTGTTTAGGCAGCGTCAGGGCGACAGCGGCCGGCGCACCAGCCATCCAGCTCGCCGTCTCGGATCTAACTCTCCTCTAACTTCTCCTTACTACAATTTACCGAAGTTGGTTTAAAAAAACTATCTGGCTGTGTTTTCATCTGACCAATCAGAGTCTCAATGTTAACCTTAAGCTCCGCCTACAAAAATTCTGTTTATCCAATGAGAAACGTTATACTTTTCGTGGTGGGGCAATTTTTTTTTTAAAGTTTAAAGTAACAGAGACGCTAAAAAGTCTCACGCTAAAACCTGCAGCTGGTGTGGTCCTTTTAGCGTTATCGTGAGATCTATACTGTTGTTCTGGAGGGCTCTAGCTTTTAACATGGGCTGGGGATGGTCCTTGACGTACCTGAGACGCGAAAAAGCCTCACGCTAAAACGTGCGGGTTGTATAGTCGTACAGGTAGTCTGGCGGCGTGGGTGTCCAGCCCCTCCCTTATCGTAGGGCCTTCTAGCTTAACACTGTTCTGCTCTCGGCTTCTGTTCTCGTTTCTCCCCTCGCAACTGCGTCTGCCTCACGGTGGGAAGGTACGACATGCATTTAGGCATTCTTGTGTTAGTCTGTGGTATTCCATTTGCTCACTCGTTACTCGTATTACTTTGGTTAATTTAATGTCACGATTTATTCGGAGCTATATGACATACTACTGGATTTGCTTATCATGTCAGGGTTTTCATGTAAGGTGTTGGATTTGCCTGACACCTTACAACCAGAAGTACTCCACTCAGAAACTGCCTAGGAAATAGTAGCAACATAGAGAAAGGAAGAGAAGCACAGATAGACAAAATATGAACAAGTTTAATAGACCACATAAAAGGGGGAGGAAGAGTAAAGGAACTGGGTAAACTATCAAGCCCAGACATCTGCACTTGGTCTGGATATAGAAGTAACAGTGTTCTGCCACCCCCTCAATGGGCCAATAAGTTAAGTGGTATTCCTGAAAGAGCTGGGGTTGGGTGTGGGATTGAAGGGACCAGACTGCTAAGGTCATCGGTCCCTTGTTCCACGATAAAATCACACGAAATAAAAACTGTCAGTCGTTAAAAACGGAGAACTGGGACAAGGTACGACACAATACAAGAAATACAGACAAAGACCAGACAAACGGAACTAAAATCACACCGAGTGTGAAGGTGGTTGGCCGACCATGAAAATAAGGAAAAGCCAACCACCAAATGACATTAAAACCCACAGCTTAAAACCACAGGCCAAAGGCCCAAGTCAATACAGAAAATAAATGGACAAACACTCAAATCATACGATAAAAACCCCCTGCCCGAATAAAACTCAACACGAGGTCCGCCATACCAACGTCATCACATAAAAGGGCAGGGAGGGTATCAGGGAGCGCAAACGTCCGCCTGAGTCCTGTTAAAAGCGGGCAGTCCACCAAAATGTGGACCACCGTCAGAGCTGCCTCGCAGCGACATAGCGGTGGGTCCTCCCGGCGCAACAAATGGCCGTGCGTCAGCCACGTGTGGCCAACGCGCAGCCGGCAGAGGACGACAGAGTCCTTCCGAAAGGCCCGCATGGAGGAGCGCCACACACCGGCCGTCTCCTTCACCGCCCGAAGTTTGTTGGGCGTGGGCAGGGTGCGCCACTCGTCACCCCAGGCACCAAGCACTTTCTGGCGCAAAAGCGACAGGAGATCACACTCCATAAGGCCGAGTTCCAGAGCCGGTGAACTCACTGCCTGTTTAGCCAGCGTGTCAACCCGCTCATTGCCCGGGATGCTGACATGACCTGGGGTCCAAACAAAGACCACGGAGCGGCCGCAACGGGCAAGAGCATGGAGCTACTCGTGGATGGCCATCACCAGCCGGGAACGAGGAAAGCACTGGTCAAGAGCTCGTAAACCACTCAGGGAGTCACTACAGATGACAAAGGACTCACCTGAGCGGGAGCGGATATACTCTAGGGCGCGATAGATGGCAACCAACTCGGCAGTGTATACACTGTTCCCGGGTGCCAGCGACCGTTGCTCACAATGATCCTCTAGAGTAAGAGCGTAACCAGTGCGACCAGAGACCATCGAACCGTCGGTATAGGCCACGGCAGATCCGGGAAACTCGGCAAGGAGAGAAACAAAGCGGCGGCGGAGGGCCGGAGGAGGGACCGAGTCTTTCGGACCCTGTGCCAAATCCAGCCGAATGCATGGTCGGCGCACACACCAAGGGGGCAGACGGAGATTGGCCCGGAAAACAGGCGGGAGAGGAAAAAACACAATCCCACACAGTAGAGCCCGGATGCGAACCGCGATCGTACACCCTGACCGGGGCCGCCTGTCTGGAAGATGGACGATCGAGTGCGGGAACAGGAGACGGTAGTTGGGATGCCCTGGCAAGCTACAAACGTGGGCAGCATAAGCGGCCAGAAGTCGGTCGCGCCGGATCCGCAATGGAGGAACACCAGCCTCCACAAGCAAGCTGTCAACAGGGCTTGTCCGAAATGCTCCTGTGGCGAGTCGGATCCCGCAGTGATGGATGGGATCCAGCAATTGCAATGCTGATGGCGATGCCGAACCATAAGCCACACACCCATAATCAAGGCGGGACTGGATCAGCGCTTGATACAGCCGGAGAAGGGTGGACCGATCGGCACCCCATCCGGTGTGATAAGGCAACGGAGAGCGTTTAAATGCCGCCAGCATGTTTGTTTAAGCTGCCTAATATGAGGCAGCCAAGTCAACCGGGCATCAAATACCAGTCCCAAGAACCGATGCGTCTCTACCACAGCAAGAGGTTCACCGTCAAGGTAAAGGCGTAGCTCAGGGTGAACCGTGCGACGCCGGCAGAAATGCAGAACGCAGGTCTTAGCGGCCGAAAACTAGAAGCCGTGCGCTACAGCCCACGACTGCGCCTTGCGGATAGCGTCCTGCAGCTGGCGCTCAGCAACTGCAATGCCAGCGGAGCTGTAGTAGAGGCAGAAGTCGTCTGCATACAACGAAGCTGCGACGGACGATCCCACCGCCTCAGCGAGCCCATTGATCGCAATTAAAAACAGGGAGACACTGAGGACAGACCCCTGTGGGACCCCGTTCTCCTGGACCCGGGAGGAACTACGGAACGCAGCAACTTGCACGCGGAAGGAACGAGAAGACAGAAAATTCTGAATAAAAATCGGGAGTGGGCCCCTAAGACCCCACCCATGAAGTGTGGCCAGGATGTGATATCGCCAAGTCGTATTGTACGCCTTCCGCATGTCGAAGAAGACGGCAACCAGATGTTGGCGGCGTGCAAAGGCTGTACGGACGGCAGACTCTAGGGAGACCAGATTATCGACGGCAGAGCGGCCTTTACAGAACCCACCCTGAGACGGAGCCAGAAGGCCTCGAGACTCGAGGAGCCAACTCAACCTCCGGCTCACCATACGTTCTAGCAACTTGCAAAGAACGTTGGTGATGCTTATGGGGCGGTAGCTGTCCACCTCCAGCGGGTTCTTGCCAGGTTTCAACACGGGGAGGACGATGCTTTCTCGCCATTGAGACGGGAACACACCCTCAACCCAGATGCGGTTGAAAACATCTAGGAGGCGTCGCTGGCAATTCACAGAGAGGTGTTTCAGCATCTGGCTGTGGATGCGGTCTGGCCCAGGAGCCGTATCAGGGCAATCAGATAGTGCACTCTGGAATTCCCAGTCGCTGAAAGGAGCATTGTACGACTCCGCGTGGCGCGTGTGAAAGGAAAGCCTCCAACTTTCCAACCGCTCTTTCCGGGAGCGGAAGGCCAGTGGGTAATTCGTAGATGCGGAACACTGAGCAAAATGCGCTGCTAACCGGTCCGCAATCGTGTCGGAGTCAGGACACACCACCCCATTCAGCGAAAGCCCAGGGACAGAGACAGGCGGCCGATAGCCATGGAGTCGCCTAATCTTAGCCCAAACCTGCGATGCAGAGGTACGGACGCCAATGGTGGAAACATATCGTTCCCAGCACTCCTGCTTCCGTTGGCGAATAAGGCGTCGGGCACGGGCACGGAGCTGTTTAAAAACGATGAGGTTCTCCAAGGACGGGTGCCGCTTATGGCGTTGAAGAGCCCGCCGGCGATCTCTAATCGCCTCTGCGATCTCTAATCGCCTCTGCGATCTCGGGCGCCCACCAAGGCACAGTCCTCCGCCGAGGGGACCCGGATGAACAGGGAATCGCAGATGTCGCCGCAGAAAAGATGCCGGTGGTGACCGACTGAACCACTGCATCAATGGTGTCATGGGAAGGAGGTGCGATAGTGGCGAGAGAGGAGAACAAGCCCCAATCAGCCTTATTCAGAGCCCATCTGGAGGGGCGTTCAGAAGAGTGACGCTGTGGCAGTGACAGAAAGATGGGGAAATGGTCACTACCACATAAGTCGTCATGGACACTCCAGTGGATGGATGGTGGAAGTCCGGGGCTGCAGATAGAAAGGTCGATGGCCGAAAATGTGCCATGGACTACGCTGAAATGTGTCGGCTCTCCCGTGTTTAAGAGGCAGAGGTCAAGCTGCGAGAGAAGAGTCTCGACATCTCTACCCCGGCCAGTAATCGCGGCGCTACCCCATAGGGGGTTATGGGCGTTAAGGTCGCCCAGTAACACAAAAGGAGGAGGCAGTTGTGCTATCAATGCAGCCAACACATGACGCGAGACATCTGGCGGAAGATACAAACTGCAGACAGTAATAGGCTGAGGCGTCCACATCCTTACAGCGACAGCCTCTAAAGGTGTGTGAAGAGGTACACATTCGCTGTGGACAGAGTTAAGGATGTAGACGCAGACTCCACCAGATACCCTCTCATAAGCTGCCCAGTTCTTTTAATAACCCCGATACCCACGTAGGGCAGGGGTCCGCATTGCCGGAAACCAAGTTTCCTGTAGGGCAATGCAGAGGAAAGGCTGACTGCTGATGAGTTGGCGAAGCTCAGCAAGATGGTGGAAAAAAGCGCTGCAGTTCCACTGGAGTATCGCTTTGTCCATGTCCGAAAAAGGCGTGAAGAGGCCGAGGAGGCAGATCACGCCACTGGGTCACCTGCTGCCACCGATGGAGGACCAGTACAATCTGCTTCCATGGTGTCTGAGGTTCCGGCGAGATCCAGGTCCTCAGCGGACGCCCGGATCTCCACCTTATCCTCTGACGCAGAGCCTGTAGGGAGCAGTGGGGTGGATGCCACCGCGTGTTCCTTGGCCTTAGAGGTCTTCTTCTTCGTCTTGTCTCTCTGGTCCTTGGGTTTCATTGGCTGGGAGGGCTCCAGCGAGTCAGTCTCCGGGACGGAGGAGGAGCGAGAAGCCCTGCGACCAGCCGCTGGTCTGCTTTTCTTCCACTGGCTGACGTCACCCTTCCCAGAGGCGGAAACCTGGGAAGGAAGGGACCCAAGGGACCCAAGGGACCCTTTCCGTGCTATTCGATCCGGGGAAGTTTGAGGCTTCCCCAGCTTAGAAGTGGGGACTGATGTCCCCGATGGTTGAGGGGTTGCTGCTCCTGAGGCAGGTAGTGCAGGAGCAGCAGGGAGTGAAGTGCCCCCCACCATCAAGGGGGCAGGTGTAGCATTCCGGCTCTGAGAGGTGGCAGTCTGAGGGAGAGCTAATGGGGCCATAACAGTAGTAGCCGCAGCGTAAGAGGCAGTCATTCGAACAGGATGGAGGCGTTCGAACTTCCGCCTGGCCTCAGTGTATGTCAGGCAGTCCAGGGTCTTATACTCCATTATTTTGCGCTCTTTCTGGAAGATCCTGCAGTCCGGCGAGCAAGGCGAGTGGTGCTCTCCGCAGTTTACACAGATGGGAGGCGGAGCACATGGAGTATTGGGATGTGATGGGCGTCCACAATCTCGACATGTGAGGCTGGAAGTACAGCGGGAAGACTTATGCCCGAACTTCCAGCACTTAAAACACCGCATCGGGGGAGGGATATAAGGCTTGACGTCACAACGATAGACCATCACCTTGACCTTCTCAGGTAAAGTATCACCCTCGAAGGCCAAGATGAAGGTACCGGTGGCAACCTGCTTATCCGTTGGACCACGATGTACGCGCCGGACGAAGTGAACACCTCGCCGCTCTAAATTGGCGCGAAGCTCGTTATCGGACTGCAATAGAAGGTCCCGATGGAATATTATGCCCTGGACCATGTTAAGACTCTTATGGGGCGTGATTGTAACCGGAACGTCCCCCAGCTTGTTACAATCGAGTAACCGGCGGGACTGGGCGGAAGACGCCGATTTGATCAAAACCGAGCCCGAGCGCATTTTGGACAAGCCCTCCACCTCCCCGAACTTGTCCTCTAAGTGCTTGACGAAGAACTGAGGCTTCATGGATGTAAAGGATTCACCATCAGCTCTCGTACACACCAGGTAGCGGGGCGAGTATGTTTCGCTGGCATCCTTAGTCTTTCGTTCCTCCCATGGTGTAGCCAGGGAGGGGAACGATTTGGGGTCATATGTAGTTGCGTTGTATTGAGCCCTGGAACGCTTAGAGACTGCTGGCGGCTGGCCGCCAGCAAGAGATGATGTACCACACTTCATTGCGTGTCATCCGCCCTGATGCCACCTACTCCAACCAAGGGCCCTCCCCACGGGCGCCACCCAGCCTCAGCAACGACCACCTGGCAGGATGGCCATTGCCGGGAGTCCCAATGCCCCAAGGAGATATGCATCTACTCCTTGGCATACGTGGGGAGTTAACGGCGCTGGCATCAGCAGAGCGATCCCTGTGTAGTCAGGGGGCTACAACAAACAGGGTACATGGCGGCCCCACCACAACGGACTGGCTACCGTGCTGGATTTCAGGTGATGGAGTCCAATATCGTCATTGGCGCATAAAGCGACACAGCATAGCAGACTGCAATAAACTGCACCCAAGAACAAATCCACGCCCAAGAGATGGTAGGTGAGCGGGACTGCTAAGCGATGACGACAAACCTGGCTAGAGATGGTAATGCATGATGGACACATCGCTCCTTGTAAGGCGCCCTTCCCCAATCGGCTCGCTCTTCGGAAAATTTAGAAGGATGGAGGTCAAACCCGTTAGGGTTTACGACAGGCAGGAATACCGTGGGCCTATTCTTACCCCCGAACCCACAGGGGGACTGAAAGAGCAGTAGAAGCCCCCTTCCCAAGTAAAATGTAAAACTAAGTCAACTGCTGAGGCATCACCTCCTAGCACCAAGGTTCGCGAGTCATGGAGATTAAAAATCAGTTGCAGGCAGCTAGGTGGGGACAGTCCAACAAAATGTGGACTACCGTCAAATAGGTACCACAATGGCAGTGAAGCAAATCATCGCAATGGAAGAAATGACCACGAATAAGTCAAGTTTGGGAAATGGAGCCAATGAAGGATGGTAGAGCCTTTACAAAAGGCTGCATGGGGATCTACACATTTGTGTTCTTTATCACCTATAGTATGGTAAAGTCACATCGCGCCTTTCTGTATTCCAGATCCCCAAAAGTCGACAGCATAAAACCTATGAGATCCATTTCCAGAATATCGATTTCAAAATGTCGGCTTACTGCCAGCCAGTTTTGTCAGGCTATCAGCGAGTTCATTCCTTGAGATCCCAACGAGGCCCAGTGTCCACATGAAGGTCACAGCGTCCACATTGTGGATGACAAGATTATCACTGGTAAAGAGCTTGCAGACTGCTCAAGGAGTCGTTGAATATAAGAAAGAACTCGGCCCAGGTGCATGAAAGATTGCTACCAACTCTCCAGTGGGAACACTACAGCCATCCACCAAGGAACTCAGTTCAGTATGACATGAGAATAAGCGTGACCAGCAAACACCGAACCATCAGCATAGACTACTTCTGAATACTGGGATGTGCGAAGGATAGCGAAAAATTGGTGGCAGAAAGCCTTACGACGAACTGAGTCTTTCAGACCTTGTGATAGGTCAAGATGAAGTAGTGGCTGAGGGATGCACCAAGGAAGTGTACGTGTCTGGGCATGGAGGACAAGTAGTACAAGAAAGAGATGGCGTTTAGATGGAAGGGGCCAGACACCTACTGAACATAATCCCTGATTAGGGCCACCATTGTGGCAGATGGGTTTCTGGATTTGGATAGAGGAGACTAAGTTCAGACACTTAGGGGAGCTGTGCATGTGTGTGTCTTAATTGACAAGATGTTGGCGCCCTGTCTACAATGGAGGGATCCCAGCCACCACAAGTATTTTTTTTTGTGGTTTTAGGGCGCACAACTACAATGGTCATTAGCGCCCAGACGAAGTTAGGAACGCACCGCGAGGTACAAGGTTAAAACAGCAACTAGAAGGGACAACACTAAAAGATGTATTAACAGGCATGGAATTAAAAAAAAAGAATAGTCAAACGTCCTTAGACAGGTTTGTCAAGTTGATAAAACGAAGAACGCGAGCAGCTGTTCTTGGGTCATCCGCTAAAATGGCATCGAGAGTATATGGCAATCCCAGATCAAGACGCAGTGTAGTAAAATCCGGACAGGACGTTAAAATGTGCCCGACCGTGAGCAATTGCCCACATGGACAGAACGGCGCTGGCGCAGCCGTCAGCAGATGGAGATGGCTGAACCGGCAGTGTCCAATTCCTAGCCGGGGCAAAACGACCTTCTCCAGCCCAGAAGGACGTGAGGAGGACGTCCAAGCCGCGGGAAGAGGTTTCAAGGCCCGAAGCTTGTTGTCCGGAAGTGCAGCCCATTCGGCATGCCACAGCGATAAAATGCGCCGACAAATGACCGTGCTACAATCTGATGAAGGGACACAACGAGAAGCCGTCCGAGGCTGGAGGACCGCAGCCTTGGCCGCGGCATCTGCAGCTTCGTTCCCAGGGATACCGACATGGCCAGGAACCCACATAAAGCTAACTGGAGACCCGTCGTCCACCAGCTGCTTAAGAGAGCGTTGGATCTTGTGCACGAAAGGGTGAACCGGATACAGATAACTGAGGCTCTGGATGGCGTTCAGAGAATCAGAGCAGATGACATAAGCAGAATGTCGGTGGCGGCAGATGTAAAGAACAGCCTGGTAGAGGGCAAAGAGCTCAGCTGTGGAGACCGAACAATGGCCATGGAGCCGGTATTTGAAACATTGTGCCCGACAATAAAAGAACACCAGAAACCGTCATTGGCCTTAGAGCCATCTATATAAATTAAGATCATATTAATGAACTTCGAACGAAGTTAGACAAAACGGGAGCGGTATACTGAACCGGGGTAACCTCCTTTGGGAACGAGCTGAGGTCAAGGTGAACGCGAACCTGGGCCTGGAGCCAAGGTGGCGTTTGGCTCTCGCCCACGCGAAAGGTTGCAAGGAGTGAAAAATCAAGGTGTTGAAGGAGGTGACGAAAGCGAACTCCAGGGGGTAGCAGGTCGTATTGACGGTCGAGAGAGTCGTCAAAAAAGGAACTATACGATGGGTGGTCGGGCATTGACAGTAGCCGACAGGCATAACGACAAAGCAGTATATCGCGCCAGTAGGTGAGCGGCAATTCACCGGCTTCAGCATGAAGACTCTCGACGGGACTAGTATAAAACGCTCCGATCCCAAACCGTAAACCCCGACGTTGTATGGAGTTGAGGCGGCGTAAGATGGACGGCCGTGCAGAGGAGTATACAAAGCACCCATAATCCAGCTTGGAGCGGACGATCGACCGATATAGGCGAAGTAGGACGGTTCGATCCGCTCCCCACGACGTGCCACTAAGAACACGGAGGACATTTAGAGAATGGGCAGAACGGGCAGCCAAATATGATACATGTGGAGACCAGCTAAGTTTCCTGTCAAATGTAAGACCTAAAAATATTGTTGTCTCCACGAATGGGAGAGCGACGGAGCCGAGTCGTAAGGACGGTGGGAGAAACTCTTTGTAGGGCCAGAAGTTAATACAGACTGTCTTCTCGGCAGAAAAACTGAAGCCGTTGGCGACACTCATGGAGTAAAGACGCTCAAGAGAACGCCGAAGACAGCGCTCCAGGAAACATGTACGCTGCGCGCTGCAATAGATGGTAAAATCGTCCACGAAAAGGGAGCCTGATACATCAGCTGGGAGGCAATCCATTATTGGATTGATCGCTATGGCGAAGAGAGCGACACTCAAAACGGAGCCCTGTGGCACCCCATTCTCCTGGCGAAAGGTGTCTGACAGGACAGAACCCACACGTACCCTGTACTGTCGATCCATTAGAAAGGAACGAATAAAATGAGGCAGGCGACCGCGAAAGCCCCATGTATGCATGGTGCGGAGAATGCCCGCCCTCCAACATGTGTCGTAAGCCTTCTCCAAATCAAAGAACACAGCCGCGGTCGGGCGCTTCCGCAAGAAGTTATTCATAATGAAGGTCGACAAGGTAACCAGATGGTCAACAGCAGAGCGGCGCCTACGAAATCCACATTGTACATTGGTAAGTAGGCGTCGAGATTCGAGCAGCCAAACCAAACGAGAGTTAACCATACGCTCCATCACCTTACAGAGAGAGCTGGTAAGCGAGATGGGTCTATAACTGGAAGGTAAGTGCTTGTCCTTCTCCGGCTTAGGAATCGGTATAACGATAGACTCGAGTCAGCATGCGGGAACATGTCTCTCAATCCAGATGCGATTGTAAGTACGAAGAAGGAAACCTTTACCCGCTGAAGGAAGGTTCTTCAGCATCGGAATATGAATAGAATCAGGCCCTGGAGCAGAGGACCATGACCGGGCAAGTGCATTTTCGAGTTCCCGCATGGTGAATGGGGCATTGTAACTTTCACGATTCGAAGAGCGGAAGTTAGGTGGCCTAACCTCCTCTGGCTGTTTTCGGGGGAGGAAGGCAAGGTGGTAATGAGCGGAGTTCGAAACCTCTGCGAAAAAGCGGCCGAAGGCATTGGAGACAACCTAAGGGGCACAAGGACGTCATTCGCGACCGTCAAGCCAGAAACTGGTGAGTGGACCTTAGTGGCAGATAGCCGGCGCAGGCTACCCCAGACAACAGAAGGATTAAAACTGTTGAAGGAGCTTGTGAAAGCAGCCCAGCTGGTTTTCTTGCTTTCTTTAAAAATACGACGACACTGCGCACGTATTCGTTTGTAATTGATACAATACGCCACTGTAGGGTGGCGTTTAAAGGTGCGTAAAGCACGTCGACGAGCACGTAAGGCGTCTCTACATGCTGCGGTCCACCAGGGGACTGGTACGCGACGTGGAGAAGTAGTGTGAGGAATGGAATATTCAGCAGCAGTGAGAATGACTTCCGTGAGGTGTGCGACCTAACTATCGCAGCTTGTGAAGGTTTGATCCTGAAAGGTCGCCCTCGAAGAGAAGAGCCCCCAGTCTGCTTTGGAGATGTTCCAACTAGTTGAGCACAGAGAGGGGGTATAATGCAGGAGATGGATAACACACGGGAAGTGGTCGCTCGAATATGTATCAAAGTGCATACAACTCAAACCGGCGTGCAAGTTGGGTAGTACATACAGAGAGGTCTAAATGGGAATAGGTGTGAGATGTGTCTGAAACAAAAGTAGGGGCGCCAGTATTGAGGCAGACAAGATTGAGCTGGTTGAAAACGTCTGGTGACAGGGAGAACCTCTGACAGAATGCTGGAGAGCCCCAAAGAGGATGGTGAGCATTGAAGTCTCCAGTTAACAAAGATGGTGCACGTAGCTTAGCAATAATTTGCATCGTATCTGCCCTGGTAACGGCAGACGATGGAGTGTAAAAGGTAAAATGGGAAATGTAAAAGTAGGGAGAGTAATGCGGACGGCAACTGCCGGCAGGCCGGTGAGCAATGTGATGAGATCGTAGTAGATATCATCCCGGACCAGCAACATAACCCCTCCGTTAGCCCGAATACCTGCCACAGGGGGTAGGTAAAAACGCACAGAGGTGTAGTGTGCCAAGGCAATGTGATCGCATGGGCGTAGTTTCGTATCGTGGAAGGCTACGACGAGCGGACGATGCAAGCGGAGCAGCAGCTTTAAGTCCTCTCGGTTGGAGCGAATTCTGCGAATACTCCAGTGAATAAGTGCCATCGTGAGAAGAAGATGCAAGAAGGGGTCACCTCGAAGGCCGCTGAGCGCCTGGCTTCGAGCGAGCACTGCCGCCCCTAGCAGTAGGCGGACAGTCATCGTCCATTGGTTCTGTAGGTTCATAGGCCATCTTGTTAAGATAGCCGGGAGGGGAAGCTTCCTCCGCTGGTGAGTTGCCAGATGTTCGGTTACCAGCGGTGCGGCCAGGCGAAACGGATGACGGCCTGGGGCGGCAACCGCTGGGTGGCGCAGGACAAGAAATGCGCCGTGGCGGAGAAGAACTGTGCTCCCTATGAGCCTTCTTGGAAGGTAGTTTTGTGGAAGTATTGGTCGATGGCTGGGAGTTCGAGGTACGTAGGAAGTCTGCATGGGACGGTTCCTTCTTGAAGGCCCATGCATCTGACTTCTGGGTCTTCGCCTTGGCAGAAGCTGATAAAGGTGCTTGTGTCGGCGAGGTGACGGGAGGAAGAGGAGACGTCGACCGGGCGATCTTAACACTGGCCGAACGGACGACCGTAGTGCTGAAGGTCAGATCGCATGTCTGCGTCGCCACCTCCCTGGTAGTCCGAGGAGATGCGAGGACAGTACTGTATTTCCCCGCTGGGAGCAGTGAGGGCTTCTTACTTGCAAATAGCTTGCGAGCAGCCGAGGTGGACACTTTCTCTTTGACCCGGATTTCCTGAATACAGCGTTCGTCCTTGTAGATAGGACAGTCGCGAGAGGACGCTGCATGGTCACCCTGACAGTTCACACAACGAGGAGACGGAGGTGGACAGTCACCCTCATGGGCATCCCTGCCTGAAGTGACATTTAGCCGCATTAGAACAAGACTGGCGAGTGATTAAAACGCTGACACTGGTAGCAGCGCGTAGGTGTCGGGACAGAGGCGAACAGAAATAACCTCGTAAGCCGCTTTGATGCGCGACGGCAGCTGAACACAGTCAAAGGTCAAGGAAAGTGTAGAGGTTGGCACAAGGTCATTGCTGACCTTTCTCATGACCCTATGGACAGCCGTCACGCGGTGCTCAGCGAGGAAAGAATCTTCTCGTCAGTCAATCCGTCGAGTGATCTAGTATATACCACACCACGAGACGAATTCAAAGTTCAATGAGCCTCCACCCGCCTCCACCCGCACAGCAGCTTTTGTGCCTGAAAGGCGCTCTCAGTTTCTAGTAACAAGGTACCATACGCAACCTGGTACAAGACTTGACTGATCCGGCTATGGCATCTACGCCCTTCTGGATAACTAAAGGGTTGACAGAGGAAAAATCCTTTCCATCCTTAGATCGAGAAACTACGATTAACTTTGGGGCAGGCGATAGTACTTTTGTCACTGGTGGCTAGTCAAGTTTCCGTTTGTGGGCAGGAGTCGAGAGAGAAGAAGAGAAATCCATTGCGGATGAATCCCCCATGATTGCTAGCATCTCCGATGGTGCGCTCCTTCCTTGTGGGGGCCCTCTCAGAGGGCACTCCCGCTTTAGGTGCATGTTTACACCTCAGGTCAAACCTCCCTAGAAACGTACGGAGGGACCAATAGGCATGGTCGGAAGGTGTCAGCTCAAACAATCACCCGTCCCTGGGCCTGGCCTTTACCAGGTGGTACATGCGTGTGTTTGTGTACCCAGGGCAGGGAATTACACGTGCAAACGCATGGGTGGGGAAAGAGGCAAGGGGAAAGAGGCAAGGGGAAAGAGGCAAGGGGAAAGAGGCAAGGGGAAAGAGGCAAGGGGAAAGAGGCAAGGGGAAAGAGGCAAGGGGAAAGAGGCAAGGGGAAAGAGGCAAGGGGAAAGAGGCAAGGGGAAAGAGGCAAGGGGAAAGAGGCAAGGGGAAAGAGGCAAGGGGAAAGAGGCAAGGGGAAAGAGGCAAGGGGAAAGAGGCAAGGGGAAAGAGGCAAGGGGAAAGAGGCAAGGGGAAAGAGGCAAGGGGAAAGAGGCAAGGGGAAAGAGGCAAGGGGAAAGAGGCAAGGGGAAAGAGGCAAGGGGAAAGAGGCAAGGGGAAAGAGGCAAGGGGAAAGAGGCAAGGGGAAAGAGGCAAGGGGAAAGAGGCAAGGGGAAAGAGGCAAGGGGAAAGAGGCAAGGGGAAAGAGGCAAGGGGAAAGAGGCAAGGGGAAAGAGGCAAGGGGAAAGAGGCAAGGGGAAAGAGGCAAGGGGAAAGAGGCAAGGGGAAAGAGGCAAGGGGAAAGAGGCAAGGGGAAAGAGGCAAGGGGAAAGAGGCAAGGGGAAAGAGGCAAGGGGAAAGAGGCAAGGGGAAAGAGGCAAGGGGAAAGAGGCAAGGGGAAAGAGGCAAGGGGAAAGAGGCAAGGGGAAAGAGGCAAGGGGAAAGAGGCAAGGGGAAAGAGGCAAGGGGAAAGAGGCAAGGGGAAAGAGGCAAGGGGAAAGAGGCAAGGGGAAAGAGGCAAGGGGAAAGAGGCAAGGGGAAAGAGGCAAGGGGAAAGAGGCAAGGGGAAAGAGGCAAGGGGAAAGAGGCAAGGGGAAAGAGGCAAGGGGAAAGAGGCAAGGGGAAAGAGGCAAGGGGAAAGAGGCAAGGGGAAAGAGGCAAGGGGAAAGAGGCAAGGGGAAAGAGGCAAGGGGAAAGAGGCAAGGGGAAAGAGGCAAGGGGAAAGAGGCAAGGGGAAAGAGGCAAGGGGAAAGAGGCAAGGGGAAAGAGGCAAGGGGAAAGAGGCAAGGGGAAAGAGGCAAGGGGAAAGAGGCAAGGGGAAAGAGGCAAGGGGAAAGAGGCAAGGGGAAAGAGGCAAGGGGTAGAGTAAGTGGGACAGTGAGATGGAGAAGAACAATGAAAGGAACCAACCGAAGCAAGGAAGGAAGGAAGGAACCCGAAGAAGTGAAAAACCAGAACGACTGCCAATATAGGCCGTGGAACCGTCCGTCTCTGGACGCATTCGCTAACTACCCCTTGAGGGGGAGGGACTCCTTTTAGTCGCCTCTTACGACAGGCAGGAATACCTCGGGCCTATTATAAACCCCGGACCCGTAGGGGGGCCTCCACAAGGAAGCTGTTCACAGGGCTAATTCAAAAGGCTCCTGTCAGGTCGAAACCTGCAGTGGTGTATCGGATCCAGTATTGACAATGCTGTGGATGAGGCTGAACCATATGTCAGACTCCATCATCCACAGGATTATATTTGGGATTCGGAAAGCTACAGGAGAGTAATTCAATCTGCAGCCCAGCTGACATTACTTTGGTAATGAAGTGTATTAAGTTTCAGCCGGCATTTTCGCTTAAGCTGGCGAAGAAGGGGATCTGTCAACTGAGAATCTCAGAACAGTCCTAAAAAGTCTCCACCAGATTCAAAAGTTGGTCACTGTGATTAAGTTCTAGTTGTCAGTGAATGGTACAGCATCAATGAAAGTGTGTGACATGTCTTGGCAGCTGAAAACTGGAAACTATGGATCAGTGCCCATACCTGCGTCTTTCGTAAAGCGCCTTGCAGTCGATCAGCAACACCTACGCTAGAGGAGCAATAGTAGAGGCAGAAGTCGTCAGCACACAAGTAGCATGATACTGAGGACCCTGCAGTTGCTACTAGACCATTTCTGTATACTACAAGGAATGGGACACTAAGTTCAGACACCAGCTTGACCCCATACCCTTGGACATGGGAAGAACTGTTGAACGTACCAACTGGAACCCAGAAAATATGACGAGAAAAGTTCTGGATAAAAACTGGGAGCCGACCCCAGAGATCCAACTCGTTTAAGATAACAAGAATGTTGTGTAGCCATATGGTGTCATAAGTCTTTTCAGGACGAAGAAGACTGCTATAAGGTGCTGATATTGGGCAAAAGCTGTTCAGATGACAGACTCCAGGTAAACCGGATTATTATTATTAGTGAAACAGCCTTGGTGAAAACCATCCTGGGGCGTGAGCCAGAAAACCTCGAGACTCAAGGAGCTGACACAGTCAGTGGCTCATCACACTTTCAACCAACTTACAGAGAACATTGATGATACTGATTGGGTGCTGTCAATCTCTAGAGGGTGCTTACCTGGCTTCAGTACTGGGACAATGATGCTATCTCGCTATTTCGATTGGAACCCGCCCTCACTCCATATGCAGTCAGAGATGGCAAGGAAATGACGCTGAGTTTCCGCAAATAGGTGCTAGAGCATTAGGTTGTGGGTGCAGTCTGTCCCTGGAGCTGTATCAAGGCAGTGGGCTAGGACACTGACGAATTCCCATTCACTGAATGAAGAAATGTGAGACACCAAGTGGCATGTAGAAGGAGGTAACTGCCTTCGCTCCACCTGCTGTTTTAGGACATGAAAGGCAGGCTGATTATTCTCAGACACAGACTCTAGCATAATGTAGAGAAACCTGTTGGGTGAGCATGTCTGGGTCAGTGTAAAGAGCGCCATTCAAGTAATACCAGGCACACCTAGAAAAACACCGTTCCCAGAATTCTTGCTTCCATCCTTTTATTAGTTTCGGACCCAGGCTTGCAGACACAAAGCGAATGAGGAGCTCTATCGATGGGTGCGGCTAATATTATTGAAGATCCTATTATGATCTGCAATGGCCTCTGATTTGTAATCACCAACGTCCTCTTGTCAGGGCAGTGTCAAGAAACAGAAGATCGCTCAATCAGCTGCCAAAAGAATGGCTGTAGTTTTACTCTAGACTGCCTCATCTACACCTCCATTAAAGGTGAGACCGGCGACACAAGAAGCTAATGCACCCCAGTCAACTCTTCAAAGCCCATCTGGGCAGGCGCAGAAGGGAGTGACATTGAGAAAGGTACAGGAAGATCAGGAAGTGTTCACTACAACAAAGGCCTCCTTTAATCATCCAGTGGATGAGATAAGACAAGGGCTGCAGATGGAACGTTCAATGGCCAACAAAGTTCTCTGCACCACACTGAAGTGTGTGGAGTCACCAATATTCAAGTGTTTTGCCATGAAGTTAATGAGGTCTTTGCTGAGGCCAGTCATCATTGCTGCACACCATAAATGGTTATGGGTATTTGTTATAACCGCGACAGTAATGGTTATGGGGTTGCTGCTAACGAAAACGCGGTGGGACCGAATGGGAACGGCCCGCGCCAAACAAGACTGACGATCCGGAATGGAAGGACAAGCACGAAGACATAACCGAGCAAGACACCAAGATCAACGACAAAGTATTAACCAATGGTGTCACAAGAGAACCTCACGAAATCAACTGAACGTCCATTCGTGAACTAAGTAAGCGCACACAACGTAAACAGGATGTCTGTAAGGGAGATATCAAGTGACTCAACGCGAATACCAGACTGACTCGCTAAGTGAGAGGCACCCACCTAAATACACGACAGGGTATTTCGCTATTGGGCGCTGGGACCACGTGCTCCGTAGTGGCGCCTTCACATTAGACTCGGGCCAGGAGCGCGCGCAGCCATGACTTATGATGCGACTACTGCAGAGAATTCTAGTGGTCATTGAGTTCCATGTCGTCTGGCGCGGATTCGAAACCCGCGGCACTCGGTACCAGAGGCATTTAAATCACCCAAATTAGGGGGTTAGGTTGGGTTGTTTGGGGGAGGAGACCAGACAGTGATGTCATCGATCTCATTGGATTAGGGAAGGATGGGGAAGGAAGTCGGTGGTGCCCTTTCAAAGGAACCATCCCGGCATTTGCCTGGAACGATTTAGGGAAATCACGGAAAACCTAAATCAGGCTGGCTGGACGCGGTATTGAACTGTCGTCTTCCCGAATGCGAGTCCCAAATTAGGAAATGTAGGCTTGTTCTGAGACACTTCTCTGTCAGGGAGGGAGGTAAACACTGCAGATGGTAATGTCTTGAAATGCTCTTAGCTGAACAGCCAAAGCCTCCATAGGTGTATTAAGAGGTACAAGTTCGCTACATAGTGCGTCCAGAACATATATGCAGACTCCACCAGACACACTGTCGTTAGCATTGCTCTTATAATATCTCCAGTATGCACAAAGGGACACGGTCCACGTTGCTGGAAACCACTTCTCCTGATGGGCAATGCAGAAGGCAGGGGAAGTGTTTTAAAGATGTTACTGCTCAGCCAGGTGGTGCAAAAACTACAACAATGTTTTGGATGTACTGTTAGGCATCAAGGGACCAAGGAGTTAGGTTATTCCCTGAGGTAACATGCTGCCACTGGATGAAGGAGTAAGGCATCAACACACCTAGGTTCTGGGTTTACGTGGTGCGATCCAGGGTCAGGGGCTGCCATAATCTCCGCCTCAGTCACACAAGAGAAACAGGTAGGATCTGGTGTCATTAGGGCAACTGGGATCTCTCTTCTTGGAGGACTTGTCTCTGCTTAAGGAATCTTTATTATTGTGAGGGAGTTTCTGAATCAGTTTCAGTTAATGATGATCACAAAGTCCTGCAACTAGCAGCCTGGGGCTCCTTCAGTCGCTGGCTGGTTTCTAGTTGTAAATAGTGAGAAACCTTGGTAGGTAATGTTCGTAGGGACTCCTTCCAGGATACGGGAGCCGGAGGAAGGTAATTGTGTCCAGCTGGGTGGTATGGACCAATGTCAAAATGGTTTGGAACCGAACGATCCCAATGTAGGAGTGAGGGAAGCAGAAGAGTGTCCTCAACCATTGCAGGGAGGGGGAGGCATGGTCGAGTGGCCTTGAGGGCCCAGTGTAGCCGATGTAATGGAATGGGGTACAATCGCCAAATGAGGCGATATCATGGTTGTAGCACATGACACTGTTATACATGATGCTGTGTGCTACTGCTCGTGCTGTTACTTCACCTCTTGATAAGTTAGATTGTTCAGAGTCATTTTTGTATTTCCTTCTCTCTGAGAAACGGTACCCCAGTCTTGATGAGAACATACTCCTTGGCATACATTTGGAGTTTGCAGGTCAGGCACAAACAGTGTTATCCTTGTATGGGCAGGGAGGGCTACAACTGTGCAGTTACTTGACAACTCTTTGCCCTCACAATGGAATGGCTACTGTACTGCCTTATTAAAGGGAAAGAAGCAAAGATGAAAAGGCACAAAGGTGGAGCCTACGCCACACTGGACGACCTTCCCTGAACGACCTGCACTTTTCCAAAAGTCTGGAAACTGGCGGCAGGTCAAACCGAACAAAGGGGACCATGTAATTTAATGAAAAGTTGTGGAAACGCCAGAATTGGAAACTTGAGTCTTACATCATAAACCAGAGCCAAGAAGGATATACACTGGAAAAACCATCCGACGGAGAGGCAGAGGAGGAAAGGAACAGTGGAAGTATTAGCTTAGAGCATGGAAAGGAACTAATGCTGCAAGGGCTGGAGTGCCATGGTAGCCTAACATACATACTAAAAAGTTGTGACCCCCTGGGGGAAGACATTGGACCTATACCTGGTCAGCAGTGCAATTTTGTATGACAGCAGGTGCACTCGTGTGGTTGTCCCACACACCCTGACTGCAAATATGTAGATCAACCTGGTGATCTACGTGTTGTGCTGCCATTCGTGAACAGCATTCCACAGGGTAACGCTCGTCCACATACCACTGATGTAACCCAACATGCTCTACAGAGTGTCAACATGTTGCCTTGGCTTGCTCGACCACGAGATCCGTCTCCAATGATGCACATACGGCATATCATTGGATATGCAACTCCAGTATCATGGACAAGCACCATTAACGTATATATATTGGCTAAGAATGTGCGCCAGGCATGGAACTTCATCCCACAAACAGGAAACTGTCATCTGGACAACAAAATGCATGTACAATTGCATGCCTACATTCAGCAGTCCTGTGGTTACGTCTTATTAATTTAAAGCATTTCACATTTGCAGTGCCTTATCTCGTGTTTACATTAACCTGTAATCCCCACGTTGATCACTTAAATGTGTTAACTACGCAAATGTAGTCCCAAAATTTCATTACTCAAGATTAATTATTTTTTGGCATTGCAACTTTTCCACATTCAGTGAATATCTAAGGATGAGAAACAAAAGCAGCAACATAGAACCTAAAGCAGTGGTTTCCACCCTTTCTGAGGCCATTACCATGAGTGCAATAGGATATTAGCTAGTATCCCTTCCCTCCACCTACCATCAACAAAATTAATGCCTAACTAAGATTTATTTTTCTTTCTAATTTTCTTTGAACAGTTATTTTTAAAATGACAAGATAAATGATATATAATTTTTGTGTTTTATTAAACCACGAACTAATGAGGCAATGACAATTGGTTCTATGTATTTCTAACAACCTTTTACAGAATGGTAAAAGAATTCAGTATACTGCAGATGTTACCTTCACAATCCTCCACAGAAAAGAAAGCCAGCTATCCATATCAGGAATATTTTAAGGATAGGGTTTTGTTACTAAATGTTTCTGCAGCACCACCTCTCTCCCTAGAAACTTGTTTCACCCACACCCTTTACCCCCACTTAAAATGAAAATGCATGGAAGTTAATATTCGTGCATTATAGTTACTGTTTATAAATCACTTGATTGTTAGACTTCTTACTTTTGACTGGAAGAAATCCGAAGACTTGAGGCTGCCAATGCTTTGCTGCTAATTACTACTACTAAATAATAATAATAATAATAATAATAATAATAATAATAATAATAATAATAATAATAATAATAATAATAATACTGCTAGTAGTAGATCAGTTAATTTACTATTGTGAAATGAATAATGAAAATTTCTGGTATATTGCGAGAACTACTTGCACCTTAAAGATATTTTCTTGAGATATTTAAGCTTGTGTGTGCAGTGTAGCATGGACAGCTACATCAAACCAGTCTTTGGCTGAAAACAACATGTGTAGTGTATATGTCAATTTTACTATCACACGTGCATTGTTCACACCATGTGTGTATTGTCATTCGTTAAAGCTAATATTTGAAAAGAGAAAGTAATTGTTAGTAGCTTATGCAGGCAGCATTATAGTCTTATGAAATAGTGATAATAGTAATGGTGTGTTAAAAGCAATTTAGTTTCTTGACCGAAACACTACTGAACAATTATTTTCACCCCTCAGGGACCACTAGCCTTGTGCGAGAACAGACAAGTGATTGCAGTGGCGCTTGAGTGATGTATTGTGTGTCGTCGTTGATGTAAAAGTGCAGGTCTTTCATAGAACTACAACCATAGGCGTCTCGATCTTAGAAACTAAGACGCACAATCTCCAAGCTGCATGAATGCTGACCGTAAGCGTCCCAAACTCGAGTGAACAGCACATGATCGGTAAAAAAATCCATAAAATTCCCTTTACGTGGAGGTATGATGAACTGAAACATAATCCTAGATGTGATGAAACACGCAACCATAATTTTCGAGTTGAAGCAGGAATTTTTAAAACCAATTCAGTATTTTTGAAAATATTAACATTTATTTATGTGACATCCTTTACAAACAATATAGGTAAGTTGGCAGAAGATTTTCAGGTGGAATGCATACAATTACAGTCTCACAACCAACTAAAATATTTGATCATCTCCGTTGGACTTCTAGAAATCATACCTGTGCAGAGACAAGTATCCCTTGTTACACAGCCATGAGTTATATATATATATATTTTGGAAGCACGTACGTTCGTAAACAGTTGTTTTCAAGGCTAAGGCACACTAAGAGTAAAAATAGAACCAATTTCGCACATGAACACCTTGATAACATCCTGAGCATTGCAATCACTTCGATCGAACCTGATAGTGATTCATTAGTTTCTGTAATTCGAAGTAAACTGTCAAATTAATTCCAGGATTTGTGATTATTTTTATATAAAATTACTGATGAAATCTTTGTCTATTATGTGCGGCTCGACAACACACTTCCCTCACTTCCTTCAATGTGGCCCAGGTAAGCCAAGAGGTAGGAAAGCCCCTCTGTAAGTTAGGGTGACCAGACGTCCCAAGTTACTGGATAGTCCCTTTTTGAGTGTCATTTAAGGTAGAAAGGTGCGCCAGAAGATCCCATTTTTGTCTCTTATGATTTATCGGCATGAAACCCATTTAACTATAGTTCTCAAAAACATGTTTTGCGTCAGTTCGATGGAAAATTTAAACATACTAGAAACTGACAAGGCAAACAGCTGTTAGTGCTATGGGTATGCAATACATATGCACCTGAAACCGTGTGAAGATTCCACTTCAAGAAGTACAGTTCCTGACCACACACCTGCTAATCTGCGCCATCATCTAACAAATCGTAATCACTCAAGTCTGATGTGAATGCTGCCGATAATAAACCGCAAACGCATTTTTAGTGAATCAATGGATATTCGTTACAAATGTGACTTCGGCAGAAGACAGTAGGCTTATTGTGTTCTACACTTGTTAAATAGTAAAATACTGTGAACTTTCGTAAACTGCGAGGGTAAAAGCTTTATTTTAATAATACGCCACCGTCTAAAAGGGAGTGCGTTTTTAATAGTGACCTACACAAGGAATACCCACATACAAAAAATGTGTGGTTCAGGTGTTCGATGCAACACGTGTGCATCTATTTTCAGTATAAGCCATGGTGTTAGAGCGAGGAGGGGAGGGGGGAGGACATATCTGATTTATCACAACACAGTGGTAAACACAAAAGAATGGTGCATGCAAAAGCTTATTCTAGCACCCTATTGACTGATGTTTTAAAAGTGAAAATTTTGAAAATAAAGACATGCAATTAGCAGCTGTTGCGAGAGCGTTTGCTTGCCATACATTCCACCAGAACCATTCATTCAGATTTGTGTACTGTACTGGTTAACTTATCCAATGCACCTCTGAACCAAAATTTACTGCTGACTGTAGTGCAACCATGGCAGTTATATTAAATGTTTTAACCACGGTTGCCATGTCAACAGTCGCTGTCCAACAATTCATGGTAACCTCGATAAAGATGATTTATAGTCAGACTGCAGAATCAGAATTTGAACAGTTTGTCCATACATCAAAATGGATGTGAATAAGTAAGTGGCTTGAACCCATTAAGAGATTGGGGGCTGCAGTTAAGTAACACTTAAGGAGTACCCCAATAGAAGTATATACAAAAGATTTAGGATTTCATTCATCTCATGGCTCCTTGTGCTATAATAGACGATATTGGTCACTCTTGTAAAGCTTCAAAAGAAATTAATACATTTACCGTGAAGTTCCTTGGATTGTATATATACAAGTTTTTATGGAATTTAAATATTTTATATCCAAAAATATATGCATCTTTCTCAGAAACTATTCGAGAGATTAAATTTTTTCTGTTTAATCTCGTTGCATATAGTAACCTTTATTTTTTCGAAGGTGTTTTAAGAATTTTTAATCATACTTCTGTAAGTATTACATGAAATCATGCAAAATTCCAAGCACTTTGCCCTACATCTCAATTTGAAAATTTGAGAATTCCAACCATCATAGATGAGAAAGACTGGTAGGCTTTATTTTCAGAAATGCAATCTGAATTTCAACCTTAAGTTTTTTTTCGTACGTGATCTCTTCAGAAGGCGCCAGATTTGTACTCAGAGTCCACCTTTCCTTCAAGGCTCCTCTTCAGGTTTTTGTTTTCTGTTTTCTTTGCATTACCAGGTCTTCAACTAACTTTTCATCTGCACAAACGCGCTGTAAATATTTTCTAGAGATGCCTTTAGAGAAATAGGCCATCTTAAAGCCCATTCTCTCTAATACCTTCATCCTCCACACGTTCCTATCATTAAATACAAGAATTGCATCATAGGTTTGAAATCTGACAACTGCAGCAAGATGAAAATGTGGTATAAGGCATCGCTATATGAGTTAAACTCATTTGAAATCTGGGTTTTGTTTCTAACATACAGAACAGGGTAACAAGTCTATAAAATCAAAAACTATATCTCTTAACCTTCTACATGTGACCTGTAGAAGTTTGCTTGAAAATTCATACAAAAAAATCATTTTTCACCGAACGAGTATTGAAGTGATGCTGCAGAAAGTAGTATGGCAGGAGGGTCGTATCACATTTCAGGCACTTTGGAAATATATTTTCCAAGAGTTCTAATAATAAAAAATAAATTGGAAATGACATTTTCGATCAATTTCATGACTTTACCCCCTTAAACTATCAGTTTCTTCTTTGTTTACCTGGAACTAATGCCTCCATTGAACGGGTGTTTCCTCATATGAATCGTCTGTGGACAAATGGAA
Organism: Schistocerca gregaria; assembly: GCF_023897955.1. Classification (NCBI taxonomy): domain Eukaryota; kingdom Metazoa; phylum Arthropoda; class Insecta; order Orthoptera; family Acrididae; genus Schistocerca; species Schistocerca gregaria. The sequence continues at coordinate 184,876,262 of NC_064925.1, read as the reverse complement.
AAAGCTATTTCACTCCAGACTTTGAAATCTGTGTTGATTAATAAAGAACTTCAATCAAACTTGTGTAAATTTTTGCAAAATTTAGTCTAGTGAAGCGAACTTAATGAACATCCATTCATCAGTAAATATCAATGAGGAATAAATCGTGCACTAATAATTCTACAGGATTGGCTGGAGAGAATTCAGAGCTACTATATACGTACAGTAACCATTTGTTATTAGTTTCGAAACCGTATTCATGACTAAACAATTTTACGGATTCTGTTTTGCCCTTGCTTCACGGAGAAAACATTGAATGTCCCGTTTTCTTGTTCCAAAAATATGGCCACTTTACTGCATAGTGCGTGCCGCGGGCTGTAAAATTACGTAGATGTAGGATAACGCATTTCCTTGTCTTGAACTGGTATGAAGAATGTTAGTGTACGGTATGCCGATCGGCCGCAACTGATGTTGAGTGTAGGTGACTATTGTGCGTAGTACGGATTCTTTGATGCGTACTACTGACTTTTTTATAAATCTAAAACTGAGTGGTAACGGTCAACAAACATTTTAACATCAGGATACGTAACGCTTGAATTGAATGAAATGTCAGTCTCGTCGCTGCGTGTAGATGCGTCGAAGGTAGTTCTACAAACACCGCTCTTTCCTGCAGCATTCACAACGGGTGGCTACAATCAAGAGAAACACCAAGACGCCGATAATTACTGCACCGCACGTCCAAGGATTATGGACCAACAGTTCGGACGTGTACGACCCTCTGATATTACCTGTTAAAGTGGAGAAAACTTGGAAATAGAGTTAACTTCAATAACTATTCCTATGAGTAATGTTGCAAAGGATTTTAACTACATTTCTCAGTAACTGTCAAATAATGAAAAACTGCTTTGTTAATTACATATTTTCGCTATAAACTTTATAAATCTGCAAACCCTGTAACTTTTGACCCAGTCCTCCTCATTCCCAATCAGTGCTACAATTAACAGCGAGACAGAAGTCATTCCTTTATTTGATTCATCTTTTTCTATATTTGTGTTTTTACTGAAGTTATTTTCTCATTACTTGTTGATTTGTTTTCGTGCCAATTCGACATATGTTGAAGCATTTCGCACGTAGTGTTGTGTTTGCAATGAGGCTAGAAGACACCAGCCAATCAGATACATGCAACGTGTTTGGTGAATACTTTGGTAGGGGGAAGCAGTGTCTACTCTACTGGGTCACTCAGCCCCATTCTGCTCGATCTCGTGATAAGAAAGCGATCCCAGTTTGGATGTGACATTGGTATCATCTGAGATGACAATGTTAATGATTTACATTTTCTCTGTAATTTCTGGCGTCTTGTGTTCCAGCTTTCGTTCTGTTCGAAGTCTGAAGTCCCGAAGTAATTTGTTATGTTGGTTACAGAAAACTTTTTCTGGCTTATAATCCCAACAGTTCGTCATCCACATGGTTCGAGGCGGCATAACAAGTAAATTACTCATTAGGGTGGGCCAAATATTTATTAATTGTCGCTCTACAATTTAAGTAACACCTACATGACACTAAGGGCTAGAAGCTTGCAACCAGCGGACTCTTGCGTGCACTTGTGTTGTCACAATTCCGGAATGCTAACTAATTACTATCCCAGTACAAGCAACCGCCTACATGCAGCAAAGATTGCTTAACTAGCGTGGCACAGATGCGGAATAAATTTCTTTCTTGGGGCACAATGGAGCCTCGGTGAGTCCATAATTATCCAGTGCTAGAGTGACAATAATGATCGATTGGTGTAGAATCTGAGTTAATCTTTTTGAATAAACTAATGGAGGTAACTTACGAGATGTTTGCGTATTATTGTACCGCACCGATACAATTCAGCTTGTTCTCAAATTTGGCTGCAGTTCTGAAGGAGTCATGAATTTCTAACAACTTTTCCCGTAATCGAGTGATTTCGTTGGACAAAATGGCAGAAACCAATCCCAGTAACATGTTAGATCTCCGAACTGGCACAAGCGATTTGCAAGCAGACTTTCGGAAGTTAAATACAGAAGTGAGTGCAACCTATCATATCACTTGTGTAACTCGTGGTCTTGCGGTGGCGTCCTCGCTTCCCGCGCACGGGGTCCTGGGTTCGATTCCCAGCGGGGTCAGATTTTCTCTACCTCGAGATGTCTTATGTGTCAATCATTGACTCGCAAGTCGCCGAAGTGGCGTCAGCTAAAAAGGACTTGCAATTTCGGCGGCCGAACATTCATCATGGGGTCTCCCAGCCAACAATGCCGTATCTGAAGTCATTTCTTTTCCTGTTCCACCGCAAAGTGAACTCCGGGAAAACAATTGTTCATTTGACTCCGTACGAGAACTAACTTATTTTCGTGGTCTTACGCCAAATGTAGGCTGGAAGCAGTAGAATCGTTATGCTGTCAGCTTCAAATAGCGGTTCTCTAAACTTTATCGATAGTGTTCCTAGACGAGAATGTCGCCATCCCTCCAGGAATTCCCATTTGATTTCCCAAAGCATCTTCGTAACACTTGTGTACTGTTTGAGCCGACCGGTAGCAGCCTAACTCTAAACTGATTCGACGACTTCCTTTAATCTGACCTAGTGCAGATCTTTAACATTCCAGCCGTCTTCAAGAAGGGATCGCACTAGTGTCCTGTATGCAGTATCGTGTACAGATGAACCCCACTTTCCTAAAATAAACCGAAGTCGACCGTTCGCCTTCCATACTACAATCCTCACATGCTCGTTCCACTTTATGAGTTTGCAGAGATACACTTAGGCGTGTAAGACGTCGTGGTCTCCTGACCTTCATTGCTTACATATTCCGACCTCACAATCCTGTTCTGCAAATCAAGACGCTTCATTCGAACCCAAACTCGATAAGATTAAATCAATGTTGTATGAATTCATGTAAACAATATGCAATTGACAAGTGAGCTCACTGTGGTTGAAATACTCGAGGCTGGCGTGCACACATACATTCCAGACACGACGGTCACAGATGCTTTTAGTTCAGGAGAGGCCACACAAAGGGGCGCCAGACCCTTCAGAGGACGACCCAGCCCATGTGGGCCGGTGACCGCCCGTAGTTGACAGCATGCGCCCAAGTGGAAAGGGGGGGACACCCCATTTTTGGCTTAAAAGCAAATTCCGCTACATTGTGTGGGAGCGTACAACCTACACATTCTTTACACACAGCACGCAGATACTTTCACAGCGAGACAGCAAACGCCAAAGCCACAGGTTTACGGTTTGGTCGTCTTAAACGAAACGTCATTCTCCCGTTTTAGAAGAGCAATCCTGATTGGCAGACGATATTTCTAACGCCTTGAGCTGACAATAATGAAAGAGACCGAAAGATATACCCCTTCACGTCTGGCGTGAAGAGGTGCTGTTCTGTTGTCGCTCTTTGAGAGAGGAACAAATCTCCCCTCAGTACTTCACTGGGAGATCACCTCTGTCAAGGGCTTATCGAAGTGCAACTCTACATTGAGTCCTTGCGATTAAGCGTTGTTCACTGTGTTGGCCGACACTTCTTGTGCGGTGTGAACGGACAGAGCTATAGTTAAACGCCTGCGAGCGAATTTTGTGGCATTGTGGTGTACTGGTTATGTGACCGGTGTACCACGCCAACCGTTAGACTAGGGGCGAATAGGAATCCTTGACTACTTCAAGGCATAGGGAGAGAGTGATTGGCGAAGGTCAGCAGCGAGCAGCGAGCAGCACAGACAGCAGTCATCGCAGCTTACGGTATTGTGCGCTACAGCTATTGCGAGCGCCATATTTCCTCAACAGCACACATCACTGTATTTCACACATGACAGCCTCGACCGTACCTAACAAGATTCTAAAAGGATAATTATTCAAGTTGAGTAGGCGCACCTCTCAGCCATTCTTCCAAGGCAACAAGCGTCTTAAACTTTATGTAAAAATGTCATTAGTGAATCCTATCCTTGAAAGATAACTTCACATTCCGAAAAGAACCAGGATATAACTTGTTCAATTCATAACAAAGTGTCATTGTGATTTCTCAGAATTCTTGCAAAATAAATAATAACTTTCATTAGTTTCATGTTTTTCTTACACTAACTAGCACTACTCCAGTACCCAAGTATCCCACTAGTTACGTAAGAAATTGTGAATTTTTGTGTAATTTCCTTACAGCAGACGACTCCAGAAGATTTATTGCTGAAAGTTTTTCAGGTATTTCTTTTTAGAACGTTAGGAGCGCCTGACTTCTGTAGTAGTGTGGGGGTGCAAATTGCATCTTGCAGGAGCCACAGGGTGAAGGGTACATCTCAGATTAATCTGTTGTGCAGAATAACAGATCAACCCCCCACACCTCAGAGGCGTTTAATCGACTTTACTATCAAGAGGTACGCTTATTGCTGTATCCTAACATCGTGTGTTTCTGTTGCCTAAATTTTTCTATATTTAGAGCCAGCCATTAATCACACCAACTAGAAATTCTGTTTAAGTCATCTTTTATCTTCCTAAAGTAACTCAAGGAGCACACCTTCCCGTACACCACAGCGTCATCAGCAAACAGCTGCAGCTTGCTGCCTGTAATACCCACATTTATGTATCTAGGAAGTAACAGCTGTCGTAACACATTTGCTTGGGGCACTCCTGTTGATATCCTTACCTCTGATGAACACTCGCGATCAAGGATAACGTATTAGATAACCCCTTTTTGAACCGAAGTACTGAAAGCCATGTTCGTACAGGTAATAAATTTTAAGTTGTTTTATAGAGATATGTCATTCAAACATTGGTGATTTAAGCTAATAGATAATTTCAAATTCATTTCACGCCATATTGTACAATTATCATTGAACGTAAAAGATGTAATTACCGTGAAGCTCTATTCACAAACTTCGCATGTCCTGTGGACTTTATATATTGGGTGAAGCGAAATTCGCGCAATATCTTCGCAGTGCAATTCCTCATTCCAGCGACAAAAAATGCCCGTCACAAATTTTCGTCCACCGAGTGCATGTGGCAATTAAAAGGATGTTAAAGAGTGGCAATCTGGCAACACTGTAACCACATATATGGTAACTACCTCTGCCATCTCATACTGCTTGTGCTGTACAGTTGCTGCAGTGGATAAAGTTTTGGGTTAGCATGCAGTAGGTCGAAGGTTCGATTCCAGGTTGAAGTATGCGTTTTTTTATTTGGTAAGTAGTCCAGGTGGTACGGTATCTGGCATCTTAATCGATAACAGCGACTGCAGCAGGTCCTCTAGAAAACATTTGCACTCACATACTACAATCGTAGAAATGATCGAATGGTCAGCTTTGAAAGAAGCCTCTTCCACGTCGTGGCCGTGAATTTATTCGCACTACCTCATCTACTAGATGCGAGACCTGTTTTCTTTGTACCCTTCTTCAGTGGTCCCATAGATTAGTACCAACTATTATTCTTGCCTCCTTGAGGTCCATTACATTTCGTTAGGACCATTGGGACTAGCAACACACTTTGAAAATAATGTCCAAACTCAGTTACTATTTGTATGTGTTATCACCATAGTCCCATTAATTATGCCTTTCAACATTGAGTCTGTTAACCGCATGCTGTTCAGTACGTGTTTCAATGCATAATCAATGGGATTGTGGAAACATCAGGTCTGTTACTGTTAGGGAAACAGTGTAATTCAAAACTGAACATTTCACAATTAGCGGTGTCGGGGGAATCATGCAGAACAATATCTGTCAGAGGGGTTATGCGTGTTAGGTGCAACAGTGTGCAGGACTGACGACGTGTTTATACGGCATGCACTGTCCGCCAGACGGAGTAGATGCCAGTGGAGTAATGCTCCTGTGACATTCCAATGTACATGCGTACACGTATCGAATTTTCTCATTGTAAACCTCTAAACCAGTGTGGCAGACGTATATGTGGATATGTTTGTGCCTTGGTGCATCTGATAACCGGGTTGGTGTTTCAACTCTTGAATATGCAGCTAGATATCCTAGTCGACACGATCGAGATAAAGCTACACCTTCGGGAGTCAGGTTCTTTTCTTCAACAATTGTGTGACAGAGGTATTCCACCGACTCGCCATACTCTAGCTAGTGAGGAAACTATTCTGGACGTCTTACACCAACAACCTCAGCGAAGTAAACGTAGCTTAGCAAGACAGCTGCGTGTCTCGCAAGGCATGCTCATTAACGTACTGCACTGCCATGAGCTACACCCCTATCATTATGCTTTCATGCAACACCCGCATTCTGCAGATCGTTATCAGCGGATGCAATTCTGTGAATCGCTCCAACAACAGGAAGACAACTATGACTTCGTGAACACTGCAAATATGGTCGGATGAAGCAGCAGTCACTCATGAGGGTGTCGTCAATATGCACAATGCCCGCCATTTATGTGAGGTTAACCCGCACGTCACCCACAATCGTCGCTATCGAGTTTGCTTGGTATCAACGTCTGGGCCGGAATACTGGGCGACAGGTGTTTGGGCCCCTCACATTGCCTGACCGGTTGACTGCACGAAAGTATCATGCATTTCTCTCATACTATCTGCCTGATGTGCTGGAAGTTTTTCCACTACATGTTCGGCAGAGGATATGGTTCCGACATGATGGTGCACCTCCACGCTCTGGAATTAATGTGAGACAGTATTTGGACACAACATTTCGAGGTAAATGGATCTGACGTGGACGTACAATTGTATGGCCCACCTCTTTCGCCTGACCTAAATCCCGTGATTTCTTCCTGTGCGGACATCTGAACGAGCACGTGTACTCTACTCCGCCTAAGAATGTTGAAGAATTGGTAGGGAGCGTTCATGCTACTCTTGTTACTGTGGATGCAGCTTTGCTGCGAAGGGTCCAGTGCTGTGTGATCTGGCGCGTTGCGCAGTCTTTGGACGTGCAGGGAGATCGGTTTGATCATCTCTTGTTCTGAGGACAACGTATTCCGTTGTGAAGGTCATGTGGTCATTAACATCGACATTATTATTGTCACTGGTCGCTAATGCACGACATCTGAGCGCTCATATTACATGTCGTACAAATAACAAGTAGATGTGTTATTGCACTGTGCTATCATCTTTAGCATCTCGAAACTGATAATGCTTTTGTAGCTATTCTATCCTCTGGCAGGTCATTTGTTTCAGCTGTGTTTCTTATCTGTCTAACCACGTATTTGTGAAAATGGAAATGAGCGTATGACATTGCAGGCCAGGAGTCTCTCTCTCTCTTCTCTCCCCCCCCCCCCCCCCATTCGAGGACGTTCGGCAGCGGAAATACTAATTGGATTCAATGCCACATTGTGTGACTTGCAAGTCGGAAACGGGGATGAAATAATGGCAACACAACACCCAGTCCCTGAGCAGAGAAAATCTCCTGCCCCAGCCGGGAATCGAACCCGGACCCCTTGGCGTGACATTCCACCACAATGACCAATCAGCTAATAGGGGTGGATCATGTATTTCTAATGTTCAGCGTTACAAAATGTCGTAAATTTAGGACACATGTGAACTAGGAAACGTTCTGTATTACAGCATGAAACTTCACAATGAAATTAGTAAATAAAGTGCACTCCAACCCGGATTCGAACCCTCGACGTCTTGAGTGTTAACCCAAAACTCTGCCCACTGCACCAATTGTACAGTAGAACTGGTATCACGTGAACGGGGTAGTTACTATACATGCGGTTACAGTGTTGCCAGATTGCCACTCTTTAACGTCCTTTTTCTACCGGATGTACTCGCTGAACGAAAATTCCTGACAGACATTTTTATCTCTGGCATGTGAGGAGTCGCGCTGCGAAGCCCAAGTGCGCGAATTTCGTTTCACCCTGTATATACAACGAGCACGACTGTACTAATGATTATTCAAAGCCGTAAACTCACTTTTACATAATGGGACCAAACATTTTAGGTAAGCACCAACTACTCGTAGCTGATGGCATCTTGTGGGGGCACACGTTCCAACGACGAAAGGATTGTCGGCCTTGTCACAAACATCGTCTATGGTATCATAGTTCTAACCGTTAGTTCGATCTTTATTCACGCAAATCGAAATTAAAAGATTACCTTAGTGTCAAGTAATATTCTTGGTTGAAAGGGTTTTTGTCTGCGGTGAATTCTGCAGTAAATATCTAGCTTAATGCTAGGCTTAATAAATTATTATTTAGTGAATATTTTTGATGACATTTATCTTCTCACATGTAGTGACATTTCTGACATTTACAATCGGATGATAATCCATGTGATTTTTCATTTTGTGATTAGGATACTTAATTGAAGATACAAACACTATTAACAACGTTCCGGAATGTTCACATCGACAAAACCGGTATTATTGACCGCCAGTAGACTGACAAGTTTATTGTATTTAAGAAGTAAAAAATTTGAGAAATCCATGTGGAACTTTTATACCTAGAAAACGACATTGAGATTTATGCGCTTCTTTTCGTCTTCTGCCACTATAGTTTCCGAATAATTGCCATGTGTAACTGCTAAACGTTTGTCTATGCAGGGTGCTCCAGGAGGACTATTCCGTGATAAGACGAGAACGGTCATTCGACAACTTCAGTGTCTGTTCAGAGCTGCAACTTCTTCCACTGTCTTCTCTGGGCAGGGAGGCATTGCATCTGGCCCCATGGCTTGTGCCCTGACGTCCAATTTCTCTCCTTTGGTCCTAAGGATTCCGTTAATCCAGCGATTTTTACCGCCTGTCCTTCAGAATTATCCGTTTTGGAAGTGTTATTTATCGATGGTTCAACAGTAGAGGGATGTACAGGCTTTGCATACACACTTGCATGGTGCAGTGAAATACACTAACAAATGGCTGCATTGTCTTCACTGCTGAAAGGATGGCCCTTAAGTTAGCCCTTAACCGTGTTCATTCTTGCACTGACATTATTGTAATGTGTAGTGTGTCCATTAGCAGCCTTCAGGCTATAGACGAGTACTAGTCTCCTTACTCACTAGTTACAGCTATCTAGGATATTATCTCTGACCAGCATCAAGCTGGGCGGCCACTAGTTTTCGTTTGGACCCCTGGTCATGTTGGGATTTCAGGAAATGAACGAGCTGACTAGTTGGCCAAGCTGGCCACCAAGATGCCGATTCTGGAAATGAGGGTCCCAGACTTTTGTTCGTTTATATGCCATCAGTTGTATGAAACGTGGAACTCAGGTTGGTCTGCCCTGATCTCCCCTAAGAAACTGAGAACAATTAAGAAAACCACTACAATGAGGCAGTCTTCCCTGCATGCTTCACGAAGGGAATCCACCATCCTCTGTAGATTCTGTATTGGCCACACTTGGCTGACCCATGGTCACACACTCAGACGTGAGGATCCTCCTAACTTCCGATACAGATGCCGCCTGACGGTGGCCCACTTAGTCACATCCTCTCCTAATTGATATATAGACGGAGGGTTCTAAAATAGAACACTGAGGATGATGTTGCACTAACGTTGTTGTGTCCGAGTACCATAATATTCAGATTAAAAGTGCACTTTATGGTATTATGCATTTGTGGTTAACTGGTTTAACGGTATGTTACCAGTAGCACTTTTATGCCCATCTTCAAACATGCTAGTCTAAACTAACCACTAACATCAGAATGGAAAATTTAACTCGTATGTACCATCCGCTTTCCACCAGAGTCTAGTCTCGTGGTTAGAGATCATACGTCATCCTTCCGAAATACTGTGTTTTGCATAATGTTTTTAACTATAAAACGTATTAATTTTGTCTGATTTGTTCATGAAGACGAGTACAGCACTGAAGCTGGTACTACGTTAATCTATTCCCACTGAATTTCAACAGACTTATTGACATGTTTTATTTATAAACTGTGTTAAATTATACTCAAACTTCGGAGTTCAAAAAAAAATATTTTTACAATGTGCTTCCATATACGCTGCAGAATTGATAGTCACTTGGAATGTACTGTCCTGCACGAAACACTTAAGTCATTCCAAGGATGACAAAGGATGACAAAGGATACCTCAAGAGCTTCACAACCTTAACTTTAACAGCTTTACGAGCACATACGTCATAATTGTTGTCCAAGAGGGAACGAATGAATGGAGGCAAAAAATAAAGCTCGCTATACTGCAAAATTCAATTCATAGTTGACTTCATTCCAAAATAGTTACCATTTTGAAATAAATTCGGCACCATAGGCCCGCGGCTTGCCATCACAGCCACACGAATGCTACTGTCCTAGCCCTCTATTCTACGGCCTCCAAACTATTCACATTTAGGTCTCCCACTAGGTAAGAATTCAGATGCGAATGAACTTCGATCAATTCCTGATGTCGCTTATAAAGCTCCTTTACAGACTTTTAGAAGTTTCGCTGCAACAGGTACTGCCTTAAGCTGATCACAGACGACCGGACCATAACATTTAGGAGGCTTAAGAAGACACTGCCCCATATACTCTAGCCTGAACAAAACCCCACTCATTCCATCAGCTATCTCAAACGGCCCCGCAGCGTTCACCACTTACAAGACGAGGGCGCAAGTGTGATCTGGAAATTTTACTGTTTTTGGTCGTAGCGTAAATTCATAGTCCACAATATTAGATACAGTAAGGTTCGGAAGTCCTGTCATCCCGCTATTTTTTGGTCATATTTCATATTTATACTACAAATGTCTTCTTTCTTTTCAGATGACGGAGAGGAGTACCTACAGTGCGGAAGAACGTGTTCTGGCAAGTGCATGGGTAGCACACTGGACTCTCTTTCGGGAGGACGACTCTTCAACCCCGCGTTCGGCCATCCTGATTTGGATTTTCTTTGCTTTCCGTAAATCAGTTCAGGGAAATGTCGGGATCATTTGTTTGACAGGGCATGGCCTACCTCCTTCCCCGTCATTCCCTATTCCGATAGGATCGATGACCTCTGATCCATTCCCCAAATTCAACCAAGCAGTGCTCTAGCTCGTGAATATGCACGGATACCGGAAAAACCACCTAGGAGATGCGCAACGGGATTCCATAAGAAAGCTCTAACAAAGCGAACGATACAACGATAGCAAGAGAGACTCTTCAGAACCAGATCCATTTTTGAATGGAAAGAGGACAGTTCGACTATCAACACGACACAAAAACTGTGCGGCATTGGTGGATTCTGTGGCCACATCTCCCATAAAATCATTGTGGGAAATATATATTGAATTTTTTTGTGGTTTTAGGGCGCACAACTACAATCGTCATTAGCGCCCAGACGACGTTGGGAATGCACCGCTAGGCCCAAAGTTAAAAAGGCAACTAAAAGGGACAATACTATAAAAGACAGGCAGCGGATAAAACAGCATAATAAAATGTCCTTAGAGAAGTTTGTCAAGTTGATAAAACGAAGAACGCGAGCAGCTGTTCTTGGGTCATCCGCTAAAATGGCATCCAGAGTACATGGCAGGCCAAGATCAACGCTCAGTGTATTAAAATTCGGACAGGACGTTAAAATGTGGCGTACCGTCAGCAATTACCCACATGGACAAAACGGAGCCGGCGCAGCCGTCAGCAGATGGCGATGGCGGAACCGGCCGTGTCCAATTCGTAATCGGGCCAAAACAACTTCCTCCCGCCGAGAAGGGCGTGAAGAGGTCGTCCAAGCAGCGGGAAGAGGTTTCAAGGCCCGAAGCTTGTTGTCCGTAAGTGCAGCCCAATCGGCATGCCACAGCGATAAAATGCGCCGACAAATGACCGTGCTACAATCTGATGAAGGGACACAACAAGAAGGCGTCCGAGGCTGGAGGACCGCAGCCTTGGCCGCGGCATCTGCAGCTTCGTTCCCAGGGATACCGACATAGCCAGGAACCCACATAAAGCTAACTGGAGACCCGTCGTCCACCAGCTGCTCAAGAGAGCGTTGGACCCGGTGCACGAAAGGGTGAATCGGATACGGATCACTGAGCCTCTGGATGGCGCTCAGGGAATCTGAGCAGATGACATAAGCAGAATGTCGGTGGCGGCAGATGTAAAGAACAGCCTGGTACACAGCAAAGAGCTCAGCTGTGAAGACCGAACAATGGCCATGGGGCCGGTATTTGAAACTGTATGCCCTGACAATAAAAGAACACCAGGAACCGTCATTGGTCTTAGAGCCATCTGTATAAATGATGATCATATTAATGAACTTCCAACGAAGTTCGACAAAACGGGAGTGGCATACTGAAACGGGGATAACCTCCTTTGGGAGCGAACTGAGGTCAAGGTGAACGCGAACCTGAGCCTGGAGCCAAGGTGGCGTTTGGCTCACTGTCACGCGAAAGGTAGCAGGGAGTGAAAAATCAAGGTGTTGAAGGAGGTGACGAAAGCGAACTCCAGGGGATAGCAGGGCAGAGACATACAACCCGTATTGACGGTTGAGAGAGTCGTCAAAAAAGGAACGATACGATGGGTGGTCGGGCATTGACAGTAGCCGACAGGCATAACGACAGGGCAGTATATCGCGCCGGTAGGTGAGTGGCAATTCACCGGCTTCAGCATGAAGACTCTCGACGGGACTAGTATAAAACGCTGAGATCGCAAGACGTAAACCCCAATATTGTATGGAGATGAGGCGGCGTAAGATGGACGGCCGTGCAGAGAAGTATGCGAAGCTCCCATAATCCAGCTTGGAGCGGACGATCGACCGATATAGGCGAAGTAGGACGGTTCGATCCGCTCCCCACGACATACCACGGAGAACATTTAGAGAACGGGTAGAACGGGCAGCCAAATATGATACATGTGGAGACCAGCTAAGTTTCCTGTCAAATGGAAGACCTAAAAATTGTTGTCGCCACGAATGGGAGAGCAACGGCACCGAGTATTAAGGACGGTGGGAGAAACTCTTTGTAGCGCCAGAAGTTAATACAGACCGTCTTCTCGGCAGAAAAACGGAAGCCATTGGCGACACTCCAGGAGTAAAGACGGTTAAGAGAACGCTGAAGACAGCACTCCAGGAAACATGTACGCTGCGCGCTGCAATAGATGGCAAAATCGTCCACGAAAAGGGAGCCTGATACATCATCTGGGAGGCAATCCATTATTGGATTGATCGCTATGGCGAAGAGAGCGACGCTCAAAATGGAGCCCTGTGGCACCCCATTCTCCTGGCGAAAGGTGTCTGACAGGACAGAACCCACACGTACCCTGAACTGTCGATCCATTAAAAAGGAACGAATAAAGAGAGGCAGGCGACCGCGAAGGCCCCATGTATGCATCGTGCGGAGAATGCCCGTCCTCCAACAAGTGTCGTAAGCCTTCTCCACATCAAAGAACACAGCCGCGGTCGGGCGCTTCCGCAAGAAGTTATTCATAATGAAGGTCGACAAGGTAACCAGATGGTCAACAGCAGAGCGCCGTCTACGAAATCCACATTGTACATTGATAAGTAGGCGTCGAGATTCGAGCAGCCAAACCAAACGAGAGTTAACCATACGCTCCATCACCTTACAGAGAGAGAGCTGGTAAGCGAGATGGGTCGATAACTGGAAGGCAAGTGCTTGTCCTTCCCCACCTTAGGAATCGGTGGCGCAGGAGAAGAAATGCGCCGTGTCGGAGAAGAACTGTGCTTCCTATGAGCCTTCTTGGACGGTCGTTTTGTGGAAGTATTGGTCGATGGCTGGGAGTTCGAGGTACGTAGGAAGTCTGCACGGGACGGTTCCTTCTTGAAGGCCCGTGCATCTGACTTCTGGGTCTTCGCCTTGGCAGAAGCTGATAAAGGTGCTTGTGTCGGCGAGGTGACGGGAGGAAGAGGAGACGTCGACCGGGCGATCTTAGCACTGGCCGAACGGACGACCGTAGTGCTGAAGGTCAGATCGCATGTCTGCGTCGCCACCTCCCTGGTAGTCCGAGGAGAGGCGAGGACAGTACTGTATTTCCGCGCTGTTAGCAGCGTGGGCTTCCTACTAGCAAATAGCTTGCGAGCAGCCGAGATGTACACTTTCTCTTTGACCCGAATTTCCTGTATACAGCGTTCTTCCTTGTTGATGGGACAGTCGTGGGAGGACGCTGCATGGTCACCCTGACAGTTCACACAACGAGGAGACGGAGGTGGACAGTCACCCTCATGGGCATCCCTGCGTCAAGTGACATTTAGCCGTATTAGAACAGGACTGGCGAGTGTGATTAAAACGCTGACACTGGTAGCAGCGCGTAGGTGTCGGGACATAGGGGCGAACAGAAATAACCCCATAGCCCGTTTTCATGCGCGACGGCAGCTGAACACGAAGGTCAAGGAAAGTGTCCAGGTTGGTACAAGGCCTTTGTTGACTCACGACTATGGACAGCCGTCACGCGGTGCTCAGCGAGGAAAGACAATCTCCTCGTCAGTCAATCCGTCGAGTGATCTAGTATATACCACACCACGAGACGAATTCAAAGTGCGGTGAGCCTCCACCCGGACAGGGAACATGTACAGGAGTGTGGCCTCAAGCAAGTTTTGTGCCTGGAAGGCGTTCTCAGTTTCTAATAACGAGGTACGGTTACACATCCTGGTACAAGACTTGACCGATCCTGCTATGGCATCTACGCCCTTCTGGATAACGAAAGGGTTGACAGAGAAAAAATCCTTTCCGTCCTCAGATCAAGAAACTACGATTAACTTTGGGGCAGGCGATAGTACTTTTGTCACTGGTGGCTAGTCAAGTTTCCGTTTGTGGGCAGAAGTCGAGAGAGAAGAAGAGAAATCCATTGCAGAGGAATCCCCCATGATTGCCAGCTTCTCCGATGGCGCGCTCCTTCATTGTGGGGATCCCCTCACAGGGCACTCCCGCCTCAGGTGAATGTTTACACCTCAGGTCACACCTCCCTAGAAACGTACGGAGGGACCGGTGACAATTCCTTGTACTCTGTCACTATTGTCATCTTATTTTAAAAGAAATTTATAAATTTTTAAATTTTTAAATTACTTAGTCCGAACTTTGCACTCGTTGGGGACAGCGTGCATATGAAGTGTCATTTCTTACTGAGGAAGTACTACGTATGACGCTTTTTGCTACAAAAAATGTGCATCTGTGCTCACCATAATTTTATATATGTCTGAGTAACTGTTGTTCCATTTCTTGGTACTTTTACATATAGAATTTCGAGCTTGTGTCACCATTTTTCATTGCCGAACACTTTCTCTAGGTTGACAAATCCTACGGAAGTATGTTGAGGTTTGTCAAGTGTTACCTGCATTTTCAAGTGCAACTAACTGTCTAAACTTTTACTTTCTGAAAGCCAAACTCATCATCTAACAAACCCTATTTTCTTTTCCATTCTTCTGCATAGCAGTCTAGTCCAAAAATTGGAAGCGTGGGCTGATTGGTTGATTATGCGATGGTTCCTGATAGAGATTTATCTGTGCTCGCTATCTTCGAGATTTGGTGGATGATATTACACGGAAAGTGTGGTGGTACGTCTATGTTCAAAGACTATTAATCATCTTAAACAGTCGTTTGGTTGCAAATTTCTCAATGATTTTAGAAATTTTAAAGCGAAGTTTTTGATGCCTTCCTCATTTGATCACAAGTCTTCCAAAGCTTAGTAAATTGTGTTACTGGATCACCAACACTGGATCAAACACTAATTTTTTTTACAGGCAACTGGAATTATAAAACGATCAAATGTTTTGTGAAATGATTTGTCGAAAAGAAATAAAACTGTGAAACATATGACGCGCCTTTGAATGAGGCTCAAATATCTGCAGCAAATTATGCATTTCAAATGGTTTTCCAATCTATTTTGTCAGATAAATTACCGGTTTTCTCTTTTTTATTTCCCAATTTTGTTCAGGAAGGAGCAAGTGATGATATATTCCAGTTTTACCTGGAATATTTTTTTTTCTAAATTAACCTGTTTACTTTCAACCAATTTAATGTTCTTCAAATCCAGATCTCTCGCTGGTCAATTCGAGATGCGCTCTGCCGTTTTCACATTCTTCGTCTGAATGCGAAAATTCAAACAGAAATCTGTTTTGTAATTTGTAGGAAATCTTGTTTTCTCTCTGCTCAAACGTTTGACCAGAAACTGACAAAAGTCAACGTCGAGGAAGATCCATTTGGTTTCCAAAGATATATATAAAAACGCGAGGCAGTATTTCTCAGAGAAAAACGTTTCATTATGGCAAGTCTACGCTTACAGAATTCGTAATTTACAAAAAGCTTTTGACAATGTTGACTGGACTACAGTCTTTGAAAATCTGTAAGTGGTAGGGATAAAATACAAGGACGGAAGAGTTTAGTATAACTTTTACAGAAGCCGAACTGCAGTTATGAAAGCCAAAGGGAATGAAAGGTTAGAAGAATTTGGGGAAGGAGTGAACTAAGTTCATCCGCATACATCTGTCCACGACAATGCAATACTCCAAGATTATGATTTTTGTTATAGCTGATTCTGTGTATTTAAGGACATGTGTCCTTAGTACTAATTTTGACAGGAGGTATACAATACAATTCCATCTCAAGTGACTGATAATTAACCATTTCCTAGCTTTAAGGTATATCGCGTTAATACTTTTCTGTTGAGTATATTTAAATTTTTTTATATTGTTACAGCGCGGAGGCGCTGTAAGAAAAGTGCCTGTGAAGACCGCACGCAGAATCGTGGTTGGGTTGGAGGGGTATCCTGGAGCTCTGTTCCTATTTGATCGAGCAACATAGGATAAAAACTTTTGGTTTTGCCGGAACCAGCGACCATTTTTATAGCCATTCGAATCTTCTTACTGTAGATATGTTACAATATATGAAGCAAAGTTTCAACGACAAACCGGAGTTGGCGCCCAGGCAGATTGTGGAACCGATTACTTTAAGAGACTTTACTTGGGCTGAAATTAACGCTCAGCTAATGGCACCATTTCTAAGAGCATCTTTCAGATTTTACTTGCAGAAACATGCAGGAAACACGTTTTCCTGGGAAGATTCTGAATCGCGGCACTTCTATACGTAACACTTGTACGAATCGGTTAAAAATTTGCACGAAGGTAGATGAATTTACAAAGTCAAACCTTTTTGTTCAACAGTCCTTATCCGTTGTCGAGATACGATGGTTTAACATGTAAATGTAGCACGTAAAATTGGTTCTTAAATGAAATGAATGAAAAATACATTTTTAAGATACAAATACAAACTAGCTTTCAAAATCTAGCTGTAGTCGGATTTTACGTGCAAAATACACGTTTTTTGTTGGCCTATTGTTTTGTGAAACCCTTATTCGTTGCAACGATTTAAGCAAAGTGGTTCGAAAGGCAAAAGCCCTATGCTGGATCAGTTTTAGTCCGTATCAAAAATCTACATCAGTTAAGCTATGGCAGGCTAATGTCAAAATTATGGTAGCGCAAAAGTTGGGAGCTAGAATGGAAAATACTATCATAGCGCACAAAGGCGAATGCGTCCTGGGCAGAGTTAGAGATGTAGATGGAGGGGACCAGCTTTTCGAATTATCTGGCAGCTTCAAAGACCTTTAAATGAAAACATCTTCACATGTTCGTTCTTCTATAAGGAGTTAATCCTAATACCCCAGCGCAGCGAGGTCAAAGATGTTGGTATACCTGCATCTTGCAATTTGTAGGTTGAGGTTCCTTATCCTGCGCGAAAAATCCAGAAATTCGACAACCACTGTAAACGATATGTATCATATGGCTGACGGGCGTAGGCTGAACGTAATAGCTAAAAAAATTTTTTTGGAGTGGCAAAATTTCTAGGGGTGTATGTTCCTGGGGGACGCAAAAACTTTTCATTTCTGCGCAGGCGCAAGGTTTATTTTTGTCCCAGAAGGAACGATTTCTCCCCAAACCCCCTCCCCACTCGTGATACATACATGGTGATGGGTATGAGAACAAACTTATGTTTCTAGATAGTGTGATGCATCTACAATGGGAAGTATGCCAGAGTGGGGATGCATGTATCATAAACTTGAATAACACTGTCATACTGCACGACAAGACAAATGCCATGTTTAATAACATTAAGCCAAATTTCATATAAGATATTCATTTTGCATTGGTTGACATAGTATTATATGACAATGGTCTAAAAGTAACTAGTAAAAAACCGCGAATATGTCAAGTTGTTTTGAATTAAATATCTTTGCAGCTTTCAGATAAGTAAAAAATCTGGTTCCGTTGTTTACATCCATATGTCTGCCCAGGACATTCTTTTTCGTGTTATCACAGGAGTATGTTTCATTCTAGGTTTTAAGATGAATATGGATGCTGCTATTTTATTCGACTACCTGGAATTATAATTACGTCCACGGTAACCAATGAGTCAAGAAAAGTAGAAAATATTAACAAAAATAATTATATTCCAGTAATTCAGGCTGCCACTGAAATCTGAAATACAAATTTCACAATGATTGAGGAAAACCTGTTGATACAACATAATTAAACAAGAAGAAATGCATGTTCGGCGAAGTGGACAAACAAGAAGTAATAGTTATTCAACTTTGATGGCAGCTGTAACAAGTCTTTTAGTCCAAAACAATGTCTATTCAACAAGTCGTCATACCCGAAAGTAGCGGAGGAAAGATTGAGAGCAGTATTTCTAAGCAGTTCTGAAAAGTTTCTGCATCTATCTCGACAGCAAAACAGCGCCGAAATAGGTACCGCGTCTGGTGGCAGACAAATTGTCAGTGTGGCTGACCAAAAATAAAGTCGAAGATATTCGGTGATTGCTACAGTGATGGTACTTGCAGTAGTACTTCCGCTGCTATGAGGTCTTACTGATTACTAGCACTAACACGAAACGCACAACTTCGCGATACACTGTAATGTAATATCTACTACGCTAGATATAAATTGTATAACGGCTTGTTTATAGAATTCGGTCCCTTCTTAACCGCCTCCATTCCATACAACACGCAAGCAACCGATAACGATTTTAGCATTATTTTCGTTTTATTGTACCTAGTGCAGAAACAACAAATTAGTACACCTAAGGACTTCTGGTCGTTTCAGTCCTAGGAACTGATAAGACTGCGTAATAGTGGATTCCAATAGAACATGCAGTTATTGTTTGTACGTAAATAGTTACAACTTAACACGATTGAAAACGCAGTTACTTTGCTGAGCTGGTGACCTCAGGCCTATCCTTGTGGCCTACGCACCGCTGCTTGTTTTTCTAGTGGATCTCTGTTTGCCGAAGGTATCACTAATCAAATCAGAACGACATTTGTATACAACACTACTACTAGTAGTAACCTGCCCGCCCCCTTCCTCCCCTCCCGATGGGATGGGCTTTTTCACTAGACTCAAACGCAAAAAGATTCAAACCATGGAAGGATAACAGGTATTTTCAATGGGGGTGCAAACTTAACTACGAAATTCGCAGTATACATAAACATTCCCATGGCACATCGTTTCTTTTGCCAACACACCCACACACTATGACAATCCAGTCTAACCCAGACGTCTGAGCAACAGACCGTCACCACAACCATCATGAAAAATATTGTAGATGGTAATACCATCTAGCACAACGAAAAAAGTTATCGTTAACTTCACTGCATCTCAATTACAAACCTAAACAATCTTCAGAGAATTTTTTTTAAAGAAAACATTAACGAAAAGCACGTGTTTTTGTTGCCCTTTTCTTCGCTTCTAAACCGCTTTGAAAGACAAAGATACTTGGGGATTTTTATTTATGGGATCTGCGTCACTTATTAGAGTTCCGTACCTCAGTATGTAAAATCTAAACACAAAGGATCAGTTATTGACCATCTGTTTATGTCTGTCAAAAACCCTTTCCTCAGGAACGGGTAGATGAAATTGAAATTTAAACCACATATCAAGGTCTATAGTCCCTTTACGGTGTAATTAATGTAAGCTGACTCAATGCAGCCAAAAGATACGGCCATTCGTGTCACTTTGATACTCGCAAACACTTCTCCAAGTCTATAGGGTACTTTCCGTTAACATCGTATCATGAAATTTGGTAAGAAGCAAGGTTTCAAAGTACAAGTAAAGAGAGGGGGGGGGGGGGAGAAATGAGTATTTTGTTAATCTCTATATTATACGACAAATTATTTCGTCGTTCTCTACATCAAAACATTCTCCAAAATCTTGGGATCCCTGGGACCAAGATCTTTCAGTATCCACATAAGTCAAAAATGGTCGAGATTATTGATCCCGGAATGAAACTGTTTATACGCATAATTAAGTTTGCAGAGAGCCCTCAGTGCGCGAGACCTATTCACACGTGGACAATTTATTTTTTACGTCCTCCAGCCAAGGAAAAACATTTACAGTATCTGTTCCAAACCACAATTATTCATACCCACATAAGCTTAAACGCCTGAATGTTTAAGTTCACGTTTAAGACTTTTGCTGACAAAACCGGCCCGTTCTCACAATCGCCAAAAAAGAGTTAAGTTTTAAAACTGCACACCTCACCAAATGAAAACGATGTTAATGCTAGAATGTCATTAAGACGCTTTAACGCGACAGTACAAACTTTCATTACATGTTTAACTACTAAATGGATAAGAAAGCAGTGCAAATTGATTATTTAAAAGCGGTCGGATTCCGTTAATGGGGAAACTCTCCGTATCGAGACAATACTCACCATAGTGTTGACGAAATGCAGTCCTTGTCGATTACCTCTTGCGTCTATTAATGCACTGTCAACAACTCCAGAAGCGTAATGGCCGCATGTGAAACACGCTCAGCACTGTCTCTCCGGAACTTGCGACAGCACGCCGTGACGAACACTGGCTAGACAACAACAAAACAGCGCCTTGCTTCCACGGCCAGGGTACAAGACAACTGCCTGCCCAAAGACAGCAAAAGTAAACACCCGGAAGTGACTTGTGTCCAGAGCGGATATCCTTCCTGAGCCCTGGCGCTCTGATTGGTGAAGGAAACTTCCCTGGATAGTATCATTGGTCTCTTCTGAGACACTCAAGTGCTCTCTGTCCCTGTAACAGCAGTTTGTATCATAACAACAATAAAAGGTGTACACCCAAATCTGGCGTAGAAGACGTCTACCGTAGATTCTGCCAAGGCCCTGAAATAAAAGTAAAAAACGCTATATCGTTGGAAGTCCTTTTCCAACATAACTGATTCTTCGTAGCAAATGTTAAATATTTTATGGACACAGCACAAATTTCCACGAAATCAGTGAAAGTTTGCAAACTGAATACAGCACTGCAATTAAATTATGTTCACGTAAGCATGCTGTATGCAGCGTCATATTGAACTCAGAGAACGAAATATTTTTTTGTTAAACCCTAGAAGACTAAACGGGGTAAATGTTACTTTCTTCGTAAACCATCTAAATTTTTACTGTTCCAAATTTCGTTCAAATCAAGTCACAATTTATTGTTTATGCACTAGTTAATTACAATTATATGGTTTCCAATGATATGTCTAATACGAAAAAGTTCCAGATGTCCTATTTTACACTCTGTACTGGCAATACTAGATTGGCGGGTACCGCGAGTGGGTACAAACAGCAGTCGTAAATTTTACGAGGGTTTCGTAATCTAGAATTAAAAGCTAATTTGATTGTTTGCTAAACATAAAAGCAAACAAACCACGCTGCATAGCCCATGCTTTAATACAAGGACGTAAACTGCTTACAGTTGTCGGACGAGAAATGATTGCTTCTGCTGTGCCCCAATTATATTCCGCCATCCGGTTGATGTTGATCTTTATTTATTGTTTGCCATTCGCTTATGAATAAACCAAAACATTTGTGAAATTTTATGTAGTTCTGCTGTGTTACACGTCCGTCATTCACAATCACTAAGTAATGAATACGAAGTACCCAGGAGAATAGAAATGGGCACAACTTTAACATACCATCACCATGTTAGGAACATCTGAATATGACGCATACGCTTCAATAGATAATATTTCGTACCAGCCTGTTTAATTTCTTTTTATTCTCAAGTCATAGCTAAGCTTCTGTGTGTATCTTCAAGTATTCCACTTAAACTATTCACGACAAGAACTTTAGATAAGAAGCTCTGTGCTTCCCACTCTTTTCAGTTGCGTATTGATGTCCATGAAACACATATCGAGTCTTTATCAATAACTACAGAGCACAAAATTTAGGTGTATGGGACGGCTTTAACAAGAGAATCAAATTTTCACTCTCTGTGTATTTCCCAGTCATTTATAATAATTTTCAAATCGCATAATGACTTCAACGACACACTGTTGAAATACTCGGTTTTCATAGCGTACAGGCGAGAACATATCACATTCGATCCATTAACAGTTCACCCTACTGGAAACAGCAGTTAGCATACATATTTTATTGTACCTGTTTGGTGTTACTTGCGACTCTTCACAGTATAACATCTACTCTGATAAATCACAGAAGTCAGATTTTAACGTTCCGGAGGGATACAAGTTGTGAAATCCTAAACTGTGAGTCCAACCAAAAACCGCAGTTATCGAAAAGTGACATTCGTAGAAATCACTGATATCGGAAGCCGGGCTTAGACCATCCTATAGTGATGTGCAGGGTGTGAGACATATTCATGATCAGGTGCTGTGCGAATTCAATTGGTAACTTTGGTTCGCGGACCCGGATTAATTATCTGCTCTGCTGTACTATTAATTATTCTAAATATAGGCCACCAGCCACTATTCGAACCGCGAAACATGGTAAAACTTCTCACAACTCCAAAGTCAATTATTACGAGTACTGTAGTCATTATGTCACCTCTATTCTACGATTAGTGTCTTTGAATACTAATCAAAACATCTTTGGCCCCGGATCCGAATCCATTTACTGTTAATATTTTGAATCTAAATCATCAGCAATGGCTCCCGAAGACTTCTAATATAAGAAGACAACCTCTTTCTGCCAGCGGCCTTGTCAAAGAGGGCAGAGGAGAGGGCAGAGGTTCAGGGCACTCTCTTGCCCTCGGGGTGGGAAACGGCCCCTACACAGCAGAAGAAACAGCAATGATCGACGACATGAGAATGCAGAACGCAATGGATACGGCTACATTAAAGACACAATGTGTATCCACAGGACATGTGTGGCCTTCAACTGAAAAACTGTCATGATGATCTTACTATTGACAAAAGATTCCGGATCAGGCCCTCATTCGGATCTCCGAGGAGAGCTACCAAGTGGAAGGTGACCCTGGGAATAAGATGGAATAACCAACTACTGGATAACATTCTACTACTCGGACATAGAATATTAGAATTTTTAAAGTAGTAGGAAAGCTGGAAAATCTGAAAATGGAAATGCAAAGGCGCAGTCTAGACGTAGTAGGGTCAGTGAAGTCAAACGGAAAAAAAGGATTTCTCGACAGACGAATACAAGGTAATATCAACAGTAGCAGAAAATGGTGTAACGGAAGTAAGGGTTTTTTTATGAATAGGAAAGTAGGGCAAAAGGTGAGCCACTGTGAACAGTTCAGTGATAGGGCTGTTCCATCAGATTCGACGGCAAACAAAAGCCGTCAACGGTAGTTTAGGTGTAGATGCCAAAGTCGCAAGCAGCAGATGAAAAGAAAAAATTCACGAGCACACTGAACGGATATTTCAGTGTCTAAAGGGAGACGAAATTTAATGGTTATGGGGGACTGGAACGCTGAACAGAAAAAAGCGTTACGGGATAACATGACTTTGGTAGTAGGAACGAGAGAGGAGAAAGACTAATTGATTTCTAAAATAAATTACAGATGGTAATAGCGAATACTCTATTCAAGAATGATAATGGGAGGAGGTATACCTGGAAAAGAGCAACATACATGGGAAAGTTCGAGCTGGTTTACGTCATGGTCAGACAGAGATTCCGAAATCAGATATTGGATTGTTAGGCGTACTCAGGGGAATATACGGACTTAGATCACTAATTGCTAATGATGAAGAGTTAAATGAAGTTTAAGAGAATTGGGAAAGGAAGTGGTATACTGAAGTACTGAGGAATAACGAGACGCTTCTGAAGTTCGCTAAGGATTTAGATACTGCGATAAGGAACAACAGAATAGGAAGATCAGTTGAAGAAGAGTCGAAATCTCTAAAGAGAGCAATCACAGTTGTTGGAAAGACAAAGTTTGGTACAAGGAAGGTAACTGAGAGGAAACCCTGGCTCATAGTTGAAATACTTAAATTAACGAAGGAAAGGAAGTACAAAAATGTCCAGGGAACGACAGAAATACAGCAATATAAACCGCTTAGGAATGAAATAAACAGCAAGTGCAGGACAGCCGAGGTTAAATAGCTCCAGAGCACATGTGAAGAAATCGAAAAAGAAATAATCGACGCGAAGACTTACTCGGCATTTGAAAAATCAAAACAATCTAGGGAAAAATTAGAAGCAAGGTTAGTAACAGTAAGAGCGTATTTGAAATTCCAGTCTTAAACGCAGAAGGGAGTTGTCTGATGACCTGAAAGAAAAAGAAATTGGAGTCGATATGGATGACATAACAGACTCAGTATTAGAGTCCGAATTTAATAGAGCTCTGGAAGACTTGAGACTCGATAAGGCAGAAGGGATCGATAACATCCCATCGGTATTTCTAAAATCATTGGGGAAAGTGACAATCAGACGACTATACAAGCTGCTGTGTAGAATCTATAAGACTGTCGACGTTCCATCAGACTTCCGGAAAAATATCATCCATGCAATTCCAAAGGTAGCAAGGGCAAAAAAGTGCAAAAACTATCGCACAATATGTTTAACAGCTTATGCATCCAAGTTTTTGACAAAAATAATATAGGAAATAATGTAAAAGAAAATTGATGCTGTATTACATGACGATCAGTTTGGTTTTAGGGAAGGTAAACACACCAGGGAGGCAGTTCCGACATTGCACTTGATATTGAAAATAAAACTGAAGAAAAATCTAGGCAGGGTCATAGCAGTCTTCGACCAAGAAAAAGCATTCGACAATGTAGAATGATGCAGGATGTTCGAAATTCTGAGAAAACAGGAGTAAGCTATTGGAAAAAACGGGTAGTATACAATCTGTACAAGGAACAAGAGGGAACAATAAGATTGGAAGTTCAAGAACGAAGTGTTCGTACCATTTAGGGTGTAAGACAAGGATACAGCCTTTCGCTGCTACTGTTCAGTCTATTCGTAGAAGAAGGAATGACGGAAACAAAAGCTAGTTCAAGAATGGGATTAATATTTAGGATGCAAGGATGTGAGTGATATCATTCGCTGATGCCATTGCTATCCTTAGTGAAAGTAAAGAAGAATTACATGGCCTATTGAATGGAATGAACAGTCTAATGAGTACAGAAGACTGAATCAGAGTAAACCGCAAAGGACAAAGGTAATCAGATGTAGCATGTATGAGAAGAGAAAGAAACTTAACATCAAAATTGGTGGTCACGAAGTAGACGAAATTAAAGAACTCTGCTACCTTGGAAGCAAAATATCCCATGAAGGACGATGAAAGGGGGATATAAAAAGCAGACTAGCATGGCAAATAGAGAATTAGTGGCCAGGAGAAATCTACTATTATCATCATAGATCTTAATTTGAGGAAGAAATTTCTGAAGATATTGGCATACGTTTGGAGTGTAGTATTGTCTGGTAGTGGAGAATGGGCAAACCGGAGCAGAAGAGAACTGAAGCGTTTAAGATGTGGTGCTACAGAAGAATGTTCATAATGAAGTGGACTGATAAGAGAAGGAATTAGGAGGTTCTGCGCACCCTCGATGAAGAAAGGAAACTGTGGAAAACACTGACAAAAGAAGGAAAAGGATGATGTGTTACGACTCGGGGAATAAAATACATTGGCCTAGACGGAGCTGTAGAATGTAAAAATTGTGGAAAAAAAAGAGACAAAAAAAACTACTTTCACGAAATATTCTGAGGTCCAGCCACAGGACTGGAATATCTCCACCTCTGGCAGTTCACGCGCCACCTCTAAATGGATTCTGACAGCACCCATAGCTAATTTCAACACAACAAAAGAATAATAAAGTAACTGGAAAAAGTCCGCCCGGTTGGCCGTGAAGTCTAACGCGGGAAGGAGCGCCTGGCCCCGGCACGAATCCGCCCGGCGGATTTGAGTCGAGGTCCGGTGAACCGGCCAGTCTGTCAATGGTTTTTAGGCGCTTTTCCATCTGCCTCGGCGAATGCGGGCTGGTTCCTCTTATTCCGCCTCAGTTACACTCTGTCGGCGATTGCTCCGCAAACAAGTTCTCCACGTACGCGTACACCATCATTACTCTATCACGCAAACATAGGGGTTACACTCGTCTGGTGTGAGACGTTACCTGGGGGGGTCCACCGGGGGCCGAATCGCACAATAACCCTGGTTCGGTGTGGGGCGGCGGAGGGGTGACGTATACTGCAGTAGTTGTCGTGGGCTTGTGGACCACTGTGACTGCGGCGGGGACGGAGCCTCTCCGTCGTTTCTAGGTCCCCGGTTAACATACAATACAACTGGACAAAAATATGCAAACATCAAGCACACAACACATTACAATGATAAATTGTAGGAAAACCGCTGGCTTTCGAAACAGCTGCCAGTCGTTTTTTAATGGATAAATACAGGTCCTGTACGGCTCTCAAAGGAATCTTGAACCATTGTTGCTGCAAAATAATGGCAAGTTCACATAACGGTGATGTAAGTGGATAGTGAACACACACCCTTCTCTCCAAAACAGACCACGAAAGCTTAATAATATTGTGACCTGGTGACTGTCATAGCCAGAGGAGAAGTGGACAACTAATCCTCATGCTCACGAAACCGGTCTTGGAATATTCGAGCTGTGTGAACAATTACCCTGTCATCTTGGAACACAGCATCACCATTGGGAAAGAAAACATGGTACCTTGAGATGTGCCTGATTAGCCGGAGTGGTCACATAACCATTGGCAGTAACTCGATTTTGTAGAGTAATCACGGGGACCATGTAATACCATGATATGGCTGCTGAAATCATCACCGAACCGCCCCCACATTTCACTCTTTGGACGTAAATTCGGCCAGACAGCCTGAAATAAGACTCACGTGACCGAACGGCTTCCTTCCATAGCTGCATAGTCCAGTGTTTATGGATGAGGCACTGCGAAGTTCTATTACTGGCGTTGCAGTCCTGACGAGTGGTTTTCGAATCCAGCGCGTCCTGCAATTCCCTGGTTATAAAGCTCAGTTTTGTTGCGGTGCTGACTGGGTTCATGAGTGCGACATTTAGTTCCGCAGAGGCATTTGCATCAGCCGTCCCCTTACTTTTCGTCACAGTCCTCTTTAGTGACCATCTGTTACGATCGTTCAACACACACTTTTGTCGCGTTGTGTCTCAGCAAATTATGTTTTTCCACTTTCCCTGTATACGGTGTAAAGTTTCATCAGGGTGCCTCTTGAAACACCAAACACTTCGGCTACCTTCGGTACGGAAGCATCCACCTTACGAATACCAACAAAATGCATTCACAACTACATAGAACACCGTTCCGACCAAGTCTGATACTTGCAACGTGTTAAGAATATTACACGGATGTCGCACATGGTCAGATAGAATAGAGGAACCTGCAGACTTGGCTAGCATCTACATTTATGTTCAGGCATGCATTTGTCACGGTGTTTTCATACTTTTGTCCCACCTCTGTACAGTCCCATGTCATTAAAGGAAAAAGCCCCACAAAAACACTAAACTCAGTTTTCACGAAAACAAATGTAATTTGTTTGCATCTGTTAAACATTGCAAAGTCCGTTTCGTTGAGTGAACACAACCTCCAGGTAGCTAATCACTTGAAGCTCTTGTATAAAGCGTATCTTGCTGTCCAGCCTACATTGAAAGGTAGCAGCCCACTAGATTACCGGAAAAGGACTAAACAGAATTCCACGCTGGCGCATGCATTTCCAGTTCTTGTGGTCTTTCTTTACTTGAAAATAACTTTGTTCTTCAAGAAGTTCTTTTCCTTCGTTGGATTTCGATTTATTCCCCTACCCCTTCCTCCCCTCCAGAGAGCCAGATGGAGATGGCGGGGGGTGGGGGGTGGCCGGGGGGGGGGGGGGAGGGACAGCAGCATAATATGCCACTCTGCAGCCTACACAAAAAAACAAAAAACAGAATGAGAAGATATCATAACAGGAAAAGCAGGCAATAAAACGGTGACTGTTAGCAACTCAAACATGGCGAAAAATTTGCGAAGAGAATATAAAGCAAAGGGTCAGTGCTGATTAAAACACGTAGCAAATAGACAGGCACAATTAAAAAAACACGGCAACAGTCTGGTTTCTGTTCGCAACAGTTAAAAGCACACCTAGCGACAGTATGGTAGCCGTTAGCAACACTTAAAAAGGGGGACGCACAACACTGAACACTCACAAAAACAGTGCACGTAGTGTACGAAGGCATATGGTGGTGGTGGGGGGGGGGGGGGGGGGGTGAGGTTGAGGGAAAGAAAAGATGGGGAGGAGAGGAAAAACAAAAAAAAGGGGGCAGCCGATGGTGGGAGAGGACACAGAAAAAGGGGGGGGGGGGGGGCGGCTGGGCGGACGCGAGGAGTGAAGGCAGTCGAGGGGAAAGCAAAATGACTCAGGGGGAGTTCTTCAAGGGGTAGCAATCATCTCCCGCTAGGAGAGGAGAGGCCCACGTCATAGTGACGTAGGCTCCCGTCATCATGAGTTTCACGAGTTGTCCTATCGACTGTTGTGTACATTCTGTATATATCGACTGTTGTGTGCGTCTTGAATCTGCATTGTTATTTGCTTATGTGCTTTCATTGTCCGGTGTTGCTAGCGTGTACGTCGTTCTGAACATGGGCTCTAACGGAGATGAGAGAACTTTCGAGCAGATCCATGAAGATAGTCTGAAAGATTTCACTATCTTTCTTAGTTGATTTACAACACGAAGGCAAAATTAAATGGAACGCTAGTTTCTAGCAATATTGGTAATTATATTCAGTACCATTTGAATTTCTCAGTTTAACGTTTCTGCCCACATGAATTATGTACAATCCATTGGATTGTATAAAAATACGAAACACTAATTTCTTCCTATTTCACGTTTTTACCCACGTTTCGTTATGCTTATGGTTCCTTCATTCAGATATTCGTTACGTTCACGAAACACACAATAACATCCCACATTCTTTGGACTGCAGCTTAAATAATTAATTACTTCACTTTTCTGTCTACACGATTTATCCACGATTCGTCGGATTTAAAAAGAATGACAAGCTTTTTTTATTTCGTTATGGCTCCTTCGCTCAGATATGAATTATGTTCATTAAATACACAATGACATCGCAAATAGTTGGGATTACATTCAACAATTCATTCAGATGGGATGAGCATATCACACAACTCCTGCCACTTCGTTTTTTCCACATGTATTTATCATTTAGCTTTGACGTTATCGGTACAACTGCAAAGATCGATATACGTACTCATTTAGTCGATTTAGCTTATTTACGTCACGGTGACGTAGCGTTACCTCATTAGGACGCAGGGTTCTCCTCACCTAGCGTGAGATGAATGCTACCCTTCTTCAAGAAGGCTCCTGGTTTCAGTCAAACGTTCTGAAACACAAACTCCGTCGTGCAGGGCCCACAACGAGTCACGTTGCCTCCGAATTGTTTCTTCTGTTTCAATTTCGGTTGACGAATTACATGTCATGCATATTTCTTGGTCTACTTTCCCGCTTCGCTGACGAAAGTTACACCCCTTTGCCGCTAGATGACTCCGAATTGTAGGGTGTAACATGGTGGTGTACAACGTAACTATCTCGGTGCGTGAGAAAATTGAAAGCATGAATTCGATTTGTTCGTCCACACATGGAGCACCCTCTCTTCCAGTTTTACAACGCCAGACCAAATGCAGCGCTGTGTCAACTGCAACAATCTGACGCTTTGGGTTCACTGTCACCGCTCGTCCTCCACAAACTCCGGAATTGACTCCATCCGATTTTGATGTTTCCAAAATTTAAAGAATGCCTTCGAAGACTTCACTTTGAGAGTGATGGAGTGGTGCAAACAGAGATGAGGTTGTAGGTCGGTCAACAAAGTCAAATATTCTCAAGTGACATTATCAACAAACTGGTCTCTCGTTCGGAAAAATGTGGTCTCACCAGGATGATTATGTTGAGAAATAAATATGTAGACGTGAACAACAAAAATGTAGAAAATTAATGTATGTTTTATCTAAAAAGGTTTTAAGAGCTTTCACACTCTCTCTCTCTCTCTCTCTCTCTCTCTCTCTCTCTCACACACACACACACACACACACACACACACACACACACACACACACACACACACACCACACACATACAAATCGGAGGCAATACTTTTCAGCACGCCTTCGTACCTCAAAACCTGAGGTGGGAGGCCTAGGTCTGACAGACATTCGAAAAAATATGCGGCCGTCTTCATCAAAAGAACACCGCAATTCGCTGAGGGTATTCCGGACAGCATTATTGTCACTTTATTTGAAATTCACAAATCTGAAAGGTTGAGCCACCGGTAAACGTCAGCAGAATAAATTAAAAGTTGAAACACATTAGACATTTTTATTTAGAAATGAACTACTTTACATGTATTACAGAGGACAAAAACTAGACGAACTATCTTTATATAGTGATCAGATTTAATAAAAATAATCGAAACAAGATGGAAGTAAAATTTCTCAACAATAACTATAAAATAGCAGGTAAAAGTATAAATAATAAATTAATAACAGTAAATGTGCAAGTGGCATTACACAGAGTCATAAATAATATTGTTAGTAGTACCAACGAAAAACTAGTCTCAACAGGACTCAGTGCAATAAACTCGACTCATTAAATCATGGCTTCATTTGTGAAGCATACAAACATATCTAAGGAAGTTGCAATGCAGGTCGTTTTCTGAAAACGTAGCGGTGGAGGAGAAGTAACTATGAGTACGTTATTTTTTGCGGGAGAACTTTATTTCCGAACACAAAAAAAATAATATTGTGGAAGTAAGGAAATTACATCAATTATGTTATAAACAAATAGGTAAATGACACTGTAGAAGAACATAGAGAGTATGTGAAAGAAGGGTGTTATGCGAGGGCGTTCAATAAGTAATGCAACACATTCCTCTCTGAAAGCAGGTTGGTTTTATTCAGAATTTCGACATACCATATTATTCCCCACTCTTTTCGCTACAAAACCCTTTGACTCAATATAACCACCGTTCAATGTGACGGTCTTATGCCACTTTCCTGGGAGGGCCTGTACGTTCTCACGGTACTACTCTACTGGTCGGCGTCGGAGTCAACATCAGAAACCTTCTCACCATCCACGTACTACTTCCCGTGGAGTGCATCCTTCATTTGGGCCGAACAAATGGAAGTCGGAAGGTGCGAGATCCGGGCTGTAGGGTGGGTAAGGAAGAAGAGTCCAATGAAGTTTTGTGAGCTCTTCTCGGGTGCACAGTGTGAGGTCTTACATTGTCATGGAGAAGGAGAAGTTCGTTTTCATTTTTGGGGCGACGAACACACTGGAGTCGTTTCTTCAGTTCCCTGGAGCAAGCACAATGTATTTTATAGTTAATCGTTGCCCCATGAGGTAGGACATCAAATAGAAAAATCCCTTCAGACTCCCAGAGGACCGCCCGCCATTCCTTTATCCGCTCTGAATGCGGCTTTGAACTTTTTCTTCGTAGGACAGGTGATATGGCGGCACTCTATGGATTGCCGTTTCTTTTCCGGTTCGAAGTGATGAACACATGTTGCATAACCTATGATGATGTTTGACAAACAACTGTCACGATCAAATTTGTAACGCGTATGCAATCCAGCACAGATGGTCGTTCGTTACTCTTTAGGGTCTTCTGTTGGGCGGCGAGGAATCTAGTGGGCACACGTCTTTGAGTATCCCAACTGGTTGACGAGAGTGTCGACTCTATCAACAGAGACGTCTAGTTGAGCAACAAGATGTTTCATTGTGGTTCATCGATCACCTCGAAGAAGAGTGTCTTGCACGTTCCAACACTGTAGGAGTCACAGTTGTGTTCGGCCGTTCGGCACTCCCCAGATCGGACAGGTTTTTGATGACGACAAGCGCCTCGCCCAACGACTCACCGTGCTTTTGTTCATTGCCAGGACTCCATAGACGATCTGCAAGCGCCTAGATGATGCTCTGGTTTTCCTCCGAAAGAAAATGACGGGCCATTGCTTGGAATTCACCTCCATTACAGACACCATTTTGAAGGCTACACATAAATTCGCCACCTGTCGGAACTTCATGACTATGTAGGAGGTGAAGCGGAAGTATTCCACGATGTTCCACAATAAATTCTACATTATTTCAACCTAAATTGGTCGAGAAAAAAGCTGTTACATTATTGTGCACCCCCCCCCCCCCTCCGACAAATGTACAACAAAAATGACCAACAAAAAAACTTTGGTAATACGTTAAAAGTTCTGTTTCAGAATCAAGGTGTAGGATAATAGTTTAATAAACACCGAACTAACAAAATGAAGAAGCTCTTTTATATACACTCCTGGAAATTGAAATAAGAACACCGTGAATTCATTGTCCCAGGAAGGGGAAACTTTATTGACACATTCCTGGGGTCAGATACATCACATGATCACACTGACAGAACCACAGGCACATAGACACAGGCAACAGAGCATGCACAATGTCGGCACTAGTACAGTGTATATCCACCTTTCGCAGCAATGCAGGCTGCTATTCTCCCATGGAGACGATCGTAGAGATGCTGGATGTAGTCCTGTGGAACGGCTTGCCATGCCATTTCCACCTGGCGCCTCAGTTGGATCAGCGTTCGTGCTGGATGTGCAGACCGCGTGAGACGACGCTTCATCCAGTCCCAAACATGTTCAATGGGGGACAGATCCGGAGATCTTGCTGACCAGGGTAGTTGACTTACACCTTCTAGACCACGTTGGGTGGCACGGGATACATGGGGACGTGCATTGTCCTGTTGGAACAGCAAGTTCCCTTGCCGGTCTAGGAAAGGTAGAACGATGGGTTCGATGACGGTTTGGATGTACCATGCACTATTCAGTGTCCCCTCGACGATCACCAGAGGTGTACGGCCAGTGTAGGAGATCTCTCCACACACCATGATGCCGGGTGTTGGCCCTGTGTGCCTCGGTCGTATGCAGTCCTGATTGTGGCGCTCACCTGCAAGGCGCCAAACACGCATACGACCATCATTGGCACCAAGGCAGAAGCGACTCTCATCGCTGAAGACGACACGTCTCCATTCGTCCCTCCATTCACGCCTGTCGCGACACGAGTGGAGGCGGGCTGCACGATGTTGGAGCGTGAGCGGAAGACGGCCTAACGGTGTGCGGGACCGTAGCCCAGCTTCATGGAGACGATTGCGAATGGTCCTCGCCGATACCCCAGGAGCAACAGTGTCCCTAATTTGCTGGGAAGCGGCGGTGCGGTCCCCTACGGCACTGTGTAGGATCCTACGGTTTTTGCGTGCATCCGTGCGTCTCTGCGGTCCGGTCCCAGGTCGACGGGCACGTGCACCTTCCGCCGACCACTGGCGACAACATCGATGTACTGTGGAGACCTCATGCCCCACGTGTTGAGCAATTCGGCGGTACGTCCACCCGGCCTCCCGCATGCCCACTATACGCCCTCGCTCAAAGTCCGTCAACTGCACATACGGTTCACGTCCATGCTGTCGCGGCATGCTACCAGTGTTAAAGACTGCGATGGAGCTCCGTATGCCACGGCAAACTGGCTGACACTGACGGCGTCGGTGCACAAATGCTGCGCAGCTAGCGCCATTCGACGGCCAACACCGCGGTTCCTGGTGTGTCCGCTGTGCCGTGCGTGTGATCATTGCTTGTACAGCCCTCTCGCAGTGTCCGGAGCAAGTATGGTGGGTCTGACACACCGGCGTCAATGTGTTCTTTTTTCCATTTCCAGGAGTGTAGTTGCCATTATTTAAGTTCCAACCCTCGTATTTGAGAATGAGACCATTTAGTTACTTGCAACAAATTTTACTGACAATTCCAGACCTTTCCAAAAATTTTCTCTTTGATAACCGGCACAGTATGGTGAAAGGAAAGAAGTTCATATTTACTATATTTTCGCTGTTCATGGAGTAAAGGTGCCGCACCACGTTTGACATTTTACTTTATTACTACTTTACTAATGGTTGTATTCACCACACATTTTGCAGACAGTGTTCAAGTATACTATGTAATGTTCCTACAGAATTATGTCACAGTGCAGGAGATATGACGTCACAGAGTTTGAGCTACATAAAACGAAACTGCAGACCGAAGTTCGCTACAGATACAGGAGATACATGTTAACAAATATGCGAGAAATATGTTAAGTACCGGGTAATCAAAAAGTCAGTATAAATTTGAAAACAGAATAAATCACGGAATAATGTAGATAGAGAGGTACAAATTGACACACATGTTTGGAATGACATGGGGTTTTATTAGAACCAAAAAAATACAAAAGTTGAAAAAATGTCCGACAGATGGCGCTTCATCTGATCAGAATAGCGATAATTAGCATAACAAAGTAAAACAAAGCAAACGATGATGTCCTTTACAGGAAATGCTCAATATGTCCACCATCTTTCCTCAACAATAGCTGTAGTTTAGGAATAATGTTGTGAACAGCACTGTAAAGCATGTCCGGAGTTAAGGTGAGGCATTGGCGTCGGATGTTGTCTTTCAGCAGAGATGTCAGTCGATCACGATCGACTTCAGGTACCCCAAAGCCAATAATCGCACGGACTGAGGTCTGGGGACCGGGAGGCCAAGCATGACGAAAATGACGGCTGAGCACACGATCATCACCAAACGACGCGCGCAAGAGATCTTTCACGCGTCTATCAATACTTTGTTTTTGTTTTTTTTGTTCTAATAAAACCCCATGTCATTCCAAGCATTTGTGTCAATTTTTACTTCTCTATCCATATTATTCCGTGGTTTATTAAGTTTTCATATCTATACTGACATTTTGATCACCTGGTATATGTGAAATATGTGTGAGGTACGTGTACTCTGGTAAATCTGAGAGTAGAAAGCTTCTCAGAAACCCAGAGATCGATTTCAACTAAACTTGATACAACTATTACTCACTATCACGAATGAAATACTGTTGGAGCAACCAGCAACCTCCTATTGGGATGGGGGCTATAACGAGAAGAGAGAAGTGGGGAGCTGTCTGGACAGACAGAGTGGAGTAAATAGGATATGGACATAGATATGAGGGAAGAGGAGATGGACACAGTGAAGGGGAGAGGGAAAATGGACAGAGAAAGGAGGGGAGGAGATGTACAGAGAGAGGGAGAGGGGAAGGGGGAGGAAGAGGTGGACAGAAATGAGAGGTGGGGAGGAGGGAAGAAAGGGAGAGGAGATGGACACAGAGATGGAAAGTAAGTGATGAAGAGATGGGGAGGAGAAGATAAAGGGTGTGAGGAGGAGACAAAGGGGCAGGAAGAGATGGTCTCTGAGGAGAAATGCCAGAGGAGATGCGCAGAGAGGGGGCTGAGCAGATAGACAAAAAGAGGGGTAAGAAGAAAGAGGGGTTATAGAATAGGAATAAATACATACCTGGGCAACGCTGGGTACTCACCACTACTTCTGTCAGGGAGTTTCAAAGGTTTATTTTCAACAAGGTCTATGGAACTACCCACCCTGGGAAAACCACTTACTCTTGAGCCAGCCACTTAGGCCTCCTCTACAATTCGTTTAAGAGGATTAGAGAAATACCAGGTCGTTAACGAGCTGGAGAAAGTTTACTCCCTCAAGCGCAGGCAGCAGCCACAAGGACACACAGGCGCAGCCAGAAAATGCGACAAAGCGAAGTACTGTCTTGTAAATCAGGAATACTCAGGGAAGACAGGGTTAAAAAGCCCGCCGGCGGCGAAGTGTGTAGCGGACGACAGCAATCGCATGATTCGGAAAGGTGGAGAAGGAAATCGGCTGAGTCATTTTCAGAAGGACCATCCTGGTAATTCAAATGGTTCAAATGGCTCTGAGCATTATGGGACTTAACTTCTGAGGTCATCAGTCCCCTAGAACTTAGAAATACTTAAACCTAACCAACCTAAGGATATCACACACATCCATGCCCGAGGCAGGATTCGAACCTGCGACCGTAGCGGTCGCGCGGTCCCAGACTGTAGCGCCTAGAACCGCTCGGCCACCACGGCCGGCCGCTGGTAATTGCCTCGAAGGATTCACGGAAACTGGGGGGAAGCTAAATCTTTTGTTGGCTACTTGGAAGAGTTCAATAGCTCTCCATCTGAATGTGCTTCCAGTCTCTCAACTGTTCCACACAGCTCGGTAGGAATTTTGGAATAGTGAAGTTATGTTTTCGGAAACGTGCCTCTGTGTTGGAACTAGTACTTCCTGTCACTCATGATAAAAAGGACAGTTTTTTCTAACATATTTCTAAATTATTCCAAGTATATGTTCTCATATATATTTTCTACTGCTGTTGCTGAGATTCCCAGAATAAATCTTTTGGTTGCTTAGTTCGACATTCTCAGCTCCCCTGTCTGTTTTCAAATATAGATACAAAATTATTAACTAGTTTAGTGAATAATGTGATCCACACCAATATATTTTGAAACTCGCCATTTATTTTAACAAATAAGATACAAAAACACGGGCGTGTCAGTCTTTGCGTCCTCTCAGTTTCACAACTACCAGCTGAAGACATATTAGGCCTGCCTTTCTTCATTTACTTTAAGACAGCTGAAAATGAGACGGGGAATGGTTGGAATTGCTCATGTCAGCGCCTAATCGATGACAAATAACACTTAACGAGAAAAAAATCGACGAAAACGATGCGTAAAGCCACAAAACTAAGTGGGAAGAGTCACTTCTCTGCCAGAGGAGGTATCATATATTATACTGTGCAAATACAAAACAGTTTGACCGAATACTGAAATGAGCCACTTTTCTTGTGAAAGAGGCCCAAAGTACTTAAATAAATAACTTTTATACTCGTAGATTGCTTTTGTTAGAAATAAACTATCGAAAACACGGAGAAAAATTGCAAGAGGTATGCTTTTAAAACAGAAGGAAAGCGAAATTGAACGCCGTCGAAATCTAGAAAGGTAGA
Source organism: Schistocerca gregaria (assembly GCF_023897955.1). Lineage (NCBI taxonomy): Eukaryota > Metazoa > Arthropoda > Insecta > Orthoptera > Acrididae > Schistocerca > Schistocerca gregaria. The sequence continues at coordinate 184,839,347 of NC_064925.1, read as the reverse complement.
CTCTGACGCGTTAGAAATGCAACTCGAGGATAGCGGAGGAAAACTGACCTGAGGTTTCGAATGTGCCCTGAAGCAGTCTAGTTGAAAACACGGAAAACCTAAATTAGGATATTTGGGCGATGTTTGAACATCACTTATTCACAACAGAAGTCCAGTGACTTAAACGCTACATCGTATTGGTCTGTGTGCTTGCAAGAAAAAATTGTAGTTTTAAAATTCAACAGAAAACTGGCAGTTAGTTCGTGCCAGCAGTTTACTTTCACATGGTTCCTGCTGCATGTTAGTCTGCGTTTCATCGATTCCTTACTTTGTCCCATACCTCCCGTCAGAAGAATGTTGTCTGCGGAATGACTCATTGCGATGGAATGAAACGCAGTATTATCATTTCGGCTTAGGTGCTGAAACTGTTGAACCTTCAAGTAAGGTCCCACTGCCACCATCACATACAAAATGGTTTACAAAAAATTTTACCTAATACGTGATCGGTAAGCATTAAAGACAGCGCCTAATTATTTGCAAGGCGAAGATTTACTTTTGTGGTTCGAAGAAAGCCTTGATGCTTTATACAGTACTGGACAGTTGCTAAGGATCAGAGATGTCGTTGGACAGGAATAATAGAGGCAGTTACTGAACGACATGATACACAGCACATTCGTAATAGGGGTGGAGTTGCATATTTACGAAGAAAAATGGTACAGATTTTACTACATGAGAAAGCAGCATAACGGACATAAATAATGGACATGTTGGACACAGGGCCGACTCATAACATAAAGGTCGATATCTGACTCTCAGTGAGGAATATGCCCTCCTCTGGCACTAGTGTATATTTTGCGTCTGTTATTCGTGTTGGCTACCAAATTGTTGAGGAGTCCCTGGAGAATATTGTCCCACTCCACGGTTTTCAGTTCTTGTGCGGTTCGGGGAGGGGGTGTTCGTTGAGAAACACGTTCGCCACGCATGTCAGGCATGCTCTACGGGGTTTAGCTCTGAGGAGTTAGCAGGCGACTTCATACATTCAATATCTTCACCTTCCAATGTGTCCGAAACATCAGAGATCCTGTGTGGGCGGGAACTGTCATCCATAAACAGAAATTCGGGACCTACCGCACCCCTAAACACACGGACGTGGTCCAGAATAATCTCCCAGCAACACCGCTGTGCTGCAACGGTAGGTTGCGCAGAGGTATGGTATGCAGCGACTTTTGGCCATGGTGCATAATACCTGTGCACACCATAACGCATACGCTATGTAGATGACGTTCATGCATATTCCACAATAAAGCGGAATTTGTTGGAGGAAATCGCTCAGGACCACTGTTGCTGGCCTCAACCAACATGCTCCGTACATCAACGAACACCTTCTCAACGACGGTGTGTTTGAAGTGGGATACCCTTAACATGCTTCCGAGCATAGAAGCCAACCTGATTCAACTGCTGCGAAGTGTACCAGTAGCACCTGGAAGGTCTACAGCGATCTGCCTGTGTGTGAGATGTCTCTTCCTTTTCGCCACTGAGTACATATCGATACTCGTGCGGTGTGGTTGTCCGTCTAATACCACGGCATGATTCCTCATAACACTTCCACCTTCAGCGGCCTTTTTTAATTGCAAAATGTCACTTTTGGACGCACTCTTTACTGTGGCACTTTGACCAGCTTTGGGCAGTCCAAATGATGTCTTGCAGACATATTGACGTGCCACAAAGACTGTCGCACTAATCGGTTCCACACCAGACTTCGTCAAACACTGTACTGCACGATCTCTGGAATGTATTCAGAACGTTCGTGTACAGGCTTCGCTGCAGTTAACTCGTTCCACCCTCTATCTTTCCTTGTACTGTCGTTCGTCGGGTATTCCTTAGCAGTTTAAAAAAAATGGCTCTGAGCACTATGGACTTAACATCTGTGGTCATCAGTCCCCTAGACTTAGAACTACTTGAACCTAACTAACCTAAGGACATCACACACATCCATGCCCGAGGCAGGATTCGAACCCGCGGTTCCGGACTGAGCGCCTGAACCGCTAGACCACCGCGACCGGCCCTTAGCAGTTACAGTTTTTCTGTAGCAATTGGCAGTTGTTCCTTAGAAGTGTCAGTTGTTTCTTAGCAATTGTCGAACAATGTATTTTTATACTAATAAGAGATCTCGTTCTTCCAGTGTCAGACAGCCTAGATGCTAGTGTGAAATCAGTATCTAAGTGAAGCAATGATTTTCAGACTTATGGTAAATATCTTAATCATTATCATTTCTTAGTTGACATTCGCTGTTGGATAAAAGTCTTCTCCAAACTTTTCCATACATTTCCATACGTTTGATACTTGTAGTGCCGGCCGATGCGGCCGAGCGGTTCTAGGCGCTTCAGTTCGGAACCGCGCGCCTGCTACGGTCGCAGGTTCGAATCCTGACTCGCGCATGGATGTATGTAATGTCCTTAAGTTAGTTAGGTTCAAGTAGTTCTAAGTCTAGGGGACTGATGACCTCAGATGTTAAGTCTCATAGTGCTTGGAGCCATTTGAACATTTGATACTTGTAGTATCACGGAAATAATAAATAGATAACCAGCTTCGCTGATATCAATTCGTTTAAAATCGCAGTCCACCGTATGCTTTCTTGCGGCTACAACGTTTCTTATAAAAGGAATTATCCGCCATTATGCAACCTACTATTGTCTCGTATACAGACTGGTATTCATGTTGATAAATGTGCAATATATATTGCCACCTTATTGTGGGTGCTTTGAAATAATTTACTAAATACATTACCTTGTGTAGTTAAATCATGTACGATTTCATAGTCATTATTGGGTTCAACCGTGCTACTGATACGAACGTTAAAGTCTTTTGCAGAAATTAGATTCCCGCTGATTTGATTATGCAGATCGAAGTCTGATTCAAAGATCAAAATTAACATTTCATAATATTTAAACTAAATTATATGTGGTCGTAGTTCTTTCGGAAGTGGTATTTAATTTCCCCAGAGATTTTCCTAGAACGCTTTTGTGTTCCTGTGCTCTTTGAATGTTCGTGGAAGAGCAAGACAAATTGCGGCTGAGTATATACAGTTTTGAAAGTTTTGTTTTAAATGCAGAAACTCTTCCAAGAGCAATTAGCAGAAATATTTATTCGATATGTCATGGAATATTCGTAAGGTAATGGAGTCTGGAAGCTGAGTTTACAATGTAATAGATTCCGAGCTAACCATACTTTATCTTATTGATCTGCTCTTTCGCAGTTTTGAATTTTCGAGTGCTGGACAATGAATCGTGTAAGATCATGAACACACAACCATTTCTTCCTCTCGATTGTTTTCATCTAAGAAATCAATAAAAAATTAATATAAATTTTCGTAACAAAACGTACACGGTACTAAAAACACGCTACAAGACAGTTTGAGATGATTCACTAGATGGCCTAGTTACCATTTCCACCGACTTTGTTATTTTGTAAATAAATATATTTTGTATTTTTCAGTGTTGTGTCATTTGAAGTGGGGAATTAAACTCACTGGAACATCCCGAAGCCTTTAGAGCCAAACGTTTACGGCTATCGTGTCATGTGTCAAGTATCCATTAAGTTGATTTCAGTAAACGCTCACGCAAACTCTTTAATGGGTGTACCAGTCACCTGAAATTGGATAGTCATTAAGGAATTTAAGAGAGCATTTGACTGATTTAAATTTTATTGTTAAAACTGATAAGCTTGTTGATGCTCTCAATAAAAATAGGAACAAACTCTGTATGTACAACGCGATTAGTTCAGCAGAATTTAAGTGCAGCTGAAACTTTTATGCTTTAGGAGATGAGATTACTTGTACTGAAGAATTCAAAACAATCTCGAAATTCGTCGTTCGAAACGAATTCAGTTTAGCGGCAAGGGCTATTTGGCCTGCGGTAGACAATCAGGAAGTTCCTTTAGCTAAGTGAAATGTTTCTAAGGCGTGACTTAAAACGTCGGAAAAGTTGACAGCGCCAAGGCTGCCTCAATGCTAACCGTGCCATTAATGACCCCTCGACTACCTGGCTCTAACGGTTCTCGCTAATGACCGCTCACGAATTCTGCTATTCAAAGGATTAACTGAGCCTCTTACACGAATTCCGCACATTCCTTTTCAGATAGCAGACCGCATGCATACCTCTGGGCAAACGAGTTCTTTGTGTTTCCGAGAACGACAATCCCGGCCCAAAGTTTCCATTCTCCTTTTAAGTTGTTCCTCGAATCAACATTTTGTTGGTTACTTGAGAAGAGTCAGAGCAAAAGCCTACATTTACCTAATAGGGTCGGTTCTGGTTCCGCATCAAAACCTGACAAAAAGCCAAAGAAAAGCAAATGCTTACAATGAATATAATCTTCCAATAGCGAAATGACGAAATGGGCCCTTTGCACTAATTACAGTGTGTTTCATACAAAGATTAAATATCATTCGTTTAAAAAGTCTTCTGAAAAAAATTCTTCCAGAATGGCTCTGAGCACTATGGGACTTAACATCTGAGGTCATCAGTCCTTTAGAACTTAGAACTACGTAAACCTAACTAACCTAAGGACGACACACACATCTATGCTAGAGGCATGGTTCGAACCTGCGACCGCAGCGATCGCGCTGTTCCAGACTGAAGCGCCTAGAACCGCTCGGCCACATCGGCCGGCAAAATTCTGCAGCTCTTTTTTACAGAGTATTTCAGGAGAAAGCTATGCATTTTTTATTTAGTAGAGTAACACTTTTTGAGTACCCTATAAATCAGCCATGGTTTTGCTTCTTCGTGTTCAATTTTGGTTGCTCCCAGAATTCTCCGGCTGCTGTGACCGAGTAGTTCTAGGTGCTTCAGTCCGGAGCCACGCTGCTGCTACAGTCGCAGGTTCGAACCCTGCCTCGGGCATGGATGTGAGTGATGTCCTTAGGTTAGTTACATCCTTAGGTTAGTTACAACAAAAATTCCGCGCAATACAATGCTGCAATTTCGCAACAAAATTGCGCGGAATTTTCGAGGTATGTACTATAACCACTTAACCTCACATGACAGTTTTTGATAACAGAAATAACTCGTATTGAAAAATAACTTCCGTGAACTTTCTACGGACAAAATCGCTCCGAGGACTCGAATGAAATGAGCGTGTGTTATCCTCACAAAGACCGCAACGCACAACGCTCACTTTTTTATCGTCAAGAAGTAAACTTCAAGCGAGGGTACTTAAGGCATGGAAATAATGAGAAGAAACACGACGTTATATAGGCCGTCAGCATTATAATCTGGTATCTGTTCTGCACGAGACAGACGATGCCAAAAGTACATTGAAGCATGAACTTACATTTTAAAACTTTCCGAGCCATCACAAGAGAGACGTCAGAGCACTATCTGCGAACCAGAAAACGCAACAACTTGCAGATCGTAATGGACTTTGTAAGATATTGCAACCTGCACGTATAACTGACTTCTGAGTCACTATTTGAACGGAGAAGTTTGGTACTATATATTACGGACTGTCTGTCAGTGTCAAATCTATCTACTGCTTAATTTTTATTCTGTCGAAGGTATATTACTTCACAATTTTATTTTTAGAAGATATTAGGTGTTTGTATTTTTTTTGTGTTTCTCTCCTCATATAACCTATACGAACCGAAAGGTTAATAACAGTTTAAAACACAAACTAGCCAAAAATATGATTAAACAAAAGTTTACTTAGATAAAATCATTATTGGTTTCGCATTTCTTACATAACCACGGCTCTTATGGACTTTCTCGCTTTCCTGCTGGAACGTCTTTTTGTACTCGTTCTCGCTTTTGTGCAGTGATTTCTATTCATATGCGACTCATTTGTCGTGTTTTTCTTTTACACATTATGAAATTTTCACATTAAGACTCGTTCACTATGTGAGTGCTGTTAAATTCTCGGAAAACTGATTGAATACACAACATTATAAGTTTTGCAGAAACATACTGAAAGTTTGCAAAATGTGGCCCACATTCGAAAACTAACAAAAGCATTAGTTTCAAAATGCTAAAGTAACTAACAGAAATATACGACAAATACGCTGCACAGAAATGCATAAGATTTATTTCGTGAGACATTTTGCCCGGTCACGATACATGGACCACCCTGTATATTCGATAAGATAGCGTATATGAATTACAATTTTTGCTTGTTACTAGTATTTTGTTATGAGTAGTTATCAGCTACTATGTGCTCTGATTGTATTATGCAAACTATTTTAATCATGACATGTACCACTTTGGAATATGAAAGACGAAACAGAACTATCTTATCTCCCTGGCACTGTCTTCATCCCAGCAAACAGGCAGACAGATGAACGAGCAAAGAGGAATATACATCTCTGTAATCACACTGATTCCGATTTCTCCTATGCTGAGGTGGCATAACAATGTGATATTACAACCGATGTTGGTTTGCTTAAAAAAGTTATTTTAATCCATACTTAACAGTGACGGTCACGTAGATAATGTTGTGGGGAAAGCAAACAAAACCCTGCGATTTATTGGGAGAACATTTAGAAAGTGTAACATGTCTGTTAAAGAGGCTGCTTACACTACACTTGTCCGTACTCTTCTGGAGTATTGCTGTGCGTTTTGGGATCCGGATCAGATAGGACTGACGGAGGACATCGAAAAAGTTCAAAGAAGGGAAGTCTAATATCACGAAATGGGGGTGAGAGTGGCGCGGATACGGTACAAGAATTGGGGTGGCAGTCATGAAAATAAAGGCTTTTTCGGTGTGGCAGGACCTTCTCACGGAATTTCCATTACCAACTTCCTCCTCAGAGTGCGAAAATATTATATATCATAATAAAATATTATATATCATAATAAAATGAGATACAGGAGACCTCGCAAGGAAAGATTTACGTGTTCGTTTCCCCGCTCGCTGTTCGACAGTGAAACGGTATAGATGAAGCTTGAAGGTGCCTCGATCAACCTTCCGCTAGGAATTTAATTTTGAATTGCAAAGTAATCATGTAGATGTAGATGACTGTTTGCTGTTTCAAATTGTAAACTTTATAATTATACAACAGCGTCGCTTCTCATAATACCTATTTTTGATAAGACAGGGTATATGAATTACTTTTATCTTTTTGTCTGTTGCTAATATGTTACTGTGAGCAGCTATCATCTACTGTGTGTTTTGTATGTATTATACAAACTTATTTTAATCATCACATGTACCACTTTCGAAATACGGTACTTCCTGCCTGTTATGTGCACCAATAATCAAAAGATACATTAAAAACCTTTAACTGCGATAATTAACGTCGTAAAATAAACGCTTGATCTCTATCCAACGTGTAACTAGAAAACACGCGTCACAGCGAGCACGTGGCGTCCCAGCAGAAGCTGCTATTGGCTGCTGGCTGGCTTCTAGAAACTGGCGGGGGAGGGGGTGGACACATTCCAGTTGGCCATACAAAAGGAACGGCGGTGATGAGTTAGGCGAAAGGGAGGGGGGGGGGGAGGGCGGGATAGGTAGGGGGTGGGTTGGGTTACCTGCAATGACGTCATTGCGAGTACTCCGCTGCAAGCCAGTACAGGCCGGTCACTTCAGTTGTGCTTTGTTGTGCGAGCAGTGAAGTGTTCTCGATTGAGCGGAAGCTGCCTATAGGGACGTCATCGTGAATATATGGTGGCAGGCGGTGATTAGCCGATACTTCACTCTCGGTTTCGGATAGTGCCGTGGTCTGTGTTTCGCGCGTTACTTTTTTTAGTGAAACCGAATGACTAAGAGCGGGTGTAATGGAATCCTAGATGATTGCACCCACATTGTCCACGACCGTCGATTTCTGTTTCTTAAACCCACATGGGTATTTCGCTACAAAAGCTGGACAAAATAAATGTTCGTTATGGATAAGCTCAGATCATTTCCTCCCAGACGACTACAAGCAAGCGGTATGGCGGACTCTAGGCGGAAGATTGGGATGAAGATAACATTCAGATTTTTTCGGTGAGCGAGCTGCTGTAGGAGAGTCCAGCGACACCGGAAATAAGGTAAGGGCCAGATTACTAATCACATTAACGTGCCGTGAACCTAACTACGTTTGAGATTCTACTACTGATGGGCGTTTAGTAGATAACTTCTACTGACCTTATTCAAGTGCGTGACTTGCATTTTTTTCCAACTGCTGGTACAGTTCAAGGGATCTGTGGTATATTATGGTTAAAAGAAGGCTTAAATCGCTAGTAAAACTGTGTAGAATCTGATTGCGGTTCATCAGGCCCTGGAGCTTCGTTCAGCTTTAGTCACTTCAATTGTTTCTCAACGCCACTTCAGTTGCCGTGTCGCCCCTCAATACCTGGACCCTAAATTTACCGGCAACCTTAACACTTGTTTTCACGAATAATTTTCTAAGCTAAGTCTTCTTTTATCACAGCATATATGACCTTCGACACATTTAAACATCAAGAATTTGTGCTTGTTATTTAATTGCACATTACTGAAGACGTCTAAGCATATATTTCGCGCGCATAATGTAATCGTTATTCTTAAACGCACGTGGGCATTTTCCTACAAGAAGCTGATAAAATAAATGTTCGTAATGGAAGGATTAACTCGGAACATTTTCTCCCAGATGACTACAAGCAAGGCATTTAGTACTCGATCCATTTCACGTCTATTCACTTAAGTAATAGATAAATGAACAGGGTATCTCGTGAGGTTGTAAGGGACAACAAAGAAGGCAAAATTATTAGAAACATGAATAGAGTTAAGGTTCAGGGCCGCATACTGTTTTGAAAAAGAATGTCAGCTTTTACAAGATTAATCAAAAGTTCACAAGTGAGAGACATTTTGTTATAATATTTTAGCCCAGAGCAGTTTCGACACTTGTTAGGAACGGGTAATCGTTAAATGAAGGATAAAAGATATTGAAAAAGCATTCACTTAAGAGCACTTGCTCCCGAATGAAACAGTTACTTAAGGGACATGGTTATTGTAACTTTTCTAGAGTCTGAGATTTTAATAAAAGTAACAAATGTCATTAGAGCTAGAAAGGAATTGTTGAGAACCTTTTAGGGCTTATCAGTTCTCACCTTCTACAAAATAAACATTTTGGTCCAATAAGCTACGTCTAATCTGCTGATTTGAAACGCAGTCCGCCCACAATTGCTCTGGCTGTGATGCTCCGCAGATTTAGTCTGTACATTGTTAGGTAGTTACATGTTCCATAGGTCACTTGAACGACTCTTTTATCGAATGGAGGTCATTTGTCTCTCTTGAGTTGTAGGTATGGACACTACAGATGTTCTCAAATTGTGATGGATTGTCCGTGACGAATTTCATTAATGAGAATATGTATTGTGATGACGCAGTTAAAATGCCTAATTCCTTCACGAAATACCTACATGGCGTCCGTGGATGAACATCACATATTATTCTTACTGCTCGCTTTTTTGCAATCAATACTTTATTTCTAAGCGACGTGTTACCCCAGAAAATTATTCCGTACGGCGTTACTGAGTGGAAATACGCAAGATATGTCATGTAGTTGACACATTTGTTTCCGGGATTATTAACTGTACGAAGAGCAAAAGTGGTTGAACTTAATTGTTTGACAAGCTCAGTAACATGCTGCTTCCAGATCAAGTTTTCAATTTTCATCACTATGTACACCGAAAAAGTTGGAGCCTTCCACCTTACTGACTCCTGGCTCACGTGCTACATCAGTTGCTGGCATGACTCTATTTGTTGTACAGAACCGAATGTAGCGTGTTTTTTCAAAACTTAGGGAAGTCCATTTCCAGATAACTGCTTAATAATTCTTTGGAAGATATTATTCACTAATTCTTCAGTTGCTCTCTGTCATATGGTATCTGTAATAACACTAGTATCGACTTCAATATGTCAATTTTGTTTGTACAATGTTAAGTCGAAGGTAATTCACATAAAAAAGGAATAGAAGTGGATCCGAAATTAAACTATGTGCGACTCCGTTTGTGATTCTACCCAGTCATTAAAATTTTCTGCCATACTGACATTGTCTGGATTTTCCAGTGTAGTCTTTTGCATTCTGTTTGCCAAGTAATGATTCAAACCGGCTGTGTGAACAGCCATAAATTCTGTACAACATGAGGTTTTCGTAGGAGAGTATAATGATCTACAAAATCGAAGGCCTTGGAGGGCTCACAAAAAATTCCACTCGCGATATAGTGTTATTTAAGGCTTGAATTATTTGATTAGTGAATGTATAAATAGCACCTTTCTGGAATCCAAACTGTGATGTGCTATGTAAACTGAATCCATGTAATTGTTATGGCAGTTCACTGCACATGGGAGCCTAAACGTCGGAATTACGGAAGCATTTCTAGAAAAACAGCAGAAAAGTGTAATTTTACAAATCTACCGTTCTTCAAAGCAATATATGATGATATTGCGGCGTACTACAGTTGCTGAATTACCAATAAATTTTACTTATATGACAAAGTATTCTTTTTTGACTCATGGGACGACGCTGACATAGAATTTAATACACGTCCTGTCCTACCATCATAAACGTGAGCTACTTCATCTGTACACCGTGCTTCTTATGCACATCTGAACGTCATTATACGTGCAGGAAAAAGAGGTGAAAGTTTTGTGCACAAGGTTAATTTCTCACTGCACTGTACAAACTGTAAAATGTATACCGGAAAATTTAACGCCAACGTCCTTTTATTGAATTGGTAAGCGACACGTTCTAAGAGTTAAAGTTCTTTGAATATGAGAATATTCCTGTATAAAGCGCTCACGGGCTCATCCTTAAAAGCTATATTATTATTATTTTAAATCTGGACAACTGTGCGTGTAAGAATAAGACTACTTCAATTCAAATACTAATATTACTCGGCTTCCTTAACGAACCGAGAAACATATTGACTTTAGCGTTAAAATAAATTTCCAAGTGTTCATGATCTTGGTGTATTCTACTACAATCCCACACCGTTCGAATTGTAAGTGGAACGCATTCGTCAATGGGCATCTGCGTCTATACTCCAAGAATCGCTGTGAAGTGCATGGCAGAGGTTACGTGTTACTGTACCAGGTACCACGGCTTTTCCTGTTCCATTCACGTATGGTGCGCGGGAAAGAGTACTGCAATGCCGTTTTGCATGCTGTAATTAATCTAATCTTGTCCTCACGTTATTTATGGGTGCGATACATAAGGGGATTTAGTGCATTCCTAGAGTCATCGTTTAAAGCTTGTTCTTGAAACATTGTCAGTAGACTTTCCCGGGATAATTTCCATGTATCTTCAAGACTCTCCCAATTCTGTTCTTTTAGCTTCTCTGTGACACTCTCTGTGACCATTCGTGCTGCCGGTCTTTGAGTACGTTCAATATCCCCTGTTAGTTCTATTTGGAAATGATCTCACACGTTGGAGCAATATTCTAGGATGGGTCGCACGAGTGATTTGTACAAATCTTACACACGACTGAGCCTATGTTATCGTTCCATCCCCGCAAAGCATTACACGCATGCAAGCATATTTGCACGAGTTTGCAGATTCCAGCTCTGACTTATTGGTTTTGTAGTCCTAGGAATCAATGTTTTTTCGTCGTGTGAAGTGCACAATTTTACATTGCTGAATGTTTACAGCAAGTTGCCAAAAAACTGTACCACTTTGAAATCTTATCAATGTTTGACTGAATATTTGTGCAGTTTTATTCAGACTGTGCTTTGCTGTAGGTAACTGCATCATCTGCGAGTATGCTGAAGTTACTATCAATATTGTTCGCTAGATCAGTCATATACGACATGAATAATGAGGGACCAAACACCCTTCACGGGGGCACACCTGAAATTACTTCTACCTTTGACGATGACGATCAACACAAGATTAAATGCTGCGCCCTCCCCACCAAACATCCTCACTCATACTTTTGATAACGGGCTTAGGTGTGGTACTGTGTGAAACGCTTTTCGGAAATCGAGGAATACTGCATCTACACGACTGTCGAGATCCATGGCTTTCAGGACGTCATTTGAGAAAAGTGCATGTAATATTTCACTTGTCCTGTGTTTCAGATATCCGTGGTGGTTGACAAGAGGTAGTTGTAATGTTTGAGATATGTAATTACGTTTGAGCTTAGAAAAGGTTCTAAGATTCTACAACAAATGTATGCCAACATATAGTTTTGAGGATTAATTGTGCTATCCTTCTTGTGGACATGTGTGACCTGTGCTTACCCTCCAGGTACTGGGGACGGTGTTTTGTTCGAGGGTTCAAAAATGGTTCAAATGACTCTGAGCACTATGGGACTTAACATCTATGGTCATTAGTCGCCTAGAACTTAGAACTACTTAAACCTAACTAGCCTAAGGACATCACACACATCCATGCTCGAGGCAGGATTCGAACCTGCAACCGTAGCAGTCGCGCGGCTCCGGACTGAGCGCCTAGAACCGCTATACCACCGCGGCCGGCTGTACGAGGGTTCTACGATAGACTGTAGTCAACAGAATGGCTAACTCAGTCAAACATTGTATGTACAATCTGACAGAGATTCCATCGGGCCCTTGGGCTTCCTTAAATTTTAGGAATTTCAGCTGCTTCTCAACGCTACTGACATTAATATCTATTTCATTCCTCTTTTCTATGGTACGAGAGTTAAATTAGGGTAATACTCCAGAGTTTTCCTTTGTAAAGGAACATTTGAAGACATAAACCATTTTCGAAAGTTCCTGGCAGATTAAAACAGGGTGCCGGACCGAGACTCGAACTCGGGACCTTTGCCTTTAGCGGGCAGGCGCTCTACCAACTTTTTTTTGTTGATCCCATTTTGTTCTAGATTGTTCGTTGAATTTGTTCGTGGCGGACGTCCGATGACGCATGTTCAGGTCGATCGTTGATCCGTTCACTCAGTTTCTTTTTTTTCCTTTTTTTTGTTTTTTTTTTGTTACGGAGGGTAGCTAAACCCTCTGACCGAACGCGCTGAGCTACCGTGCCGGCTACGAACTGAGCTACTCAAGCACGACTCACTCGCCGTCCTCACAGCTTTACTTCCGCCAGTACATCGTCTCCTACCTTCCAAACTTTACAGAAGCTCTCCTGCGAACCATGCAGAACTAGCACTCCTGAAAGAAAGGATATTGCGGAAACATGGATGTAAAGTTTTGGAAGGTAGGAGACGATGTACTGGCCGAAGTAAAGCTGTGAGAACGGGACTCGAGTCGTGCTTGGATAGCTCAGTTGGTAAGAAAAGAAAAATGGTAGAGCGCTTGCCCGCGAAAGGCAAAGGCCCCGAGTTCTAGTCTCGGTGCAGCACACATTTTTAATCTACCAGAAAGTGTCATATCAGCGCACACTCTGCTGAAGAGTTAAAATCTCGTTCTGGATAATCATTTTCGCTTTGCTACTCTCTACTTCAGTTCCTGCCTTGTCTGTGAGTGACCAGAAATTACCTTTGGTGTCACTAACAGCCTTTACATACGACCAGAATTTCTTTGGGTTTTGTGAAAGATGTTTCGACAATATTGTGCTGCGGTAGTCACTGAAGATTTTGCTCATTGCTCTCCTGACTGCCAAACTCGTTTCATTCAGCATCTATCTATCTACAGCGCAATGCTTTGTTTTATACTTCTTATGCTTTAGTCTACCGGAAATGCGAACACTATTTCTTTATCTGTTGATGGTGAGTGCAGAGGTCAGCCTTTAATTCCATCTCCACTGAAGTCTTAATAACTGCACAAGAGGCCTCCGTAGATTCCTATACTTCCTGATTATCTACGCGTCATAATAGGCATAGGTTTAACCGGTGATTCTTATTATTAGGCTGGCAGCTAAAGAGAGGAGGGCTTCTTTTTGACTTCGGCTCTTCAGCACGTCTCAGTGTATATATGTCACAGCTTACATTGAACTGCCTGACAGTTTATAATGCCTCCAAATGGAGCGACGTTGTCAGCTGTCTAGCAGGTCAAACAGAAAACCATGACTGGACCACCGTGATTTATAAGGCTCTCGGTTTCACTATCTGAACCGCTAACTGCAGTGAAAGAGTCCAGGACAATTATTTTGCAGTTTTCAATGGAGAAAAGATTGTAGAAAGACATACATCACAAGTTTGATATAATTTACAAAATTCCGTGGCCACTTGTTGACAGTTTTCTTGTTGGCTTCTGTCTGGCTTTCGCCAGCCTGAGTAGCTGGGACTGTCAAACCTTCGCCCTCCGTTGTTGGTGGTGGACTGGAGTCGGACTTGCGGCCGCAGATTATATGTGCCGGGCGGGCCAGTGCCCAAGGGCCTTTTCGTGGCCACTACCGCTGCGGTTTTCCCCTTGTTACCTGCAACGGTCGTTTTCTGCTGCATATGAATCTAGAATCCGTTCACATTGAGGCTATCTTCTCAAGATGAACGGATTCTGGATTCTTTGGCTGCAGTGAGCTACTCTTGCAGGTAGCAAGGGTAGAATCCCAGCGGTAATGACCACGAGAAAGGTACATGTAATCTACGACCGCGAGATCGACTCCAGTGCACCATCGGTAGTGGAAGGTGACGCTCTGATAATGCCAGTCACTCGTGCTGGCGAAGCGTCAGGAAAATCATCAAACAAACGTCTGGCGAATAACTCGAGACAGAAGCCAACAGGCAGTTTGTCGATATAATTTATTGGTACTTGAAGACAGGGAGATTGAACGTGATAAGACATCTAAATGGCAAGGCAAGAATAAATCTGTAACCCAACACGAAACCAGTCCCGGACTGCATTTGGTTTAGTTCCCTCTATCTAAACTTGCCGTCTTAACATCGTACGGTAATATGAAGAGTATTTTAAATTGAAATAATCAAAGGCAAGATTTTCATTAATGTTGAATTGATAATTATTGCAAGTGATAAACGTCTATGACTGAAATGAAAATAAGTGCTGAGTGTGTAACATTCTGTTACTCTAATCGATGTTATTTTATTCAGTTGCCCTGTTAATAAACAGAGTTTCCAGGCTGGCCAATTCCAGAGGTAGATATTATATAACGTAGATGAGCTAAAAACCACAACTTTTCATTATCGGTTTGAGAAATATATCTCTAGACAAGATCGCCCGTTACTGATTAGCTCAAGGGATATCATAAGTTCGCGGGGCTGCTTCGTTCTTGTTGACGTCAGAGGACGCCAACCTCCGGAAGACGGCTGCCAAATTTCTTCGTGCTATACAATAGATGCGAATAGGAAAGGTTAGTAGTGAGTTCTTCTTTCGGCTGAAGACTGGTGTCAACGGTTGCTGAACCAATGGTTTAGGATCGATTTCTAGCATCTACGGTGCATCTTTTCTACAACGGAAAGCATGGAACGATGTCCACCTAGCCTTGCACACAAAATTGAGAACCTACTCGAGAAAATAACTAACAAAATTTATGTGTAAACTATTGTCACGGTCGCCAATTGAGATGTGCCTGTTGGTGAAGATGCCGGCCAGTGTGTCCGAGCAGTTCTAGACGCTTCAGTCCAGAACCGCGCTGCTGCTACGGTTGCAGGTTCGAATCATGCCTCGGGCGTGGATGTGTGTGATGTCCTTAGGTTAGTTAGGTTTAAGTAGTTCTAAGTATAGGGGATGGATGACCTCAGATGTTAAGTCCCATAGTGCTCAGAGCCATTTGAACCATTTTTTTTGTTGATGGAGAACAAGTCGCAAAGGAAAAATCTTACAGTTAACTGACATTTAAAAATGAAAATACGCGTATTTATCTAGCCGCGTCAGTACAGCATATTTCAATAGTTACAGAATTGTTACTCGTTCTTTCAGCCTTCTAAGTGTATTCTGAAAGGAAAATTGAATTATATCAATGTTGCTGTTGTGGTCTTCAGTCCAAAGACTCCCTTGATACAGTTCTCTGCAGTCCTGTGCAATCCTCTTCCTCTCCGAATAATTACTGCAAGCTATAACCTTCTGAATCTCCTTACTGTATTCATTTCTTGGTCTCCTATCGTTTTTAGCCCCCAGACTTCCCTTCAGCATTTAATTGGTGACCTTTGATGTCTAAGAATGTATCCTATTAACCGATTCCTTCTCTAGTCACGTTGCGCCACGAATTTCTTTTCTGCCCAATTCTGTTCTGTTCAGAACATCTACCTATCTAATCTTCAGCATTCTTCTGTAGTACCACATTTCAAAAGCTTCTATTCTCTTCTTCTCTAAACTGTTTGTCGCCCACGTTTCACTTCCATACATAGCTATCAAATGATTCAAACGGCTCTGAGCACTATGGGACTCAACATGTGAGGTCATCAGTCCCCTGGTACTTAGAACTACTTAAACCTAACTAACCTAAGGACATCACACACATCCATGCCCGAGGTAGGATTCGAACCTGCGACTGTAGCGGTCACGCGGTTCCAGACTGAAGCGCCTAGAACCGCACGGCCACACGCCGGCTACATAGCCATCCTCGAGACAAATACATTCAGAGAAGTCGTCCTAACACTTAAATCTATATTCGAGGTCATCAAATTTCTCTTCTTCGGGAAAGCTTTTCTTGCTATTGCCAGTCTACATTTTATGTCCTTCGACCATCATCAGTTACTTTAATGCCCAAATAGCAAAACGCGTCTACAACTTTTAATGTCTCGTTTCCTAATCTAATTTCCTCAGCATCAACTGATTTAATTCGACGGAATTCCATTGTCCTTGTTTTGCTTTTGCTAATGTTCATCTTACATTCTCCTTTGAGGACAGTGTCCATTCCGTTTAATTGCTCTTCCAAGCCAGCTGCTGCCCCGATGGAATTACAATGTCATCGCAAGCCTGGAAGTTTTAGTTTCTTGTCCCAGAAGCTTAATTCTTACACCAAATTTTTCATTGCCTTCCTTTACTGCTTGCTTAATGCTGAAATTGATCTACACCTGGGACATTCTGCAACCCTGCCTCACTCTCTTCTCTACCATTACTTCCCTTTCATGTCCCTCTATTTTTTGTAACTGCTGTCTGTTTTCTGTATACGTTGTAAATTCCACAATTCAGCGGTTATTAGGATCAGTGTTGCTTGTTTGCCAGCACTAACAACTCTACACAAACATCGCTGCTCTCGGTCGTTAAGTGAAGGCTGTCGGCCACTGCGTTGTCCATTGGTGGAAGATAATTCCTGGAGTGTGGTATTCTCGGCACACACCAGACACTGTGGATCTCAGGTAGTAAATTTCCTAACGATTTCCAAAACTGAATGTGTCGTACGTCTAGCTCCAGCTACTACTCCGTGTTAAAAGTCTTAATTACCAGCCATAATTGCGTCGGAAATCTTTTCACATTAATTACCTGAGTACAAATGATAGATCCACGAATGCACTGGCCTTTTGTATCTTGTATATGCGATACTACCGCCTTTTGCATACGCTTTTATCGCTATCCCGTGTCTTTCGCTAGCCGGCCAGGGTGGCCGAGGGTTCTACGTGCTACAGTCTGGAACCGTGCGACCGCTACGGTCGCAGGTTCGAATCCTGCCTCGGGCATGGATGTGTGCTGTCCTTAGGTTAGTTAAGTTTAAGTAGTTCTAAGTTCTAGGGGACTGATGACCTCAGCTGTTAAGTCCCATAGTGCTCAGGGGAGCCATTTGAACCATTTTTGACTTCCGCCCCGTCACTGTGTGTACTTACCATGCCTGCTAACAGCACTGAACACGAACCCCTTTAATGTGCTCTGTCGGCCGTTCTATGTGTCACAGAGAAGCGCAGATCTGATCATTTACGTATCTACCGATTGTTTGTATGTGTACAAAGTTACATTAACATCCGATCATGCCTTCCGGGTGCTTCACTTTTTTATCAGGCTGTGTAGGTAATACTGTGGAATCAAGTGAGCTTACAGGCTACCATAATACATGCATTATGACGTATTTAAACATCACAGACAACACCGTATCTCACAAGGTAATTACAGTTGGAAGTTTTAAGAACTATGCATTCTAAATCTCACCAAGTTATTTTATCTGACAGTCACTTTAAAAATTACACGATCCAATCACAGCTAATGTGTTGTTCTATAAATATAGTTCACGTGTAAACCTCGGGACGAATGGTCGTTTAAAAGCCTCAGTGCGCCCTGCACTTAGACTACTCTCGTCTTTGGAATCCCTATGTGAATGATACATAAAAGCTCATTTTTGGGACTTTGTAGCTATGATTTCACGGAACAATCTGCCACTATCTTGAAGCTCTTAGCAATGTATTGCACATATCCTTGTTGCTCTGCCATGCGTCAAACAAACCTATGGCCATCGTGCTGGTTTCCTTTGCATACAGCGGGTGACAACTGCTACGGAACAGACACTGTTGAACAGGAATGATTTCAGGCAATGATGGAAAACAGGAAACAGGACATACGTAATGGAGTTGGAGTGGTATATTTATACGAAAAATTGTGCAGGTTTCACTACATGGTAAAGCAGGATAACAGACGCAAATGACATTTATGTTTGATACAGGTCAGACTGGCAACATGAAGGACGATATATAAGTAATATTCTCTCCTCGGGCACTAATGAACGTTTTGCGCCCGTTACTCATGCTGGCTACCGAAATATTGAGTCCTTGAGGGATATTATCCCTCTCCTCTCTCAGTGCCGTGTTCAGATCTTGCACTGATTTGGGGGGGGGGGGGGGGCGAGTTCGTTGAGAAACACGTATGTTATGAGGATGTCAGGCATGCTCTATAGGGTTTAGATCCGATGAGTACATAGGCCATGCCATACATTCAGAATCTTCACTTTCCATCGTGTCCGACGCCTCAGAGGTCCTTCGTGGGAGGACACTGTCGCCTATGAACAGGAAGTAGAGACATGTCCCACCCGGAAATAGACGGAACTGATCCAGAATTGTTTCCCTGCAGTACCACTGTGCTGTAATGATACCGCAGTGAAAGAGCCTATGCAGCGGTGTTCAGCATTTTGCATAACGCCTGCGCAGACTATAACGCCTAGGCCATATCTATGACGTTCATTAACATTCTGTGGTGCGTAACAACCTTCCCCCCCCCCCCCCCTCTCTCTCGCTCTCTACTACACACAGAAAAACACAAACACACACACTAACTGGTGACTAGGAATCACTTGGAGCGGTATTCGTCGGAGAACATTCCTTTGAACCACTATTGCTGACCCCAACGAACAAGCTCCCTACACCAACGAACTGTGTCTCGACGATGCCGTGCGTGAAGTGACACGCATTTAACAGGCTTCCAAACATATAAGCCAGCCAGATTTAGTCGCTGAGAAATGATTCTGGCTCATGTACCGCTAGCGATTGCAAGGTTTGCGACGATCTGCCTAGGAGTGAGGGGTCTGTTCCTTTCGTCACTAGGGCTAAGTATCCTTCCTCTTGTAGCCAGTTTGCGACCACTGGCAGGCTTTCCCATATCGTTTCCACCTTCAGCGGCCTTTTTTAAAAAAAAAAAAACCGCGAAATGACACTTTTGGGCACACTCATTAGTGTGGCCACAGTAGTGACAGTTTTACCGGCTCCGAGCTGCCTAACTACTAGCCCACTTTCGTAGGAACTCAGATGTTGTCTTCGAGACATGTTGCCTCAGCACACGGAATGTCGCACTAATCTGGTCCACAACAATCTTCGTCAAACATCGCACTGCATGAACTGTCGAATGCATACAGAGCGTTCGTGCACAGACTTCACTGTAGTTAACACGTCCCGCCTTCCATGTTTCCTTTTACTGTCATTGTTCAGGTGTTACGTATCAAGTGTAAAGCACTGGTTGTTCAGCATCCCCTGTTTGGTACGGGTCCCACACACTTAAGCAACATTTAGAATTAGTCAAACTAGTGTTTTGTAAGTAATCTTCTTTGTAGATCGACTGCTCCCTGTCCCTGGCGTTCTACCAATTAATCGAAATCTGCCACCAGCTTTACTTGCGAATGATCATACGTGATTGTTTCATTTCATATCTCTATAAAATGTTAGACTCGGTTTTTTTTTTCTATGAATTGAGTGATTCAAACAGTTACTCATTGATTTTGTTGTCATAGGGCACGTTTTTTCCTATGTGGAGTGCACAATTATACATTTCTGAACTTTTAAAGCACGTTCAGAATCTTTGCAGAAGCTTACCGTCAGATCGTCGAAGTTAAGCGCTTTCAGGATGGACTAGCACTGGAATGGGTGACCATCCGGTCTGCCAGGCGCTGTTGGCAAGCCGGGTGCACTCAGCCTTTGTGAGGCAAACTGAGGAGCTAATTGATTGAGAAGTAGGGGCTGCGGTCTCGTAAACTGACATACGGCCACGGGAGCGGTGTGCTGACCACATGCCCCCACCATGGCCACATCCAGTGAAGTCTGTGGGCCGAGGATGACATGGCGGCCGGTAGGTACCGTCGGGCCTTCCAAGGTCTGTTCGGACGGGGTTTAGTTGTCTTTTTTTTCTTTTTTTTCAGACAGTACTTCACTGTAGATTGTCTGCAAGATTATTAATATATATCATGAACAGCGAGAGTCTCTTCTCTGGTTCACACCGGAAGTTACTTCTACATCTGTCGACCACTCTCCATCCGAGGTACCTTGCAACGTCATCTCTACGAATAAAATTCTAAGTGTAATCACAAATTTCGTTTCATGTCCCATACTGAAGAAGAGAAATTTATTAACATCAAATTTATATTTAAATGTCAGAAAGTATTTTCTGAAAGTATTTGTATGGAATGTAGCCATGTGTGGAAGTGGGACATCGACGATAAACAGTTTAGACAAGAAGAGAATAGAGGCTTTCGAAATGTGGCTCTACATAAGAATGCTGAAGAGTCGATGGGTAGATCACGTAACTAATGGGGAGGAACTGACCAAAATTGGGGAGACAAGAAATTTGTGGCACAACTTGCCTAAAAGAAGGGATCGGTTGTAGGACACATTCTGAGACATCAAGGGATCATTAATTTAGTTCTGGAAGGAAGTGTGGAGGGTAAAAATCGTAGGGGGAGACCAAGAGGTGAATACAGTTAGCAGATTCAGAAGTATGTAGGTTGCAGTAGTTATTCGGCGATGGAAAGGCTTTCTCAAGATAGAGTGGCATGGAGAGCTGTATCGAACCAGTCTTTTGACTGAAGGTAACAGCAGCAGCGACAACAACAACAACAGTACTTTCGACAATAAGCGTTAGTGTGACACTGAGCTAAATGAATTTTGGAAAT
Organism: Schistocerca gregaria; assembly: GCF_023897955.1. NCBI lineage: Eukaryota > Metazoa > Arthropoda > Insecta > Orthoptera > Acrididae > Schistocerca > Schistocerca gregaria. The sequence goes on along the minus strand of NC_064925.1, from coordinate 184,818,247 downwards.
CCTGGACGTACCATCACGTGACAATAGATAGAAACACCTTGGAACACTTTCGAATCTGATATTTTGGTGCATCTTTTCAGGGATGCATTTGGCTCTGATTTCATTTTTATGGATGACAATGCGCGACCGCATCGAACTGCGCGGGGGGATCAGCTCATTGAATAACCAGACGTTCTTTGGGATTTGAGAGAGATCTTTCGATAATATTCTACTACGGTAGTCATTAAAAGTTGAGAAACTAAAATGTCTTTTCGTAGCGTGTGTGTGTGGTCTTCAGTCCTGAGACTGGTTTGATGCAGCTTTCCATGCTACTCATGCTTAGTCATTTTGCACTTCGTGTCGATCTCATTTTTGAGACGTTTGTATTCCTTTTTGCCTGCTTCATTTACTGCATTTTGTGTGTTAGATATTAATAATTTTCGTTGATCATCGCAGTGCAGTTAAGATTTTGAGATGAGAGCGATATGATCGAGCAACTCCAAATGTCAACAAGGTTTCACATGGCTCATTCTGCTAACAGGAATTACGGCTTGCATAGTGATAGCTTCTATGAAATGAATGGTAGGACTGGGGGCCCACATTTCTCATCGTCCTGTCCCATTATTCAATTTACTACTAGGGGACTTCGAGAAACAATACACATTATTCTGGAATAATTTAGGCACTTTTATCGAATTTTGCACTACACTTCAAAGTGACACAGGTAAATCACATTTTTCAACACAGTCACCATGTCTCTGAACATGCCGTCGGTACGTCCTACTGGTCGATCATGGTCATGTGGATAGAAATCTGCTCGTTGGTCACGGAGTCATTCGGTAGCCGCTATGTGTATGTCCGTAGCATTGGAGTGTCTCTTACCCCAGATGTCTTTCAGCTTGACAAAAAGGTTGGTTGGACACTGTCGTCTGCAGCCGATGTCGTGGCCTTCCTTCCCGACAGCATCATCCATGTCTGCGTGGCACTGGTCAGATCATTATCACTGGACACGTCATTGCCTTTGGGTCACGTACTAACAGAATTCACAGCGTATCTGTGGGCAGTTTAGACTTTTTCCCCACTTCCCCGCCTAGCAGGGTGCCTCAGCTTTGCCTTTACTGCGCCATTTCACTCACACAACGCGTTGCACCTGTTATCCGCAGCGCGGCTGTACCGTGTGCGTGTGCATGAAAGCCAGAACATGTAATCTCTTCTCACAATGCACTACTCATGTTACGCAATGGCCTTAGCGTGGGACGACACGTGTAACAGTTTCTGAAGGAATGTCTTTATCGTTAGCCATTGTATCAGCATTTAAACATAGCGAATTGGTCTATGTACTGTAGCTCAGTTAAACCATGTAACTCAACGATACTGTTCTCAAGGTATTAATAGGACATCATGAGCAATAGCACTCGGAACTTTCTCTTTAGTGAAGTGCAATATGGCGGGAAAAATGATTGTGAGGATGTACTTACGGATATCACCTCGTCTTGTGCGACCATAACTGAAACGAAGGGTAGACTCCTGTACACCTTGTACTTCCTCCGCAGCAGCAGTAATGCTACAGCGTATGCTACTATAGTGATCCTAACTATCCACGGTTTCAGCACTGACAGTCCACTTCTCCGTGTACTTCAAAAATCAGACTTAAAATAATTTAGTCGATACTCTCTTCAGATGCATTCGAAGAGCAATGGGACTATTCCTTGACAAAACATCAGGTGCAATATCATGTGAGGATAATAGAGATACATTCTCTACATTTTGTAAACAAGATATTTTTGTCATTCTTGAGCGAGAGACCGACTGGAGGATGTGGGTGATTTAAGAGCATTCGAAATTTCGTAATGTCAGTGTAACATCACCGACATTAGTGTTTCATTAAGTATCGTCACTAGATGCGATTAGAAAAAAGTGGATTTCCATCTCAGGTTCTGACCATGACGAATCTAATTATAACGATCATGAAGACAGTTCTTCATACCTTCTGTGCCAGTGAGACAAATTATTGGTACGTGCAGTTCTGCCCTGCTTCTCGAGTGTTTCTTGCATCAGAATCAAAGCCTATTGCTGTGTTACTTCTGGGACTGAAAATTTACCACCGATATACGGCATTCTTCGTCAATTAACACGAGTGCGAATCTAGAACTTATTTTATATGACGTAAATTTGAATATTATACATCAACAACAAATTGTTGTCATTCTGCTTTGCCAACTAACCTAAGTGCAATGTAAGCATAGTGACTCTAAATCTCTGTGGGTGTTGAATCTGGCTGTAACTGTCTTACAGTAGTTCCAGGTTACTGTCTGATTAGGTTCTCTCTTTAGCGAGAGACCGACTGTAGGGTGTGGGTGATTTACGAACATTCGAAATTTCGTAATGTCAGTTAACATCTCGGACATTAGTGTCTAATTAACTGTCATCACTACATGGGTTTAAAAAAAGTTGCTATTACAGTGGATTTCCATCTGATTTTCTGACCATGACGAATCTAATTATAACGATCATGAAGACAGTTCTTCATTCCTTCTGTGCCAGTGAGACAAATTATTGGTACATGCAGTTCTGCCCTGCTTTTCGAATGTTTCTTGCACCAGAATCGAAGCCTATTGCTGTGTTACTTCTGGGACTGAAAATTTACCACCGATATACGGCATTCTTCGCCACATTAACACGAGTGCCAGTCTACAACTTATGCTCTATTGCGTAATTTTGAATATTCCACATCAACAACAGATTTTTGCGTTCTGCTTTGCCAACTAACCTAAGTGCAATGTAAGCACAGTGACTCTACATCTCTGTGGGTGTTGAATCTGGCTGTAACTGTCTTACAGTAGTTCCAGGTTACTGTCTGATTAGGTGCTCTCTTTAGCGAGAGACCGACTGGAGGGTGTGGGTGATTTACGAACATTCGAAATTTCGTACTGTCTGTGTAACATGTCGGACATTAGTGTCTAATTAACTGTCATCACTACATGGGTTAAAAAAGAATTGCTATTTCAGTGGATATCCATCTCAGGTTCTGAACATGACGAATTTAATTCTAACGAACATGAAGACAGTTCTTCATTCCTTCTGTGCCAGTGAGACAAATTATTGGTACATGCAGTTCTGCCCTGCTTCTCGAATGTTTCTTGCACCAGAATCAAAGCCTATTGCTGTGTTACTTCTGGGACTGAAAATTTACCACCGATATACGGCATTCTTCGCCACATTAACACTAGTGCCAGTCTACAACTAATGCTCTACTGCGTAATTTTGAATATTCTACATCAACAACAGATTTTTGCATTCTGCCTTGCCAACTAACCTAAGTGCAATGTAAGCATAGTGACTCTACATATCTGTGGGTGTTGAATCTGGCTGTAACTGTCTTACAGTAGTTCCAGGTTACTGTCTGATTAGGTTCTCTCTTTAGCGAGAGACCGACTGGAGGGTGTGGGTGATTTACGAACATTCGAAATTTCGTAATGTCAGTGTAACATGTCGGACATTAGTGTCTAATTAACTGTCATCACTACATGGGTTTAAAAAGAATTGCTATTTCAGTGGATTTCCATCTCAGGTTCTGACCATGACGAATCTAATTATAACGATCATGAAGACAGTTCTTCATTCCTTCTGTGCCAGTGAGACAAATTATTGGTACATGCAGTTCTGCCCTGCTTTTCGAATGTTTCTTGCACCAGAATCGAAGCCTATTGCTGTGTTACTTCTGGGACTGAAAATTTACCACCGATATACGGCATTCTTCGCCACATTAACACGAGTTCCAGTCTGCAACTAATGCTCTATTGCGTAATTTTGAATATTCTACATCAACAACAGATTTTTGCATTCTGCTTTGCCAACTAACCTAAGTGCAATGTAAGCATAGTCACTCTACATCTCTGTGGGTGTTGAATCTGGCCTGTAACTGTCTTACAGTAGTTCCAGGTGACTGTCTGATTAGGCTCTCCCTTCAACGAGAGACCGAATGGAGGATGTGGGTGATTTACGAACATTCGAAATTTCGTACTGTCTGTGTAACATGTCGGACATTAGTGTCTAATTAACTGTCATCACTACATGGGTTTAAAAAGAGTTGCTATTTCAGTGGATTTCCATCTCAGGTTTTGACCATGACGAATCTAATTATAACGATCATGAAGACAGTTCTTCATTCCTTCTGTGTCAGTGAGACAAATTATTGGTACATGCAGTTCTGCCCTGCTTCTCGAATGTTTCTTGCACCAGAATCAAAGCCTATTGCTGTGTTACTTCTGGGACTGAAAATTTACCACCAATATACGGCATTCTACGCCACATTAACACGAGTGCCAAGCTACAACTAATGCTCTATTGAGTAATTTGGAATATTCTACATCAACAAAAGATTTTTGCATTCTGCTTTGCCAACTAACCTAAGTGCAATGTAAGCATAGTGACTCTACATCTCTGTGGCTGTTGAATCTGGCTGTAACTGTTTTACAATAGTTCCAGGTTACTGTCTGATTAGGTGCTCTCTTTAGCGAGAGACCGACTGGAGGGTGTGGGTGATTTACGAACATTCGAAATTTCGTACTGTCTGTGTAACATGTCGGACATTAGTGTCTAATTAACTGTCATCACTACATGGGTTAAAAAAGAATTGCTATTTCAGTGGATATCCATCTCAGGTTCTGAACATGACGAATTTAATTCTAACGAACATGAAGACAGTTCTTCATTCCTTCTGTGCCAGTGAGACAAATTATTGGTACATGCAGTTCTGCCCTGCTTCTCGAATGTTTCTTGCACCAGAATCAAAGCCTATTGCTGTGTTACTTCTGGGACTGAAAATTTACCACCGATATACGGCATTCTTCGCCACATTAACACGAGTGCCAGTCTACAACTTATGCTCTATTGCGTAATTTTGAATATTCCACATCAACAACAGATTTTTGCGTTCTGCTTTGCCAACTAACCTAAGTGCAATGTAAGCACAGTGACTCTACATCTCTGTGGGTGTTGAATCTGGCTGTAACTGTCTTACAGTAGTTCCAGGTTACTGTCTGATTAGGTGCTCTCTTTAGCGAGAGACCGACTGGAGGGTGTGGGTGATTTACGAACATTCGAAATTTCGTACTGTCTGTGTAACATGTCGGACATTAGTGTCTAATTAACTGTCATCACTACATGGGTTAAAAAAGAATTGCTATTTCAGTGGATATCCATCTCAGGTTCTGAACATGACGAATTTAATTCTAACGAACATGAAGACAGTTCATCATTCCTTCTGTGCCAGTGAGACAAATTATTGGTACATGCAGTTCTGCCCTGCTTCTCGAATGTTTCTTGCACCAGAATCAAAGCCTATTGCTGTGTTACTTCTGGGACTGAAAATTTACCACCGATATACGGCATTCTTCGCCACATTAACACGAGTGCCAGTCTACAACTAATGCTCTACTGCGTAATTTTGAATATTCTACATCAACAACAGATTTTTGCATTCTGCCTTGCCAACTAACCTAAGTGCAATGTAAGCATAGTGACTCTACATATCTGTGGGTGTTGAATCTGGCTGTAACTGTCTTACAGTAGTTCCAGGTTACTGTCTGATTAGGTTCTCTCTTTAGCGAGAGACCGACTGGAGGGTGTGGGTGATTTACGAACATTCGAAATTTCGTAATGTCAGTGTAACATGTCGGACATTAGTGTCTAATTAACTGTCATCACTACATGGGTTTAAAAAGAATTGCTATTTCAGTGGATTTCCATCTCAGGTTCTGACCATGACGAATCTAATTATAACGATCATGAAGACAGTTCTTCATTCCTTCTGTGCCAGTGAGACAAATTATTGGTACATGCAGTTCTGCCCTGCTTTTCGAATGTTTCTTGCACCAGAATCGAAGCCTATTGCTGTGTTACTTCTGGGACTGAAAATTTACCACCGATATACGGCATTCTTCGCCACATTAACACGAGTGCCAGTCTGCAACTAATGCTCTATTGCGTAATTTTGAATATTCTACATCAACAACAGATTTTTGCATTCTGCTTTGCCAACTAACCTAAGTGCAATGTAAGCATAGTCACTCTACATCTCTGTGGGTGTTGAATCTGGCCTGTAACTGTCTTACAGTAGTTCCAGGTGACTGTCTGATTAGGCTCTCCCTTCAACGAGAGACCGAATGGAGGATGTGGGTGATTTACGAACATTCGAAATTTCGTACTGTCTGTGTAACATGTCGGACATTAGTGTCTAATTAACTGTCATCACTACATGGGTTTAAAAAGAGTTGCTATTTCAGTGGATTTCCATCTCAGGTTCTGACCATGACGAATCTAATTATAACGATCATGAAGACAGTTCTTCATTCCTTCTGTGTCAGTGAGACAAATTATTGGTACATGCAGTTCTGCCCTGCTTCTCGAATGTTTCTTGCACCAGAATCAAAGCCTATTGCTGTGTTACTTCTGGGACTGAAAATTTACCACCAATATACGGCATTCTACGCCACATTAACACAAGTGCCAAGCTACAACTAATGCTCTATTGAGTAATTTGGAATATTCTACATCAACAAAAGATTTTTGCATTCTGCTTTGCCAACTAACCTAAGTGCAATGTAAGCATAGTGACTCTACATCTCTGTGGCTGTTGAATCTGGCTGTAACTGTTTTACAATAGTTCCAGGTTACTGTCTGATTAGGTGCTCTCTTTAGCGAGAGACCGACTGGAGGGTGTGGGTGATTTACGAACATTCGAAATTTCGTACTGTCTGTGTAACATGTCGGACATTAGTGTCTAATTAACTGTCATCACTACATGGGTTAAAAAAGAATTGCTATTTCAGTGGATATCCATCTCAGGTGCTAAATATGACGAATTTAATTCTAACGCACATGAAGACAGTTCTTCATTCCTTCTGTGCCAGTGAGACAAATTATTGGTACATGCAGTTCTGGCCTGCTTCTCGAATGTTTCTTGCACCAGAATCAAAGCCTATTGCTGTGTTACTTCTGGGACTGAAAATTTACCACCGATATACGGCATTCTTCGCCACATTAACACGAGTGCCAGTCTACAACTAATGCTCTACTGCGTAATTTTGAATATTCTACATCAACAACAGATTTTTGCATTCTGCCTTGCCAACTAACCTAAGTGCAATGTAAGCATAGTGACTCTACATATCTGTGGGTGTTGAATCTGGCTGTAACTGTCTTACAGTAGTTCCAGGTTACTGTCTGATTAGGTTCTCTCTTTAGCGAGAGACCGACTGGAGGGTGTGGGTGATTTACGAACATTCGAAATTTCGTAATGTCAGTGTAACATGTCGGACATTAGTGTCTAATTAACTGTCATCACTACATGGGTTTAAAAAGAATTGCTATTTCAGTGGATTTCCATCTCAGGTTCTGACCATGACGAATCTAATTATAACGATCATGAAGACAGTTCTTCATTCCTTCTGTGCCAGTGAGACAAATTATTGGTACATGCAGTTCTGCCCTGCTTTTCGAATGTTTCTTGCACCAGAATCGAAGCCTATTGCTGTGTTACTTCTGGGACTGAAAATTTACCACCGATATACGGCATTCTTCGCCACATTAACACGAGTGCCAGTCTGCAACTAATGCTCTATTGCGTAATTTTGAATATTCTACATCAACAACAGATTTTTGCATTCTGCTTTGCCAACTAACCTAAGTGCAATGTAAGCATAGTCACTCTACATCTCTGTGGGTGTTGAATCTGGCCTGTAACTGTCTTACAGTAGTTCCAGGTGACTGTCTGATTAGGCTCTCCCTTCAACGAGAGACCGAATGGAGGATGTGGGTGATTTACGAACATTCGAAATTTCGTACTGTCTGTGTAACATGTCGGACATTAGTGTCTAATTAACTGTCATCACTACATGGGTTTAAAAAGAGTTGCTATTTCAGTGGATTTCCATCTCAGGTTTTGACCATGACGAATCTAATTATAACGATCATGAAGACAGTTCTTCATTCCTTCTGTGTCAGTGAGACAAATTATTGGTACATGCAGTTCTGCCCTGCTTCTCGAATGTTTCTTGCACCAGAATCAAAGCCTATTGCTGTGTTACTTCTGGGACTGAAAATTTACCACCAATATACGGCATTCTACGCCACATTAACACGAGTGCCAAGCTACAACTAATGCTCTATTGAGTAATTTGGAATATTCTACATCAACAAAAGATTTTTGCATTCTGCTTTGCCAACTAACCTAAGTGCAATGTAAGCATAGTGACTCTACATCTCTGTGGCTGTTGAATCTGGCTGTAACTGTTTTACAATAGTTCCAGGTTACTGTCTGATTAGGTGCTCTCTTTAGCGAGAGACCGACTGGAGGGTGTGGGTGATTTACGAACATTCGAAATTTCGTACTGTCTGTGTAACATGTCGGACATTAGTGTCTAATTAACTGTCATCACTACATGGGTTAAAAAAGAATTGCTATTTCAGTGGATATCCATCTCAGGTTCTGAACATGACGAATTTAATTCTAACGAACATGAAGACAGTTCTTCATTCCTTCTGTGCCAGTGAGACAAATTATTGGTACATGCAGTTCTGCCCTGCTTCTCGAATGTTTCTTGCACCAGAATCAAAGCCTATTGCTGTGTTACTTCTGGGACTGAAAATTTACCACCGATATACGGCATTCTTCGCCACATTAACACGAGTGCCAGTCTACAACTTAACGCTCTATTGCGTAATTTTGAATATTCCACATCAACAACAGATTTTTGCGTTCTGCTTTGCCAACTAACCTAAGTGCAATGTAAGCACAGTGACTCTACATCTCTGTGGGTGTTGAATCTGGCTGTAACTGTCTTACAGTAGTTCCAGGTTACTGTCTGATTAGGTGCTCTCTTTAGCGAGAGACCGACTGGAGGGTGTGGGTGATTTACGAACATTCGAAATTTCGTACTGTCTGTGTAACATGTCGGACATTAGTGTCTAATTAACTGTCATCACTACATGGGTTAAAAAAGAATTGCTATTTCAGTGGATATCCATCTCAGGTTCTGAACATGACGAATTTAATTCTAACGAACATGAAGACAGTTCATCATTCCTTCTGTGCCAGTGGGACAAATTATTGGTACATGCAGTTCTGCCCTGCTTCTCGAATGTTTCTTGCACCAGAATCAAAGCCTATTGCTGTGTTACTTCTGGGACTGAAAATTTACCACCGATATACGGCATTCTTCGCCACATTAACACGAGTGCCAGTCTACAACTAATGCTCTACTGCGTAATTTTGAATATTCTACATCAACAACAGATTTTTGCATTCTGCCTTGCCAACTAACCTAAGTGCAATGTAAGCATATTGACTCTACATATCTGTGGGTGTTGAATCTGGCTGTAACTGTCTTACAGTAGTTCCAGGTTACTGTCTGATTAGGTTCTCTCTTTAGCGAGAGACCGACTGGAGGGTGTGGGTGATTTACGAACATTCGAAATTTCGTAATGTCAGTGTAACATGTCGGACATTAGTGTCTATTTAACTGTCATCACTACATGGCTTTAGAAAGAATTGCTTTTTTAGTGGATTTCCATCTCAGGTTTTGACCTTGACGAATGTAATTATAACGATCATGAAGACAGTTCTTCATTCCTTCTGTGCCAGTGAGATAAATTATTGGTACATGCAGTTCTGCCGAGCTTCTCGAGTGTTTCTTGCACCAAAATCAAAGCCTATTGCTGTGTTACTTCTGGGACTGAAAATTTACCACCGATATACGGCATTCTTCGCCACATTAACAGGAGTGCGAATCTACAACTAATGCTCTTGCGTACTTTTGAATATTCTACATCAACAACAGATTTTTGCATTCTGCTTTGCCAACTAACCTAAGTGCAATGTAAGCACAGTGACTCTACATCTCTGTGGGTGTTGAATCTGGCCTGTAACTGTCTTACAGTAGTTCCAGGTGACTGTCTGATTAGGCTCTCCCTTCAACGAGAGAACGACTGGAGAATGTGGGTGGTTTACGAACATTCGAAATTTCGTACTGTCTGTGTAACATCTCGGACATTAGTGTCTAATTAACTGTCATCACTACATGGCTTTAGAAAGAATTGCTTTTTCAGTGGATTTCCATCTCAGGTTTTGACCATGACGAATGTAATTATAACGATCATGAAGACAGTTCTTCATTCCTTCTGTGCCTTGAGACAAATTATTGGTACATGCAGTTCTGCCCTGCTTCTCGAATGTTTCTTGCACCAGAATCAAAGCCTATTGCTGTGTTACTTCTGGGACTGAAAATTTACCACCGATATACGGCATTCTTCGTCAATTAACACGAGTGCGAATCTAGAACTTATTTTATATGACGTAAATTTGAATATTATACATCAACAACAAATTGTTGTCATTCTGCTTTGCCAACTAACCTAAGTGCAATGTAAGCATAGTGACTCTAAATCTCTGTGGGTGTTGAATCTGGCTGTAACTGTCTTACAGTAGTTCCAGGTTACTGTCTGATTAGGTTCTCTCTTTAGCGAGAGACCGACTGGAGGGTGTGGGTGATTTACGAACACTCGAAATTTCGTAATGTCAGTGTAACATGTCGGACATTAGTGTCTAATTAACTGTCATCACTACATGGGTTTAAAAAGAATTGCTCTTTCAGTGGATTTCCATCTCAGGTTCTGACCATGACGAATCTAATTATAACGATCATGAAGACAGTTCTTCATTCCTTCTGTGCCAGTGAGACAAATTATTGGTACATGCAGTTCTGCCCTGCTTTTCGAATGTTTCTTGCACCAGAATCGAAGCCTATTGCTGTGTTACTTCTGGGACTGAAAATTTACCACCGATATACGGCATTCTTCGCCACATTAACACGAGTGCCAGTCTGCAACTAATGCTCTATTGCGTAATTTTGAATATTCTACATCAACAACAGATTTTTGCATTCTGCTTTGCCAACTAACCTAAGTGCAATGTAAGCATAGTCACTCTACATCTCTGTGGGTGTTGAATCTGGCCTGTAACTGTCTTACAGTAGTTCCAGGTGACTGTCTGATTAGGCTCTCCCTTCAACGAGAGACCGAATGGAGGATGTGGGTGATTTACGAACATTCGAAATTTCGTACTGTCTGTGTAACATGTCGGACATTAGTGTCTAATTAACTGTCATCACTACATGGGTTTAAAAAGAATTGCTATTTCAGTGGATTTCCATCTCAGGTTTTGACCATGACGAATGTAATTAATTATAACGATCATGAAGACAGTTCTTCATTCCTTCTGTGCCAGTGAGACAAATTATTGGTACATGCAGTTCTGCCCTGCTTCTCGAATGTTTCTTGCACCAGAATCAAAGCCTATTGCTGTGTTACTTCTGGGACTGAAAATTTACCACCGATATACGGCATTCTTCGCCACATTAACACGAGTGCCAGTCTACAACTAATGCTCTATTGCGTAGTTTTGAATATTCTACATCAACAACAGATTTTTGCATTCTGCCTTGCCAACTAACCTAAGTGCAATGTAAGCATAGTGACTCTACATCTCTGTGGGTGTTGAATCTGGCCTGTAACTGTCTTACAGTAGTTCCAGGTGACTGTCTGATTAGGCTCTCCCTTCAACGAGAGACCGCCTGGAGGATGTGGGTGGTTTACGAACATTCGAAATTTCGTACTGTCTGTGTAACATCTCGGACATTAGTGTCTAATTAACTGTCATCACTACATGGCTTTAGAAAGAATTGCTTTTTTAGTGGATTTCCATCTCAGGTTTTGACCATGACGAATGTAATTATAACGATCATGAAGACAGTTCTTCATTCCTTCTGTGCCTTGAGACAAATTATTGGTACATGCAGTTCTGCCCTGCTTCTCGAATGTTTCTTGCACCAGAATCAAAGCCTATTGCTGTGTTACTTCTGGGACTGAAAATTTACCACCGATATACGGCATTCTTCGCCACATTAACACGAGTGCGAATCTATAACTAATGCTCTTGCGTACTTTTGAATATTCTACATCAACAACAGATTTTTGCATTCTGCTTTGCCAACTAACCTAAGTGCAATGTAAGCACAGTGACTCTACATCTCTGTGGGTGTTGAATCTGGCCTGTAACTGTCTTACAGTAGTTCCAGGTGACTGTCTGATTAGGCTCTCCCTTCAACGAGAGACCGACTGGAGGATGTGGGTGATTTACGAACATTCGAAATTTCGTACTGTCTGTGTAACATCTCGGACATTAGTGTCTAATTAACTGTCATCACTACATGGTTTTAGAAAGAATTGCTATTTCAGTGGATTTCCATCTCAGGTTTTGACCATGACGAATGTAATTATAACGATCATGAAGACAGTTCTTCATTCCTTCTGTGCCAGTGAGACAAATTATTGGTACATGCAGTTCTGCCCTGCTTCTCGAATGTTTCTTGCACCAGAATCAAAGCCTATTGCTGTGTTACTTCTGGGACTGAAAATTTACCACCGATATACGGCATTCTTCGCCACATTAACACGAGTGCCAGTCTACAACTAATGCTCTATTGCGTAATTTTGAAAATTCTACATCAACAACAGATTTTTGCATTCTGCCTTGCCAACTAACCTAAGTGCAATGTAAGCATAGTGACTCTACATCTCTGTGGGTGTTGTATCTGGCCTGTAACTGTCTTACAGTAGTTCCAGGAGACAGTCTGATTAGGCTCTCCCTTCAACGAGAGACCGACTGGAGGATGTGGGTGATTGACGAACTTTCGAAATTTCGTACTGTCTGTGTAACATCTCGGACATTAGTGTCTAATTAACTGTCGTCCCTACATGGGTTTAAAAAGAAAGTTACTATTTCAGTGGATTTCCATCTCAGGTTCTGACCATGACGAATGTAATTATAACGATCATAAGGACAGTTCTTCATTCCTTCTGTGCCAGTGAGACAAATTATTGGTACATGCAGTTCTGCCCTGCTTCTCGAATGTTTCTTGCACCAGAATCAAAGCCTATTGCTGTGTTACTTCTGGGACTGAAAATTTACCACCGATATACGGCATTCTTCGCCACATTAACACGAGTGCCAGTCTACAACTAATGCTCTATTGCGTAATTTTGAATATTCTACATCAACAACAGATTTTTGCATTCTGCCTTGCCAACTAACCTAAGTGCAATGTAAGCATAGTGACTCTACATCTCTGTGGGTGTTGAACCTGGCCTGTAACTGTCTTACAGTAGTTCCAGGTGACTGTCTGATTAGGCTCTCCCTTCAACGAGAGACCGACTGGAGGATGTGGGTGATTGACGAACTTTCGAAATTTCGTACTGTCTGTGTAACATCTCGGACATTAGTGTCTAATTAACTGTCGTCACTACATGGGTTTAAAAAGAAAGTTACTATTTCAGTGGATTTCCATCTCAGGTTCTGACCATGACGAATGTAATTATAACGATCATGAAGACAGTTCTTCATTCCTTCTGTGCCAGTGAGACAAATTATTGGTACATGCAGTTCTGCCCTGCTTCTCGAATGTTTCTTGCACCAGAATCTAATTATAACGATCATGAAGACAGTTCATCATTCCTTCTGTGCCAGTGAGACAAATTATTGGTACATGCAGTTCGGCCCTGCTTCTCGAATGTTTCTTGCACCAGAATCAAAGCCTATTGCTGTGTTACTTCTGGGACTGAAAATTTACCACCGATATACGGCATTCTTCGCCACATTAACACGAGTGCCAGTCTACAACTAATGCTCTATTGCGTAATTTTGAATATTCTGCATCAACAACAGATTTTTGCATTCTGCCTTGCCAACTAACCTAAGTGCAATGTAAGCATAGTGACTCTACATCTCTGTGGGTGTTGAATCTGGCCTGTAACTGTCTTACAGTAGTTCCAGGTGACTGTCTGATTAGGCTCTCCCTTCAACTAGAGACCGACTGGAGGGTGTGGGTGATTTACGAACATTCGAAATTTCGTACTGTCTGTGTAACATCTCGGACATTAGTGTCTAATTAACTGTCATCACTACATGGTTTTAGAAAGAAATGCTATTTCAGTGGATTTCCATCTCAGGTTTTGACCATGACGAATGTAATTATAACGATCATGAAGACAGTTCTTCATTCCTTCTGTGCCAGTGAGACAAATTATTGGTACATGCAGTTCTGCCCTGCTTCTCGAATGTTTCTTGCACCAGAATCAAAGCCTATTGCTGTGTTACTTCTGGGACTGAAAATTTACCACCGATATACGGCATTCTTCGCCACATTAACACGAGTGCCAGTCTACAACTAATGCTCCATTGCGTAATTTTGAATATTCTACATCAACAACAGATTTTTGCATTCTGCTTTGCCAACTAACCTAAGTGCAATGTAAGCATAGTGACTCTACATCTCTGTGGGTGTTGAATCTGGCCTGTAACTGTCTTACAGTAGTTCCAGGTGACTGTCTGATTAGGCTCTCCCTTCAACGAGAGACCGACTGGAGGATGTGGGTGATTTACGAACATTCGAAATTTCGTACTGCCTGTGTAACATTGCGGACATTAGTGTCTAATTAACTGTCGTCACTACATGGCTTTAGAAAGAATTGCTGTTTCAGTGGATTTCCATCTCAGGTTTTGACCATGACGAATGTAATTATAACGATCATGAAGACAGTTCTTCATTCCTTCTGTGCCAGTGAGACAAATTATTGGTACATGCAGTTCTGCCCTGCTTCTCGAATGTTTCTTGCACCAGAATCAAAGCCTATTGCTGTGTTACTTCTGGGACTGAAAATTTACCACCAATATACGGCATTCTACGCCACATTAACACGAGTGCCAAGCTACAACTAATGCTCTATTGCGTAATGTTGAATATTCTACATCAACAAAAGATTTTTGCATTCTGCTTTGCCAACTAACCTAAGTGCAATGTAAGCATAGTGACTCTACATCTCTGTGGCTGTTGAATCTGGCTGTAAATGTCTTACAATAGTTCCAGGTTACTGTCTGATTAGGTGCTCTCTTTAGCGAGAGTTCGACTGGAAGGATGTGGGTGACTTAAGAACATTGGAAATTTCGTAATGTCAGTGTAACATCTCGGACATAATGTCTAATTAACTGTCATCACTACATGGGTTTAAAAAAAAGGTTGCTAATTCAGTGGTATTCTATCTCAGTTTCTGCCCATGACGAATCTAATTATAACGATCATGAAGACAGTTCTTCATTCCTTCTGTGCCAGTGAGATAAATTATTGGTACATGCAGTTCTGCCGTGCTTCTCGAGTGTTTCTTGCACCAGAATCAAAGCCTATTGCTGTGTTACATCTGGGACTGAAAATTTACCACCAATTACGGCATTCTTCGCCACATTGACACGAGTGCGAATATACAACTAATGCTCTATTGCGTAATTTTGAATATTCTACATCAACAACAGATTTTTGCATGCTGCCTTGCCAACTAACCTAAGTGCAATGTAAGCATAGTGACTCTACATCTCTGTGGGTGTTGAATCTGGCCTGTAACTGTCTTACAGTAGTTCCAGGTGACTGTCTGATTAGGCTCTCCCTTCAACGAGAGACCGCCTGGAGGATGTGGGTGGTTTACGAACATTCGAAATTTCGTACTGTCTGTGTAACATCTCGGACATTAGTGTCTAATTAACTGTCATCACTACATGGCTTTAGGAAGAATTGCTTTTTCAGTGGATTTCCATCTCAGGTTTTGACCATGACGAATGTAATTAATTATAACGATCATGAAGACAGTTCTTCATTCCTTCTGTGCCAGTGAGACAAATTATTGGTACATGCAGTTCTGCCCTGCTTCTCGAATGTTTCTTGCACCAGAATCAAAGCCTATTGCTGTGTTACTTCTGGGACTGAAAATTTACCACCGATATACGGCATTCTTCGCCACATTAACACGAGTGCCAGTCTACAACTAATGCTCTATTGCGTAGTTTTGAATATTCTACATCAACAACAGATTTTTGCATTCTGCCTTGCCAACTAACCTAAGTGCAATGTAAGCATAGTGACTCTACATCTCTGTGGGTGTTGAATCTGGCCTGTAACTGTCTTACAGTAGTTCCAGGTGACTGTCTGATTAGGCTCTCCCTTCAACGAGAGACCGCCTGGAGGATGTGGGTGGTTTACGAACATTCGAAATTTCGTACTGTCGGTGTAACATCTCGGACATTAGTGTCTAATTAACTGTCATCACTACATGGCTTTAGAAAGAATTGCTTTTTTAGTGGATTTCCATCTCAGGTTTTGACCATGACGAATGTAATTATAACGATCATGAAGACAGTTCTTCATTCCTTCTGTGCCTTGAGACAAATTATTGGTACATGCAGTTCTGCCCTGCTTCTCGAATGTTTCTTGCACCAGAATCTAATTATAACGATCATGAAGACAGTTCTTCATTCCTTCTGTGCCAGTGAGACAAATTATTGGTACATGCAGTTCTGCCCTGCTTCTCGAGTGTTTCTTGCACCAGAATCAAGGCCTATTGCTGTGTTACTTCTGGGACTGAAAATTTACCACCGATATACGGCATTCTTCGCCACATTAACACGAGTGCGAATCTACAACTAATGCTCTTGCGTACTTTTGAATATTCTACATCAACAACAGATTTTTGCATTCTGCTTTGCCAACTAACCTAAGTGCAATGTAAGCATAGTGACTCTACATCTCTGTGGGTGTTGAATCTGGCCTGTAACTGTCTTACAGTAGTTCCAGGTGACTGTCTGATTAGGCTCTCCCTTCAACGAGAGACCGCCTGGAGGATGTGGGTGGTTTACGAACATTCGAAATTTCGTACTGTCTGTGTAACATCTCGGACATTAGTGTCTAATTAACTGTCATCACTACATGGCTTTAGAAAGAATTGCTTTTTCAGTGGATTTCCATCTCAGGTTTTGACCATGACGAATCTAATTATAACGATCATGAAGACAGTTCATCATTCCTTCTGTGCCAGTGAGACAAATTATTGGTACAAGCAGTTCGGCCCTGCTTCTCGAATGTTTCTTGCACCAGAATCAAAGCCTATTGCTGTGTTACTTCTGGGACTGAAAATTTACCACCGATATACGGCATTCTTCGCCACATTAACACGAGTGCGAATCTACAACTAATGCTCTTGCGTACTTTTGAATATTCTACATCAACAACAGATTTTTGCATTCTGCTTTGCCAACTAACCTAAGTGCAATGTAAGCACAGTGACTCTACATCTCTGTGGGTGTTGAATCTGGCCTGTAACTGTCTTACAGTAGTTCCAGGTGACTGTCTGATTAGGCTCTCCCTTCAACGAGAGACCGACTGGAGGATGTGGGTGATTTACGAACATTCGAAATTTCGTACTGTCTGTGTAACATCTCGGACATTAGTGTCTAATTAACTGTCGTCATTACATGGGTTTAAAAAGAAAGTTACTATTTCAGTGGATTTCCATCTCAGGTTCTGACCATGACGAATCTAATTATAACGATCATGAAGACAGTTCTTCATTCCTTCTGTGCCAGTGAGACAAATTATTGGTACATGCAGTTCTGCCCTGCTTCTCGAATGTTTCTTGCACCAGAATCAAAGCCTATTGCTGTGTTACATCTGGGACTGAAAATTTACCACCAATTACGGCATTCTTCGCCACATTGACACGAGTGCGAATATACAACTAATGCTCTATTGCGTAATTTTGAATATTCTACATCAACAACAGATTTTTGCATGCTGCCTTGCCAACTAACCTAAGTGCAATGTAAGCATAGTGACTCTACATCTCTGTGGGTGTTGAATCTGGCCTGTAACTGTCTTACAGTAGTTCCAGGTGACTGTCTGATTAGGCTCTCCCTTCAACTAGAGACCGACTGGAGGGTGTGGATGATTTACGAACATTCGAAATTTCGTACTGCCTGTGTAACATTGCGGACATTAGTGTCTAATTAACTGTCGTCACTACATGGCTTTAGAAAGAATTGCTGTTTCAGTGGATTTCCATCTCAGGTTTTGACCATGACGAATGTAATTATAACGATCATGAAGACAGTTCTTCATTCCTTCTGTGCCAGTGAGACAAATTATTGGTACATGCAGTTCTGCCCTGCTTCTCGAATGTTTCTTGCACCAGAATCAAAGCCTATTGCTGTGTTACTTCTGGGACTGAAAATTTACCACCAATATACGGCATTCTACGCCACATTAACACGAGTGCCAAGCTACAACTAATGCTCTATTGCGTAATGTTGAATATTCTACATCAACAAAAGATTTTTGCATTCTGCTTTGCCAACTAACCTAAGTGCAATGTAAGCATAGTGACTCTACATCTCTGTGGCTGTTGAATCTGGCTGTAAATGTCTTACAATAGTTCCAGGTTACTGTCTGATTAGGTGCTCTCTTTAGCGAGAGTTCGACTGGAAGGATGTGGGTGACTTAAGAACATTGGAAATTTCGTAATGTCAGTGTAACATCTCGGACATAATGTCTAATTAACTGTCATCACTACATGGGTTTAAAAAAAAGGTTGCTAATTCAGTGGTATTCTATCTCAGTTTCTGCCCATGACGAATCTAATTATAACGATCATGAAGACAGTTCTTCATTCCTTCTGTGCCAGTGAGATAAATTATTGGTACATGCAGTTCTGCCGTGCTTCTCGAGTGTTTCTTGCACCAGAATCAAAGCCTATTGCTGTGTTACATCTGGGACTGAAAATTTACCACCAATTACGGCATTCTTCGCCACATTGACACGAGTGCGAATATACAACTAATGCTCTATTGCGTAATTTTGAATATTCTACATCAACAACAAATTTTTGCATGCTGCCTTGCCAACTAACCTAAGTGCAATGTAAGCATAGTGACTCTACATCTCTGTGGGTGTTGAATCTGGCCTGTAACTGTCTTACAGTAGTTCCAGGTGACTGTCTGATTAGGCTCTCCCTTCAACGAGAGACCGCCTGGAGGATGTGGGTGGTTTACGAACATTCGAAATTTCGTACTGTCTGTGTAACATCTCGGACATTAGTGTCTAATTAACTGTCATCACTACATGGCTTTAGAAAGAATTGCTTTTTCAGTGGATTTCCATCTCAGGTTTTGACCATGACGAATGTAATTAATTATAACGATCATGAAGACAGTTCTTCATTCCTTCTGTGCCAGTGAGACAAATTATTGGTACATGCAGTTCTGCCCTGCTTCTCGAATGTTTCTTGCACCAGAATCAAAGCCTATTGCTGTGTTACTTCTGGGACTGAAAATTTACCACCGATATACGGCATTCTTCGCCACATTAACACGAGTGCCAGTCTACAACTAATGCTCTATTGCGTAGTTTTGAATATTCTACATCAACAACAGATTTTTGCATTCTGCCT
Source organism: Schistocerca gregaria (assembly GCF_023897955.1). Taxonomy (NCBI): domain Eukaryota; kingdom Metazoa; phylum Arthropoda; class Insecta; order Orthoptera; family Acrididae; genus Schistocerca; species Schistocerca gregaria. Next base: position 184,798,885 of record NC_064925.1, on the reverse strand, counting down.
TGCCAACTAACCTAAGTGCAATGTAAGCATAGTGACTCTACATCTCTGTGGGTGTTGAATCTGGCCTGTAACTGTCTTACAGTAGTTCCAGGTGACTGTCTGATTAGGCTCTACCTTCAACGAGAGACCGCCTGGAGGATGTGGGTGGTTTACGAACATTCGAAATTTCGTACTGTCTGTGTAACATCTCGGACATTAGTGTCTAATTAACTGTCATCACTACATGGCTTTAGAAAGAATTGCTTTTTTAGTGGATTTCCATCTCAGGTTTTGACCATGACGAATGTAATTATAACGATCATGAAGACAGTTCTTCATTCCTTCTGTGCCAGTGAGACAAATTATTGGTACATGCAGTTCTGCCCTGCTTCTCGAATGTTTCTTGCACCAGAATCAAAGCCTATTGCTGTGTTACTTCTGGGACTGAAAATTTACCACCGATATACGGCATTCTTCGCCACATTAACACGAGTGCCAGTCTACAACTAATGCTCTATTGCGTAATTTTGAATATTCTACATCAACAACAGATTTTTGCATTCTGCCTTGCCAACTAACCTAAGTGCAATGTAAGCATAGTGACTCTACATCTCTGTGGGTGTTGAACCTGGCCTGTAACTGTCTTACAGTAGTTCCAGGTGACTGTCTGATTAGGCTCTCCCTTCAACGAGAGACCGACTGGAGGATGTGGGTGATTGACGAACTTTCGAAATTTCGTACTGTCTGTGTAACATCTCGGACATTGGTGTCCAATTAACTGTCGTCACTACATGGGTTTAAAAAGAAAGTTACTATTTCAGTGGATTTCCATCTCAGGTTCTGACCATGACGAATGTAATTATAACGATCATGAAGACAGTTCTTCATTCCTTCTGTGCCAGTGAGACAAATTATTGGTACATGCAGTTCTGCCCTGCTTCTCGAATGTTTCTTGCACCAGAATCTAATTATAACGATCATGAAGACAGTTCTTCATTCCTTCTGTGCCAGTGAGACAAATTATTGGTACATGCAGTTCTGCCCTGCTTCTCGAGTGTTTCTTGCACCAGAATCAAGGCCTATTGCTGTGTTACTTCTGGGACTGAATATTTACCACCGATATACGGCATTCTTCGCCACATTAACACGAGTGCGAATCTACAACTAATGCTCTTGCGTACTTTTGAATATTCTACATCAACAACAGATTTTTGCATTCTGCTTTGCCAACTAACGTAAGTGCAATGTAAGCATAGTGACTCTACATCTCTGTGGGTGTTGAATCTGGCCTGTAACTGTCTTACAGTAGTTCCAGGTGACTGTCTGATTAGGCTCTCCCTTCAACGAGAGACCGACTGGAGGATGTGGGTGATTTACGAACATTCGAAATTTCGTACTGTCTGTGTAACATCTCGGACATTAGTGTCTAATTAACTGTCGTCATTACATGGGTTTAAAAAGAAAGTTACTATTTCAGTGGATTTCCATCTCAGGTTCTGACCATGACGAATCTAATTATAACGATCATGAAGACAGTTCTTCATTCCTTCTGTGCCAGTGAGACAAATTATTGGTACATGCAGTTCTGCCCTGCTTCTCGAATGTTTCTTGCACCAGAATCAAAGCCTATTGCTGTGTTACATCTGGGACTGAAAATTTACCACCAATTACGGCATTCTTCGCCACATTGACACGAGTGCGAATATACAACTAATGCTCTATTGCGTAATTTTGAATATTCTACATCAACAACAGATTTTTGCATGCTGCCTTGCCAACTAACCTAAGTGCAATGTAAGCATAGTGACTCTACATCTCTGTGGGTGTTGAATCTGGCCTGTAACTGTCTTACAGTAGTTCCAGGTGACTGTCTGATTAGGCTCTCCCTTCAACTAGAGACCGACTGGAGGGTGTGGGTGATTTACGAACATTCGAAATTTCGTACTGTCTGTGTAACATCTCGGACATTAGTGTCTAATTAACTGTCATCACTACATGGTTTTAGAAAGAAATGCTATTTCAGTGGATTTCCATCTCAGGTTTTGACCATGACGAATGTAATTATAACGATCATGAAGACAGTTCTTCATTCCTTCTGTGCCAGTGAGACAAATTATTGGTACATGCAGTTCTGCCCTGCTTCTCGAATGTTTCTTGCACCAGAATCAAAGCCTATTGCTGTGTTACTTCTGGGACTGAAAATTTACCACCGATATACGGCATTCTTCGCCACATTAACACGAGTGCCAGTCTACAACTAATGCTCCATTGCGTAATTTTGAATATTCTACATCAACAACAGATTTTTGCATTCTGCTTTGCCAACTAACCTAAGTGCAATGTAAGCATAGTGACTCTACATCTCTGTGGGTGTTGAATCTGGCCTGTAACTGTCTTACAGTAGTTCCAGGTGACTGTCTGATTAGGCTCTCCCTTCAACGAGAGACCGACTGGAGGATGTGGGTGATTTACGAACATTCGAAATTTCGTACTGCCTGTGTAACATTGCGGACATTAGTGTCTAATTAACTGTCGTCACTACATGGCTTTAGAAAGAATTGCTGTTTCAGTGGATTTCCATCTCAGGTTTTGACCATGACGAATGTAATTATAACGATCATGAAGACAGTTCTTCATTCCTTCTGTGCCAGTGAGACAAATTATTGGTACATGCAGTTCTGCCCTGCTTCTCGAATGTTTCTTGCACCAGAATCAAAGCCTATTGCTGTGTTACTTCTGGGACTGAAAATTTACCACCAATATACGGCATTCTACGCCACATTAACACGAGTGCCAAGCTACAACTAATGCTCTATTGCGTAATGTTGAATATTCTACATCAACAAAAGATTTTTGCATTCTGCTTTGCCAACTAACCTAAGTGCAATGTAAGCATAGTGACTCTACATCTCTGTGGCTGTTGAATCTGGCTGTAAATGTCTTACAATAGTTCCAGGTTACTGTCTGATTAGGTGCTCTCTTTAGCGAGAGTTCGACTGGAAGGATGTGGGTGACTTAAGAACATTGGAAATTTCGTAATGTCAGTGTAACATCTCGGACATAATGTCTAATTAACTGTCATCACTACATGGGTTTAAAAAAAAGGTTGCTAATTCAGTGGTATTCTATCTCAGTTTCTGCCCATGACGAATCTAATTATAACGATCATGAAGACAGTTCTTCATTCCTTCTGTGCCAGTGAGATAAATTATTGGTACATGCAGTTCTGCCGTGCTTCTCGAGTGTTTCTTGCACCAGAATCAAAGCCTATTGCTGTGTTACATCTGGGACTGAAAATTTACCACCAATTACGGCATTCTTCGCCACATTGACACGAGTGCGAATATACAACTAATGCTCTATTGCGTAATTTTGAATATTCTACATCAACAACAGATTTTTGCATGCTGCCTTGCCAACTAACCTAAGTGCAATGTAAGCATAGTGACTCTACATCTCTGTGGGTGTTGAATCTGGCCTGTAACTGTCTTACAGTAGTTCCAGGTGACTGTCTGATTAGGCTCTCCCTTCAACGAGAGACCGCCTGGAGGATGTGGGTGGTTTACGAACATTCGAAATTTCGTACTGTCTGTGTAACATCTCGGACATTAGTGTCTAATTAACTGTCATCACTACATGGCTTTAGAAAGAATTGCTTTTTCAGTGGATTTCCATCTCAGGTTTTGACCATGACGAATGTAATTAATTATAACGATCATGAAGACAGTTCTTCATTCCTTCTGTGCCAGTGAGACAAATTATTGGTACATGCAGTTCTGCCCTGCTTCTCGAATGTTTCTTGCACCAGAATCAAAGCCTATTGCTCTGTTACTTCTGGGACTGAAAATTTACCACCGATATACGGCATTCTTCGCCACATTAACACGAGTGCCAGTCTACAACTAATGCTCTATTGCGTAGTTTTGAATATTCTACATCAACAACAGATTTTTGCATTCTGCCTTGCCAACTAACCTAAGTGCAATGTAAGCATAGTGACTCTACATCTCTGTGGGTGTTGAATCTGGCCTGTAACTGTCTTACAGTAGTTCCAGGTGACTGTCTGATTAGGCTCTCCCTTCAACGAGAGACCGCCTGGAGGATGTGGGTGGTTTACGAACATTCGAAATTTCGTACTGTCGGTGTAACATCTCGGACATTAGTGTCTAATTAACTGTCATCACTACATGGTTTTAGAAAGAATTGCTATTTCAGTGGATTTCCATCTCAGGTTTTGACCATGACGAATGTAATTATAACGATCATGAAGACAGTTCTTCATTCCTTCTGTGCCTTGAGACAAATTATTGGTACATGCAGTTCTGCCCTGCTTCTCGAATGTTTCTTGCACCAGAATCAAAGCCTATTGCTGTGTTACTTCTGGGACTGAAAATTTACCACCGATATACGGCATTCTTCGCCACACTAACACGAGTGCGAATCTATAACTAATGCTCTTGCGTACTTTTGAATATTCTACATCAACAACAGATTTTTGCATTCTGCTTTGCCAACTAACCTAAGTGCAATGTAAGCACAGTGACTCTACATCTCTGTGGGTGTTGAATCTGGCCTGTAACTGTCTTACAGTAGTTCCAGGTGACTGTCTGATTAGGCTCTCCCTTCAACGAGAGACCGACTGGAGGATGTGGGTGATTGACGAACTTTCGAAATTTCGTACTGTCTGTGTAACATCTCGGACATTAGTGTCTAATTAACTGTCGTCACTACATGGGTTTAAAAAGAAAGTTACTATTTCAGTGGATTTCCATCTCAGGTTCTGACCATGACGAATGTAATTATAACGATCATGAAGACAGTTCTTCATTCCTTCTGTGCCAGTGAGACAAATTATTGGTACATGCAGTTCTGCCCTGCTTCTCGAATGTTTCTTGCACCAGAATCTAATTATAACGATCATGAAGACAGTTCTTCATTCCTTCTGTGCCAGTGAGACAAATTATTGGTACATGCAGTTCTGCCCTGCTTCTCGAGTGTTTCTTGCACCAGAATCAAGGCCTATTGCTGTGTTACTTCTGGGACTGAAAATTTACCACCGATATACGGCATTCTTCGCCACATTAACACGAGTGCGAATCTACAACTAATGCTCTTGCGTACTTTTGAATATTCTACATCAACAACAGATTTTTGCATTCTGCTTTGCCAACTAACCTAAGTGCAATGTAAGCATAGTGACTCTACATCTCTGTGGGTGTTGAATCTGGCCTGTAACTGTCTTACAGTAGTTCCAGGTGACTGTCTGATTAGGCTCTCCCTTCAACGAGAGACCGCCTGGAGGATGTGGGTGGTTTACGAACATTCGAAATTTCGTACTGTCTGTGTAACATCTCGGACATTAGTGTCTAATTAACTGTCATCACTACATGGCTTTAGAAAGAATTGCTTTTTCAGTGGATTTCCATCTCAGGTTTTGACCATGACGAATGTAATTATAACGATCATGAAGACAGTTCATCATTCCTTCTGTGCCAGTGAGACAAATTATTGGTACATGCAGTTCGGCCCTGCTTCTCGAATGTTTCTTGCACCAGAATCAAAGCCTATTGCTGTGTTACTTCTGGGACTGAAAATTTACCACCGATATACGGCATTCTTCGCCACATTAACACGAGTGCGAATCTACAACTAATGCTCTTGCGTACTTTTGAATATTCTACATCAACAACAGATTTTTGCATTCTGCTTTGCCAACTAACCTAAGTGCAATGTAAGCACAGTGACTCTACATCTCTGTGGGTGTTGAATCTGGCCTGTAACTGTCTTACAGTAGTTCCAGGTGACTGTCTGATTAGGCTCTCCCTTCAACGAGAGACCGACTGGAGGATGTGGGTGATTTACGAACATTCGAAATTTCGTACTGTCTGTGTAACATCTCGGACATTAGTGTCTAATTAACTGTCGTCATTACATGGGTTTAAAAAGAAAGTTACTATTTCAGTGGATTTCCATCTCAGGTTCTGACCATGACGAATCTAATTATAACGATCATGAAGACAGTTCTTCATTCCTTCTGTGCCAGTGAGACAAATTATTGGTACATGCAGTTCTGCCCTGCTTCTCGAATGTTTCTTGCACCAGAATCAAAGCCTATTGCTGTGTTACATCTGGGACTGAAAATTTACCACCAATTACGGCATTCTTCGCCACATTGACACGAGTGCGAATATACAACTAATGCTCTATTGCGTAATTTTGAATATTCTACATCAACAACAGATTTTTGCATGCTGCCTTGCCAACTAACCTAAGTGCAATGTAAGCATAGTGACTCTACATCTCTGTGGGTGTTGAATCTGGCCTGTAACTGTCTTACAGTAGTTCCAGGTGACTGTCTGATTAGGCTCTCCCTTCAACTAGAGACCGACTGGAGGGTGTGGGTGATTTACGAACATTCGAAATTTCGTACTGTCTGTGTAACATCTCGGACATTAGTGTCTAATTAACTGTCATCACTACATGGTTTTAGAAAGAAATGCTATTTCAGTGGATTTCCATCTCAGGTTTTGACCATGACGAATGTAATTATAACGATCATGAAGACAGTTCTTCATTCCTTCTGTGCCAGTGAGACAAATTATTGGTACATGCAGTTCTGCCCTGCTTCTCGAATGTTTCTTGCACCAGAATCAAAGCCTATTGCTGTGTTACTTCTGGGACTGAAAATTTACCACCGATATACGGCATTCTTCGCCACATTAACACGAGTGCCAGTCTACAACTAATGCTCCATTGCGTAATTTTGAATATTCTACATCAACAACAGATTTTTGCATTCTGCTTTGCCAACTAACCTAAGTGCAATGTAAGCATAGTGACTCTACATCTCTGTGGGTGTTGAATCTGGCCTGTAACTGTCTTACAGTAGTTCCAGGTGACTGTCTGATTAGGCTCTCCCTTCAACGAGAGACCGACTGGAGGATGTGGGTGATTTACGAACATTCGAAATTTCGTGCTGCCTGTGTAACATTGCGGACATTAGTGTCTAATTAACTGTCGTCACTACATGGCTTTAGAAAGAATTGCTGTTTCAGTGGATTTCCATCTCAGGTTTTGACCATGACGAATGTAATTATAACGATCATGAAGACAGTTCTTCATTCCTTCTGTGCCAGTGAGACAAATTATTGGTACATGCAGTTCTGCCCTGCTTCTCGAATGTTTCTTGCACCAGAATCAAAGCCTATTGCTGTGTTACTTCTGGGACTGAAAATTTACCACCAATATACGGCATTCTACGCCACATTAACACGAGTGCCAAGCTACAACTAATGCTCTATTGCGTAATGTTGAATATTCTACATCAACAAAAGATTTTTGCATTCTGCTTTGCCAACTAACCTAAGTGCAATGTAAGCATAGTGACTCTACATCTCTGTGGCTGTTGAATCTGGCTGTAAATGTCTTACAATAGTTCCAGGTTACTGTCTGATTAGGTGCTCTCTTTAGCGAGAGTTCGACTGGAAGGATGTGGGTGACTTAAGAACATTGGAAATTTCGTAATGTCAGTGTAACATCTCGGACATAATGTCTAATTAACTGTCATCACTACATGGGTTTAAAAAAAAGGTTGCTAATTCAGTGGTATTCTATCTCAGTTTCTGCCCATGACGAATCTAATTATAACGATCATGAAGACAGTTCTTCATTCCTTCTGTGCCAGTGAGATAAATTATTGGTACATGCAGTTCTGCCGTGCTTCTCGAGTGTTTCTTGCACCAGAATCAAAGCCTATTGCTGTGTTACATCTGGGACTGAAAATTTACCACCAATTACGGCATTCTTCGCCACATTGACACGAGTGCGAATATACAACTAATGCTCTATTGCGTAATTTTGAATATTCTACATCAACAACAAATTTTTGCATGCTGCCTTGCCAACTAACCTAAGTGCAATGTAAGCATAGTGACTCTACATCTCTGTGGGTGTTGAATCTGGCCTGTAACTGTCTTACAGTAGTTCCAGGTGACTGTCTGATTAGGCTCTCCCTTCAACGAGAGACCGCCTGGAGGATGTGGGTGGTTTACGAACATTCGAAATTTCGTACTGTCTGTGTAACATCTCGGACATTAGTGTCTAATTAACTGTCATCACTACATGGCTTTAGAAAGAATTGCTTTTTCAGTGGATTTCCATCTCAGGTTTTGACCATGACGAATGTAATTAATTATAACGATCATGAAGACAGTTCTTCATTCCTTCTGTGCCAGTGAGACAAATTATTGGTACATGCAGTTCTGCCCTGCTTCTCGAATGTTTCTTGCACCAGAATCAAAGCCTATTGCTGTGTTACTTCTGGGACTGAAAATTTACCACCGATATACGGCATTCTTCGCCACATTAACACGAGTGCCAGTCTACAACTAATGCTCTATTGCGTAGTTTTGAATATTCTACATCAACAACAGATTTTTGCATTCTGCTTTGCCAACTAACCTAAGTGCAATGTAAGCACAGTGACTCTACATCTCTGTGGGTGTTGAATCTGGCCTGTAACTGTCTTACAGTAGTTCCAGGTGACTGTCTGATTAGGCTCTCCCTTCAACGAGAGACCGACTGGAGGATGTGGGTGATTTACGAACATTCGAAATTTCGTACTGTCTGTGTAACATCTCGGACATTAGTGTCTAATTAACTGTCATCACTACATGGTTTTAGAAAGAATTGCTATTTCAGTGGATTTCCATCTCAGGTTTTGACCATGACGAATGTAATTATAACGATCATGAAGACAGTTCTTCATTCCTTCTGTGCCAGTGAGACAAATTATTGGTACATGCAGTTCTGCCCTGCTTCTCGAATGTTTCTTGCACCAGAATCAAAGCCTATTGCTGTGTTACTTCTGGGACTGAAAATTTACCACCGATATACGGCATTCTTCGCCACATTAACACGAGTGCCAGTCTACAACTAATGCTCTATTGCGTAATTTTGAATATTCTACATCAACAACAGATTTTTGCATTCTGCCTTGCCAACTAACCTAAGTGCAATGTAAGCATAGTGACTCTACATCTCTGTGGGTGTTGAACCTGGCCTGTAACTGTCTTACAGTAGTTCCAGGAGACTGTCTGATTAGGCTCTCCCTTCAACGAGAGACCGACTGGAGGAAGTGGGTGATTGACGAACTTTCGAAATTTCGTACTGTCTGTGTAACATCTCGGACATTGGTGTCCAATTAACTGTCGTCACTACATGGGTTTAAAAAGAAAGTTACTATTTCAGTGGATTTCCATCTCAGGTTCTGACCATGACGAATGTAATTATAACGATCATGAAGACAGTTCTTCATTCCTTCTGTGCCAGTGAGACAAATTATTGGTACATGCAGTTCTGCCCTGCTTCTCGAATGTTTCTTGCACCAGAATCTAATTATAACGATCATGAAGACAGTTCTTCATTCCTTCTGTGCCAGTGAGACAAATTATTGGTACATGCAGTTCTGCCCTGCTTCTCGAGTGTTTCTTGCACCAGAATCAAGGCCTATTGCTGTGTTACTTCTGGGACTGAAAATTTACCACCGATATACGGCATTCTTCGCCACATTAACACGAGTGCGAATCTACAACTAATGCTCTTGCGTACTTTTGAATATTCTACATCAACAACAGATTTTTGCATTCTGCTTTGCCAACTAACCTAAGTGCAATGTAAGCATAGTGACTCTACATCTCTGTGGGTGTTGAATCTGGCCTGTAACTGTCTTACAGTAGTTCCAGGTGACTGTCTGATTAGGCTCTCCCTTCAACGAGAGACCGCCTGGAGGATGTGGGTGGTTTACGAACATTCGAAATTTCGTACTGTCTGTGTAACATCTCGGACATTAGTGTCTAATTAACTGTCATCACTACATGGGTTTAGAAAGAATTGCTTTTTCAGTGGATTTCCATCTCAGGTTTTGACCATGACGAATGTAATTATAACGATCATGAGGACAGTTCATCATTCCTTCAGTGCCAGTGAGACAAATTATTGGTACATGCAGTTCGGCCCTGCTTCTCGAATGTTTCTTGCACCAGAATCAAAGCCTATTGCTGTGTTACTTCTGGGACTGAAAATTTACCACCGATATACGGCATTCTTCGCCACATTAACACGAGTGCGAATCTACAACTAATGCTCTTGCGTACTTTTGAATATTCTACATCAACAACAGATTTTTGCATTCTGCTTTGCCAACTAACCTAAGTGCAATGTAAGCACAGTGACTCTACATCTCTGTGGGTGTTGAATCTGGCCTGTAACTGTCTTACAGTAGTTCCAGGTGACTGTCTGATTAGGCTCTCCCTTCAACGAGAGACCGACTGGAGGATGTGGGTGATTTACGAACATTCGAAATTTCGTACTGTCTGTGTAACATCTCGGACATTAGTGTCTAATTAACTGTCGTCATTACATGGGTTTAAAAAGAAAGTTACTATTTCAGTGGATTTCCATCTCAGGTTCTGACCATGACGAATCTAATTATAACGATCATGAAGACAGTTCTTCATTCCTTCTGTGCCAGTGAGACAAATTATTGGTACATGCAGTTCTGCCCTGCTTCTCGAATGTTTCTTGCACCAGAATCAAAGCCTATTGCTGTGTTACTTCTGGGACTGAAAATTTACCACCGATATACGGCATTCTTCGCCACATTAACACGAGTGCCAGTCTACAACTAATGCTCTATTGCGTAATTTTGAATATTCTGCATCAACAACAGATTTTTGCATTCTGCCTTGCCAACTAACCTAAGTGCAATGTAAGCATAGTGACTCTACATCTCTGTGGGTGTTGAATCTGGCCTGTAACTGTCTTACAGTAGTTCCAGGTGACTGTCTGATTAGGCTCTCCCTTCAACTAGAGACCGACTGGAGTATGTGGGTGATTTACGAACATTCGAAATTTCGTACTGTCTGTGTAACATCTCGGACATTAGTGTCTAATTAACTGTCATCACCACATGGTTTTAGAAAGAAATGCTATTTCAGTGGATTTCCATCTCAGGTTTTGACCATGACGAATGTAATTATAACGATCATGAAGACAGTTCTTCATTCCTTCTGTGCCAGTGAGACAAATTATTGGTACATGCAGTTCTGCCCTGCTTCTCGAATGTTTCTTGCACCAGAATCAAAGCCTATTGCTGTGTTACTTCTGGGACTGAAAATTTACCACCGATATACGGCATTCTTCGCCACATTAACACGAGTGCCAGTCTACAACTAATGCTCCATTGCGTAATTTTGAATATTCTACATCAACAACAGATTTTTGCATTCTGCTTTGCCAACTAACCTAAGTGCAATGTAAGCATAGTGACTCTACATCTCTGTGGGTGTTGAATCTGGCCTGTAACTGTCTTACAGTAGTTCCAGGTGACTGTCTGATTAGGCTCTCCCTTCAACGAGAGACCGACTGGAGGATGTGGGTGATTTACGAACATTCGAAATTTCGTACTGCCTGTGTAACATTGCGGACATTAGTGTCTAATTAACTGTCGTCACTACATGGCTTTAGAAAGAATTGCTGTTTCAGTGGATTTCCATCTCAGGTTTTGACCATGACGAATGTAATTATAACGATCATGAAGACAGTTCTTCATTCCTTCTGTGCCAGTGAGACAAATTATTGGTACATGCAGTTCTGCCCTGCTTCTCGAATGTTTCTTGCACCAGAATCAAAGCCTATTGCTGTGTTACTTCTGGGACTGAAAATTTACCACCAATATACGGCATTCTACGCCACATTAACACGAGTGCCAAGCTACAACTAATGCTCTATTGCGTAATGTTGAATATTCTACATCAACAAAAGATTTTTGCATTCTGCTTTGCCAACTAACCTAAGTGCAATGTAAGCATAGTGACTCTACATCTCTGTGGCTGTTGAATCTGGCTGTAAATGTCTTACAATAGTTCCAGGTTACTGTCTGATTAGGTGCTCTCTTTAGCGAGAGTTCGACTGGAAGGATGTGGGTGACTTAAGAACATTGGAAATTTCGTAATGTCAGTGTAACATCTCGGACATTATGTCTAATTAACTGTCATCACTACATGGGTTTAAAAAAATGTTGCTAATTCAGTGGTTTTCCATCTCAGGTTCTGCCCATGACGAATCTAATTATAACGATCATGAAGACAGTACTTCATTCCTTCTGTGCCAGTGAGATAAATTATTTGTACATGCAGTTCTGCCGTGCTTCTCGAGTGTTTCTTGCACCAGAATCAAAGCCTATTGCTGTGTTACTTCTGGGACTGAAAATTTACCACCAATATACGGCATTCTTCGCCACATTGACACGAGTGCGAATATACAACTAATGCTCTATTGCGTAATTTTGCATATTCTACATCAACAACAGATTTTTGCACTCTGCTCTGCCAACTAACCTAAGTGCAATGTAAGCACAGTGACTCTACATCTCTGTGGGTGTTGAATCTGGCCTGTAACTGTCTTACAGTAGTTCCAGGTGACAGTCTGATTAGGCTCTCCCTTCAACGAGAGACCGACTGGAGGAAGTGGGTGATTTACGAACTTTCGAAATTTCGTACTGTCTGTGTAAGATCTCGGACATTAGTGTCTAATTAACTGTCGTCACTACATGGGTTTAAAGGAAAGTTACTATTTCAGTGGATTTCCATCTCAGGTTCTGACCATGACGAATCTAATTATAACGATCATGAAGACAGTTCTTCATTCCTTCTGTGCCAGTGAGACAAATTATTGGTACATGCAGTTCTGCCCTGCTTCTCGAATGTTTCTTGCACCAGAATCAAAGCCTATTGCTGTGTTACTTCTGGGACTGAAAATTTACCACCGATATACGGCATTCTTCGCCACATTAACACGAGTGCGAATATACAACTAATGCTCTAATGCGTAATTTTGAATATTCTACATCAACAACAGACTTTTGGATTCTGCTTTGCCAACTAACCTAAGTGCAATGTAAGCACAGTGACTCTACATCTCTGTGGGTGTTGAATCTGGCCTGTAACTGTCTTACAGTAGTTCCAGGTGACTGTCTGATTAGGCTCTCCCTTCAACGAGAGACCGACTGGAGGATGTGGGTGATTTACGAACTTTCGAAATTTCGTACTGTCTGTGTAACATCTCGGACATTAGTGTCTAATTAACTGTCATCACTACATGGTTTTAGAAAGAATTGCTATTTCAGTGGATTTCCATCTCAGGTTCTGACCATGACGAATGTAATTATAACGATCATGAAGACAGTTCTTCATTCCTTCTGTGCCAGTGAGACAAATTATTGGTACATGCAGTTCTGCCCTGCTTCTCGAATGTTTCTTGCACCAGAATCAAAGCCTATTGCTGTGTTACTTCTGGGACTGAAAATTTACCACCGATATACGGCATTCTTCGCCACATTAACACGAGTGCGAATCTACAACTAATGCTCTTGCGTACTTTTGAATATTCTACATCAACAACAGATTTTTGCATTCTGCTTTGCCAACTAACCTAAGTGCAATGTAAGCATAGTGACTCTACATCTCTGTGGGTGTTGAATCTGGCCTGTAACTGTCTTACAGTAGTTCCAGGTGACAGTCTGATTAGGCTCTCCCTTCAACGAGAGACCGACTGGAGGAAGTGGGTGACTTACGAACTTTCGAAATTGCGTACTGTCTGTGTTACATCTCGGACATTAGTGTCTAATTAACTGTCGTCACTACATGGGTTTAAAAAGAAAGTTACTATTTCAGTGGATTTCCATCTCAGGTTCTGACCATGACGAATGTAATTATAACGATCATGAAGACAGTTCTTCATTCCTTCTGTGCCAGTGAGACATATTATTGGTACATGCAGTTCTGCCCTGCTTCTCGAATGTTTCTTGCACCAGAATCAAAGCCTATTGCTGTGTTACTTCTGGGACTGAAAATTTACCACCGATATACGGCATTCTTCGCCACATTAACACGAGTGCCAGTCTACAACTAATGCTCTATTGCGTAATTTTGAATATTCTACATCAACAACAGACTTTTGCATTCTGCTTTGCCAACTATCCTAAGTGCAATGTAAGCACAGTGACTCTACATCTCTGTGGGTGTTGAATCTGGCCTGTAACTGTCTTACAGTAGTTCCAGGTGACTGTCTGATTAGGCTCTCCCTTCAACGAGAGACCGACTGGAGGAAGTGGGTGATTTACGAACTTTCGAAATTTCGTACTGTCTGTGTAACATCTCGGACATTAGTGTCTAATTAACTGTCGTCACTACATGGGTTTAAAAAGAAAGTTACTATATCAGTGGATTTCCATCTCAGGTTCTGACCATGACGAATGTAATTATAACGATCATGAAGACAGTTCTTCATTCCTTCTGTGCCAGTGAGACAAATTATTGGTACATGCAGTTCGGCCCTGCTTCTCGAATGTTTCTTGCACCAGAATCAAAGCCTATTGCTGTGTTACTTCTGGGACTGAAAATTTACCACCGATATACGGCATTCTTCGCCACATTAACACGAGTGCCAGTCTACAACTAATGCTCTATTGCGTAATTTTGAATATTCTACATCAACAACAGACTTTTGCATTCTGCTTTGCCAACTAACCTAAGTGCAATGTAAGCACAGTGACTCTACATCTCTGTGGGTGTTGAATCTGGCCTGTAACTGTCTTACAGTAGTTCCAGGTGACTGTCTGATTAGGCTCTCCCTTCAACGAGAGACCGACTGGAGGAAGTGGGTGATTTACGAACTTTCGAAATTTCGTACTGTCTGTGTAACATCTCGGACATTAGTGTCTAATTAACTGTCGTCACTACATGGGTTTAAAAAGAAAGTTACTATTTCAGTGGATTTCCATCTCAGGTTCTGACCATGACGAATGTAATTATAACGATCATGAAGACAGTTCTTCATTCCTTCTGTGCCAGTGAGACAAATTATTGGTACATGCAGTTCTGCCCTGCTTCTCGAATGTTTCTTGCACCAGAATCAAAGCCTATTGCTGTGTTACTTCTGGGACTGAAAATTTACCACCGATATACGGCATTCTTCGCCACATTAACACGAGTGCGAATCTACAACTAATGCTCTTGCGTACTTTTGAATATTCTACATCAACAACAGATTTTTGCATTCTGCTTTGCCAACTAACCTAAGTGCAATGTAAGCATAGTGACTCTACATCTCTGTGGGTGTTGAATCTGGCCTGTAACTGTCTTACAGTAGTTCCAGGTGACAGTCTGATTAGGCTCTCCCTTCAACGAGAGACCGACTGGAGGAAGTGGGTGATTTACGAACTTTCGAAATTTCGTACTGTCTGTGTAACATCTCGGACATTAGTGTCTAATTAACTGTCGTCACTACATGGGTTTAAAGGAAAGTTACTATTTCAGTGGATTTCCATCTCAGGTTCTGACTATGACGAATGTAATTATAACGATCATGAAGACAGTTCTTCATTCCTTCTGTGCCAGTGAGACATATTATTGGTACATGCAGTTCTGCCCTGCTTCTCGAATGTTTCTTGCACCAGAATCAAAGCCTATTGCTGTGTTACTTCTGGGACTGAAAATTTACCACCGATATACGGCATTCTTCGCCACATTAACACGAGTGCGAATATACAACTAATGGTCTAATGCGTAATTTTGAATATTCTACATCAACAACAGATTTTTGCATTCTGCTTTGCCAACTAACCTAAGTGCAATGTAAGCATAGTGACTCTACATCTCTGTGGGTGTTGAATCTGGCCTGTAACTGTCTTACAGTAGTTCCAGGTGACAGTCTGATTAGGCTCTCCCTTCAACGATAGACCGACTGGAGGAAGTGGGTGACTTACGAACTTTCGAAATTGCGTACTGTCTGTGTTACATCTCGGACATTAGTGTCTAATTAACTGTCGTCACTACATGGGTTTAAAAAGAAAGTTACTATTTCAGTGGATTTCCATCTCAGGTTCTGACCATGACGAATGTAATTATAACGATCATGAAGACAGTTCTTCATTCCTTCTGTGCCAGTGAGACATATTATTGGTACATGCAGTTCTGCCCTGCTTCTCGAATGTTTCTTGCACCAGAATCAAAGCCTATTGCTGTGTTACTTCTGGGACTGAAAATTTACCACCGATATACGGCATTCTTCGCCACATTAACACGAGTGCCAGTCTACAACTAATGCTCTATTGCGTAATTTTGAATATTCTACATCAACAACAGACTTTTGCATTCTGCTTTGCCAACTATCCTAAGTGCAATGTAAGCACAGTGACTCTACATCTCTGTGGGTGTTGAATCTGGCCTGTAACTGTCTTACAGTAGTTCCAGGTGACTGTCTGATTAGGCTCTCCCTTCAACGAGAGACCGACTGGAGGAAGTGGGTGATTTACGAACTTTCGAAATTTCGTACTGTCTGTGTAACATCTCGGACATTAGTGTCTAATTAACTGTCGTCACTACATGGGTTTAAAAAGAAAGTTACTATTTCAGTGGATTTCCATCTCAGGTTCTGACCATGACGAATCTAATTATAACGATCATGAAGACAGTTCTTCATTCCTTCTGTGCCAGTGAGACAAATTATTGGTACATGCAGTTCTGCCCTGCTTCTCGAATGTTTCTTGCACCAGAATCAAAGCCTATTGCTGTGTTACTTCTGGGACTGAAAATTTACCACCGATATACGGCATTCTTCGCCACATTAACACGAGTGCGAATATACAACTAATGGTCTAATGCGTAATTTTGAATATTCTACATCAACAACAGATTTTTGCATTCTGCTTTGCCAACTAACCTAAGTGCAATGTAAGCATAGTGACTCTACATCTCTGTGGGTGTTGAATCTGGCTGTAACTGTCTTACAGTAGTTCCAGGTGACAGTCTGATTAGGCTCTCCCTTCAACGAGAGACCGACTGGAGGAAGTGGGTGATTTACGAACTTTTGAAATTGCGTACTGTCTGTGTAACATCTCGGACATTAGTGTCTAATTAACTGTCGTCACTTCATGGGTTTAAAAAGAAAGTTACTATTTCAGTGGATTTCCATCTCAGGTTCTGACCATGACGAATGTAATTATAACGATCATGAAGACAGTTCTTCATTCCTTCTGTGCCAGTGAGACAAATTATTGGTACATGCAGTTCTGCCCTGCTTCTCGAATGTTTCTTGCACCAGAATCAAAGCCTATTGCTGTGTTACTTCTGGGACTGAAAATTTACCACCGATATACGGCATTCTTCGCCACATTAACACGAGTGCGAATCTACAACTAATGCTCTTGCGTACTTTTGAATATTCTACATCAACAACAGATTTTTGCATTCTGCTTTGCCAACTAACCTAAGTGCAATGTAAGCATAGTGACTCTACATCTCTGTGGGTGTTGAATCTGGCCTGTAACAGTCTTACAGTAGTTCCAGGTGACAGTCTGATTAGGCTCTCCCTTCAACGAGAGACCGACTGGAGGAAGTGGGTGATTTACGAACTTTCGAAATTTCGTACTGTCTGTGTAACATCTCGGACATTAGTGTCTAATTAACTGTCGTCACTACATGGGTTTAAAAAGAAAGTTACTATATCAGTGGATTTCCATCTCAGGTTCTGACCATGACGAATGTAATTATAACGATCATGAAGACAGTTCTTCATTCCTTCTGTGCCAGTGAGACAAATTATTGGTACATGCAGTTCGGCCCTGCTTCTCGAATGTTTCTTGCACCAGAATCAAAGCCTATTGCTGTGTTACTTCTGGGACTGAAAATTTACCACCGATATACGGCATTCTTCGCCACATTAACACGAGTGCCAGTCTACAACTAATGCTCTATTGCGTAATTTTGAATATTCTACATCAACAACAGACTTTTGCATTCTGCTTTGCCAACTAACCTAAGTGCAATGTAAGCACAGTGACTCTACATCTCTGTGGGTGTTGAATCTGGCCTGTAACTGTCTTACAGTAGTTCCAGGTGACAGTCTGATTAGGCTCTCCCTTCAACGAGAGACCGACTGGAGGAAGTGGGTGATTTACGAACTTTCGAAATTTCGTACTGTCTGTGTAACATCTCGGACATTAGTGTCTAATTAACTGTCGTCACTACATGGGTTTAAAAAGAAAGTTACTATTTCAGTTAATTTCCATCTCAGGTTCTGACCATGACGAATGTAATTATAACGATCATGAAGACAGTTCTTCATTCCTTCTGTGCCAGTGAGACAAATTATTGGTACATGCAGTTCTGCCCTGCTTCTCGAATGTTTCTTGCACCAGAATCAAAGCCTAGTGCTGTGTTACTTCTGGGACTGAAAATTTACCACCGATATACGGCATTCTTCGCCACATTAACACGAGTGCGAATCTACAACTAATGCTCTTGCGTACTTTTGAATATTCTACATCAACAACAGATTTTTGCATTCTGCTTTGCCAACTAACCTAAGTGCAATGTAAGCATAGTGACTCTACATCTCTGTGGGTGTTGAATCTGGCCTGTAACTGTCTTACAGTAGTTCCAGGTGACAGTCTGATTAGGCTCTCCCTTCAACGAGAGACCGACTGGAGGAAGTGGGTGATTTACGAACTTTCGAAATTTCGTACTGTCTGTGTAACATCTCGGACATTAGTGTCTAATTAACTGTCGTCACTACATGGGTTTAAAGGAAAGTTACTATTTCAGTGGATTTCCATCTCAGGTTCTGACCATGACGAATGTAATTATAACGATCATGAAGACAGTTCTTCATTCCTTCTGTGCCAGTGAGACATATTATTGGTACATGCAGTTCTGCCCTGCTTCTCGAATGTTTCTTGCACCAGAATCAAAGCCTATTGCTGTGTTACTTCTGGGACTGAAAATTTACCACCGATATACGGCATTCTTCGCCACATTAACACGAGTGCGAATATACAACTAATGGTCTAATGCGTAATTTTGAATATTCTACATCAACAACAGATTTTTGCATTCTGCTTTGCCAACTAACCTAAGTGCAATGTAAGCATAGTGACTCTACATCTCTGTGGGTGTTGAATCTGGCCTGTAACTGTCTTACAGTAGTTCCAGGTGACAGTCTGATTAGGCTCTCCCTTCAACGATAGACCGACTGGAGGAAGTGGGTGACTTACGAACTTTCGAAATTGCGTACTGTCTGTGTAACATCTCGGACATTAGTGTCTAATTAACTGTCGTCACTACATGGGTTTAAAAAGAAAGTTACTATTTCAGTGGATTTCCATCTCAGGTTCTGACCATGACGAATGTAATTATAACGATCATGAAGACAGTTCTTCATTCCTTCTGTGTCAGTGAGACATATTATTGGTACATGCAGTTCTGCTCTGCTTCTCGAAAGTTTCTTGCACCAGAATCAAAGCCTATTGCTGTGTTACTTCTGGGACTGAAAATTTACCACCGATATACGGCATTCTTCGCCACATTAACACGAGTGCCAGTCTACAACTAATGCTCTATTGCGTAATGTTGAATATTCTACATCAACAACAGACTTTTGCATTCTGCTTTGCCAACTAACCTAAGTGCAATGTAAGCACAGTGACTCTACATCTCTGTGGGTGTTGAATCTGGCCTGTAACTGTCTTACAGTAGTTCCAGGTGACTGTCTGATTAGGCTCTCCCTTCAACGAGAGACCGACTGGAGGAAGTGGGTGATTTACGAACTTTCGAAATTTCGTACTGTCTGTGTAACATCTCGGACATTACTGTCTAATTAACTGTCGTCACTACATGGGTTTAAAAAGAAAGTTACTATTTCAGTGGATTTCCATCTCAGGTTCTGACCATGACGAATGTAATTATAACGATCATGAAGACAGTTCTTCATTCCTTCTGTGCCAGTGAGACAAATTATTGGTACATGCAGTTCTGCCCTGCTTCTCGAATGTTTCTTGCACCAGAATCAAAGCCTATTGCTGTGTTACTTCTGGGACTGAAAATTTACCACCGATATACGGCATTCTTCGCCACATTAACACGAGTGCGAATCTACAACTAATGCTCTTGCGTACTTTTGAATATTCTACATCAACAACAGATTTTTGCATTCTGCTTTGCCAACTAACCTAAGTGCAATGTAAGCATAGTGACTCTACATCTCTGTGGGTGTTGAATCTGGCCTGTAACTGTCTTACAGTAGTTCCAGGTGACAGTCTGATTAGGCTCTCCCTTCAACGATAGACCGACTGGAGGAAGTGGGTGACTTACGAACTTTCGAAATTGCGTACTGTCTGTGTTACATCTCGGACATTAGTGTCTAATTAACTGTCGTCACTACATGGTTTTAAAAAGAAAGTTACTATTTCAGTGGATTTCCATCTCAGGTTCTGACCATGACGAATGTAATTATAACGATCATGAAGACAGTTCTTCATTCCTTCTGTGCCAGTGAGACATATTATTGGTACATGCAGTTCTGCCCTGCTTCTCGAATGTTTCTTGCACCAGAATCAAAGCCTATTGCTGTGTTACTTCTGGGACTGAAAATTTACCACCGATATACGGCATTCTTCGCCACATTAACACGAGTGCCAGTCTACAACTAATGCTCTATTGCGTAATTTTGAATATTCTACATCAACAACAGACTTTTGCATTCTGCTTTGCCAACTATCCTAAGTGCAATGTAAGCACAGTGACTCTACATCTCTGTGGGTGTTGAATCTGGCCTGTAACTGTCTTACAGTAGTTCCAGGTGACTGTCTGATTAGGCTCTCCCTTCAACGAGAGACCGACTGGAGGAAGTGGGTGATTTACGAACTTTCGAAATTTCGTACTGTCTGTGTAACATCTCGGACATTAGTGTCTAATTAACTGTCGTCACTACATGGGTTTAAAAAGAAAGTTACTATTTCAGTGGATTTCCATCTCAGGTTCTGACCATGACGAATCTAATTATAACGATCATGAAGACAGTTCTTCATTCCTTCTGTGCCAGTGAGACAAATTATTGGTACATGCAGTTCTGCCCTGCTTCTCGAATGTTTCTTGCACCAGAATCAAAGCCTATTGCTGTGTTACTTCTGGGACTGAAAATTTACCACCGATATACGGCATTCTTCGCCACATTAACACGAGTGCGAATATACAACTAATGGTCTAATGCGTAATTTTGAATATTCTACATCAACAACAGATTTTTGCATTCTGCTTTGCCAACTAACCTAAGTGCAATGTAAGCATAGTGACTCTACATCTCTGTGGGTGTTGAATCTGGCTGTAACTGTCTTACAGTAGTTCCAGGTGACAGTCTGATTAGGCTCTCCCTTCAACGAGAGACCGACTGGAGGAAGTGGGTGATTTACGAACTTTTGAAATTGCGTACTGTCTGTGTAACATCTCGGACATTAGTGTCTAATTAACTGTCGTCACTTCATGGGTTTAAAAAGAAAGTTACTATTTCAGTGGATTTCCATCTCAGGTTCTGACCATGACGAATGTAATTATAACGATCATGAAGACAGTTCTTCATTCCTTCTGTGCCAGTGAGACAAATTATTGGTACATGCAGTTCTGCCCTGCTTCTCGAATGTTTCTTGCACCAGAATCAAAGCCTATTGCTGTGTTACTTCTGGGACTGAAAATTTACCACCGATATACGGCATTCTTCGCCACATTAACACGAGTGCGAATCTACAACTAATGCTCTTGCGTACTTTTGAATATTCTACATCAACAACAGATTTTTGCATTCTGCTTTGCCAACTAACCTAAGTGCAATGTAAGCATAGTGACTCTACATCTCTGTGGGTGTTGAATCTGGCCTGTAACAGTCTTACAGTAGTTCCAGGTGACAGTCTGATTAGGCTCTCCCTTCAACGAGAGACCGACTGGAGGAAGTGGGTGATTTACGAACTTTCGAAATTTCGTACTGTCTGTGTAACATCTCGGACATTAGTGTCTAATTAACTGTCGTCACTACATGGGTTTAAAAAGAAAGTTACTATATCAGTGGATTTCCATCTCAGGTTCTGACCATGACGAATGTAATTATAACGATCATGAAGACAGTTCTTCATTCCTTCTGTGCCAGTGAGACAAATTATTGGTACATGCAGTTCGGCCCTGCTTCTCGAATGTTTCTTGCACCAGAATCAAAGCCTATTGCTGTGTTACTTCTGGGACTGAAAATTTACCACCGATATACGGCATTCTTCGCCACATTAACACGAGTGCCAGTCTACAACTAATGCTCTATTGCGTAATTTTGAATATTCTACATCAACAACAGACTTTTGCATTCTGCTTTGCCAACTAACCTAAGTGCAATGTAAGCACAGTGACTCTACATCTCTGTGGGTGTTGAATCTGGCCTGTAACTGTCTTACAGTAGTTCCAGGTGACAGTCTGATTAGGCTCTCCCTTCAACGAGAGACCGACTGGAGGAAGTGGGTGATTTACGAACTTTCGAAATTTCGTACTGTCTGTGTAACATCTCGGACATTAGTGTCTAATTAACTGTCGTCACTACATGGGTTTAAAAAGAAAGTTACTATTTCAGTTAATTTCCATCTCAGGTTCTGACCATGACGAATGTAATTATAACGATCATGAAGACAGTTCTTCATTCCTTCTGTGCCAGTGAGACAAATTATTGGTACATGCAGTTCTGCCCTGCTTCTCGAATGTTTCTTGCACCAGAATCAAAGCCTATTGCTGTGTTACTTCTGGGACTGAAAATTTACCACCGATATACGGCATTCTTCGCCACATTAACACGAGTGCGAATCTACAACTAATGCTCTTGCGTACTTTTGAATATTCTACATCAACAACAGATTTTTGCATTCTGCTTTGCCAACTAACCTAAGTGCAATGTAAGCATAGTGACTCTACATCTCTGTGGGTGTTGAATCTGGCCTGTAACTGTCTTACAGTAGTTCCAGGTGACAGTCTGATTAGGCTCTCCCTTCAACGAGAGACCGACTGGAGGAAGTGGGTGATTTACGAACTTTCGAAATTTCGTACTGTCTGTGTAACATCTCGGACATTAGTGTCTAATTAACTGTCGTCACTACATGGGTTTAAAGGAAAGTTACTATTTCAGTGGATTTCCATCTCAGGTTCTGACCATGACGAATGTAATTATAACGATCATGAAGACAGTTCTTCATTCCTTCTGTGCCAGTGAGACATATTATTGGTACATGCAGTTCTGCCCTGCTTCTCGAATGTTTCTTGCACCAGAATCAAAGCCTATTGCTGTGTTACTTCTGGGACTGAAAATTTACCACCGATATACGGCATTCTTCGCCACATTAACACGAGTGCGAATATACAACTAATGGTCTAATGCGTAATTTTGAATATTCTACATCAACAACAGATTTTTGCATTCTGCTTTGCCAACTAACCTAAGTGCAATGTAAGCATAGTGACTCTACATCTCTGTGGGTGTTGAATCTGGCCTGTAACTGTCTTACAGTAGTTCCAGGTGACAGTCTGATTAGGCTCTCCCTTCAACGATAGACCGACTGGAGGAAGTGGGTGACTTACGAACTTTCGAAATTGCGTACTGTCTGTGTAACATCTCGGACATTAGTGTCTAATTAACTGTCGTCACTAGATGGGTTTAAAAAGAAAGTTACTATTTCAGTGGATTTCCATCTCAGGTTCTGACCATGACGAATGTAATTATAACGATCATGAAGACAGTTCTTCATTCCTTCTGTGTCAGTGAGACATATTATTGGTACATGCAGTTCTGCTCTGCTTCTCGAAAGTTTCTTGCACCAGAATCAAAGCCTATTGCTGTGTTACTTCTGGGACTGAAAATTTACCACCGATATACGGCATTCTTCGCCACATTAACACGAGTGCCAGTCTACAACTAATGCTCTATTGCGTAATGTTGAATATTCTACATCAACAACAGACTTTTGCATTCTGCTTTGCCAACTAACCTAAGTGCAATGTAAGCACAGTGACTCTACATCTCTGTGGGTGTTGAATCTGGCCTGTAACTGTCTTACAGTAGTTCCAGGTGACTGTCTGATTAGGCTCTCCCTTCAACGAGAGACCGACTGGAGGAAGTGGGTGATTTACGAACTTTCGAAATTTCGTACTGTCTGTGTAACATCTCGGACATTACTGTCTAATTAACTGTCGTCACTACATGGGTTTAAAAAGAAAGTTACTATTTCAGTGGATTTCCATCTCAGGTTCTGACCATGACGAATGTAATTATAACGATCATGAAGACAGTTCTTCATTCCTTCTGTGCCAGTGAGACAAATTATTGGTACATGCAGTTCTGCCCTGCTTCTCGAATGTTTCTTGCACCAGAATCAAAGCCTATTGCTGTGTTACTTCTGGGACTGAAAATTTACCACCGATATACGGCATTCTTCGCCACATTAACACGAGTGCGAATCTACAACTAATGCTCTTGCGTACTTTTGAATATTCTACATCAACAACAGATTTTTGCATTCTGCTTTGCCAACTAACCTAAGTGCAATGTAAGCATAGTGACTCTACATCTCTGTGGGTGTTGAATATGGCCTGTAACTGTCTTACAGTAGTTCCAGGTGACAGTCTGATTAGGCTCTCCCTTCAACGAGAGACCGACTGGAGGAAGTGGGTGATTTACGAACTTTCGAAATTTCGTACTGTCTGTGTAACATCTCGGACATTAGTGTCTAATTAACTGTCGTCACTACATGGGTTTAAAAAGAAAGTTACTATATCAGTGGATTTCCATCTCAGGTTCTGACCATGACGAATGTAATTATAACGATCATGAAGACAGTTCTTCATTCCTTCTGTGCCAGTGAGACAAATTATTGGTACATGCAGTTCGGCCCTGCTTCTCGAATGTTTCTTGCACCAGAATCAAAGCCTATTGCTGTGTTACTTCTGGGACTGAAAATTTACCACCGATATACGGCATTCTTCGCCACATTAACACGAGTGCCAGTCTACAACTAATGCTCTATTGCGTAATGTTGAATATTCTACATCAACAACAGACTTTTGCATTCTGCTTTGCCAACTAACCTAAGTGCAATGTAAGCACAGTGACTCTACATCTCTGTGGGTGTTGAATCTGGCCTGTAACTGTCTTACAGTAGTTCCAGGTGACTGTCTGATTAGGCTCTCCCTTCAACGAGAGACCGACTGGAGGAAGTGGGTGATTTACGAACTTTCGAAATTTCGTACTGTCTGTGTAACATCTCGGACATTACTGTCTAATTAACTGTCGTCACTACATGGGTTTAAAAAGAAAGTTACTATTTCAGTGGATTTCCATCTCAGGTTCTGACCATGACGAATGTAATTATAACGATCATGAAGACAGTTCTTCATTCCTTCTGTGCCAGTGAGACAAATTATTGGTACATGCAGTTCTGCCCTGCTTCTCGAATGTTTCTTGCACCAGAATCAAAGCCTATTGCTGTGTTACTTCTGGGACTGAAAATTTACCACCGATATACGGCATTCTTCGCCACATTAACACGAGTGCGAATCTACAACTAATGCTCTTGCGTACTTTTGAATATTCTACATCAACAACAGATTTTTGCATTCTGCTTTGCCAACTAACCTAAGTGCAATGTAAGCATAGTGACTCTACATCTCTGTGGGTGTTGAATATGGCCTGTAACTGTCTTACAGTAGTTCCAGGTGACAGTCTGATTAGGCTCTCCCTTCAACGAGAGACCGACTGGAGGAAGTGGGTGATTTACGAACTTTCGAAATTTCGTACTGTCTGTGTAACATCTCGGACATTAGTGTCTAATTAACTGTCGTCACTACATGGGTTTAAAAAGAAAGTTACTATATCAGTGGATTTCCATCTCAGGTTCTGACCATGACGAATGTAATTATAACGATCATGAAGACAGTTCTTCATTCCTTCTGTGCCAGTGAGACAAATTATTGGTACATGCAGTTCGGCCCTGCTTCTCGAATGTTTCTTGCACCAGAATCAAAGCCTATTGCTGTGTTACTTCTGGGACTGAAAATTTACCACCGATATACGGCATTCTTCGCCACATTAACACGAGTGCCAGTCTACAACTAATGCTCTATTGCGTAATTTTGAATATTCTACATCAACAACAGACTTTTGCATTCTGCTTTGCCAACTAACCTAAGTGCAATGTAAGCACAGTGACTCTACATCTCTGTGGGTGTTGAATCTGGCCTGTAACTGTCTTACAGTAGTTCCAGGTGACAGTCTGATTAGGCTCTCCCTTCAACGAGAGACCGACTGGAGGAAGTGGGTGATTTACGAACTTTCGAAATTTCGTACTGTCTGTGTAACATCTCGGACATTAGTGTCTAATTAACTGTCGTCACTACATGGGTTTAAAAAGAAAGTTACTATTTCAGTGGATTTCCATCTCAGGTTCTGACCATGACGAATGTAATTATAACGATCATGAAGACAGTTCTTCATTCCTTCTGTGCCAGTGAGACAAATTATTGGTACATGCAGTTCTGCCCTGCTTCTCGAATGTTTCTTGCACCAGAATCAAAGCCTATTGCTGTGTTACTTCTGGGACTGAAAATTTACCACCGATATACGGCATTCTTCGCCACATTAACACGAGTGCGAATATACAACTAATGGTCTAATGCGTAATTTTGAATATTCTACATCAACAACAGATTTTTGCATTCTGCTTTGCCAACTAACCTAAGTGCAATGTAAGCATAGTGACTCTACATCTCTGTGGGTGTTGAATCTGGCCTGTAACTGTCTTACAGTAGTTCCAGGTGACAGTCTGATTAGGCTCTCCCTTCAACGAGAGACCGACTGGAGGAAGTGGGTGATTTACGAACTTTTGAAATTGCGTACTGTCTGTGTAACATCTCGGACATTAGTGTCTAATTAACTGTCGTCACTTCATGGGTTTAAAAAGAAAGTTACTATTTCAGTGGATTTCCATCTCAGGTTCTGACCATGACGAATCTAATTATAACGATCATGAAGACAGTTCTTCATTCCTTCTGTGCCAGTGAGACAAATTATTGGTACATGCAGTTCTGCCCTGCTTCTCGAATGTTTCTTGCACCAGAATCAAAGCCTATTCCTGTGTTACTTCTGGGACTGAAAATTTACCACCGATATACGGCATTCTTCGCCACATTAACACGAGTGCCAGTCTACAACTAATGCTCTATTGCGTAATTTTGAATATTCTACATCAACAACAGATTTTTGCATTCTGCTTTGCCAACTAACCTAAGTGCAATGTAAGCATAGTGACTCTACATCTCTGTGGGTGTTGAATCTGGCCTGTAACTGTCTTACAGTAGTTCCAGGTGACAGTCTGATTAGGCTCTCCCTTCAACGAGAGACCGACTGGAGGAAGTGGGTGATTTACGAACTTTTGAAATTGCGTACTGTCTGTGTAACATCTCGGACATTAGTGTCTAATCAACTGTCGTCACTTCATGGGTTTAAAAAGAAAGTTACTATTTCAGTGGATTTCCATCTCAGGTTCTGACCATGACGAATGTAATTATAACGATCATGAAGACAGTTCTTCATTCCTTCTGTGCCAGTGAGACAAATTATTGGTACATGCCGTTCTGCCCTGCTTCTCGAATGTTTCTTGCACCAGAATCAAAGCCTATTGCTGTGTTACTTCTGGGACTGAAAATTTACCACCGATATACGGCATTCTTCGCCACATTAACACGAGTGCCAGTCTACAACTAATGCTCTATTGCGTAATTTTGAATATTCTACATCAACAACAGACTTTTGCATTCTGCTTTGCCAACTAACCTAAGTGCAATGTAAGCATAGTGACTCTACATCTCTGTGGGTGTTGAATCTGGCCTGTAACTGTCTTACAGTAGTTCCAGGTGACTGTCTGATTAGGCTCTCCCTTCAACGAGAGAACGACTGGAGGGTGTGGGTGACTTAAGAACTTTCGAAATTTCGTAATGTCAGTGTAACATGTCGGACATTAGTGTCCAATTAACTGTCATCACTACATGGGTTTAAAAAAAAGTTGCTATTTCAGTGGATTTCCATCTCAGGTTCTGACCATGACGAATGTAATTATAACGATCATGAAGACAGTTCTTCATTCCTTCTGTGCCAGTGAGACAAATTATTGGTACATGCAGTTCTGCCCTGCTTCTCGAATGTTTCTTGCACCAGAATCAAAGCCTATTGCTGTGTTACTTCTGGGACTGAAAATTTACCACCGATATACGGCATTCTTCGCCACATTAACACGAGTGCCAGTCTACAACTAATGCTCTATTGCGTAATTTTGAATATTCTGCATCAACAACAGATTTTTGCATTCTGCCTTGCCAACTAACCTAAGTGCAATGTAAGCATAGTGACTCTACATCTCTGTGGGTGTTGAATCTGGCCTGTAACTGTCTTACAGTAGTTCCAGGTGACTGTCTGATTAGGCTCTCCCTTCAACGAGAGACCGACTGGAGGAAGTGGGTGATTTACGAACTTTCGAAATTTCGTACTGTCTGTGTAACATCTC
Organism: Schistocerca gregaria; assembly: GCF_023897955.1. Lineage (NCBI taxonomy): Eukaryota > Metazoa > Arthropoda > Insecta > Orthoptera > Acrididae > Schistocerca > Schistocerca gregaria. The sequence goes on along the minus strand of NC_064925.1, from coordinate 184,770,435 downwards.
GGACATTAGTGTCTAATTAACTGTCGTCACTACATGGGTTTAAAAAGAAAGTTACTATTTCAGTGGATTTCCATCTCAGGTTCTGACCATGACGAATGTAATTATAACGATCATGAAGACAGTTCTTCATTCCTTCTGTGCCAGTGAGACAAATTATTGGTACATGCAGTTCTGCCCTGCTTCTCGAATGTTTCTTGCACCAGAATCAAAGCCTATTGCTGTGTTACTTCTGGGACTGAAAATTTACCACCGATATACGGCATTCTTCGCCACATTAACACGAGTGCGAATCTACAACTAATGCTCTTGCGTACTTTTGAATATTCTACATCAACAACAGATTTTTGCATTCTGCTTTGCCAACTAACCTAAGTGCAATGTAAGCATAGTGACTCTACATCTCTGTGGGTGTTGAATCTGACCTGTAACTGTCTTACAGTAGTTCCAGGTGACAGTCTGATTAGGCTCTCCCTTCAACGAGAGACCGACTGGAGGAAGTGGGTGATTTACGAACTTTCGAAATTTCGTACTGTCTGTGTAACATCTCGGACATTAGTGTCTAATTAACTGTCGTCACTACATGGGTTTAAAGGAAAGTTACTATTTCAGTGGATTTCCATCTCAGGTTCTGACCATGACGAATGTAATTATAACGATCATGAAGACAGTTCTTCATTCCTTCTGTGCCAGTGAGACATATTATTGGTACATGCAGTTCTGCCCTGCTTCTCGAATGTTTCTTGCACCAGAATCAAAGCCTATTGCTGTGTTACTTCTGGGACTGAAAATTTACCACCGATATACGGCATTCTTCGCCACATTAACACGAGTGCGAATATACAACTAATGGTCTAATGCGTAATTTTGAATATTCTACATCAACAACAGATTTTTGCATTCTGCTTTGCCAACTAACCTAAGTGCAATGTAAGCATAGTGACTCTACATCTCTGTGGGTGTTGAATCTGGCCTGTAACTGTCTTACAGTAGTTCCAGGTGACAGTCTGATTAGGCTCTCCCTTCAACGATAGACCGACTGGAGGAAGTGGGTGACTTACGAACTTTCGAAATTGCGTACTGTCTGTGTTACATCTCGGACATTAGTGTCTAATTAACTGTCGTCACTACATGGGTTTAAAAAGAAAGTTACTATTTCAGTGGATTTCCATCTCAGGTTCTGACCATGACGAATGTAATTATAACGATCATGAAGACAATTCTTCATTCCTTCTGTGCCAGTGAGACATATTATTGGTACATGCAGTTCTGCCCTGCTTCTCGAATGTTTCTTGCACCAGAATCAAAGCCTATTGCTGTGTTACTTCTGGGACTGAAAATTTACCACCGATATACGGCATTCTTCGCCACATTAACACGAGTGCCAGTCTACAACTAATGCTCTATTGCGTAATTTTGAATATTCTACATCAACAACAGACTTTTGCATTCTGCTTTGCCAACTATCCTAAGTGCAATGTAAGCACAGTGACTCTACATCTCTGTGGGTGTTGAATCTGGCCTGTAACTGTCTTACAGTAGTTCCAGGTGACTGTCTGATTAGGCTCTCCCTTCAACGAGAGACCGACTGGAGGAAGTGGGTGATTTACGAACTTTCGAAATTTCGTACTGTCTGTGTAACATCTCGGACATTAGTGTCTAATTAACTGTCGTCACTACATGGGTTTAAAAAGAAAGTTACTATTTCAGTGGATTTCCATCTCAGGTTCTGACCATGACGAATCTAATTATAACGATCATGAAGACAGTTCTTCATTCCTTCTGTGCCAGTGAGACAAATTATTGGTACATGCAGTTCTGCCCTGCTTCTCGAATGTTTCTTGCACCAGAATCAAAGCCTATTGCTGTGTTACTTCTGGGACTGAAAATTTACCACCGATATACGGCATTCTTCGCCACATTAACACGAGTGCGAATATACAACTAATGGTCTAATGCGTAATTTTGAATATTCTACATCAACAACAGATTTTTGCATTCTGCTTTGCCAACTAACCTAAGTGCAATGTAAGCATAGTGACTCTACATCTCTGTGGGTGTTGAATCTGGCTGTAACTGTCTTACAGTAGTTCCAGGTGACAGTCTGATTAGGCTCTCCCTTCAACGAGAGACCGACTGGAGGAAGTGGGTGATTTACGAACTTTTGAAATTGCGTACTGTCTGTGTAACATCTCGGACATTAGTGTCTAATTAACTGTCGTCACTTCATGGGTTTAAAAAGAAAGTTACTATTTCAGTGGATTTCCATCTCAGGTTCTGACCATGACGAATGTAATTATAACGATCATGAAGACAGTTCTTCATTCCTTCTGTGCCAGTGAGACAAATTATTGGTACATGCAGTTCGGCCCTGCTTCTCGAATGTTTCTTGCACCAGAATCAAAGCCTATTGCTGTGTTACTTCTGGGACTGAAAATTTACCACCGATATACGGCATTCTTCGCCACATTAACACGAGTGCGAATCTACAACTAATGCTCTTGCGTACTTTTGAATATTCTACATCAACAACAGATTTTTGCATTCTGCTTTGCCAACTAACCTAAGTGCAATGTAAGCATAGTGACTCTACATCTCTGTGGGTGTTGAATCTGGCCTGTAACAGTCTTACAGTAGTTCCAGGTGACAGTCTGATTAGGCTCTCCCTTCAACGAGAGACCGACTGGAGGAAGTGGGTGATTTACGAACTTTCGAAATTTCGTACTGTCTGTGTAACATCTCGGACATTAGTGTCTAATTAACTGTCGTCACTACATGGGTTTAAAAAGAAAGTTACTATATCAGTGGATTTCCATCTCAGGTTCTGACCATGACGAATGTAATTATAACGATCATGAAGACAGTTCTTCATTCCTTCTGTGCCAGTGAGACAAATTATTGGTACATGCAGTTCGGCCCTGCTTCTCGAATGTTTCTTGCACCAGAATCAAAGCCTATTGCTGTGTTACTTCTGGGACTGAAAATTTACCACCGATATACGGCATTCTTCGCCACATTAACACGAGTGCCAGTCTACAACTAATGCTCTATTGCGTAATTTTGAATATTCTACATCAACAACAGACTTTTGCATTCTGCTTTGCCAACTAACCTAAGTGCAATGTAAGCACAGTGACTCTACATCTCTGTGGGTGTTGAATCTGGCCTGTAACTGTCTTACAGTAGTTCCAGGTGACAGTCTGATTAGGCTCTCCCTTCAACGAGAGACTGACTGGAGGAAGTGGGTGATTTACGAACTTTCGAAATTTCGTACTGTCTGTGTAACATCTCGGACATTAGTGTCTAATTAACTGTCGTCACTACATGGGTTTAAAAAGAAAGTTACTATTTCAGTTAATTTCCATCTCAGGTTCTGACCATGACGAATGTAATTATAACGATCATGAAGACAGTTCTTCATTCCTTCTGTGCCAGTGAGACAAATTATTGGTACATGCAGTTCTGCCCTGCTTCTCGAATGTTTCTTGCACCAGAATCAAAGCCTAGTGCTGTGTTACTTCTGGGACTGAAAATTTACCACCGATATACGGCATTCTTCGCCACATTAACACGAGTGCGAATCTACAACTAATGCTCTTGCGTACTTTTGAATATTCTACATCAACAACAGATTTTTGCATTCTGCTTTGCCAACTAACCTAAGTGCAATGTAAGCATAGTGACTCTACATCTCTGTGGGTGTTGAATCTGGCCTGTAACTGTCTTACAGTAGTTCCAGGTGACAGTCTGATTAGGCTCTCCCTTCAACGAGAGACCGACTGGAGGAAGTGGGTGATTTACGAACTTTCGAAATTTCGTACTGTCTGTGTAACATCTCGGACATTAGTGTCTAATTAACTGTCGTCACTACATGGGTTTAAAGGAAAGTTACTATTTCAGTGGATTTCCATCTCAGGTTCTGACCATGACGAATGTAATTATAACGATCATGAAGACAGTTCTTCATTCCTTCTGTGCCAGTGAGACATATTATTGGTACATGCAGTTCTGCCCTGCTTCTCGAATGTTTCTTGCACCAGAATCAAAGCCTATTGCTGTGTTACTTCTGGGACTGAAAATTTACCACCGATATACGGCATTCTTCGCCACATTAACACGAGTGCGAATATACAACTAATGGTCTAATGCGTAATTTTGAATATTCTACATCAACAACAGATTTTTGCATTCTGCTTTGCCAACTAACCTAAGTGCAATGTAAGCATAGTGACTCTACATCTCTGTGGGTGTTGAATCTGGCCTGTAACTGTCTTACAGTAGTTCCAGGTGACAGTCTGATTAGGCTCTCCCTTCAACGATAGACCGACTGGAGGAAGTGGGTGACTTACGAACTTTCGAAATTGCGTACTGTCTGTGTAACATCTCGGACATTAGTGTCTAATTAACTGTCGTCACTACATGGGTTTAAAAAGAAAGTTACTATTTCAGTGGATTTCCATCTCAGGTTCTGACCATGACGAATGTAATTATAACGATCATGAAGACAGTTCTTCATTCCTTCTGTGTCAGTGAGACATATTATTGGTACATGCAGTTCTGCTCTGCTTCTCGAAAGTTTCTTGCACCAGAATCAAAGCCTATTGCTGTGTTACTTCTGGGACTGAAAATTTACCACCGATATACGGCATTCTTCGCCACATTAACACGAGTGCCAGTCTACAACTAATGCTCTATTGCGTAATTTTGAATATTCTACATCAACAACAGACTTTTGCATTCTGCTTTGCCAACTAACCTAAGTGCAATGTAAGCACAGTGACTCTACATCTCTGTGGGTGTTGAATCTGGCCTGTAACTGTCTTACAGTAGTTCCAGGTGACTGTCTGATTAGGCTCTCCCTTCAACGAGAGACCGACTGGAGGAAGTGGGTGATTTACGAACTTTCGAAATTTCGTACTGTCTGTGTAACATCTCGGACATTACTGTCTAATTAACTGTCGTCACTACATGGGTTTAAAAAGAAAGTTACTATTTCAGTGGATTTCCATCTCAGGTTCTGACCATGACGAATGTAATTATAACGATCATGAAGACAGTTCTTCATTCCTTCTGTGCCAGTGAGACAAATTATTGGTACATGCAGTTCTGCCCTGCTTCTCGAATGTTTCTTGCACCAGAATCAAAGCCTATTGCTGTGTTACTTCTGGGACTGAAAATTTACCACCGATATACGGCATTCTTCGCCACATTAACACGAGTGCGAATATACAACTAATGGTCTAATGCGTAATTTTGAATATTCTACATCAACAACAGATTTTTGCATTCTGCTTTGCCAACTAACCTAAGTGCAATGTAAGCATAGTGACTCTACATCTCTGTGGGTGTTGAATCTGGCTGTAACTGTCTTACAGTAGTTCCAGGTGACAGTCTGATTAGGCTCTCCCTTCAACGAGAGACCGACTGGAGGAAGTGGGTGATTTACGAACTTTTGAAATTGCGTACTGTCTGTGTAACATCTCGGACATTAGTGTCTAATTAACTGTCGTCACTTCATGGGTTTAAAAAGAAAGTTACTATTTCAGTGGATTTCCATCTCAGGTTCTGACCATGACGAATCTAATTATAACGATCATGAAGACAGTTCTTCATTCCTTCTGTGCCAGTGAGACAAATTATTGGTACATGCAGTTCTGCCCTGCTTCTCGAATGTTTCTTGCACCAGAATCAAAGCCTATTCCTGTGTTACTTCTGGGACTGAAAATTTACCACCGATATACGGCATTCTTCGCCATATTAACACGAGTGCCAGTCTACAACTAATGCTCTATTGCGTAATTTTGAATATTCTACATCAACAACAGATTTTTGCATTCTGCTTTGCCAACTAACCTAGGTGCAATGTAAGCATAGTGACTCTACATCTCTGTGGGTGTTGAATCTGGCCTGTAACTGTCTTACAGTAGTTCCAGGTGACAGTCTGATTAGGCTCTCCCTTCAACGAGTGACCGACTGGAGGAAGTGGGTGATTTACGAACTTTTGAAATTGCGTACTGTCTGTGTAACATCTCGGACATTAGTGTCTAATCAACTGTCGTCACTTCATGGGTTTAAAAAGAAAGTTACTATTTCAGTGGATTTCCATCTCAGGTTCTGACCATGACGAATGTAATTATAACGATCATGAAGACAGTTCTTCATTCCTTCTGTGCCAGTGAGACAAATTATTGGTACATGCCGTTCTGCCCTGCTTCTCGAATGTTTCTTGCACCAGAATCAAAGCCTATTGCTGTGTTACTTCTGGGACTGAAAATTTACCACCGATATACGGCATTCTTCGCCACATTAACACGAGTGCCAGTCTACAACTAATGCTCTATTGCGTAATTTTGAATATTCTACATCAACAACAGACTTTTGCATTCTGCTTTGCCAACTAACCTAAGTGCAATGTAAGCATAGTGACTCTACATCTCTGTGGGTGTTGAATCTGGCCTGTAACTGTCTTACAGTAGTTCCAGGTGACTGTCTGATTAGGCTCTCCCTTCAACGAGAGAACGACTGGAGGGTGTGGGTGACTTAAGAACTTTCGAAATTTCGTAATGTCAGTGTAACATCTCGGACATTAGTGTCCAATTAACTGTCATCACTACATGGGTTTAAAAAAAAGTTGCTATTTCAGTGGATTTCCATCTCAGGTTCTGACCATGACGAATGTAATTATAACGATCATGAAGACAGTTCTTCATTCCTTCTGTGCCAGTGAGACAAATTATTGGTACATGCAGTTCTGCCCTGCTTCTCGAATGTTTCTTGCACCAGAATCAAAGCCTATTGCTGTGTTACTTCTGGGACTGAAAATTTACCACCGATATACGGCATTCTTCGCCACATTAACACGAGTGCCAGTCTACAACTAATGCTCTATTGCGTAATTTTGAATATTCTGCATCAACAACAGATTTTTGCATTCTGCCTTGCCAACTAACCTAAGTGCAATGTAAGCATAGTGACTCTACATCTCTGTGGGTGTTGAATCTGGCCTGTAACTGTCTTACAGTAGTTCCAGTTGACTGTCTGATCAGGCTCTCCCTTCAACGAGAGAACGACTGGAGGGTGTGGGTGACTTAAGAACTTTCGAAATTTCGTAATGTCAGTGTAACATCTCGGACATTAGTGTCCAATTAACTGTCATCACTACATGGGTTTAAAAAAAAGTTGCTATTTCAGTGGATTTCCATCTCAGGTTCTGACCATGACGAATCTAATTATAACGATCATGAAGACAGTTCTTCATTCCTTCTGTGCCAGTGAGACAAATTATTGGTACATGCAGTTCTGCCCTGCTTCTCGAATGTTTCTTGCACCAGAATCAAAGCCTATTGCTGTGTTACTTCTGGGACTGAAAATTTACCACCGATATACGGCATTCTTCGCCACATTAACACGAGTGCCAGTCTACAACTAATGCTCTATTGCGTAATTTTGAATATTCTACACCAAAAACAGATTTTTGCATTCTGCCTTGCCAACTAACCTAAGTGCAATGTAAGCATAGTGACTCTACATCTCTGTGGGTGTTGAATCTGGCCTGTAACTGTCTTACAGTAGTTCCAGGTGACTGTCTGATTAGGCTCTCCCTTCAACGAGAGAACGACTGGAGGGTGTGGGTGACTTAAGAACTTTCGAAATTTCGTAATGTCAGTGTAACATCTCGGACATTAGTGTTTAATTAACTGTCATCACTATATGGGTTTAAAAAAAAGTTGCTATTTCAGTGGATTTCCATCTCAGGTTCTGACCATGACGAATCTAATTATAACGATCATGAAGACAGTTCTTCATTCCTTCTGTGCCAGTGAGACAAATTATTGGTACATGCAGTTCTGCCCTGCTTCTCGAATGTTTCTTGCACCAGAATCAAAGCCTATTGCTGTGTTACTTCTGGGACTGAAAATTTACCACCGATATACGGCATTCTTCGCCACATTAACACGAGTGCGAATATACAACTAATGGTCTAATGCGTAATTTTGAATATTCTACATCAACAACAGATTTTTGCATTCTGCCTTGCCAACTAACCTAAGTGCAATGTAAGCATAGTGACTCTACATCTCTGTGGGTGTTGAATCTGGCCTGTAACTGTCTTACAGTAGTTCCAGGTGACTGTCTGATTAGGCTCTCCCTTCAACGAGAGAACGACTGGAGGGTGTGGGTGACTTAAGAACTTTCGAAATTTCGTAATGTCAGTGTAACATCTCGGACATTAGTGTCCAATTAACTGTCATCACTACATGGGTTTAAAAAAAAGTTGCTATTTCAGTGGATTTCCATCTCAGGTTCTGACCATGACGAATGTAATTATAACGATCATGAAGACAGTTCTTCATTCCTTCTGTGCCAGTGAGACAAATTATTGGTACATGCAGTTCTGCCCTGCTTCTCGAATGTTTCTTGCACCAGAATCAAAGCCTATTGCTGTGTTACTTCTGGGACTGAAAATTTACCACCGATATACGGCATTCTTCGCCACATTAACACGAGTGCCAGTCTACAACTAATGCTCTATTGCGTAATTTTGAATATTCTACATCAACAACAGATTTTTGCATTCTGCTTTGCCAACTAACCTAAGTGCAATGTAAGCATAGTGACTCTACATCTCTGTGGGTGTTGAATCTGGCCTGTAACTGTCTTACAGTACTTCCAGGTGACTGTCTGATTAGGCTCTCCCTTCAACGAGAGAACGACTGGAGGGTGTGGGTGACTTAAGAACTTTCGAAATTTCGTAATGTCAGTGTAACATCTCGGACATTAGTGTCCAATTAACTGTCATCACTACATGGGTTTAAAAAAAAGTTGCTATTTCAGTGGATTTCCATCTCAGGTTCTGACCATGACGAATCTAATTATAACGATCATGAAGACAGTTCTTCATTCCTTCTGTGCCAGTGAGACAAATTATTGGTACATGCAGTTCTGCCCTGCTTCTCGAATGTTTCTTGCACCAGAATCAAAGCCTATTCCTGTGTTACTTCTGGGACTGAAAATTTACCACCGATATACGGCATTCTTCGCCACATTAACACGAGTGCCAGTCTACAACTAATGCTCTATTGCGTAATTTTGAATATTCTACATCAACAACAGATTTTTGCATTCTGCTTTGCCAACTAACCTAAGTGCAATGTAAGCATAGTGACTCTACATCTCTGTGGGTTTTGAATCTGGCTGTAACTGTCTTACAATAGTTCCAGGTTACTGTCTGATTAGGTGCTCTCTTTAGCGAGAGATCGACTGGAAGTGTGTGTGTGACTTAAGAACATTGGAAATTTCGTAATGTCAGTGTAACATCTCGGACATTAGTGTCTAATTAACTGTCATCACTACATGGGTTTAAAAAAAAAGTTGATATTTCAGTGGTTTTCCATCTCAGGTTCTGACCATAACGAATCTAATTATAACGATCATGAAGACAGTTCTTCATTCCTTCTGTAACAGTGAGACAAATTATTGGTACATGCAGCTCTGTCCTGCTTCTCGAGTGTTTCTTGCACCAGAATCAAAGAATATTGATGTTTTACTTCTGGGACTAAAAATTTACAACCGATTTACGTCATTCTTCGTCAATTAACACGAGTGCGAATCTAGAACTTATTTTATATGACGTAAATTTGAATATTATACATAAATAACAGATAGTTGTCATTCTGCTTTGCCAACTAACCTAAGTGCAATGTAAGCAAGTGACTCTACATCTCTGTGGGTGTTGAATCTGGCAGTAATTATCTTACAGTAGTTCCAGGTTACTGTCTGATTAGGTTCTCTCTTTAGCGACAGACCGACTGGAGGGTGTGGATGATTTAAGAACATTCGAAATTTCGTAATGTCAATGTAACATCTCGCACATTAGTGTCTAATTAACTGTCATCACTATATGGGTTTAAAAAAAAAGTTGATATTTCAGTGGATTTCCATCTCAGGTTCTGACCATAACGAATGAAATTATAACGATCATGAAGACAGTTCTTCATTCCTTCTGTGCCAGTGAGACAAATTATTGGTACATGCAGTTCTGCCCTGCTTCTCGAATGTTTCTTGCACCAGAATCCAAGCCTATTGCTGTGTTACTTCTGGGACTGAAAATTTACCACCGATATACGGCATTCTTCACAACATTAACACGAGTGCCAATCTACAACTAATGCTCTATTGCGTAATTTTGAATATTCTACATCAACAACAGATTTTGGCATTCTGCTTTGCCAACTAACCTAATTGCAATGTAGCATAGTGACTCTACATCTCTGTGGGTGTTGAATCTGGCTGTAACTGTCTTACAGTTGTTCCAGGTTACTGTCTGATTAGGTTCTCTCTTTAGCGAGAGATCGACTGGAAGGGTGTGGGTGACATAAGAACATTCGAAGTTTCGTAATGTCAGTGTAACATCTCGGACATTATGTCTAATTAACTGTCATCACTACATGGGTTAAAAAAGTTGATATTTCAGTGTATTTCCATCTCAGGTTTTGACCATGACGAATCTAATTATAACGATCATGAAGACAGTTCTTCATTCCTTCTGTGCCAGTGAGACAAATTATTGGTACATGCAGTTCTGCCCTGCTTCTCGAATGTTTCTTGCACCAGAATCAAAGCCTATTGCTGTGTTACTTCTGGGACTGGAAATTTACCACCGATATAGAGCATTCTTCGCCACATTAACACGAGTGCCAATCTACAACTAATGCTCTATTGCGTAATTTTGAATATTGTACATCAACAACAGATTTTTGCATTCTGCTTTGCCAACTATCCTAAGTGCAATGTAAGCAAGTGACTCTACATCTCTGTGGGTGTTGAACCTGGCCTGTAACTGTCTTACAGTAGTTCCAGGTTACTGTCTGATTAGGTTCTCTCTTTAGCGAGAGACCGACTGGAGGGTGTGGGTGATTTAAGAACATTCGAAATATCGTAATGTCAGTGTAACATCTCGGACATTAGTGTCTAATTAACTGTCATCACTACATAGGATTAAAAAAAGTTGCTATTTCATTGGATTTCCATCTCAGGTTCTGACCATGACGAATCTAATTATAATGATCATGAAGACTGTTCTTCATTCCTTCTGTGCCAGTGAGATAAATTATTGGTACATGCAGTTCTGCCCTGCTTCTCGAGAGTTTCTTGCACCAGAATCAAAGAATATTGCTGTTTTACTTCTGGGACTGAAAATTTACAACCGATATACGTCATTCATGGTCAATTAACACGAGTGCGAACCTAGAACTTATTTTATATGACGTAAATTTTGATATCGTACATCAACAACAGATAGTTGTCATTCTGCTGTGCCAACTAACCTCTGTGCAATGTAAGCAAGTGACTCTACATCTCTGTGGGTGTTGAATCTGGCTGTAACTGTCTTACAGTAGTTGCAGGTTACTGTCTGATTAGGTGCTCTCTTTAGCGACAGACCGACTGGAGGGTGTGCGTGACTTAAGAACATTCGAAATTTCGTAATGTCAGTGTAACATTTCGGACATTAGTGTCTAATTAACTGTCATCACTACATGGGTTTAAAAAAGAGTTGCTATTTCAGTGGATTTCCATCTCAGGTTCTGACCATGACGAATCTAATTTTAATGATCATGAAGACAGTGCTTCATTCCTTCTGTGCCAGTGAGATAAATTATTGGTACATGCGGTTCTGCCCTGCTTCTCGAATGTTTCTTGCACCAGAATCAAAGCCTATTGCTGTGTTACTTCTGGGACTGAAAATTTACCACCGATATACGGCATTCTTCACAACATTAACACGAGTGCCAGTCTACAACTAATGCTCTATTGCGTAATTTTGAATATTCTACATCAACAACAGATTTTTGCATTCTGCTTTGGCAACTAACCTAAATGCAATAAACCATAGTGACTCTACATCTCTGTGGTTGTTGAATCTGGCTGTAACTGTCTTACAGTAGTTCCAGGTTACTGTATGTTTAGGTTCTCTCTTTAGCGAGAGACCGACTGGAGGGCGTGGGTGATTTAAGAACGTTGGAAATTTCGTAATGTCAGTGTAACATCTCGCACATTAGTGTCTAATTAACTGTCATCACTATATAGGTTTAAAAAAAAAGTTGATATTTCAGTGGATTTCCATCTCAGGTTCTGACCATAACGAATCTAATTATAATGATCATGAAGACAGTTCTTCATTCCTTCTGAGCCTGTGAGACAAATTACTGGTACATGCAGTTCTGCCCTGCTTCTCGATTGTTTCTTGCACCAGAATCCAAGCCTATTGCTGTGTTACTTCTGGGACTGAAAATTTACCACCGATATACGGCATTCTTCACAACATTAACACGAGTGCCAATCTACAACTAATGCTCTATTGCGTAATTTTGAATATTCTAAATCAACAACAGATTTTGGCATTCTGCTTGGCCAACTAACCTAATTGCAATGTAGCATAGTGACTCTACATCTCTGTGGGTGTTGAATCTGGCTGTAACTGTCTTACAGTAGTTCCAGGATACTGTCTGATTAGGTGCTCTCTTTAGCGAGAGATCGACTGGAAGGGTGTGGGTGTCTTAAGAACATTCGAAATTTCGTAATGTCAGTGTAATATCTCGGACATTAGTGTCTAATTAAGTGTCATCACTACATGGGTTTAAAGAAATGTTGCTATTTCAGTGGATTTCCATCTCAGGTTCTGACCATGACGAATCTAATTAAAAAATCATGAAGACAGTTCTTCATTCCTTCTGTGCCAGTGAGATAAATTATTGATACATGCAGTTCTGCCCTGCTTCTCGAGTGTTTCTTGCACCAGAATCAAAGAATATTGCTGTTTTACTTCTGGGACTGAAAATTTACGACCGATATACGTCATTCATGGTCAATTAACACAGGTGCGAACCTAGAACTTATTTTATATGACGTAAATTTTGATATTATACATTAACAACAGATAGTTGTCATTCTGCTTTGCCAACTAACCTCAGTGCAATGTAAGCAAGTGACTCTACATCTCTGTGGGTGTTGAATCTGGCTGTAACTGTCTTACAGTAGTTGCAGGTTACTGTCTGATTATGTGCTCTCTTTAGCGAGAGATCGACTGGAAGGGTGTGGGTGACATAAGAACATTTTAAATTTCGTAATGTCAGTGTAACATCTCGGACATTATATCTAATTCACAGTCATCACTACATGGGTTTAAAAAAATGTTGCTATTTCAGTGTATTTCCATCTCTGGTTCTGACCATAACGAAACTAATTATAACGATCATCAAGACAGTTCTTCATTCCTTCTGTACCAGTGAGACAAATTATTGGTACATGCAGCTTTACCCTGCTTCTCGAGTGTTTCATACACCAGAATCAAAGAATACGGATGTTTTACTTCTGTCACTAAAAATTTACAACCGATATACGTCATTCTTCGTCAATTAACACGAGTGCGAATCGAGAACTTATTTTATATGACGTAAATTTAGTGTCTAATTAATGGTCATCACTACATGGGTTTTAAAAAAAGTTGCTATTTCAGTGGATTTCCATCTCAGGTTCCGACCATAACGAATCTAATTATAACGATCATGCAGACAGTTCGTCATTCCTTCTGTGCCAGTGAGATAAATTATTAGTACATGCAGTTCTGCTCTGCTTCTCGAATGTTTCTTGCACCAGAATCCAAGCCTATTGCTGTGTTACTTCTGGGACCGAAAATTTACCACCGATATACGGCATTCTTCGCCACATTAACGCGAGTGCCAATCTACAACTAATGCTCTATTGCGTGATTTTGAATATTTTACATCAACAACAGATTTTTGCATTCTGCTTTGCCAACTAACCTAAGTACAATGTAAGCATATTGACTCTACATCTCTGTGGGTGTTGAATCTGGCTGTAGCTGTCTTACAGTAGTTCCAGGTTACTGTCTGATTAGGTTCTCTCTTTAGCGAGAGACCGACTGGAGGTTGTGGGTGATTTAAGAACATTCGAAATTTCGTAATGTCAGTGTAACATCTCGGACGTTAGTGTGTAATTAACTGTCATCAATACATTGGGTTTAAAAAAATGTTGCTATTTCAGTGTATTTCCATCTCAGGTTCTGACCATAACGAAACTAATTATAACGATCATCAAGACAGTTCTTCATTCCTTCTGTGCCAGTGAGACACATTATTGGTACATGCAGTTCTGCCCTGCTTCTCGAATGTTTCTTGCACCAGAATCAAAGCCTATTGTTGTGTTACTTCTGGGACTGACAATTTACAACCGATATACGTCATTCTTCGTTAAGTAACACAAGTGCGAATCTAGAACTTATTTTCTATGACGTAAATTTGAATATTATACATCAACAACAGATTGTTGTAATCCTGCTTTGCCAACTAACCTAAGTGCAATGTAGTCAAAGTAACTCTACAATTCTGTGGGTGTTTAATTTGGCCTGTAACTGTCTTACAGTATTTCCAGGTCTCTGTCTGAATGGGCTCTCTCTTCAGCGAGAGACCGGCTGGAGGATGTGGGTGATTTAAGAATATTCAAAATTTCGTAATGTCAGTTTAACATCTCGGACATTAGTGTCTCATTAAGTCTCATCACTACATGCGTTTCAAAAAAATTTGCTGTCTCAGTGGATTTCCATCTCAGGTTCTGACCGTGACGAATCTAATATTAACGAACATGAAGACAATTTTTCATTCCTTCTGTGCCAGAGAGACAAATTATTGGTACATGCAGTTTTGCTCTTCTTCCCTACTGTTTGTTGCACTAGAATCGAAGCCTATTGCTGTGTTACTTCTGGGACTGAATATTTGCAACCGATATACTGTATTTTTCGCCATAGTAACACGACTCCGATTCTAGAACTAAGTTTCTATATCCTAATTCTTAATATTGTACATCAAGAACAGATTTTCCTCATTTTGCTGTGCCAGTTAATCTTATCGCAATCCAAACAAATTTGCTCTTTATTTCAGTGGGTGCTGAATCTGACCTGTAACTGCTGCAATGTTGTTGCATTAATTTGTTCTGAAAGCGGTGCTGTTATTGAGGTCCATAAAAGTGGGTTAAAAGTTGTTTCACCAGGTATCCTGTCTATCTTTCAAATTCCCAACCAGAGTATCATTTATTATAATCTTTTAGTACTCATCTTACGATAACCAGTGATATATATATATATATAATGGCAATTTAAATAAAAAGAAGTAAATCAGTTAATATTTAACATTGATCATTGTTCCGTTAAAATTTC
Source organism: Schistocerca gregaria (assembly GCF_023897955.1). Lineage (NCBI taxonomy): Eukaryota > Metazoa > Arthropoda > Insecta > Orthoptera > Acrididae > Schistocerca > Schistocerca gregaria. The sequence continues at coordinate 184,755,206 of NC_064925.1, read as the reverse complement.
AGCATATCAAACTTGATTCATAACTAAATTGGTCCCTTATTTAGGATTGTGAAAATGTGAGTTTGGAATCTTACGGAACACATCAAATAGGGACCAAAGATTGGGAGACTACATACAACACTGCATTCATAAAATAACACAAAAAGAACGTTGAAACATATCCAAGAGGAAATAACCACAACCAACCGATTCAATTTTCACCCAAAGAAGTTACGTTCGTAGCGCAATCCTGTCCGTCATGAAATTACCACACACTGGTGTACTAAATTCATACTAACTCCCTGTGAAATCTTCCCGAAAGGAATAGCTGAGGGCTACTATGATGCTTACACCACATGCTTCACGTGGTCAACTTGGTTTACACGAAGAGTGCAACTCCACAATAAATTTAATAATTAAAATAAATTACATCGTAATGCAGTTTACAAAAGGAAAACCTCCAACTGGTTAATATCGTTTTACTTTAAACCTGATGGGTCAAACAATTGTATAAGCACGTGGTACTGGTTTCACAAAGTACACCCCACGTGGATTGAACATAAAGAAAAGTTGCTATATTGAAAAATATTGTCAAGACGAGACGTTATAATCTCACGCACATTCGCATTTAAGATTCATGATCTTAGTTAGAGTTACTGATCAACACATAGTTCCACTTTACTCACAAAGTAGTGACAAAGCCACTACCGCAAGATATTCTGAACTTCACACTCGAATTACACTGCGTTGCAATTTAAGATAACATTAGATATTTTAGATCCAAACCTGAAATAAAGGTGATTAAATTTTCAGTTAAACTGAACTTAAGAAATCCATTCTCCTACGGACTTAGCAGAGACGCGCTTAGCTGGAGATCTTATCACTTCATACGCTCGCCGCGGACAGACTGACCTGGGCCCCTACCGAGCGTCCTTAACAGATACAAATGGAAGTGACCAGAGAGGCAGCTTCGTATACCAACATGACAAGGGACGGACAGGACCATACTAAGAATAGAAACCTCTCTACTTTTAGAAAGAGTAGCTACCTGTTTTGATGTTGGTCCTACTGTTCTCTAGCAGACAGGCTTGTCTGCTACCATCAAGCATGCAACTAGAAATACATTTGCTCATTCATCCTCTCACACAGAAGGGAAGGGAGATTACAGTATCTTATCATGTACAGTATATAAAAGAAAGCGGATATAGGTTCCGTATGAGACTGTGTGGCATGAATTACATATAAACTGTGTTTTAAAGTGTAGTAGTGTGACAGATCGTCCTTGTTTATGTGTAAAAGTAACACGTTTCACTGCTCAGTCTCCTCCCAGATAGTCAGAAACACCACAGTAAATTTAGAAGAGGTATTTATGCCGTACATGACAACAGATTTACCAAATTAACATGAAAGGAATCCAACAGAGACCTTTTTTATAACCCCAATGCTTCGGGAAAAGACTGTGCAGGGAATTTTCTGGCCAAGCGAAGCAGGCTTCTCACACCCAACTTAAACCAAAAATGTAAAGAAAAGGCAAAAGGTCACCAGCTACTTGCTAAAACACAATAATTTCAACACATCTTCAGAATCTACCAGTTTCAAAGAGAAAAAAAAACAATCTGTGACACCTATTTAAACGATAGTGTAGATCTAATTTGGTCAGCAAGTAAAAATAATGGTTCCTGCGTCATTAATATGAAAACAATTTCTGGTTGTTACCCTTATGGAGTTCACCAGTATTTGCTCATTGCAAGAGCCAACTGATCACAGGAAAATTTATGACTGTTTATTAACAAGTAAAATTTATGAAAATAGCAAAGGTGCCACAGCAATTTAAAAAAAACCTGAAGATAACATCAGTGTTATAAAGCAGAATATTAAAATGCGCAATCCGCAAAAGCAAAAAATAGATAAGAGCAAAAACATGTTTTACAAAATGGTTATCGCAAAAAAATTCTATGTCTTATAAAACTAATAATATGTAGAATTAAAATAACTTTGTGGGACTAATTTAATCACTCTACTATATTTCAGATAGTTAGCAAACAATGATCACTGTGTCATTATACTGAAACTACAATTAATTATGTGATCGTTGCCATTAAGGGGTTCCTCACTATAAATATGCCCCATGCAAAGGCTAATCGATCACAGACCAATGAGCATGAATAGCTATCTGACTAATAAACGAAGCAATGCCACAGGAATTAATTTACGAAACAAAATATCACAAATCTAATACAACCCACAAGAACAAACTTTGAGAAATAAAACAGCTCTGACAGTACAGTAGCCAACGTATAAAAAAAACACCAATAAATAAAACACCTGCAAAATACAATAGTCAGTCTAATAAAAAAACACCAATAAATCGAACCCCTGCAAAATACACGAACAAAGTTTCTCTGAAAGAACACACGTATATGCATTGGACTAAGAACCGTATAATCACTGTTCACTGGCACACTTAGCAGTTCCACTGTTTCGAGGCACAATATAAGAGGGGAGGGGGGGGGGGGGGGGTTCGTCGCCGCAGCTGTCAGGGATTTTTGTCCATCTGTAGTGTGCAATCCCGCCGTCTCTGCCCTCTCATGAAGTTTCTCTTGGTGGCCCGTCTCACGTACATCTCGATTCGTTTCCATGTTTGTGTTGTCAAATTCGTGCGGTATCCTCGTTTGACACGCCAGGTTGATTGATATTCCTGGGCAAGGATGACATTTAATGGCTCTTCTTTGTGCCACCCTTAACTACCAGAGAACATCGGACCATGATTTACTGTCGCTTGACAGTGGGCATCCGTCAGGAAATGTTGATAGGCGTCGTTGAAGTCTGCCAATTTCTCTGGACAGTACCTGTCAAAAGGCTCCACGCCCCTTTGTCCCCTGTCTTCTGTCGTTTCACCGCGGCCGTCTCGTCAGGTCGCGTGCGTGTGGTGCGGTGCCAGCAGATGGATTTCCGCGCGGTGGACCGCTCAGCCATCTCAGCTCATCGCCTCCACGAAGGGTCGCACTGGTGCGGCCGCCCATTAGCTCCAGGTGCAAGGGAAAGTCATTGCCGCGCACCCTTCTTTTGTTGTCGACCGCGCTCCCGAAGTGGCCCGGTTGACAGTGTGTCCTGCTGGGAAACCGCCTGTTTACAACTAGCCCTCCTCCTCGCTGCTCCCGCTGTCTCATAAGAGTATAGCCGGTTCGCTTTCACGTTCTCAACTGCATTCACAGAAATTGTTCATTATAGTTATGTGTTTACATCATGTCATACATAATACCACTTAGTATTGTCTTCCACAATATTTAAGAACAAAAGTAAGACTTAATTTTTTTATAAAAAAGTTAGATGAATCGACAATATAAAAATAGAACTTAAATGACTTGACAATATAAAAAATAAAAGTGAAATGACTTGACAGTATAGAAACAAAAATTAAATGAACTGACAATATAATATCTAAATCCACATCACTGATGTGGTTCACTTGCGTTTTAATCAATCAAACGCTACTTATTAATTTACTAAAATGAATAGGATTATGCCTTGTGCAAGTATAGGTCAGGACAGCATAGGGTTCACATGTTATTTACACACACAAATGCACACCTGTTGTCTATTCTACAAACTAACTACCCGTAAACATGAACTACTCGAAATTTTACTTCAGTCCACTACTAGTTAATCCAATAAGCTACTTCAATGCTACTTCAGCACAGTGTTTATACCACTACAACATTGTTCTAATTCGTTCTCTTCTTGACGCTCGCGGCACATGTCTTGTCACATGATAAATACGGAGAAACTTTTCTTAAACATACGTAGGAAAAAGGACAATCGTTATTTACACGCAAAAACATTTATACCAGTTGACACACCTGGTAAAAGACTCGCAGTTATACATTTATCATACTCATATGTCTATACATAAAACAGTAAGACAATTTCATCTAAAATTACGTTATCACAAGAATTAGAAAATTATTTTCATTATACAGGTTATACTACATTTTCTTGCCCATTTTGCTCCAATTTCGTTCGATCTTTAAGTAACCTTTCGCTAACAAATCAGTTATTTCGCCTGTGGTGGTTATTCTGGATTCATTTCTCATGAATGTCAAAATTGTGGTCTCCTCTATTCTGTAAAACAGTTTCATCTTAACATCCTATTGCACTTACAACTGACACAAAAGATCCGAATCCTCCTGTAGTTTAAATGACAAATGTGTTGCTTCATCCTTATTACATTAAACCAAGCTTTCCTTCGGTCCCATAATCAAAATTATTTAATCTTCCTCTACCTTTAAGAGGGAAATTTCTTCAGTTCAACTCATATCGTCTGCAGTGCATCCCGCACCAGCAAAAACAGTAAGCTGTAATGCTCACAGCATCAGCAGAACACATAAACGTCGCCTTTCTAGGACAAGTATTAACGCAGAATAATTTTTCATGCTCTGACTCAACATCAATCAAGACTACAGAAAGGATCCATATTTCTGTTCCATTCTCCATTTGCTAAAAAACTGCTCGTATTTGGTTACCACAATAATATTTCAGGGCCACGTAAATTACACACATCACAATTCTTCTTTCACCTTGAAGGGAATCAATATACTGACGAAATCCACAGACAGCACTTTACATACTCAGCTATAAGGAACAAAAAAGACACATATCATCAATATTAACGTATCATCGCATATTGGAGAGCCAATGGTTAAACAATCGTATTATTGCATGCTGTTTTCAAGATTCTAAACTTACTCATTCCTTTCTCAGAGTTCTCCTATCTTAAAATATTCATACAGCACGCATACTATGGTAAGATATCCTCATTTATACTGACAGATATAAAATAGTAATAGATAGATAGTAGCACTGAAAGCAGAAAATCGGAAACAAGTCTACTAACAGCTGGGGACCTGGATTTGCCAGACCCATAATACCCACAGATCGGCTGTTCCCCTCAGTTTTGCATTAATTCAACACAGATCTTACTTCTCTCAGGAGCGACTCTTTTCAATTTACACAACATAAACAGCATTTCACTCGTTCACAAAGAAACCTTTTATCTTCACATTTGAACCAACCTATATCCTAATTGCACAAGGAAAGAAAAGAAACTAAAAACATAACTTCAATCAATCACATAGAAACATCTTTATCATTATTTTTACCAACATACTATTCAAAATGCACTTATCACAAATGTAAACAAATCAATTGTTTCTCTTCACCGTCCACTCTACTCCTCACTGTCCTTTCTACTCAATGTATGGTTTCACGTTTGACACATGGTGTAGCCCTTTTGATTTCTTCGATCGAAGAGTTTCAACTTCTATGGCGTTTTCATGGGGAATCTTCCTTATCCGATACGAGCCGTAAGAGAGATTAATAAATTTCTTGCAGACGCCTGACTGTTTGTTAGACAGCTTGTGTGATCTGATAAGAACTTTTTGTCATGCATGAAACACTTTTTCTCACGTTTTTCTTATACGCCTTGACTCTGGCTTCTGCTGCACGCTTGATGTTGCGTAAAGCTAAGTCAACAATTGCGTTCCGGTGTAGTCTCGGGTCTAGTGGCCAAGGCACCACCTCTTTGATTTTGCTCAGGGGCTCCTTGTTTTTTAGCACAGTGATTGGCGAAAGCTTTGTTGGCGTATTAGGCAAATCATTAATTATGTTCTGAAACCCTTTTACGTGTATGTCCCACGATCGATGATCACGACTGCAGTATAACCTACATAATTTTCCTAATTCACGCATAATATGCTCACTGGGGTTCGAGCTAGCCAGTATTGAGATCTAAATTGTGGTGCATTATCCGAGATAACCCCTTTCACACGCTCATCTTCATGCAGAAACTGCTTTGCAACTGCAGTTGCCACTGCCCTTCCCGTGGCTCACCTCAACGGCGTCAGACACACAAACTTGGACGTTAGCTCCACCGCTACGAAAACATATGCGAAACCTGCTTTAGATCGTAATAGTTGCCCAAATAGATCCACGGCCGCGAGGTCACAAAGTTTGCTTGGTGTTATCGGGTGCAATGGTGCAGCATACGTTACTGTGGCCGCCTTTGCTCGCTGACAAGGTCCGCACACTTTAAGTACACAACGAATACGCCGTAGCATGTTATTAAAATAGCATGTCTCCTTCAGTTTTTCACAACATTTCTGTGCTCCGAAGTGACCGTAACTCAAATGTATGTGCCATATAATTTTGTTTGCGAGTTCCTCCGGAATCTCCAACACCCATCTGGAGTCGTCCGGGGCTCGTTTATTGAATAGTATTCTATTGCGCACTAAGTAGTACTGGCGTATTCCTACATTCTCCTTGTTCTCCCACTTCTTCTTTATATCTTTCAATACTGCTTCCTTATCCTGTTCGTCCGCTATACTCCTTAAAGAGGTGGTAACGCTACATTCTGTAAGTATAGGATACTAAAATTATTTTCACCGAGTTCCCCTTCTTCTGTGTGAACCAAACCTATAGAAATGCGCGATAAAGCGTCAGCAATTACATTTTTCTGTCCCGGAATGTATTCTACAGTGAAATTATATTCCTGTAGGTATAGTGCCCAGCGTCCTAGTCCCCATGGGTGATTTTTGTGCTCATAAGAAATTGGAGTGCACGATTGTCAGTATACACCCTGGTGGTCCTCCAAAATAAGAAATACCTAAATTTTGAGAATGCCCAAACTATCGCGAGTGCTTCTAGTTCTGTCACGGAATAATTTTTTTCACATGAGAGAGCACCCTGCTCCCAAACGAGATTGTTTTCCAAGCTGTAATATCATCATTTCCTTCCGTTTGAAACAGTACCGCACCTAATCCTGACAAAGAACTGTCTGTCATTAAACAGAATTCTTGTGTCAGGTCGGGATGCACGAGGATGGGAGCCTCTACCAATGCCTTTTTAAATTTATAAAATTCATCCTGTGCCTCTTGATCCCAGACCCACAAAGCGTTCTTCCCTGTTAGTCCACATAGATGGGGTGTACCAAGTACACTAAAATTTATAAATCGCTTATAAAAATTGCACAGGCCTAAGAATGCTCGCAACTGTTTTTTATTTGTCGGTACTGCACACTCCGCTATCGCCGCAATTTTCTACGGGTCAGGTTGTATTCCATTTGCTGAGACAATATGGCCTAAGAATTTTATGTTCTCTCCTCCGAACTGTGACTTATCTAAGTTGACTGTTACACCTGCCTTCTCAAAAACATCCAGTAGTCTGTTCAGAACGTCATTATGATCCTCCCACGACTTTTCCGCAATTAATACATCATCCACATAAATTGTCACTCGCTGTTTCAAATCATCAGGCAAAATGCTATTTAATCCCCTTATAAAAGCAGCTGATGAGACGTTTAGTCCGAACGGGAGACGTCGGAATTGGAAACAATTTCCGTAACACAGGAACGCTATATATAATCTGCAAGATGGGTGTAGCACGATTTGCCAAAAACTCGAATGGAGGTCGACAGATGATAGTACCTTTACCCCGTGGAAACGTTGTAAGAGTTCCTCAAGGCTCTCGGGCCTGTCTGTTTCGGACATAATAATTGTGTTTATCTGTCTCGAGTCTAGTGCCAAACGAACCGAGTTGTCGCGTTTTGGTACGACAAGCAAGGGTGAGTTATACGAGCTTACTGCCCGCTCAATTATTCCTTGTTCTAAAATCTTGTTTATTTCCTTCTCCACCGGCGCTTTATAAGCCACGGGAATAGGTTTATGGTATAACAGAAAACTTCTGATGGTCACGTACTCTGAATTGGTAAGTAAAACCCTTAATCGCCCCCGGAGTCTCAGAAAATACCCGTTCATGATTCCTAAGTAGACAATACAATTTCTCCTTTTCCCTGTCCGTGGTTCTGACACCCGCGATGCTCTTTCTCAGTGCATCAGCAAAAACAACATCTTTCCCCTGCTCACTAGAGGTAGAGCACGACTCACTTACATAGTTCACGAGCAGCTCCAGTCTGGGTTGCGACTCGGTTTGAGCTTGAAATTTTAGGCAACTAATTTCTGACTCGGCACGTAATGTGCATTCATCAAATACTAATTTAATTGGCTGATCCCCAACTTGAACTGTCATTACTCCTCCACCCATGTCAATTATTGCATGTAGGGCATTCATGAAGTCATTTCCTAAAATCAGTGCCACATTCAGCATTGGGAGCACAAAGAAGTTGTACTCAAACTCTCTTCTCTGGCAGGTAAAATTAAGCTGAGTCTGCCTTCGGAATTCTACGCTATTACCGTAGATTGCGCCCTTCACTTTTATTCCTCGCACTTGAAAAACGGGCCAAGTCCCAGTCCCTTCGCATTTTTGAAATGCTGTATCGCTCACTATGGAGAAAGGGCTTCCAGTGTCAATGACACACTTAAAACATATTTCGTTTACTGCAACTGTCACGACTGGATTTATTCCCGAAATTTTAGCACTCGTACTTTCCTGCAACAAATCCTCTCTAATATCTTTCCTCTCTATATACCGTATGCACTCATTTGCCATGTCGCTCATTTGTTCCGATCGGGCGCCTTCTGCGCTGATCGTTTGTCATTGCCGGTTTTGTTCATTTCCATTTGCTGGATTATGTCTAGAGTTAGCCGGCCTAACTTTAACATCATGAGGTGCTCCGCCTACAGACCTGTTCCGACCGTGTTACCGTAGTATCGATTCTGGTTGCCGTAACTGTTGCGTTCACGATCCTGTCCACGTCCTCGATCATTTCCGTTGCTCCACCTGTGTTCGCGACTGTTACCCCAGTTTCTATACGGCCGGTCCCGATTATTGTTCCGTTCTCGTCGCGACGACCAGCCACGCTGTTGATTAGTACTACGGCCACAACTGCGATCGCGCTGCTGTGCCCCGTAATAACGTTGTGCCTGATTAGGCGGGCATTCTGCTGTATTATACTCCAACTGTTGGACAAATGTCTTAAACGTTTCCACGTCCTCTTTGCATCGTCCCGCAAAAATGACGTGCCGCAAGTGCATCGGCAATTTGGTGATGCATATCGTAATTAGTTCCGCAGGCCCGTATAGGTAATGTAGACATTGATTTGCCTGCAGCATGTGGTCGAATAGGTGTGCTGGGCTGCCGAAACCAGACTGGTTCAAATTTGACAGCATAATTATGCTATGCTTGACCCTGTCTTGTGCCGCTTCCGACCAATAGGCGGACAGAAAGGCTTGTCGAAACTCCTGAGTCGAGTTGCAGTGACGCGCTGCCGACCTCATGCGAATCGCCGGTTCGCCTTCCAAATAACCACACATGTATTCTATGTTATGTGAACTTGCCCAGTCGGTGTGAAGACAGAACTCAAATTGCTCGTGGCATGCTCGTGGATGTATTCCTTTTTGCGAATTTCGAAACATCTCAAACTTTTTCACCGTAAGGAAATGTTTGAAATCAAATCCCCGCATTTCCTCCCGGCGAGGCCCTTGAATGTTTCTATTTTTCTCATGTCTGCCCCTCAAAATACATTCTTCCCTGTCGTCAAAATCTTCCTCGTGGCCGGAGTCCCTCTCTGCATTGTTCATACAGCTATTTTTAGTGCTATTGTCGAGTTCGGAACCACACCCCATGCGGCTTTCCAAATGCGCCACGCGTTCTTGTAATTCGCCTGTTACAGCTTTGTGCCGTCTGTTCACTTCGAACTGTCCTTTCTGAAATCTAAGCCGGCCGCGGTGGTCTCGTGGTTCTAGGCGCTCAGTCCGGAACCGTGCGACTGCTACGGTCGCAGGTTGGAATCCTGTCTCGGGCATGGATGTGTGTGTTGTCCTTAGGTTAGTTTGGTTTAATTAGTTCTAAGTTCTAGGCGAGTGGTGACCACAGATGTTAAGTCGCATAGTGCTCAGAGCCATTTTTTCTGAAATCTAAGAAGCGAAAGCACTTCTTCGGTCTCTATGACCGCTACCGGTGTAGTATTGTTATCGCTCTCCGTCACCTTCATCGTGCCTACGATGTCCGCTAATGCCGCAATCTTATCATGTATTTGTCTGTTGTACTCCGCCCCAGTGTGCTTCAATTGTTCAACTTGCTGTTCGCTTGACTATAGTCCGCTACTGTGTTGCTAACGGACGCAGGACAATGCGTTTCCGCCTCCTGGACCCTGGAGAGTACCTGCTGGTATGCAGACGATCAATGATTTGTTCAAATGTACGGCCTAAATCTTTCATAATATCACTTTTTATTTCACTTGCCAGATTGTTTATTCTTCGTGAGATAACATCGGACACTCTCTGCATCGACTTGTCGACTTTATTTGTCTGCTGGATTAGTTTTTCGTCTATTTGTTCGGCTGGCTCGCGGATCGATTTTTCAGATTTCTGCGTCATTTGTTCGCCTAGCTCTCGGATCGATTTTTCGGATGATTCTTTTTGTTCTCGGAACGATTTTTCTGATTTCTCTGCGTTTTCTTTATTTTGATGAAATAAGGCTTTTATGAGTTCAACTAAATCAATTTGGATAGTTGGAGTCAAATTAATTTCTGGCTCTGTTGTGAGCCCGTTCACCCCGTTTTGCATTTCCTCTGAAGCATTCCCCATTGCACTTTTGGAACCGTCCGACGTGTTAATATTCGAAATCCAATTATCCCCTTCGTCCATGTTGCTTAAGTTGTTGGACGGCCTACTTTTAGCTTGGTTCCGTGTCTGCATTAGTTCAATTTATACCTGGTACGCAACACACTAATCAGAATAAATATATCCCCCAAAAATTACGACAGTCACACGAATGGTACCCAACCTAGTACTCACTTTTTCACACGCAAAACAAATTTATATCTTTGACCGAATTTACTAGCGATAAATAAAACACGTACATATATAACATACAAATATAGAAAACAAAACAAGACAAACAACACAACGCAGCTCAACAACGCCTTGAATCTTTTGAAAGTCTGCTCAGAAACAACGCAGAAGTTGTTTGAGGGCTGCAGGGAAAAAAATTAAGATTATACAATGCTCGCAATCTAACGTTTCAGAGATTCCAGAGTCTAGCAGAATCACAGAACAGGGTCGCCATGTGTAATGCTGTTGCTTTAATTTGTTCTGAATGCGGTGCTGATATTCAAGACCATAAAAGTGGGTTAAAAGCTGTGAGCTATCTGAGGAAGTTAACCTTGCATTACTACGCAACTATTTCAGTAGGTATCCAGTGTAGCTTATCAAATTCCCAACCAGACTAACATTAATTATAATCTTTTAGTACTCATCTTACGATAACCAGTGATATATACACTCCTGGAAATTGAAATAAGAACACCGTGAATTCATTGTCCCAGGAAGGGGAAACTTTATTGACACATTCCTGGGGTCAGATACATCACATGATCACACTGACAGAACCACAGGCACATAGACACAGGCAACAGAGCATGCACAATGTCGGCACTAGTACAGTGTATATCCACCTTTAGCAGCAATGCAGGCTGCTATCCTCCCATGAAGACGATCGTAGAGATGCTGGATGCAGTCCTGTGGAACGGCTTGCCATGCCATTTCCACCTGGCGCCTCAGTTGGACCAGCGTTCGTGCTGGACGTGCAGACCGCGTGAGACGACGCTTCATCTAGTCCCAAACATGCTCAATGGGGGACAGATCCGGAGATCTTGCTGGCCAGGGTAGTTGACTTACACCTTCTAGAGCACGTTGGGTGGCACGGGATACATGCGGACGTGCATTGTCCTGTTGGAACAGCAAGTTCCCTTGCCGGTCTAGGAATGGTAGAACGATGGGTTCGATGACGGTTTGGATGTACCGTGCACTATTCAGTGTCCCCTCGACGATCACCAGAGGTGTACGGCCAGTGTAGGAGATCGCTCCCCAAACCATGATGCCGGGTGTTGGCCCTGTGTGCCTCGGTCGTATGCAGTCCTGATTGTGGCGCTCACCTGCACGGCGCCAAACACGCATACGACCATCATTAGCACCAAGGCAGAAGCGACTCTCATCGCTGAAGACGACACGTCTCCATTCGTCCCTCCATTCACGCCTGTCGCGACACCACTGGAGGCGGGCTGCACGATGTTGAGGCGTGAGCGGAAGACGGTTGCGAATGGTCCTCGCCGATACCCCAGGAGCAACAGTGTCCCTAATTTGCTGGGAAGTGGCGGTGCGGTCCCCTACGGCACTGCGTAGGATCCTACGGTCTTGGCGTGCATCCGTGCGTCGCTGCGGTCCGGTCCCAGGTCGACGGGCACGTGCACCTTCCGCCGACCACTGGCGACAACATCGATGTACTGTGGAGACCTCACGCCCCACGTGTTGAGCAATTCGGCGGTACGTCCACCCGGCCTCCCGCATGCCCACTATACGCCCTCGCTCAAAGTCCGTCAACTGCACATACGGTTCACGTCCACGCTGTCGCGGCATGCTACCAGTGTTAAAGACTGCGATGGAGCTCCGTATGCCACGGCAAACTGGCTGACACTGACGGCGACGGTGCACAAATGCTGCGCAGCTAGCGCCATTCGACGGCAAACACCGCGGTTCCTGGTGTGTCCGTTGTGCCGTGCGTGTGATCATTGCTTGTACAGCCCTCTCGCAGTGTCCGGAGCAAGTATGGTGGGTCTGACACACCGGTGTCAATGTGTTCTTTTTTCCATTTCCAGGAGTGTATATATAAAGATAATTTAAATGAAAAGAAATAAATCAGTTTATACTTGGACATTTATTTTACCATTGATCATTGTTCCGTTAAAATTTCAGCATATCAAACTTGATTCATAACTAAACTGGTCCCTTATTTAGGATTGTGAAAATGTTAGTTTGTAATCTTACGGAACACATTAAATAGGGACCAAAGATTGGGAGACTACATACAATACTGCATTCATAAAATAACACACAAAGAACGTTGAAACATATTCAAAAGGAAATTAACCACAACCAACCGATTCAATTTTCACCCAAAGAAGTTACGTTCGTAGCGCAATCCTCTCCGTCATAAAATTACCACACACTGGTGTACTAAATTCATACTAACTCCCTGTGAAATCTTCCCGAAAGGAATAGCTGAGGGCTACTATGATGCTTACTCCACATGCTTCACGTGGTCAACTTGGTTTACACAAAGAGTGCAACTCCACAATAATTTTGATAATTAAAATAAATTACATCGAAACACAATTTACAAAATAAAAACCTCAAACTGGTTACTATCATCTTACTTTTAACCTGATGGGTCAAACAATTGTATAAGCAAGTGGTATAGGTTTCACAAAGTACACCCCCCGTAGGTTGAACATCAAGAAAAGTTGCTATATTGAAAAATATTGTCAAGACGAGACGTTATAATCTCACGCACATTCACATTTAAGATTGATGATCTTAGTTAGAGTTACTGATCAACAAGTAGTTCCACTTTACTCACAAAGTAGTGACAAAGCCACTACCGCAAGATATTCTGAACTTCACACTCGAATTACACTGCGTTGCAATTTAAGATAACATTAGATATTTTAGATCCAAACCTGAAATAAAGGTGATTAAATTTTCAGTTAGGCTGAACTTAAGAAATTCATTGTCCTACGGACTTAGCAGAGACGCGCTTAGCCAGAGATCTTACCACTTCAGACGCTCGCCTGGTCCCCTACAGAGCGTGCTTAAAAGATACAAACGGAAGTGACCAGAGAGGCAGCTTCATATACCAACATTACAAGGGACGGACAATCCTCTTCGCTCTCTCCATCCAGCGTCCCCAGTGACAGATCAGCATCCTTTCTCTCACTGTCGAGCCACCCCGGCGACGGATAAGCCTCTTCGCTCTCTTATGTCCAGCACCCCAAACAATGGATCAGACTCCTCGCTCTCTCTGTCCAGTGGCCCCAGTGGCAGATCAGCATCCTGTCTCTCTCCCTGCTGCTGCATCGTGTCCTGACGCACTCTGTGCTGCACCTCCAGCAACGGATAGACCTTCTCGCTCTCTCCGTTCAGCGCCCCCAGTGACAGATCAGCATTCTCACTCTCTCCATCCAGCCACCACAGTGACAGATCATCCTCCTCGCTCACTCCATCCAGCGCCCTCAGCGATGGATCAGCCTCCTCGATCTCTCCGTCCAGCGCCCCCAGTGGCAGATCAGCATCCTGTCTCTCTCCCTGTTGCTGCATCATGTCCTGACTCACTCTGTGTTGCACCTCTGTCGACGGATAGGCCTCTTCGCTCTCTCTGTCCAGCGTCCCCAGTGACAGATCTGCATCCTCGATCTCTCCGTCCAGCCACCCCGGCGAAGGATCAGCCTCCTCGCTCTCTCTGTCCAGCGCCCCCAACAATGGATCAGCCTCCTCGCTCTCTCTGTCCAGCGATCCCAACAATGGATCAGCCTCCTCGCTCTGTGTCCAGCGGCCCCAGTGGCAGATCAGCATTATGGGTCTCTCCCAGCTGCTGCATCGTGTCCTGAATCACTCTGTGGTGCACCTGCAGTGACGGATAGGCCTGCTCGCTCTCTCTGTCCAGTGCCCCAATTGACAGATCAGCATCCTTGCACTCTCTGTCCAGCCACCCCTGCAACTGATCAGCCTTCTCGCTCTCTCCGTCCAGCCCTCCCAGCGATTGATCAGCCTACTCGCTCTCACCGTCTAGCGCCCTCAGTGGCTGATCAGCACCCGGTCTCTCTCCCTGCTGTTGCATCGTGTCCTGACTCCCTCTGTGCTGCACATCCAGCGATGGATAATCCTCTTCGCTCTCTCCATCCAGCATCCCCAGTGGCAGATCAGCATCCTGTCTCTCTCCCTGTTGCTGCATCATGTCCTGACTCACTCTGTGTTGCACCTCTGTCGACGGATAGGCCTCTTCGCTCTCTCTGTCCAGCGTCCCCAGTGACAGATCTGCATCCTCGCTCTCTCCATCCAGCCACCCCGGCGAAGGATCAGCCTCCTCGCTCTCTCCGTCCAGCGCCTCCAACAATGGATCAGCCTCCTCGCTCTCTGTGTCCAGTGGCCCCAGTGGCAGATCAGCATTATGGGTCTCTCCCAGCTGCTGCATCGTGTCCTGAATCACTCTGTGGTGCACCTGCAGTGACGGATAGGCCTGCTCGCTCTCTCTGTCCAGTGCCCCAATTGACAGATCAGCATCCTTGCACTCTCTGTCCAGCCACCCCTGCAACTGATCAGCCTTCTCGCTCTCTCCGTCCAGCCCTCCCAGCGATTGATCAGCCTACTCGCTCTCACCGTCTAGCGCCCTCAGTGGCTGATCAGCACCCGGTCTCTCTCCCTGCTGTTGCATCGTGTCCTGACTCCCTCTGTGCTGCACATCCAGCGATGGATAATCCTCTTCGCTCTCTCCATCCAGCATCCCCAGTGGCAGATCAGCATCCTGTCTCTCTCCCTGTTGCTGCATCATGTCCTGACTCACTCTGTGTTGCACCTCTGTCGACGGATAGGCCTCTTCGCTCTCTCTGTCCAGCGTCCCCAGTGACAGATCTGCATCCTCGCTCTCTCCATCCAGCCACCCCGGCGAAGGATCAGCCTCCTCGCTCTCTCCGTCCAGCGCCTCCAACAATGGATCAGCCTCCTCGCTCTCTGTGTCCAGTGGCCCCAGTGGCAGATCAGCATTATGGGTCTCTCCCAGCTGCTGCATCGTGTCCTGAATCACTCTGTGGTGCACCTGCAGTGACGGATAGGCCTGCTCGCTCTCTCTGTCCAGTGCCCCAATTGACAGATCAGCATCCTTGCACTCTCCGTCCAGCCACCCCTGCGACTGATCAGCCTTCTCGCTCTCTCCGTCCAGTGCTCCCAGCGATGGATCAGCCTACTCGCTCTCACCGTCCAGCGCCCTCAGTGGCTGATCAGCACCCGGTCTCTCTCCCTGCTGTTGCATCGTGTCCTGACTCCCTCTGTGCTGCACATCCAGCAATGGATAATCCTCTTCGCTCTCTCCATCCAGCGTCCCCAGTGACAGATCAGCATCCTCACTCTCTCCATCCAGCCACCACAGTGACAGATCATCCTCCTCGCTCACTCCATCCAGTGCCCTCAGCGATGGGTCAGCCTCCTCGATCTCTCCGTCCAACGCCCACAGTGGCAGATCAGCATCCTGTCTCTCTCCCTGCTGCGGCATCGTGTCCTCACTCACTCTGTGCTGCACCTCCAGCGGCAGATAGGCCTCCTTGCTCTCACCGTCCAGCGCCCACAGCGGGAAATCAGCCTTCTCGCTCCCTTTGTCCAGCGACCCCAGTGTCGGATCAGCATTCTTGCTCTGTCCCAACTGCTGCATGGCGTCCTGACTCACTATGTGTTGCACCTCCAGGGGCTGATCGGCTTCCTCGCTCTAACCGTCCAGCGCTTCCATCGATGGATCAGCCTCCTCGCTCTCTCCGTCCAGACCAGAAGGGATGGATCGGTCCCCTCGCTCTTTCCATCCAGCGCCCTCAGCAGCGGATTTTCCTCCTCACTCTCTCAGTCCAGCGCCCCCAGCAGCGGATCAGCCTCCTCGCTTTCACTGTCCAGCGGCCCCAGTGCCAGATCAGCATCCTGTCTCTCTCCCTGCTGCTGCATCTTTTCCTGACTCACTCTGTGCTGCACCTCCAGTGACGGATAGGCCTCCTCGCTCTCTCCATCCAGCGCCCTCAGCTGCGGATTTTCCTCCTCGCTCTCTCCGTCCAGTGCCCCCAGCAGCTAATCTGCCTCCTTGCTCTCTCCATCCAGCGCACCCAGTGGCTGATCGGCCTCCTCACTCTCTCCATTCAGCGCCCCCAGCGGCGGATCTGCCCATCGCTCTCTCCGTCCAGCGCCACCAGCGGCGGAATAGACTCAATCTATGATGATGGAAAACTGACTTCCAGGGGTTGAAATCTGCATATCTTCAACCTATTTTAAAATATTAGGACAATTAATGCTGCGCGAACAGAAATTTTAGAGTTTTTAACCATGCTTCTTATAAACGCCATTGTCAACATTTACATCTACATCCGCCCTCTGCGTACCACAATGACCTGCATGGCAGAGATTACTCCTCATTCTAGAATATCTTACGGTTCATTTCCATTCCGTTCACAGATATGCAGAATGACTATTTAAACTCCTCTGTGTATGCTGTAATTCATGAAATCTAGTCTCGTGGCACAAAAGACCCAGGCTTTTGATTATGCATCTGCTTCTACACAACGTTCATTGCTGTAACGAAATGTAATAAAATTACATATTTAATGGCATATGTAAAACGGTATCAGCAGTAGACTGAAATTTAGCCAAAGTGTATTTCATTACATACGATGTATATAAGAAATATGAGGGTGCTATCACAAACAAAGGATTTTTACTGAATTATAACGCATTTAAAATGCACAAAAAGTAGTTGAGTATATAATTTTTATTTAACTGTCTTGGTCGCACAACTTTTTGAATAGAATTACTGGTTTCGGCTATGCAGTAGCCATCTTCAGATTCGACGACGGAAGTAAAAGATTGTACATTACTAGCTAATTTATTAATAGATTAAACACGAACGAAGGAATATATAGTAAAAAAAACGATATACCTCTCATTCTACTGCGTCGCACAAGTCATAACATGTAAAAATGAGTGGAAACAGCTGCGCATGCAACAACCGGCTGTATATAGGACGCAAAACAATCCTGGAGATCGCTGATGCAGGTATAACGTACAGATAAATATTCAAGTGATTAAAAGGATAGTCAGTGAAAACACCAGTTTTTTTGTTTTCTCGGGTGAATATAAGAAAGTAATTTCTTTTAATGTAAAAATTTTCGTTTATATAAAATCTGCTCGTCCTCTGACAGTTTAAACTTGTCAGAATTTAACAAAATGATGCAAAATAAAAATTGATTACTGAAGTCATTCTAAATTGAATACAGTGTCTGGGATCTAAAATAAGTCTTATGAAGGAAGAAGACGGAATTAAATTAGAGAACGTGCATTTTGTTATGTTACTCGTATTCCATTTTATATTTAGATTAGAACGATAAGTAATAAAATGAAAATGGAACGGATATAATGTAATCGAAAGCAGTAAGTATTAGAAATAGGACAATATGCATGTTGTCGAATTCAAATCCATCTTTTGTAAGACTGATTTTAGAGCCCATGCACTTATTCACTTAGCATGATTTCTGTAATCTATTTTTATTTTTGATCACTTTGTTAAATAGCGACAGATTTAAACTGTCAGAAGATAAAAGTGTTTTACTTCGATAAATATTTTTTATATAAAAAATCTTGCTCTCTTTATCTTCAGCTGAGAATATTTTAGGGGATTGTCTTTTAAATGGCAATGGCCTTGCAGTAGTGGATACACCGGTTCCCGTGCGATCACCGAAGTTAAACGCTGTTGGGTGTGGCCGGCACTTGGATGGGTGACCATCCATCCACTATGCGCTGTTGCCATTTTTCGGAGTGCACTCAGCCTCGTGATGCCAATTGAGGAGCTACTCGACCGAATAGTAACTGCTCCAGTCAAGGATATCATCATAACGGCCGGTATAGCGGTGTGCTGTCCCCACTCCCCCCCTATCCGCATCCTCCTCTGAGGATGACACGGCGGTCTGTTGGTCCCGGTAGGCCACTCGTGGCCTGAAGATGGAGTGATTGTCTTAAATGAATTTATTTTTAATCACTTCTATCATTATCTGTTCATTATAGATGCATCAAGGACCTGTAGGATTACTTTGTATTTTGAATATAGCTGGTTGTTGAATGCATGCCACTTTGAGTCGTTGCTGTACAGCCGAATGAGAGGCATATTGTTGTTTTATTGAAGCTTCCGTTATTACTTTTTAATCTCTTGTGTATTATCTTTTAATGTACTTTCCTTATCTGAATCTGAAGATGTCTGTTGCATAGTCGAAACCGGTAAATGTCTTCAAAAAGCTATGTGATGAAAAAAAAAAATCATGTACATCATGATTGCTCTGCAAATGGTAATTTCACGCCAAATTCTGTAAATGAGCATGTTTGGAATAGATCATGTAGCATACACATATGTCATACTATTAACTATGAACATGGATTTCATAGGAAGGAAATTCCATCTTTGTAACTTCTTGAGAGAAAGTGTTTTTCCACATAATCTCCATGCCCTTCAACAGCCATCTGCTGCACGGTAGTAGTCGGGTCCAGTACGTTTGAGTCACAGTTTCTTAGCCTACCATCCCTAAATCTCGTTCCATGAAGTGTTTCTCAGTTTTCCGAACAGGTGGTAATGATATATCAGGGCTGATCTTGGTGGAGCTTTTTCCACTAAAATATGGCTGGGTGTTGTCAGGCAACAGTAAAACAACGGTTTCTTTGCACTCGCTGTGAATTCAGACACATTTGGGCATGAGGTGGTTTTAAGGGTTGCCACGTAAGCGTCAAAACTGATAGTGAGACAGTATGGTATAATGTCCACAAAAACACACTGTTTTGATTCAGAATGACTGACGTTTCCTGCTGTAGCACAGTTTCGAATTTGGTCTTTTTCGGATAGTTCGTACGATAATATTCCATTAATTGCCATTTTCGTCAAAGTGATGCAACCAGGTTTCATCTCCCGTCACACTTCTTGGAAGGAACTCATTTCCATAACTGTACTGTAGAAAGAAAATAGGATCCACATCGTATTTTGCCAGGCTTACGCAGTAGAGTTTTTCGAGAAATATATTAAATATAAAACATATACAAGTAAATGTTAGCAGAAAATACAAATACTGTTAAAACTTGGCATGGCGATTTAATGTCTGGCACCGAACGGCCCATCCCATTTCCTGGTTAAACTAATCGAGGGGCTGACAGCACGAATTATGCAAGTGCTTGCTGAAGCAAACTGACTAAATGACTGCCAAAGTTAAATGGCTGTTTATAAATGAAGTCAGTTACTAAAGAAACATCAGATTTTTTTAATATAATGGTCAGTTATCGTATAGCTTAGACATTGTGCGATGTTGTAGCGCTTCAGAGTTATTTTTTAAAATATATTGAAGATACTAGTACTCTTTCCATCCTACGAGAAACTTTAGAATGGAATGGTACAAATGCAAAAACATGTCCTTTGCTGTGCTTTTTCAGAAGATTTCTTTTTATGACAGCACGCATAATACATTTAATACAATAAATGTTCGTTGTAAACCAAGATAGTGAGCGTAATCAACGCAATAGTAATGTAACAGTAGGTAAAACAAACTGCAAATAAAAAAGCGAAAATGTAGTGGTGTGGTTCGAACACGTACGGGACGGACATATGTTTCGTTTCTTTTGTTTAGTAAGAATGCAAAAGCCATAGGATAGATGTTTGTTTCGTACTCAACTTCCGAAGTCTGCATAAATAGTATATATTCGTGAAAACTGCTTGCTACAGGATTTGACGGTCCCATCCATGAAACAGTTGTTTAGTCTTTAGCGCCTCTTCCTGCTTTTCTGCTAAAAGCAATGATCCTATCACCAAAGTTGTCATTACTTAAGAGAAAACTGCTGCCGTCATTCACGGTTTGTAACTCTGAAAATCTGCTTGTATTTCTGGCTCTTTCTGATAACCAAGTGATTTGGCTCTTTGCACGTGTAATAACCTCTTCACTGCTTGCTGTTCTGGCATTTCGGTAACAAAATCATACCCTCGATTGTGCAAGTGTCCTAACTCTACGGTATAATTTTAGAAATCGAAGTCTCTTCCTCTCGCGATCTGCTCTTCGTCTGATTGAACGTCTTTTACTCCTAAGCGAGCGTCATCCGTTTTAACTAAGCACGATACAGCCTTTGGTCTTAAGCATTCCTCGGCAGTATGTTCTATGTTTCGAACAGCGCCATATCACAGTCCCATGTGTTTTGGTTCTCACTACGCTGTTGGATTAACCGTCATAGAGGACACTGTTTACCATGGGTGGTTGTTGACAGTTCTATATCGAACGTACAAGCACACAGACACAAGGCCAACGAGCTGTACACTCCGAAAGTTAGACTCACATTGACAGCGGCTAGCGAACCCGTCCGTCACTTGTGGAAAGAGGACGTGTTGCTAGGCCGTCGCTCAGAACGTATTGTTACATTTAACGAAAATTGATATTCTAGTGAAAAAAAAAACAGTGAGGTATGTGTAACAGCAGATTGCTGTTTGATGTTTCATCTTCCTTACAGTGGTCCCTTCGGTATGAAAAGCTATGAAAATTTGGTGTCAAAGCTATCCGCAATACGGCCAAGTAACTAACGGTTGTATTTTAAACCTTAAAGAACAATAACTTCCTTCAAATTGCAATACGTCAACAACTGGTGCAGAAACTCATCATTCAAGGAGGCAGCAACTAAAATTCAGGTACCAGTTACGAATATATATATATATATAATCTTCAAACATCACGTATATAAATGTTCATAACATTTTTAAAAGGTCATTTTACAGGCCGTGCCCCACAGGGATCATTTTCCGCTGGATGACAACTCCCAGGAGGCACAGATAGGTTCTGCCCCTTAGCAGGTAGCTTCAAGCAAACCTGGGTACTAATTTCACAGATTTCTGGCCGGGTGCGATTTTCAAATATATATCGTGAAGATATTATGCCTTTCAGCGTTCAGTCTGGAGCATAGTCCCCTTATAACATTCCTCCATAACATTGGTGCCTCTTCTGATGTTAAGCCTATTACTTCAAAATCATTCTTAATCGATTATAGGTACCTTCTCCTTGGTCTATCCGACTCCTCCTACCCTCTACTGCTGAACCCATGAGTCTCTTGGGTAACCTTGCTTCTCCCATGCGTATAACATAACCCCACCATCTAAGCCTGTTCGCCCTGACTGCTACATCTATAGAGTTCATTCCCAATTTTTCTTTGATTTCCTCATTGTGGACACCCTCCTGCCATTGTTCCCATCTACTAGTACCTGAAATGATCCAAGCTACTTTCATATCCGTAACCTCAACCTTATTGATAAGGTAACCTGAATCGACCCAGCTTTCGCTCCCATACAACGAAGTCGGTCGAAAGATTGAACAGTGCACAGATAACTTAGTCTTGATATTGACTTCCTTCTTGCAGAAGAGAGTAGATCGTAGCAGAGCGCTCACTGCATTAGCTTTGCTACACCTCGCTTCCAGTTCTTTCGCCATGTTGCCATCCTGTGAGAACATGCATCCTAAGTACTTGTAAACGGATTGAGTGCCAAATAGGAGGAACATAGTTAGAACAGGTGGACGGTTTCATCTCTTTCCCACTGACATTACTTTCGTTTTGGAGATGCTAATCTTCATACCATAGTCCTTACATTTCTGATCTAGCTCTGAAATATTACTTTGCAAACTTTCAATCGAATCTGCCATCACAACTAAGTCATCCGCATATGCAAGACTGCTTATTTTGTGTTCACATATCTTAACCTCACCCAGCTAGTCTATTGTTTTCAACATATGATCCATAAATAACATGAACAACAGTGGAGACAGGTTGTAGCCTTGTCCTACCCCTGAAACTACTCTGAACCATGAACTCAATTTACCGTCAACTCTCACTGTCGCCTGACTATCCATGTAAAGACCTTTAATTGCTTGCAAAAGTTTGCCTCCTTTTCCATAATCTCGTAGAACAGACAATAACCCTCCTAGGAACCCGGTCATATGTCTTTTCTAGATCTACAAAGCATAGATACAATTCCCAGTTCCACTTTTAACACTTCATTATTTGCCGTAAGCTAAAGGTCTGGTCCTGAAAACCTCTAAGAGGCCTAAACCCACACTGATTTCCATCCAATTTGTCCTCAACTAGTACTCGCACTTTCCTTCCAACAATACCTGAGATTTTACCCACAACGCTGGTGAAAGAGATACCGCTGTAGTTGTTACAACCTTTTCTGTTTCCATGTTTAAAGATTGGTGTGATTACTGCTTTCGTCCAGTTTGATAGAACCTGTCCCGACTCCCACGCCATTTCAATTATCCTGTGTAACCATTTAAGACGTGACATTCCACTGTATTTGATAAGTTCGGACTTAATTTCATCCACGCCAGCCGCTTTATTGCACTGCAATCTAGTGACCATTTTCTCCGATTCTGTGTTGAATAAAGGGATAATTTACTCAATCACATGAATGCCTATCTAGGAAAGTGGACCTACAATAATTCAGTTAAAAAGATAGAAACTGATAAGACTGCGTAGATCTGCGTAATCAGAAATCAAAAAATCATTTCTCCGCCAAAATAAAGTGCCATGCTTTGAACTATGCTCAAATAATCACAGAACAGCAAGTCAGTCACGTAGAAGTTCGTTGAAACATTGATGGTCACTCACACTTGCAGTTCGTAGTAACTCAGTGGGTAAAAGTATGAATGTGAGAGGGATAGACAGTGTGAGTGTGGGCTGGGTTCTCTGTGGAATATGGGCGATGTAGAAAGCAACAGAGGCAGGACCTGGTGCAGATACAACTATTAGTTCTAACGTTCTGCGCGGTGTCTGTCTGTTCTAAGTCGTGTCTCCCTACAACTTTCGCGCAACGACGCTCTGAGCGTGTTTTTTAGGGAATTTACTAGTTTGAACCTGGGACCTGTTGCTAGTAAGGAGACGCCAGACCACACGACATGTAGAGTTCAAAAGAGTTCAGTGACACTAGCGATGATAAATACTAAATGATTTCAGCATCAGCTCCACTGCGCTCCATGTAAAAGAATCTTAATACTAAATTTAGTGGAAGGGGTTCAAGGCTTTCCTATTTTTAGTTAGCTGGTAAAATAACGTCGAAAAAGCAGTTACATTTACCATTGGAAATTTTATTCTACTCACAAAACATCGTTTATAAATTGCACTATTGATAAAAGGAAATGTTTTAATACAGGATGGTAAAAACCAACTGCGTTCAACAAAAATGTTAACGAATATTCCCTGAATGGGTTTCCAAGTTCTATAATGGATCGAAGGATGACC
This sequence comes from Schistocerca gregaria, assembly GCF_023897955.1. Taxonomy (NCBI): domain Eukaryota; kingdom Metazoa; phylum Arthropoda; class Insecta; order Orthoptera; family Acrididae; genus Schistocerca; species Schistocerca gregaria. The sequence goes on along the minus strand of NC_064925.1, from coordinate 184,731,393 downwards.
TATGCCATATCACCTCTAGAATCTAGATTTAAATTAAGTGTCATGAAAGCGAAAAGTGTTAAAATGGTCTACAGTGTCCCTCATGTACCTTTAATTACCTATTTAACTTGCCATACATTACAGTGCCTGATGTGGCATCTCAATAATTATATGACAGAAAAATCATCGCTTTTCAAATTTTAACTTCAAGTAGCAAATGTGAATACCACAAAGTTTAGTTGACTATCGATACTAGTATTACGTAAAAAGGGGGTGTAATAGATGAGACTTCTGCAATTCTGAGTGAAGCCTTATGCGCTCAAAAATGCGGCTTCACATGCATTCATTACCTTGTCGGTGGTTAGGCAGCGTCAGGGACGGCTGGCGGCACAGCTACACAGACGGTCTCGGTAGAAACTATCTCAAACTTATCCTTACTACTGTTTACCGAAGTTGGTTTAAGAAAAAGGTATCTGGCTGTGTTTTCAACTGACCAATCAGCGTCTCAATATTAACCTGAAGCTCCACCTACAAAAATTCTGACTATAGAATGAGAAACGTTATACTTTTCGTGGTGGGGCAATGTTTTTAATATTTGCTACGCAACAGAAACGAGAAGAAGTCTCACGCTAAAACTTGCAGCTGGTGTGGTCCTTTTGGTGTTATCGTAAGATCTATACTGTTCTTCTGGAGGGCTCTATCTTTTAACATGGGCTGGGGCATGGACATCTTGGCGGTCGACCGCGATGTGAGTTTCCCATTGGCCCACTCTTATTCTAGGGCCTTCTAGCCTACACGGCTCTGCTCTCGGCTTCTGGTCTCTTTTTTCGCTACGGAACTGCGTCTGTTTCGCTGTGGGAAGGTATGACATACATTTAGACGTTCTTGTGTTAGTCTGTGGTATTCCATTAGCTCACTCGTTGATCGTATTACTTTGGTTAATTTAATGTCAGGATTTATTCGGAGCTATGTGACATTTCCGGATATGCTATCATGTCAGGGTTTTCATGGAAGGTGTTTGATTTGCCTGACACCTTACATCTTTACTAATTGATACAGTTCAGACAGTCTTCTGATTGTGCTCCATCTCTGGCGCGATCTTTACGGCGTCGTTTCTGCTAACGTTGACGTATGGCGAGCGGTGTGCGCGCTCTGCTCGGGAAACAGAGCTGCGCTGGCGTCTTCAGCATGAGAGGCGAGCTAAGGCGGTAGCATGCGGCTGCGCTGCCATCACGGGCTGCCACTACTGTGGAAGGTCGCGTCTTCCCCTTCATTCCACTTCCCTCTTCATTCTGCATTCTCCTACCTGCTTCAAGATAAGGAATTTTTATAATAGAAGGAAATCTCTAGTGCAAATAGCGAAGTAGGATTATCAGATGGTGTTAAAAAAGTCTTTCATAGTTTCATGGTATAATTGATGGCATTTAATGTAAACTTCATAGAAGAAAAATTAGTACCTGTTGTATCGGTTCCTGGTGTCGAAGTCTGGATCGACGGTGAGGAGCTGAGGCGGGCGTCTGGCACAGTGTTGCCCACCAGAGCTTGGCAGACAGGCAGAAGTCCCTCCTCCGCGGCAGAGTTCACAGTGAGGCTTCCCAATTGACACACGGCAGGCGCTGCGTGTGGGCCTGCGACAGCGTTTAGATGTTGGTTCCAGGGGCTGAATTCGCGTTAGAGCCTCTTGTGACCACATCGCACCATCTGGGACACGGCAGTGACCGAGGCCTGGTGTAATCGTTGATCATGCGGCAGTCAGTCGAGATGGAGTGGCTTCTCGAAGGCTGGCCCCAGGGCCCTGACACCCGGGACGGCGTAACGGAAATCTTGCCGCTGCTGCAGCTACTGCTGCTTAGGGGTGCTGTTCAAGCAGGAGCGACGGCCAGCTGCGGCCGATTTCCGCGGCTTTGGTCCGTCGATAAGGGAGCCGATCGCGCTGTTGAATGACCAGCATCTGCTGCCTGGCTGCGGCCTCGTTGCAGTTCTGGTTTCCGACTTCTGCCCCAAGTCCTCTAGTTTTGTACCGTTACAAAAGTCCCACTTGCTTCGGAACTTTACTAACAAGGGGACCGTACGAACTTCCCCCCACGGATTTGAATCTTATTGTCAGGGTGTGTAGGGTATGACACGATTAGCATATGTAGGAGAAAGAAGCAACTTTCAACCGTTTTTGCGAAAATCGAGTTTGAAAATTATAAGCTTGCTTACGCTGAAAACTCTACGACTGCTAGTGTCCTCAGAAACCGCAGCCGAGCGAGTAAGCGCTGAGTTTCGTATGAGCGAGGTCTCTAGATCGGAAATCGCTGTCGGTAGTTTATTTTTAATTTCCTTGTAATTCTAAAAACAGACTTATTATGACCGTGACAGTATCAATATCTAATCATTCAGTTAGTATTTTCCTAATTTCTAACATGAAAAAGGAGAAAGTTCTTAAGACTACTGGAAATTAAAGGATACACGAGAACCTTCAAATCAGCGTAGTTATTTACATCACTGTATCTACATTTGTGACAAATATAATACGTAACCTATACAGCACTGCATGAATCAGGATGGTACTAATCGTAGAAATACGGAAACTGTAACGGCATACGCAGATGCAAGGAACGTCGAATTTTTGCATGTCACAGTTCTTGTTTTCATTGTGTGCGTTATAAAAACAAACTTTGTTTATATTCATAACCTGTTCTATCGTGACAGTTTCGTGGCGTACGACGCATATCTAAGCATAGCATCGAATAATGGTGCAGGTAACTCTAAACAAAGTAGTATCGGCAGCGAGATTCGATCCACAGACCTCCCGCTTATGAAACTAAGTGCTTACTCGCTCGGCTGCGGACGCTAATAGCAACCATACAAATTTTAAGGATTCATTCCATTTCTGTCAAGCCGATTCATCTCTTCCTTTCAGCTTATTTCATGCCGTACAATGCAGATCAATGACATGTTTGCATGCACTTTTTCAGGGGTGTTCTCAGTGAATGTACCAAAACCCTTTCCTGTCACGTCGGATCAGATGTTTAGTTCTGTGCAACTCGTTTTGGAAGCACTTAAAGCTTAACTACAGTCGACAGTTTGTCAGTTGATAACAGTTATGCCAATCGTTACGCACGGATTACTCACCGGGCAGAAAGTCAAGACTGACAAGTGCCTCGTATATTGAGTTACGTCATGTATTGTCCGTGCAACGATCTAGCAAAAAGTTGAAAATTTGTAGAGCTGTTTCCTCGGCGTCCATCAATAAAAATTGTAGTCTAAATCAGACTGCGTCGACAAGTCCTTTTTGGTACCAAATTGCCCGTTCGGCAGTTGTGAGCTACGTGCTCACGTGACCAAGCTGTGCGTGCGTGTGGGTGTAGTACGGCGCCTCTCAGGATCGGTGTGTTTCTAGTCACTCGAAACGTCGCTCACTACAGGTTCACATGCCTCTTTCGGCTCTCTTGTGTCCGTGGAGGCTGAACTTTCACCACGCTCAGCTTTAGATACGTCTGCAGTGGCCAGGTCAGTTGCTTGACTTCTCTGATTGCACTGAGAGGCTGCCACCGGCTGCTGTTCTCCGCTAGGTCCAGCCTCTGGTGCATGTCCATCACCACCTTCGGTTAACTTAAGTCTTTCGTAGTACTGCTCCAGGTCCTGCTGCAACACTAAAAATTCTTCCATTGTTGCTCTTCCCCCAATCGCTAACGATTCCTGCTGATACTTCCAAAGCTCATGTCGCCTAGCTTCAGTGTCCGAGTCGGAACTACTACTCGTTTTTAGAGTCTGATGCTCTTTCCATCTGCGTGTAAGATTTTTCTTACCTCTTGGTGTATCACTTTTAAGCCGGTATGAAGTCTCTTTTGTAGGGGTCATTGGTTGTGCATTGCTTGACGTGCTAGCCTTGGCAACCACTTGCGTTTCCTCGGTATCTTCGACTAGATGTGGATCATCTGATGCAGATGGAAGCGATTGTTCATTATCTCCTTGATCCGATTGTTGTACCGAGGCAGCTGTTATGTCTATGTTATCAGCGCCTGGCTGGTCATCGCCTCCCTCTTTCAACAGAACCTGCTCTTGGTCAGGCGTATCTGCGGACTGTTGTTTTGGTGCGGCGTTTTGGGCAGTGCTACTCTCAATGAAGGCAATAATGATGTCTAAGTCTGGCTCTCGGATCAAAGCAGGCTGCCAGTCTGCAGGGTATTGAACCAGCCTAGCATTATTCTGGAGCTCTCCAGACGATTCGCTGAGGTAACCAGGATCGTCGTCAGAGTCACCAGTACCAAGTATATTCCCTTGTGGTGTTTGTTGTTGGTACTGGGTGGGGACTAGTGCCGTTGGGTATCTGTACTGGCTAGAACCTGGTACCATTGGCTGCTGGTATCTGTACAGGTCCGAACCAGGTGCGAGTGGTTGTTGGTATCTGTATGGCATGGAACCTGGTGCCAGTGGTGGTTGGTATCTGTACGACCTGGAACCAGGCGCCAGTGGATACTGGTACCTAAACTGGCTGGGCCCTGGCTGAGGTGAAAGACGCTCTTGATGCATCCTAGAGGATCCAGGGACAGCGTCCTGTGGAACAAACATCAATGTATCAGGTAACAGTTGATAAGCGATATCAAATAGACAACGACAGTACAATGCGTTCACGTTACCTCACGACTCCCTTCCCTCCCAAAGTGTTGACTCCTGACATGTTCAGTCAATTAGGAAAAATGAAAGTTTGATCGCAATACGTTCGCACTGCATTCTTGGGGCTTTCTTAGGTATGGGAAAACCGACGATCTTTATGGAAGTGCGATGGTTTGTTTAATCCTGATTGTTACATAGTGACAACAGAATGATGACGGTAACGGGTCCAGCTGCGGACGTATGCATTACGTACATTAAACTGATGACATTCTAGGTTGTTACGGCGAAGACTAGGGAAGCCGTCATTTGACGCGAAAGTTTGAAAGTCTAAAAAAACTCCAAGGACAAAACTTTATAGAGTCATGTGAGAGGCTCGGGAATTAATGAACTGTTTACTAAACCTTATTAACATTTTAACAACGAAAATTTGTCCATAGCCAAGTTGTTGTAACTGAAGTTGTTCGTTAATAGCAATAGAGTTGTTACGATCACGCCGACCTCTTTTTGTGAGCAGACTATGTTGAGACGCTGGTACCGAAACAAGCAGTATATCTACGACTCCTTTCACTCTGAAAACGCGCGATATTTGTTAACAAATATCCTGATTATAGTAAGTACTATAACTTGATCCTGGAGGTGACTGCAAAGTAACACTATTAATACTAGCTAATTACAACCGTCACGAGCGAGCGCAGTTCGAACATACTAGCACCGTTGGCACTCATATGCTGTCGTCTCTTGAACACGTAAATACCTTGGGAATATCCCAGCCTTCTTAAGGGATGGTATCTCAGATGCAGGTCCACAATACTTGAGTACTGTTCTTAGTGGTAACATGTGATGTTCAGACTGATCTTGCAACTGGTAATTGCCTGGAAAGCTCACATTCCAAGATTTCATACCTACTTACAGCTATTGCAGCTGAACTGACAAACGCATCTTTTTCTGGATAAGAGAGGTGTAATGGATTTTATCTGCTTTATGTGCTGCTTGTATCTTTAGTTGGGAAACATGAGGACAGTGAACCCAAGAGGGAAGTTTAAGAAAATCGATAGTCCTAAATTAAGTGCACACTGATCTGAAATTCGCCTTTCTATATTTTCAGGTGGTGTGAAACCTTAAATATTGACAGGATAGTGAAAAGTCTTTCGATTAAAGAACCATTCCTATAAAAGGTAAACACTATTAAGTAACTTTTCTTATGAACATAGAAACTCAGCTCTAAACCATTGCAATCCATACATTGTTTTACTGATTAGTGGTTAACCTCCCCATAATGATCAACGAAAATTTCATTTTACTTTTTTTTACACCTATACACTTGTTTAATACCTGAAGTCTCTGTGCAAATACTAAAGAAGTTTTCACGTCTCCCATCGCGGACGACACGTCTACTACACCGGAAATCCCTTCTATCTGAAGTTCCGTGATCTTCACATATAGATAAGTATTAATGATGAGCCTCGAAATGGCAAATAATTTACACAAATCTCAAATCCCAAACTCTTACTGCACTGAATCTAATCGTTAGCATTAGAATCCATTTGATATCAGCCAAGAGGCACGTACATATTATTGAACAGTACCGTTGTACCAGCATACTGGTAAAGAAGTTTACATGACTTGCACCACCAGACTTACGTTTCACATTTGAATCATGGAAAGAGCAATTACCCCTCATTTGGTTCAATACGTTAGAACTGAAGCCAGTGGCACGTAACTGCTGGTCCTTCTTTGCAAAATGCGGCTTTCTCCCACATATGCTGACTTCTGCATTAGAAAAGTCTCAGTGCTAGATAGCTACCTCACTGAGTTACTGAGACTCAATTCCACAGAATTAGTTTTCAGACATTTTGTTAAGCTTGCTGAGATTTGGATGCAAATGTAAAATTTTTCAAGCGCCTTTTTTCCCCCGTCTAAACAAAATGAAAAAATAACTTACAATGGCAGAATGCTTCAGAGAATGGAATAGAAGACTTCGTGTTTGGGGCTTAAAAAATCTCGTTTTGCAACAGGCTTCACGGATATACTCTTGTAGCAGTCAATTGTGTCAAGTATCAAACAATATATTTACAGCAACTGAAGGAGATCAGCCCTGCCTACACTCCACGTGTATAGCAACACGAATAGATTAGTCCACTTGTAAGAAAAGAATATGCATAGCTCTCCCGCGATTATTTATTTTATGACTACATGGAGACGTTTAGAGACTTACAGAAAATTATTGCTTCATATTGCAGTGAGCAAGAATTACGAGGGTGCAACCTAACATTCCCTGTGTCTAGCAATGAAGGTACACAATTTATGTAATAAAAATTTGTACATAATTGTCTCATTTCCACTTACCATCTGCAGTAACAGCTAATTTTACCAGTTTTCGTTGGGTTGGCAATGCTGGAGTACCAGACCTTGCATAATACATCTTAATTATTGCGTGAATTACGGATAACTAATCGAGAGGTTTCTGAAGCTGATCATCTTTTCATTTTGCAAGAGACTAGAATATTTCCAAATGGTACTTACTGTATAGTCTGTCAAAGACGTCGAAGTCAATGTTCCCCTGCTGACTGTGTTTAGACCACCGGCAGTAGTAGTAACAGTGGAAGCGATCATGCTGTCAATGGAAGGTGCAAACACTGACTGGCCCAGTGCCATATATTCCACAAGTGTTAGTGGCAGTTGCGCCTCATTCTGGGTCTCAGTCTCCTGTGCTTCAGCTGACACAACAGCTGGTAGAGTTACAGGCAGATACGACAGCTGTGCTTCTGTCTCATTCTTTTTGTGTGCACTGTTGTCTTCGTGTTCTTCAGGTGGTGCAATACTTGTGACAGTTACAGGCAGAAGTTGTGGAGGAAGCTGTTCATAAGTTGATAAATTTGTTGGAAGACTGATGTGTGATTCAGTCTGACTAACAACACTTGAATATGATAATGTTGCTGTCGAGTTTTCTGGTGGTTTGTTGATAACGTACAGAGCACCTTCCAATGACATTTCACCTGTCACGTCACGACTCTCTATATGCTGCACTTTGGCTGACATATCATCTGCCTTTCTTTCTTCATACTGTGCCTGCCTCTGTTTGTGCCACACAATTTCCTGACTCACTCTGTCCTGCGCCGCCTGTGACAATTTGGCATCCTGGCTCTCTCCGTCCAGCGCCCCCAGCTGCGGATCAGCCTCTTCGCTCTCTCCGTCCAGCGCCCCCAGCTGCGGATCAGCCTCCTCGCTCTCTCCATCCAGCGCCCCCAGCTGCGGATCAGCCTCCTCGCTCTCTCCATCCAGCGCCCCCACCTGCGGATCAGCCTCCTCGCTCTCTCCATCCAGCGCCCCCACCTGCAGATGAGCCCCCTCGCTCTCTCCCTGCTGCTGCATGGCGTCCTGACTTACTCTGTGCTGCAGCTCCAGTGGTAGATAGGCCTCCTTGCTCTCTCCGTCCAGCGCCTCCAACGGCGGATCGACCTTCTCGTTCTCTCCTTTCAGTGCCCCAATCGGCGGATCAGCATCCTTGCTCTCTCCGTTCAGCAACCCCAGCGACGGATTAGTATCCTGGCTCTCTCCCTGCTGCTGCATGGCGTGCTGCACCTCTAGTGGCAGATCAACATCCTGGCTCTCTCCGTGCTGCTCCTCCAGTGACTGATCACTTCCTTCATGCTGCAATTCCAGTAACTGACCGCCAACCCAGCTTTCTTTGTGCTGTGTCTCCAGAGGTGGAAGACAATCCTTGCTTAGCTCAAGTACCTGAAGTAACTGATCACTAGCCTGGCTTTCTTGATGTTGCTCTTCTATTAAACAATTACCAAGTTCATCATATGCCAAAAATGACTGATCACTTTCAGGATATTCATTGAATGAGTGGCAGCTCTGTGGACTGTCGTCTAAATACGCTTCGTAAGGCCTTTCACTCATAGGGTTAAGCTGAGGGAAAGCTTCCAGTGACTGAATGTTGATAGAGCTACGATCTATGTGTGCTTCGAGTGACCACTCACTCACAGGACTGTTATCTAGGTATGCATCAAATGACGTGGCACTGACAGGGCTAAATATTTCGTCTTCCTCCACTGTCGCCTCTTCGTGTTGCGCTACAACTTTCTGTTCTTCCAATAATAGCTGAGCCAGAGGTTCAACATTATGTTGTTGCTTCAGTATTCTCTCAACCATCTTATGTTCATGTTTTAGTGCCTTAAATGATTCTGTCAGTATGACATCTGAGTCATTAGATTCTTCAAATATTACCATTGTCTGTTCTGCTGAATCGTCTAGAGGCAGAATCCATGCATGTAATTTTGGGTTACTGCAAGACTGCTCGTCCCCTGGTAGAGGTGTATGGGTTTTTAATTCATTTAGAGAAGTACTTTCGGCACGACGATTTTCATTTCCTTCTGCTTTTTGGCTCTCAGTTTCACTATACTTTGGTGGCTGATACGTGCTGCACATAGTTTCTCCATCGCTCTCAGATAGGCATCTGATCACTTGTTTTTTCCAGTGATGTGTGGTATGTTTGTCACTATCCTTGAGTAAATCTTTGTTGCTGCCCCACTCATGGTCTCCTGTGCTGATCTGATCTATGAAAGCGTCACTAGCAGAACTATAAGGACGAACGTCTTGCTTTCCTATTGCGCCATCCAAGTCTTTAATAGTGAACTCTGAAGAAGTTTCTGTGCGTTTAAATGCTTCACGGGGGCTAGAATATGAACGTAATAGTTGACTCTGGCTTGTGCTAAGCTCTTCTGTATCAGTATACGCCAGCCTCTGCAAATGGAAAAATATGATAAGAATCAAGTTGCTTATTACACATTTGTATGAAATATGAGGCAGGGGAAAGAAAGGAAAGGGATGGTTGAGAATTCATGACTTCCAGCTGCACATTACGTTGTGGTAACGCAATGGCGAATCATGTGTGTTTATTGTTGCGAGAATGTCACCATTACTATCTTGTGTAAGAAGCTAGACCCGCGTGCCACGTTAAAGGAACCCTTGGTTGCACTTTTCTTCTTCTGAAAGGCGATTTACCTAAAAGGGTTATCATAGCCGCCAGATATTGTATAACTGTCTTTGATCTACCAATTTAAGTTTCCGTCTCGCAACAAAAATGATTTCGCAGACTAATGGTCGCTATCTCTAATCATTTAGCCAGCGATATTTACTGTGCTCAGCAATATACGCACCGCGAAGTGTGAAGCAAAGTGAAAGACAACTTCAGGTTTACCATCTGCGCAAAAGCATTTAAGGTTTTGAAGTGTAACTCTTCAGAGTTTTCACAAAATATCAAGGACGATATGAAGACGCATAGATTGTGTGAAGCAGGAGAGTGTACATACAAATCTACGGGATACATAGACTTTAGATGTGATAGTTCTGAAATTAATTCTCAAACATCAAAACAGTTTTTAATAAGAAAGTGGTTTGTACGTTTTTACATACTAAGAAAGCTTGTGACTCAGCAGAGAAAGACTCTCCCAAATTATGAAATAAAAACTTTTGGATTCAAAACCGCTAAATAGTTCAAAATCCTAAGGTAAAATTCAGGGGACAAATTTCTGAACAATTCTGAATTAAAACACAAGGGCGGTGATGTTATTGTCTCTCCCCACTACCAATAACTGTATCTTGGAAAAAAAAGAAGGTAGTGCGGAAATATAAATCAGAGCCTACAATTTGTAAATCACGAAGCTATCTTAGTGTTGACTGCAACCCTGACCACGTTCCAGTGGCACGCACAATGAGGCTCACCCCCCTAGTAATGTCACCACACCAAACGGAAAGATAAACCCCGGATCAGCCTATGTTCATGATTCACAATGAAACAGGAACTTGCTAGTGATCTTTAAAGTGCTTTACCATTAAACGTACAGGCAGGAAGGAACATTAACACCAAATTTCTGGTGCTATCTGCAACTCAGCAGTATTGGCATATGGAGTAAAACAATACAAAAACAAGGTCAGGTACGAGCAAAAATTGGAATAGATGGATCCAGTCACTGAGGCTAAACAGTAAGCCTTGGTTGCTTACAAAGGAACCAAATGGAAGATCTCGTAATGCGAGAAGCAAAGAACAGGGCACAGAAAACATCCACGACGTGTGCAAGTAACTACTGGCTGAATTTATGTGCAGGTGTACAGCAAATAGCCGATTCTTGGGACACTAACGCAATGTAAGATAGTATTAGGAAAGCAATTAGTCCAGTTATCAGAAAAAGTTTCTCTGAAATCATTACTGATTAAGTCAAGTGAATTGAACGCAGGGCGAACACTACCAGCTGAGAGTGTAGGAGACTGATGATTTTAGTTAAGTCGCATAGTGCTCAAAGCCATTTGAAAAAGCAGAATTCGAAGATTGTCACTTTGTGTAAATAGAAATGGGGCGAAAGTAACTGAAACAATTACCAAGGCATTTCACTGCTAAGTGTAACAGAGAAGGCATACGCAAGAGTCACCCTAATGATATTAATGTTGGCCTTCAGAATCAAACCTGAATCTCTACATGGCTTCAGAAGATGAGCTGCACTGTTTAGCAAATTATCACATGCTTGTGAAGAATTTGGTCTTTCCATCAGCCTCCAAAAGACTAACATCATTATGCAAGGCGCCACAAATCTTCCATTCATCATCATTGACTGCAATTTTCTCCAGATCGTTCATGACTTCAGAACTTCAGGAGGCTGTAAGGCCAGTGGGAAGATCTCATCTTCGCTTCAAGGAAGTCTGCAATAGACTTTACCATGGCCAGTATTAATCTATATTGCTGAGAAAGTACTGCTAATGACTACGTAAAGCGACAACTAATTGTGCAAAATAGGAGCAAGCTTGCAGGGAACGAAACACAAGAACAAATGAAGAGGGAAGACTTCTGTTCGAAGTCCCTCATGTTTATGTGCCCAAAATGCAGTAGGGACTGTCACTCTCGAGTGTGACTTAGCAGACGTTGCAGACCCTGAACCAAGTATGCTACACCATCGTCATTCGGAAATGGACGAATGGACGAAAACTACGCTGCGAAATAGCACGGTAACTTTCTTGAACTTTCAAGAACTGCTTGGGTAGCGCGTTATGTTGTCAGTCAACCTCCATCTACTGCACTATGAGAGATTGCGACGGAATATCAAGAAGTAGCGCAACGAAGGCAGCTGAGGTCAATAGTTGCGACAGAAGAGCAGTTAACACCGGAAGCACGGCCATCGCAACCCCACAGAAACGCAGTCGTAAGCGCCGCTTCTCACCACCAAGTAACCAGAACACTGGTGACTTAAGTCGGCGTGTGGCTGACATCAGCAGAGCTCCCTTGGAAAAGAAGAATCCTTCCCTGCAAACAGGGAGCCAACGTACAATGGAAGAGGCAGATGCAACCACAGCGCCTTCCAAGCGTCCAAGGAACAGGCAGAGCGTGCCTCTGGGTCGGGGAGCGATGGAATGCGGCAGACAAAAACTGAAGTTATAATAGCAGTAGATATAGATTTGGTAGATGTTTTTATTCATAGCAGAAGCTGCTATTATTATTATTATTATTATTATTATTATTATTATTATTATTATTATTATTATTTTCCTTTCTCAGACGTTATGTCTTGTCAAAAATGGAAAGTGACGCGGACGTTGATCAAGCGTGACTTCCTTTTAACTGTACGGTATGTGTTATATTGCATTTAGGAACTTTCGGGTAATTGATCATGTATCAATAATTACGGATTTCTGTAGTTGTATATATAAGTTTGGATGTAGCTGTATTGCATTGATGTACTGGTGGATACTGTGTGTTATGACTCCTGTAGTTGATAGTATAATTGGTATAATGTCAACTTTATCCTGATGCCACATATCCTTGGCTTCCTCAGCCAGTTGGATGTATTTTCAATTTTTTCTCCTGTTTTCTTTTGTATATTTGTTGTATTGGGTATGGATATTTCGATTAGTTGTGTTGATTTCTTCTTTTTATTGGTGAGTATGATGTCAGGTTTGTTATGTGGTGGCGTTTTATCTGTTATAATGGTTCTGTTCCAGTATAATTTGTATTCATCATTTTCCAGTACTTTTTGTGGTGCATACTTTTATGTGGGAACGTGTTTTTTAATAAGATTATGTTGTAAGGCAAGCTGTTGATGTATTATTTTTGCTACATTGTCATGTTGTGTGGGGTATTCAGTATTTGCTAGTATTGTACATTCGCTTGTGATGTGATCTACTGTTTCTATTTGTTGTTTGCAAAGTCTGCATTTATCTGTTGTGGAATTGGGATCTTTAATAATATGCTTGCTGTGATATCTGGCGTTTATTGTTTGATCCTGTATTGCAATCATGAATCTTTCTGTCTCACTGTATACATAGCCTTTTCTTAGCCAAGTGTTGGATGCGTCTTCATTGATGTGTGGCTCTGTTAGATGATACAGGTGCTCGCCATGTAGTGCTTTCTTTTTCCAATTTAGTTTCTTCTTATCTGTTGATGTTATGTGATCTAAAGGGTTGTAGAAGTGGTTATGAAATTGCAGTGGTGTAGCCGATGTATTTGAGTGATTGCTTTGTGTATTTTGCTAGTTTCTGCTCGTTCTAGAAAGAATTTTCTTAAATTGTCTACCTGTCCATAATGTAGGTTTTTTTATGTCGATAAATCCCCTTCCTTCTTTCTTTCTGCTTAATGTGAATCTTTCTGTTGCTGAATGTATGTGATGTATTCTATATTTGTGGCATTGTGATCATGCAAGTGTATTGAGTGCTTCTAGGTCTGTGTTACTCCATTTCACTCCTCTAAATTAATAGATCAATACTGGTATAGCATATTTATAGCTTTTGTCTTGTTTCTTGCTGTCAATTCTGTTTTCAGTATTTTTGTTAGTGTTTTTCTATATTTTCTTTTAGTTCTTCTTTAATATTTGTATTATCTATTCCTATTTATTGTCTGTATCCTAGATATTTATAGGCATTTGTTTTTTCCATCGCTTCTATGCAGTCGCTGTGGTTATGCAATATGTAGTCTTCTTGTTTAGTGTATTTTCCCTTGACTATGCTATTTTTCTTATATTTGTCTGTTCCAAAAGCCATATTTATATCATTGCTGAATACTTCTGTTATCTTTAGTAATTGTTTGAGTTGTTGATTTGTTGCTGCCAGTAGTTTTAGATCATCCATGTATAGCAAATGTGTGATTTTGTGTGGGTATGTTCCAGTAATATTGTATCCATAATTCGTATTATTTAGCATGTTGGATAGTGGGTTCAGAGCAAGGCAGAACCAGAATGGACTGAATGTGTCTCCTTGGTATATTCCACACTTAATCTGTATTGGCTGTGATGTGATATTTGAGTTTGTTTAAATATTAAGTGTCGTTTTCCAATTTTTCATTACTATGTTTAGGAACTGTATCAATTTAGGATCTACTTTGTATATTTCCGATATTTGTAGTAACCATGAGTGGGGTACACTATCAAAAGCTTTTCGGTAATCAATGTATGCGTAGTGTAGCGACCTTTGTTTAGTTTTAGCTTGGTATGTTACCTCTGCATCTGTTATCAGTTGCTCTTTACATCCTCGTGCCCCTTTGCAACAGCCTTTTTGTTTTTGATTTATAATTTTGTTCAGTGTTGTATGTGTCATTAATGTGTAATGACTGAAGTTAATATTTTGTATATTGTTGGTAGGCATGTTACGGGGCAGTATTTAGCTGCGTTTGCTGTGTCTGCTTGATCTTTAGGTTTCATATAAGTTATTCCATGTGTAAGTATCAGGGAATGTGTATGGATCTGCAATGTAACTGTTAAATAATTTAGTTAGATGTGAATGTTTTGAGGTAAACTACTTTAGCCAGAAATTTTCTATTTTATCTTTCCAGGGGCTTTCCTATTGTGAGTAGAATTTCATTGCTTTGGTGACTTCATGTTGCAAAATTATCACTTCAGGCATTTGTAGTATCTTGTATGTGTGTTTCTGCTTCTATCCATCGTGCATACCTGTTATGTTGTGCCGGGTTTGACCGTATGTTGCTCCACAAGTGTTCCATGTCTTATGTTTGGTGGATTGTCTATTTTAGTGTGTGTGTGTGTGTGTGTGTGTGTGTGTGTGTGTGTGTGTGTGTGTGTGTGTGTGTGTGTGTGTGTGTGTGTGTGTGTGTAAATTTATTTTGGTTTGTGTTGAATATTGGTTTTGTTTCCTTCTTTTTTCACTTTTTTGTATCTTCTAAGTCGTTTGGCCAAAGCTTGTAATTTCTGCTTCTTTTCATCTAATTGCTCTATCGCTTCTTGTTGTGAGATTTTACCTAACCTTTTTCGTTTTTGTCTGATATTTCTTTTCTTATAAATTGTGTTAGCTGTCCAATGTCTTCTCAGTTTTTCTATTCTGATCTGTAGCCTGTGTTGCCATGTGGGTTTCTTCTGTGTGTTGGTTGGTTCTGATCTCTGCCTAGTGTGTATATTTAGTGTAGTGAGTGCTCCTATAAAAACCAGTAGTTGTAACTTTTCCATAGTTGTGTTTTTATTTATTTTGTTGTGTATGAATGTGTTGATGGTTTTTATTGTTGTTTCGACTTGTGGGTTATATGGCTGTCTATGCCAGAATGGTCTTATGTCTGTATTTGTGTCTTTGTATTCTATATATGTCTGCTGAAAATTTTCTTCTATATCTAACATGTGTGTCACTTCGGGTTCTATTTGTAGTTGTTTTGGTGGCAGTCTTAAGATTTCGTTTTCCTCTGATTAATTGATGCGTGTTGTTCTTTGTTTGTTTGCTCTGGGATGTGAGAGTCCATTACTGTATTTTCTTCTTCTGATTGCACATTATTTTTTTCCAGTATTTGTTGTACTTTCATTATTATTATTATTATTATTATTATTATTATTATTATTATTATTATTATTATTGGTGGTGGTATTAATGGTGATGGGAGGTAATACTGTTTACGATAAAATTAAGTATTGATGTGTATAGTGTAATTTGTGTAGTAAGCAAAACAGCCCGTATTTGAGTTTTAGGTAACCGGCTACAATGGAATGGAATAAATATGGCACTTTCACCAAGACACAACCTACAAGCCGAAATCTTGGCCGCCCCTATATTGGAACAAAGGCACACGAGATGTGGCCTAAAACATGGCACTGGAGACCTTCAAAACATAAAAGATGAACACACGGACTACGTTGAAGCGTGGAGTGATGTGTGCTATGCAGGACAGCCATGTAGGACAACTGGCAAAATAGGAGGCGATGGAAACTAATCCGAGACACATAGGAAACGTGCAGAAGGAACATAAATGATAAACCTATGTACTGTAGTGGAAATCAGTATAAATGCAGACATCCTACGGAAGTAATAATATAACGTCTGAAGCATACTTTTATCAAATTTACTGTGAAATTGGTAGATACAGATAAGCAATCGTGGCATATTTATATAAACTATGGCGTTTGATTTTCCTAGATGGAAGTTGGTATAAAAAGCACTCACCATTTATTGCACCGTTAGTACTTTGTCCAACCTCTGTTCTTCCTAATTACCTCAATTCTGTTCTGCATTAATTTTTTTAGGGCTTGCAGACCTCTTTTCAGCTCGCATGCAGCCTCCTATTGGCTTCCCCTGCATTAAACATGCATTGCAAGCATTCCCAATAGATTTTCCATGGAGCTGAAATCAAGGATATGTGCAAGTCAGGGCAAGACGTCGATAGCTTTATCCTCAAACCGCCTTTTTGTTTTAGCAGAAGCATGTACAGGTGCATTACCTTGTTGAAACAGTTTCTTCCCTTAGCTCCTCAGATTTTAATCCACTATCTATAGCTTTTCAGTGTACATATCAGCGTTCATTCTGGTGTTTAGCCAAGCTGTGCACGATTTATCTTTAGCGCAGAAGCTTGCCTAACACCAAAATTTCTGCTCATTCTTACCTGCCGCTTTGTTCTCAAATCATGCCAACAACACTGAAATCCAATTTGCCTATTTATATTACGCTATTTCTCATCACTGCAAACCACTTTATATCTCTTTCTGAAGTCCATGGCATGTTTTTTAGCGAGCTCCAATCTAGCCTGTTTGTGTGTGATTGTTGAAGGTTTTTGCAGTCATTTCTTGAGGGCGAGATGTTTCCCCATTTGACAAAATTTGTTTTCCATGTCTAGCAGTTTCTAGAAACTGTAAAACAACAACAAATTGAAATGAGTAAGGGTTTGTGACCCTTATTTTGCGCAAAAGTCACTGTGTTGATGCCACATTTTCTTTACTTTGATCATATTTTCCATTCCGTCCCCAACGTGGGCCCTATCTAACGAAATGTTCGACCACTGTACTTTAACGGATCAACTTATTGGTTTTTTGCTATTAGGGGGTCCCGTTTCCTCGCACGCGCCGATTTTTGCTTTTCCTACCACGTGTTAACTGTTTTCCAAATGGCAGTGTCACGATCGTGATATATGTGTACAACACGAACTGTCACTAATGGTGTCTCTTTCCTATCTACAGTATAAAGATACACACACACACGAACTGTACAGAGCCGACTGTCTTTATACCGTGGTCCATACACTGACACCTGAATCGATATCTTGTTTTATACTGTACTGCTAACAAATACGATTCTAGTTGACTGCATTTGCCAGTATACTGGATCTCATCACTGCACCTACACTGATGACCCAAAACATTATGACCACCTGCTTATCATATTTGTCTGTCTTTCGACTGAAATACATCACTGATTTATTCCCATAGGTCATGTAATTCGCACAAATATCAGGCCACTGGTTTGTGTACTCGGTGATGGTGCCCTATAGCGACCTAGATGGGTTCCGTAGGATTTACATCAGGTGAATGTAGCACAAAGATCAACGTGAGATAACTGTAATGATCTTAAAACCACTGCACCACGTTTCTTGCTCCGAGACACGGATAATTAAACTGCTGAAAGATAACATCGTCTTCGGGGAAGACATCGAGCATGAAGGGGCAGAGGTGTTCGCAGTTAGCGTGTCTTCGATTACTACCATAGATCCCATGTAAGCACAGGAGGAAGTCCCCCATAGCACATTACTGCTTCCACTATCCAGCGTACAGAGTGCGCTGCAGGTTTAGAGCCGGCGTTTGTGTTTGCGCAGACAACCAAACGACATAGTTTAGTAAAAAAAAAAAGTGATGCACCCGATGAGCGCGTAGATTTCCACTGACCGACGGTCGAATCTCGATGGTCCTCTGACCACTCCATTCGTAATAGACGGTGTCGTTGGGTCAACATGTGACACGCAGCGGTGGTCTAGTTGGGAGCTCCTCTTTCAACACTGTACAATGAACGACATCCTCTGAAACACTTGTGCGTACCCCAGCAGTGTGTTCTTTCTGCACGGATGCTAAACACCTCCCATCTGTCCACCTTTACACTGGACACAAGCCTCCGAAACGCACGCTCTGCGAAAAGTCATGGACGTCCAATCATTTAGCGCTCAGAGGTATAGTCTGTCGGTAAACTGAAGAGCGAGCGTGCGATTTCCCCACCCTGCCTACCCTGCTACGTCAAAGGGCGCTTCTACAGGATGTTTCACACGTAGTATAGTCCCTTCCGCAGCGCGCGCTTCAAATCTGAGGCAACGCCGTTTATTTTTAGACAAATGCGTTAAGAATATAAGGAAAGCAAAAGACGATACCTTCTTCGAAACTAACATTATAGAGTAAATGATATTAACATATAATTACATTAACGGAAGTCAGGATCCTACTACAAACATAGAACCGAATGCCTATTCATGTGAATGTATGTTCCTCTATTCGTAAGACGAACCAGATAAAGTGCAATCAATGTGTAGAATTTGAAACTTCTTACTGTGTGTTTCTACTAAAAGGTTGAAGTTTTCTTTGAAGGGCTGCATTGAAACTTAATAATTCTTGCAACACGAAGAGTGTTTAAGAAGTAACCAGAAATTTATAATTTAGTGTGTTTTATTAGTTCGATTCGCGCTACTTTTTTGCCACTGTCTTCGTAAACATGTTTAAAAAGTATTTCCAGGTAAATCCCATTTCACGCTATGTCTTGTGTGCCAAGGAAAGTGGGCACTATTCTTTGGTTTATGTAAAAGTCCTCCGTCGTTTGTCGAATGACCGATTTTGTGAAACGGTCTATAACGATGGGTTTCCTCCCTAAATTAGTTGTTCGCGGCGATTCCAGTAAACCATGCACTTTGTTTTCGCGTTCCTTCCTTATGCGTTCTATTGTGGTGAGGCTGACGTCTGCATAAACTGCAGTGTTTGATTGGGACTGGTAATATTAGCCAACAGTTCTTTTCGTGTCGCCTCCTTAACAGACACTGCAATAACGTTAGAGACGATCGAACGCTAGTTACTCCGCAAATACCACCTCTTCGTATTCTGCACATTTTCTTGCAACGCAGGGCTACTATCCACACTTCCGGATACTGAAGTATATGAGTGAGTACACAAACTCAACTGGCACTGGCAACTAAGATCCAACGAACAACTACGTGTATCACTGCACGCCTAACTACACTGCTATACAGGTAACAGGCAACTAATTTTGGGTGGCCCTGTAAGCCAGGGTTCTTCCGGGAAAGGTCGATTCCCCCACCAAAAGTGCTGCTCACTCTTGAGGTTACAGACACTAGATTTACTGACCCCTCTCTTTACGTGGATGTTCACGACAGTAGCACGTGGACATTCGGCCAGCTTCACCGTTTTCGAGATACTCGTAGACAGGCTCAGCGTAATGACCTGTCCTCTGTCAAAGACGCTTATCTCAATTTATTTCCCTATTTGCAGCCCATATCTTCGCTAGGGTCATCTCCACTCCATGTCTACTCCGCTTTCATACTTTTGTTACAGCGTCACGTGCCCGCTACACCACAATGCGGCATCCAACGACGCAGTGTGCTATGGTTATAATGTTTTGGCTCATTAGTGTACGCTGTGCTCAGCTATTCCGACCTACAAATATCTATGACTTTATACTGATTTCCACTGCTGTACCCTAAAGATGTGACGATTACAGCGATGTCATCAAGTGTAGTAGGCGCCCACTCACCTCTGGAGATGTTCCTACGGATTTGGAGCGTTCGCGACTGCGTGATCGTCGGCGGTCGCCGTGTTTGCTCCGTCCCCAGCTTCCCAGACTGGACTGCGGCCAGCAGACTGGGGCGGACCCACAGCGCGGGCGCCTCTCTGGGGAAGGGCGACGCCGCGGTGAACCTTCCAACTGCACATTGGATGAGCTGGTGTCAGGTGTCCCCCAGTGTATGGGGCTAGATTTAAAAATCCGCGTCCTTACAGCAGTCTGCGTCGGCAGGGTCCACTGCTTTACGGTCCCCACACTCAACCTTCCAGCGCCCGGTGGAGTGCTGTTAGTGCCGTCCGTCACCCGCCGTTGAGAGGTGGGAGACCGCTCTTGGTGACCAGTTGAGACCGTCACTGCGCCCCTCTGGCTCTTCTTTCCGGTGGCTAAAGGACCACCCATCTGCAAGACGCCACCTGCCACATGTTTAAACGTGTTACTGCAGACCTCTTTACGTACACCTGTTGCTACAAAAATCTCTTACTGATAAACGTCTATTATTTAGTGATTAATTAATCTAGTTACTTAAACTGAATAGATTAGAGACGTAAGATAAGAGTCATTCTTATACGTCTTGAGAGGCACCCACAACCCTTGCTCATACTGTGGCATCAAGCAGTCAGGCCTGCAAGATGAGGAGATGAGTGGTCTGCCAAGCGAATGGATTTATTCTTATTTCTCGAGGAACATCAATGACTGATTATGAGCTCTAGTACCCACAATTAAGCTACAAATTATTCTCTTGTTTGAATATTACGCAACGGAAACGGATAACGCACACCTGACTATTAGGAATTTACACAACTTTCATTGTTCACTACGCTCTGGCAATACATTTTCTTTCTTACCCAACGGCTTTGATCAACACGTGGCCGTCGCACTGAATATGAATGGCGCGCACACACAAATTCAGGACATTCTCACAACACACTATTAAAAGAACGAGGCCACCAGTCTTCTTTTCAATATATTTTTTCTTCCCATAAATTCTATTATTATTCAAAGATAACCTAAACACACCATTACATTTTGTACAACAATTACACATGAGAAACTCCACCCAATTGGCATTACTTTACATTGATGATTATGTTATGGTCTTGTAATTATCTAACGGTACACTGCACTTTCTGGATAGGATGGTGGATCTTTTGCTATATCACGCTTCGACTCACACCTATCACGAAAATTTACTCCAGACCGAGCGGAACAAAAAGGAACAAACATAACCCACTGCCTCTGAACCTTCGACCATAAATATAATAGACTGGCACTGACGTCATTTTCGTAGCTCCAACATCTCTGGACTGAAGTCACGTGAATGTTGGCAAACCATAGTTTCGTGTTGCGCTTATGGCTGTACTCAGCGTTTTGTCGGGGGAAATGGCATCGTACACTCCTGGAAATTGAAATAAGAACACCGTGAATTCATTGTCCCAGGAAGGGGAAACTTTATTGACACATTCCTGGGGTCAGATACATCACATGATCACACTGACAGAACCACAGGCACATAGACACAGGCAACAGAGCATGCACAATGTCGGCACTAGTACAGTGTATATCCACCTTTCGCAGCAATGCAGGCTGATATTCTCCCATGGAGACGATCGTAGAGATGCTGGATGTAGTCCTGTGGAACGGCTTGCCATGCCATTTCCACCTGCCGCCTCAGTTGGACCAGCGTTCGTGCTGGACGTGCAGACCACGTGAGACGACGCTTCATCCAGTCCCAAACATGCTCAATGGGGGACAGATCCGGAGATCTTGCTGGCCAGGGTAGTTGACTTACACCTTCTAGAGCACGTTGGGTGGCACGGGATACATGCGGACGTGCATTGTCCTGTTGGAACAGCAAGTTCCCTTGCCGGTCTAGGAATGGTAGAACGATGGGTTCGATGACGGTTTGGATGTACCGTGCACTATTCAGTGTCCCCTCGATGATCACCAGAGGTGTACGACCAGTGTAGGAGATCGCTCCCCACACCATGATGCCGGGTGTTGGCCCTGTGTGCCTCGGTTGTATGCAGTCCTGATTGTGGCGCTCACCTGCACGGCGCCAAACACGCATACGACCATCATTGGCACCAAGGCAGAAGCGACTCTCATCGCTGAAGACGACACGTCTCCATTCGTCCCTCCATTCACGCCTGTCGCGACACCACTGGAGGCGGGCTGCACGATGTTGGGGCGTGAGCGGAAGACGGCCTAACGGTGTGAGGGACCGTAGCCCAGCTTCATGGAGACGGTTGCGAATGGTCCTCGCCGATACCCCAGGAGCAACAGTGTCCCTAATTTGCTGGGAAGTGGCGGTGCGGTCCCCTACGGCACTGCGTAGGATCCTACGGTGTTGGCGTGCATCCGTGTGTCGCTGCGGTCCGGTCCCAGGTCGACGGGCACATGCACCTTCCGCCGACCACTGGCGACAACATCGATGTACTGTGGAGACCTCACGCCCCACGTGTTGAGCAATTCGGCGGTACGTCCACCCGGCCTCCCGCATGCCCACTATACGCCCTCGCTCAAAGTCCGTCAACTGCACATACGGTTCACGTCCACGCTGTCGCGGCATGCTACCAGTGTTAAAGACTGCGATGGAGCTCCGTATGCCACGGCAAACTGGCTGACACTGACGGCGGCGGTGCACAAATGCTGCGCAGCTAGCGCCATTCGACGGCCAACACCGCGGTTCCTGGTGTGTCCGCTGTGCCGTGCGTGTGATCATTGCTTGTACAGCCCTCTCGCAGTGTCCGGAGCAAGTATGGTGGGTCTGACACACCGGTGTCAATGTGTTCTTTTTTCCATTTCCAGGAGTGTATTTCACGTGTAAGTGTTTCTGTGATAGTGCAGATGTGTTTATTGAAATCTGCTGAAGTGACTTTTTTTACACTTGAAATAGATTATCGCGTAAATTGAAGTGTTTAAAGTGGTGCCTGTAAAGTCAAACTCTTTACATTTTGGAAAGTATATGTGATAATTCGGTTACAGAAGTAAGTATAGTTGTTTATAGTTCCTACTCATAGGTTCCCTAAGGATGAAAACCGAAGGCAGCTTTGGATACAGGCCCTGAAACGGAAAAACTAAGCCATCTGCACATACGCGCCTTTGCTCGAAGCACTTCGAAGTGTTTTGATAGGTTATTATTTACAATGTATATTTACAGTGTGTCATTTTTAAACCTAGGCTCCAAAATAATTTTCTGAAACTTTTAAGTCTCAACTTTCATCTACAATATTTTTAACTGATAGTTTAAACTTTTGTAAAAATAGTGGGAACTGACCCTTTAAAGAGCGCCTGAAATTTATACTCTAAAATGGAACTGTTCCTAAAGTCGACAATTTTGGCACCTATAGTTGACGTAATTCCCATATTCCTTTTTCTTTAATAGGTGACTAGAGCTCAAAACGCGGCGAATCCAATGTTTAAAGTTTTGACACGAGCCCACTCTTACCGTTTAAAAGAATTTTAACGACATTTCACTTTAATTGATAGTTTATAGTAATTTCGTTCCGCTACCCACCAGAGTGGCGTTCGGTGTATTTGTTAGATTTTATAAATGGTACTGTGAACAAATCCAGGTCAAATGTAGTTCTGGCATAATTTTTCGCAAATAAAAAGTAATTTTTTTTGGAAGCGTTTGGCAGTCAATTGAGAAATGTGGGGAAAATACGATACAAACATAGGATGGCAGACTGATGATTTGAAATCCCACTTCTGCACAGCAAGGCCAGTCTACTAGTATCTATGGTAGAAGCTCTGAACCTATCTTTCTACTTTCCCATGAAAACCACACATACTTAAATTACGTGAAATACATCACACTGGCAACATAGAATACATCACAAAGAATAGTCACAACGTTAGAATCGCTTCACTTTCAGCTTTCCCACTTCAATTAGTATTCATCCCAGTTTCACACGACACTGCCCCACTTCGTAACTTTTCTTTCCTACTACGAACTCTGGAGGATATATGCACGTCTTCCTGTGCAATGCAAGCCAAGTGGCGTTGCTGGATAGATGGCTAACTCACGTTGCTTCTCTCTCAGAGTATTAGAGTTTGAATCTAGCGTCACACAGAAACATAACACGCAAAGTAATGTTAAGATCATATTCGTCACACGCGCGAGTCAACTGATACCTTGGACGAGTACTTCTCTATCCTTTGTCTCATATACAGACACACACACACACACACACACACACACACACACACACACACACACAGTACTACCCACGTGGAAGTGCTCATCTCTAATTTGAAGTCCTGGACACGCCATTTCTTAAATATTTCCAACTTATAGTACACACGCAAGTATTTCAACTTAGTACTACCACAAAAGTATTTCAACTTAGTACTACCACAAAAGTATTTCAACTTAGTACTACCACAAAAGTATTTCAACTTAGTACTACCACAAAAGTATTTCAACTTAGTACTACCACAAAAGTATTTCAACTTAGTACTACCACAAAAGTATTTCAACTTAGTACTACCACAAAAGTATTTCAACTTAGTACTACCACAAAAGTATTTCAACTTAGTACTACCACAAAAGTATTTCAACTTAGTACTACCACAAAAGTATTTCAACTTAGTACTACCACAAAAGTATTTCAACTTAGTACTACCACAAAAGTATTTCAACTTAGTACTACCACAAAAGTATTTCAACTTAGTACTACCACAAAAGTATTTCAACTTAGTACTACCACAAAAGTATTTCAACTTAGTACTACCACAAAAGTATTTCAACTTAGTACTACCACAAAAGTATTTCAACTTAGTACTACCACAAAAGTATTTCAACTTAGTACTACCACAAAAGTATTTCAACTTAGTACTACCACAAAAGTATTTCAACTTAGTACTACCACAAAAGTATTTCAACTTATTGCTATATGTGGTTTCATTGTGACCATTGGTTACTTCCGAAGATTACTACAATCCCCTTAATATTACGTGCTTGTCATTTAATTCTCCCCCCCACAAGTTCCTGAAATAGAGGAACAATTATGCCAAACTACTCAAGTATTTCACATGCATACCATTCTGCCCACTCTTGTCTTTATGGAGCACACCTAAGACAGGTCTTACCAACACAAGATCCAGCGCCAGAGTGCTGAAACATGGCCGTTCTTCAGGTCATCTCGTACCTGTGCCGAGGTGGGTGAACACCATGCTACTATATTGGTCAGCCACATTTCAGGTGCTCAAAGCTCTGGTAAATTTCATCTCTTTGGTTCCACCAAAGGATTGTCTCAACGATCATACACTGCACCTTCAGTATCTGCAGTTAGTTAACCATACATTCATTCATCTAACAGATCTCACCAAATTGGATGTAGGGATTTATTTTGTGGGAGTGCACATGTGATCAATTAAATAAATTGTCCTTTCCTACCCCGGTATTTGGCTTCGGAGTATTAATTGAAATTGAGTTATTACAAAAAATATGTTATTCTAACAAGAATAACGAAGAATGTTTTACCTATTTTCAATGTCAGGCCGTACTGTACCTTTTCAATCTAACCTGTCATTCTACATATTTTGTTTTTTACACATATTATTATGTTAAGTTACATCTAACATACAACCTTATGAAACATTTAGTAATTGCTATACTATAACAAAAGAAAAATATGTTTGTGCTTGCAACAATAGAAAGACTAATTATGAGGGGCTAGGAGCAATGGTCTCAGGAAATGAGTGGAACAAGTAATGTGAGAAACTCCGAAAAAAAAGGGAGGAAAACATTACATGACTGACTGGAAAACGAGAAGAGCTTGACGCATATAGTGTAAGAAAATTTTCTTTGTTCTATGACAAGGGAAAAGTTGGCCATATACGTTCATTTTTGGGGGAAACAAGTTGAGGGTGACATGCAAGCGTTCAAGCTGATTCTTAAAGGCAACAGGACCTTTGACCCTTTGAGTTCGAACATATAAAAAATTAAATTTTTTCCCAAAATTGCATTTTATCATCATAATAAGCAACCAATAAAAGAAGAAATTTGCAACAACTGGATTTTTTAAGGGAGTGCTTACACTTTGGAACCACTGGTGCAGTTTCAACTGCCCATCATTTCGTGACATATCTGGAAGTATACTAATTTTTCCTAGACAATCAAATCTCTCTTAATGAGCTCAATGCCTGAAACAGATTGTCCTAAATAACAAGCAAATATGGGTTTAAAATTTAATAACTTTATAAACATTCGTACTGCTCCAGTTGAGATACCTACAGTCTCAGTAATGTCATGAATTTTTATTCGGCTTCAGTGGTTTCCATTGTGGCAATGTCGATTTGACGACTGGAACGCGCTTCATCTTCGGTGCTTATCCGCTAAGTTTAAATTCGCTAATCGAAAAGTAAATGGTCTTTTAATGAACGTGCATAGTCCGCTTGAACTTCATAAAACTATTTTCATTTGCGGGGCAGACCAATCCTTCAAATAAGAATGTTTAATAATAGCACGGAATTCTGTTTTTTCAATCGCAATCGTCACACTGACCAAATTTGAAGGCTATCTAAAATAAATCGTACTTCATTTAAATTCTTCATACGATCCTTGGAATAAACGAGTTTACCAACCACGAAGGTGCAACAAAAATAATAGATTTGTTTATTAATAAATCTTCTGCTACCAGTCACGATTTTTCTTTATTTTCCTTTTCGCACGACGCGTTTCGAGAAATAATTCCTATTTTCAAGTGCGTTTTTTTGTGTATTAATCCATTTCTTTAAATGTCAGTGTGTGTGAGTCTGCTACATTTCGTTTCCTTTAATTGCAATATGTAAGAAACACGCTCATTTTCAGTTGGGTATCAATTCTTTTTGTGAAGTTAGTGGCGTAATTTAGAAGAATTTGTATTTACAGTTTTAAAATGGTCCATTTGTGCAGTCTCACACACTAAACATCTGAACTTACCATAGCTGACATATACATAAATCAATTAGAACAAAAATTATTTGCCTTCCAAAAACCTTGACTAAAGAAAATAGAATTTAATAGGACATATGTAGACGACACACTACTGTTAGTGAAAGGGGATACCAGAAACATCCCAGACATTCTCAATCATTTCAATAATCTAAATGAGAAAATCAAATTTACAGTGGAACATAAGCAAAATGAAAGTATCAACTTTCTAGACAAATATTACAAGACAACACATGCACATTCAAAATTTATAGGAAAAACAATGACTGACACCACAATCCCTGCAACCCCATGTCACCAGCATATAGGTCAATGATGCATAGGCAAAAAAAAATACCATTGAACCAAGAAAATATGCAACAAGAAATAAACACAGTTAAAAAGATTGCAGTTGCCAATGATTACAATGCTTCCATGGTTAACACAATCTTAGACAAAGTGACGAAAAACCCAGATACAAACTGCACCACAGAAGAGAAAGAGAAAAATGTATATCTAGTAGGCAATTTGTCACAGAAGATTGCAAATATTTTCAAAAATCACAGAGTAAAAATTGGGTTTTCTACATCTACAACAACAAAAACTAATACATAATATAAAGTGTAATCATGGTCCATATTCAGACTCTGGAATATACAAGGTAACATGCCAGGAGTGCTCCAAGTTCTACTAAGACAAACAGGCCGAAATTTCAACACAAGGTACACAGAGCACATTAGAGCACACACACACACACACACACACACACACACACACACACACACACACACACACACACCACCAGCAATAGCATCACACATACATAATACAGGACACCCATTTGGAAAAATAGAGCAAAATGTCGAAGTATTCCATCGACTAAATAAAGGACACAAAATGGATTTACTTGAACTGGAGATATATTCACATTACAGAAAACAAAGATAAATATTAAATGAGAAACTTGAAAGTGAATCAGTGAATTTCTTCAGATGTTTCGATAATATACTTAAATAAAAATAGTAAAACGTAGAAATAAGCAGAATTTTAAAATAAATGTAAGTAATTTATGAACCAAGTTGTTAAGATAAATACCCTCTGTACAAAAACACAATCTATGGAATACCTATAATATCTCTGGACTACCTGTAAGATCATTGTAATGGATTTGTTTACATAAGATATTTTCGATGTATGAAGTGTACAAGTTGTGTGTGATGTTTAGTGTGTATGAGAGAGTGCATAAATGGACCATTAGGAAACTGTAAGTACAAATTATTCTAAATTTCGCCACTAACTTCACAAAAAGAATTGATGCCCGACTAAATTCTGGTGTCTCTTACATATTGCACTAAAAGTCAACGAAATGAAGCAGACTCACTCACACTGACATCTAAAGAAATGGCTTAATACATACAAACGCACTTAAAAATGGGAATTATGTCTCATAACGCGTCGTGCGAAAAATAAATAGAAGTCGTGACTGGTAGCAGAAGATTTATTTATTGATGAACAAACCTATTGTTTCTAAAGTCGCAGGCTTTCAAAAACCATTAATGGACCAAATCAGATCGCAACAAAAATGTTCCAGTCCTACATGGAAAGGTTCCAGACTTGTCAAACCACCCTCGTACTTACAATTACTGCTATCTCTGCGAAACCGGGGCAGGTCGCAAGCCTAAATATAAACAAATATAAGCGAAGGCACAATAAGTGCGCGAATACTTAAAATATGCTGATGCCAGACGCGCACACGCCTTGCAATGCAATACCTGTAGTTACATAGGAACAAGCTCTCCTTTTGCGTGATCTTACCGCTTTCCTCGGTCCTTATCTGCGACTGGTCAAGCCTCGGTCGCGGCACTTCGGGATGTCCCCCTGCGTATTCCGCCGCCGATGCAGACCCAGATGGAACCGGTGTATCCTCGGGGGTGGTGGAGGTGCTGGCGTCACTGCGGAGGGCGCTCTGCGATATCGCGCCGCTGAGAGGGGTTGCGTGCATCCCGGATGGCCCGGATACTGGCCACAGCGACATCTCGTTGTCACTGGACTGATCACTCGCAGTTGCTGGTGCATACCTCGGCGAGCCAGTAAGATTTTTCCCTGTCGCTGTAGTTCCCTCAACAGCCTCGGTCATTTCAGCATTTTGCGACTGTGAAACGAAGTGTTAGATTATTATGAAACATTCGTGTTTTCTTCAATTTAATTTCTTAATGAGTTGTGTTACAAGGGAACCTCCCCATCGCACCACCCGCCCCCCTCAGATTTAGTTGTAAGTTGGCACAGTGGATAAGGCGTGAGAAACTGAACACAGATCAATCGAGAAAACAGAAGTTGTGTGGAACTATGAAAAAAATAAGCAAAATATACAAACTGAGTAGTCCAAGCGGAAGATAGGCAACATCAAGGATAGCGTGGGCTCAGGAGCACCGTGTCCCCGTGGTTAGCGTGAGCATCTGCGGAACGAGAGGTCCTTGGTTCATGTCTTCTCTCGAGTGAATAGTTTAATTTTTTATTTTCAGACAATTATTATCTGCCCGTCCGTCCGATGCGAGGTAACTGCGCCGTAGTATGGGGGCACATAATCAACTTCGCTCTCCAAAATTCCAGGACACGTCCAGATTTGCTTGGACATATGCAGGATTTGACGATCTACACACGGAAAAATTTGAAAACGGTAGAAAGATATGTTTTGACAGAGCACAGGGAAAAATGTGCTACTGTGCGACTGTGAAATTGTTGCAGTTTATGTGACAAACTCATGTTTTCATCACTTTTTGGGAGTGATTATCACATCCACAAGAAAACCTAAATCGGACAAGGTAAAAGAATCTCTTTACCCATTCGTCAAGTTTACAAGTTAGGTGGGTCGACAACATATTCCTGTCATGTGACGCACATGCCGTCATAAGTGTCGTATAGAATATATCAGACGTGTTTTCCTGTGGAGGAATCTGTTGACCTATGATCTTGCGATCAAATGTTTTCGGTTCCCATTTGAGAGCCACGTCCTTTCGTCTACTAATCGCACGGTTTTGCGGTGCGGTCGCAAAACACAGACACTAAACTTATTATAGTGAACAGAGACGTCAATGAACGGACAGATCATAACTTTGAGAAAATAAGTAAACTTTTCACTCGAGGGAAGATTTGAACCAAGGACCTCTCGTTACGCAGCTGCTCACGCTAACCACGGCGGTCCTAAACTCTCACTATCCTTGAACTGCCTATCTTGCACATGGACTACTCAGTTTGTATATTTTTGCTTATTTTTTTCATAGTTCCACACAACTTATTCCTGTTTTCTCGATTGATCTGTGTTCAGTTTTTCAAGGTCTATTCTCTGTGCAACTTATAATTAAATCTGAGGGGGGGGGGGGGGGGGGGGTTCGGGAGGTTCCGTTATTAAATTCAGGACTAACAGGCTCACCGAAGAACTGATTATGATTCTGTTTAGTTCGATCAGTCAAATTTTTTGTGCCCATTACATCGGTCTGACAGTCGCCTGTGTACATTTTTACAATTTTGCTATCCTCCCTGAGTCACCGTCATTTTACTTTATTGTTATAAAGCATTCGCTGCATTTAATGTTTTAACTTTCACATCGGTAGTTCCGCCAGTGATTCTGCCTTAATAAGCATTGCAGCAAAGAGGGAAGAAATTGTTATGCCTGAACGAATGTACAGGATGCGTCCTTAAGGACAGCAATAGTTGTGTAAATGACGAAGTATGAGTGTCAAGTACATTAAGACAAAAAAATGACGCATCACAAAGGAATTATCGTAACTCGGCGGAAAATGGTAGAGGTGATTTACACTTACAGACAAATAATTTCAGAAAAAACTATGACATGCTCAAGAGAAAGGGCTACACAAATTGAGCAAGCCAATAAAGCTTGAGTTGTTAGATATCCTGAAGAATACCGTGGTAAATTGTGTCCAATTGATTCGTTAGACTGCAAAAATCCCGAGCTGGTCAGTGGGGCCTACCCGTAATGCTATGAATTTTCTGAATAGGCGATAGATCAGGCGACCTTGCGGGTCAAGTTAGGGTTTGACAAGCACGAAAACAAGCAGTAGGAACTATCGCCTTGTGAGAGCGGGCATTATCTTGCTGAAATAGTCTAGGATGGCTTCCCATGAAGAGCAACAAAACGGGGTATAGAATATCATCGACTTGCCAACAGAAGCTCGACCCACGCGCACGACGGCGGTGCTCTACAAGTCTTACGCTCATTAGCGGCGGAGAGCATAATTTGCGGCACCGGCAACGTAGGACAACTCTGTTCGCATCTGCTCAAGTCATTGCCATCATCTGTCAAGTCCAGCATTGATTTGGTGCGTTCATAAGTTTCTCAATATGAGGCCAACAGGCATAATATTCCTGTAGATAAGAGTTTGTAATTTTCAGATTGTCAGTTGTGCCTAAGGGACACGTTTTCTTGCTCGTTTAAATAACGCTGAACTGCCAATATGTTTACTTAGAGGGCATTTGTAAAGTAAACTGACATTCTTTCATAGTCAGATCCGTTTAATGAATAATTTTTTGTGTTAGTCCAAAGCTTGTTTCTGTTGACACCTTCCATTCGTATCACATGTATTCCTTTGTCATTCTCCAATTTAGAACTCACAGCTAGGTACCTAAATTATTCTTGTTATCCATTCCATTACGCACATAATTGCAGTTTGTATCTTAAGGACGTATCCGGATTTTAATTAACTTTCTGAGTCAGGGTAAACATATTTACACGAAGTAAGCTTTGCGCAATCTTCTAAGATGAGACCAGCCTTGTTCATAGGAGTACGCATACGTGTTCCTTTGAAGATACTAAAGCAGTATCACACAACTGGCTTACTGTATCGCCCCGATCTTCATCCAATACGAAATGCAACCATCTGGAATAGCAGGTGAAATGTAGCAATCAAGATCCCTGCAATTTAGTAGTTCTACGAGATCTAATCATCAGTCAGTGGCTTCAGAAGTATATTATATACCTGAGGAAAGTGACTAGCTGTCTTTCTCGCCGAATTAAAACCATTATTAAGGCTAAATGACATTTTACACGATATTAACGTGCTGTGTCCTTGGGATGTCCAATTTTTTTCTCCGCGATGTTTCAGATTTATCTCTAACGTTTATAAACTGAATGAACTTTATACATATCTTTCGCTAAGGAACTCAATTCGGCAAGAAACTTTTTAGAGACTTTATACATGCAATTCTTGAAACAAGGTAATGCGGCCAACACTACCTTAAATACGACTAAAATAAACACTATTTGGCACAGATTACAAAATTCTGAGTTTTGTTGCTTTGCCACATATATGGAAGGTATGATTCCGAAAGTAAAACTGAACATTCAGCAGTGACGTTCTTTACGTACTGTCTAAATTAGAACTTTCGAAAGAGTTGCAAAATTATTAAATGACATAGTACGGACTGGCACCTTATGGAGCGTTAAACATGACTTATCCCGTAGTTACCTTTAGCTCGTAGTGTCAAATGTGATCCAACCTCGTTGCCATGCAGCTAGTTCATGATTTTTGCCCTTGTTGGTGAGGATCTCTTCCAGCTTAAAGAGTAAGAGGCATGAATCGTGTTTTCTACAGAGTAGTTACAATATCAGATCGACAGTAGCAGTAATCGTGGAAAATTGTCTTCAGACGTAAGTGATCTCTTTCACTATACGGCGTTCCTGAAATGAGGGAACAAGTGCCATAATTTAGGAGAATGAGTACAGAGAATATTGACTATTTCCACTGTGCAGAAAGAAACACTATCTAGGCTATTTTACTGAATAACCTGTTCAGATACTTTTTGGATCCCCAGACCCATTAATTACGAGTTATCGCGAAACGCCGGTCGTCAGCTGGCTACGTTTTAAATGACTTAAGGGGTGCGTGAAAGTCTGACAGCTGGTAAAGATGCAAAGAAGGCAAGTGTTCAGAAAGATTCAAATGGCTCTGAGCACTATGGGACTTAACTGCTGAGGTCATCAGTCCCCTAGAACTTAAAACTACTTAAACCTAAGGACATCACATCCATGCCCGAGGCAGGATTCGATCCTGCGACCGTAGCGGTACGCGGTTCCAGACAAGCGCCTAGAACCGCTCGGCCATAACAGCATATTGCATTTATAGGAGACAAGGCCTATCTACAACTTCATCTACACACATACTCCGCAATCCACCATACGATGCGTGGCGGAGGGTACCTCGTACCACAACTTATCTTCTCTCCCTGTTCCACTCCCCAACAGAACCAGGGAAAAATGACTGCCTATATGCCTCTGTTCGAGCCCTAATCTCTCTCATCTTTGCGGTCTTTCCGTGAAATGTAAGTTGGCGGCAGTAAAATTGTACTGCAGTCAGCCTCAAATGCTGGTTCTCTAAATTTCCTCAGTAGCGATTCACGAAATGAACGCCTCCTTTCCTCTAGAGACTCCCACCCGAGCTCCTGAAGCATTTCCGTAACACTCGCGTGATGATCAAACCTACCAGTAACAAATCTAGCAGCCCGCCACTGAATTGCTTCTACGTCCTTCCTCAATCCGACCTGATAGGGATCCCAAACGCTCGAGCAGTACTCAAGAATAGGTCGTATTAGTGTTTTATAAGCGGTCTCTTTTACAGATGAACCACATCTTCCCAATGTTCTACCAATGAACCGAAGACGACTATCTGCCTTCCCCACAACTGTCATTACATGCTTGTCCCACTTCATATCGTTCTGCAGTGTTACTCCCAAATATTTAATCGACGCTCTACCTTCTTCACTGGTGATCGTGGAGATCGGTCTTAATAAATGGGGGAGGGGGGGGAGGAGGGGGGGTTGCGAGACGTTCGGCCTGCACTGCCAGCATAGAAAGTAACGTTTGCTGCCGAAGGGATGGTCTGGTGGAAGGAACTGGCGTCTGCCTTCGACGCTCTGTAACGTCGTTGGGTAACGTTTCAGGACACTGGTTCCTATCCCCTCCTATCCTCAAGACAGACTCTTCAACCCATCTAAGTTTGTTCCAACATTTCTAGGACACCCAGTATAGACTCCTAATTGTTTTCAGCTGCAGCCTTTTGTTGCTCGCAGTTAAAAGCTGGCAACAGCGGTGCCAGTAGTCCAGCATCATCGCTTGCTGAATAATCTACAGTTTTCATCCTTTTTACTTTTGTTGAGAGCAGCTGCGCAGTGGCGCGCAGGAGAAGGTTCTGCGATTACCTTTTTCCAACTGACGACTCGAGGGGCAGGGAGCAGGACGTGGCGATCGGTAGAGGGCAAGGCTTCTTGCAGGCGGTCCCTAAAGCTGGAGGGCGCCGACGTGGGCCGCAGAGGGCTCGGCGCCCCTGGCGGGGAGAAGCCGGTGGCCGTCGGCCATAGCGGCGATGTCGGCAGCGAAGGAGGCGGCGACGGAACACCAAAAGGCGGAAGCGACGTCAGCGGAGACGGCGGTAGCGACGTAAGCGGCGTCATTGGAGACGGCGGCGGGGGCGGCAATGGGGGCGGAGAGAGTGAAGGCGCCGACGACCCGGCATCCTCACTGCTGCTGGCCACAGCACGCCGCCCTCCCGCTGAGCTGTCGCTGGATGAGGTACGCTGTGGTTTGCTCTGCGCTCCGAGAGACAGACAATAGCATTTTTAATGTCTATTTGGCCTTCAGCATGGTTCAAATGGCTCTGAGCACTATGGGACTTAACATCTGCGGTCATCAGTCCCCTAGAACTTACAAGGAGACAGCAAGACAGTGGGGTCGGGGATTTTTCCGAAATTTTGTGTGGTGAAAGAGGACCCCTAACACCTCAAGTGGTCAAAATATTAGGACGCACTACTCGGAACATTCCGGGAAAAATCAATCCAAAGTTTCTCAGGTGCCTTATGAGTATAAAATGTTAGTCCATTGCCGACCCGCCGTCTGGCCTACATGGTTAGCACTCGGACCCTTTCGCCAGAGGTCTTGGGTTAGGTTCCTCCTGCGGCACTTTTTCTGTTGCTTGCAAAATCGTAGCGCATTGTTACAGGAGAATCGTGAAATTAATTCCCGGGAAGACTGTATAAAAATTCATTGTATAATTCACCGTCAATTATCGTCACCAATATTCCGAGACATGATTGAATATGCCTGGTTTGCCTCAAAATTATCAGAAACTCAAAACATTTTCGTAAATGTTAATGGGGCATGTTTTTGTACAGATTTATTGCAAACGCCCTGTGATTGAAAAATATCGACCTTTATATGTTGCGCAAGATGTCGCAAAAATTGCTTTGTTTGTTTTTACGTTAATTAGGACTGCGGTTCTTGTTTATAATTATTATATGTATAAAAACTAAATGTTTCCCAATCAACTTTGTTATTCTGATTAAAAACCCAATGTTTCCCCTCATAATATACAATTAAAAATGGAAAACCCACCGCTATGAATTGTGTTGTTGGACAAAAAGAAAATGTTTATCGAATAATGTAACTTATTTGTTAAAGATAATTTAAGTTTGCAGAACTTTCTGAATAATTGGTGGAATAACAAAAGAAAATGCAAGAAAGGAAAAAAGTGCCAGAGGAGGAATCTAACCTGAGACCTCTGGCGTAAGACTCCGAGGCCTAAACATCTACTCCAGACGGCAGCTCGGCAGTGGACTAATATTTTATACTAATAAGGCACCTAAGAAACTTTGGATCGATTTTTCCCGGGATTTTCCGGGTAGTGCGTCCTAATATTTTAACCGCGTGAGGTGTTAGAGGTCCTCGTTCACCTTACAAAATTTCGGACAATCCCCGACCCCACGGTTGTGCCGTCTCCTTGTTAGAACTACTTAAATCTAACTAACCTAAGGACATCACACACATCCATGCCCGAGGCAGGATTCGAACCTGCGACCGTAACAGTCGCGCAGTTCCGGACTGAAGCGCCTAGAACCCCTCGGCCACCACAGCCGGCCGTTTAGCACGAGTACACTATTTACTAACAATGAAAATTGTAATTTCTTGAACTTAGACGCGAACAAGATTCATTAACGTAACTGTTTCTGCACTCTTGTGTAAAAGGCAAACCTAATTTATAAATCTTAGAGTTTTCGGGAAGAAAAGAATAAGTTGTACCTCGACTAAGGTTCTGTGGTCGGACTTGAAAACTGCTCGTTAAAAGAAATTTCGACAGACGTCTGAGCACTGCTCTTTCATTCGTTATTAAACGACTAGTAACACCTGTATCGAAGTGAACCCTAAGATCAAGTTCTGAAAGGATTTGTTCTCTGCATTGATCGTACTTCGAGAAGGCGAAGATTACGTGATTAATGCCTCCCACATCACAGGTGTCTGAATTTCGTAGTTGTAGACGAAATAACTGGTTAGGGAAACTGCCGTGATTAAATCTCATTCTCGTGATTGGAGAGAGAGCTCTGTGACACCCACAGGGTTTTTCTGTAAGAGCGTGCAAAAATTTAACAAGATATAGAGGAACAATTAGAAGTAGAGAATCTTCGATCGGAGAAGCCATCCTAAGGAGACAATAAAAGCACAGTATTGCATACTTTTTATTTGCATTACAGTTAACTGCAAATACCATCACTTACAATGAACGTACCATTTTATTTTTATTTAGCGTATGGCTAATACAGACATACAACATTAAATTACATATACATATGTACATATTTACGCACAAGAAACTTTAGTTTGGCTTTACAACTGAATATCCAGTCCTTCAACCCAGCGCACTGCATCTGGAGTTGCTAGCAGGAAGTCCTCTTCAGCACCATGATTGGCTCGAATCCTGCATTCACTGACAATGTGGTGAACAGTCTGGTATGGAGCCCCGCAGCCACAGGCTGGATTA
Organism: Schistocerca gregaria; assembly: GCF_023897955.1. Taxonomy (NCBI): domain Eukaryota; kingdom Metazoa; phylum Arthropoda; class Insecta; order Orthoptera; family Acrididae; genus Schistocerca; species Schistocerca gregaria. The sequence continues at coordinate 184,695,045 of NC_064925.1, read as the reverse complement.
AGCACCTTCAACTTTAAGAGAGCATCCCTGCATTGGCCATGGCCGGAACGGATTCTATTAAGTGTAGTACAGGTCTTGCGTGGTACGTCGAATCCACGCAACATGTTGTGCAGGCGCAAATTTGTCACTGCTTCCCACCGAATTTTCCATTTTGCGTAGATCAGAAGTCATTACACCGGTTAACAGTGTAAGTCAATGAACTGGAGCAGATGTGATTGCGCCAGATGTGTGCATTGTATTCAGCTGGTTATCAACAAGCCTTGTATAATGACTGTTCACCCAAACAGTTACACAATACTCTGCAATTGAGTACACCAAACCCAGAGCTGAAGATGGCACGGTGGTTGCTGAAGATCCCCAGGTAGTTCCACATAGCTTATGGAAGATGTTCGAGTTCTCAACTTTTGAGCTAAATTAAGAAGGTGGCGTTTGGAGCATAATGTACGGTCCAGGGTGATACCAAGATATTTTGGGTTCCAATTATGTCGAAGAATACTGCCTACGAAACTTGCTTCCAGTTTTACGTTCGCCAACCGATTATTTAAATGGAAGCAACACACTTCTGTTTTACTTACACTGGGTTGGGATCTCCAGATGCTGAAGTATATTTGTCTAATACAGACAGGTCATTGGTTATATCTCTTCTGTTGTCTTCATTTCCTGGTGTTATACAGCTAGAGCCAGGTCATCGGCATAGTATAATTTTTTGGACGAAGTGTCAGGTAGATATAGGTTTTTAGACAAATGATAGCACATCCCACGTTTCTTTCTGACGCGGTTCTTGAACCATCCGGCAAGATATGTAGAGCTTCACTCCATTTTCCCCAAATATATGTGCTGTGTCTCATTTTAAGGTTACCACGCATTTAGTTTCCGTCAAGACGAATGTTTTAACACCTGAGGCCAGTGATTTTCCTCGAGAGAGAATGGTGACAATATGTGGTGGCACCTCCGGCCGCATATGTACTGATCCTATCGTTAACTAATAACCTATATAAATTAGTGTGTTAAGAAACTCCGATAGTCTAACCTAACTGTTGTAAGAGTGCACTAAGTTGGTCACCAGCCCAGAAGTACTGATCGTTGAGTCATCACCATTTGGAACACTTTACTGTTCTCTCCTTCAGACCACTGCCACACTCAGGGATCCCAATAATTAGATGCCGCGCGGGATTAGCCGAGCGGTCTAGGGCGCTGCAGTTGTGGACTGTGCGGCTGGTCCCGGTGGAGGTTCGAGTCCTCGTGTGTGTGTGTGTGTGTGTGTGTGTGTGTGTGTGTGTGTGTGTGTGTGTGTGTGTGTGTGTGTGTGTCCGTCCTTAGGATAATTTAGGTTAAGTAGTGTGTAAGCTTAGGGGACTGATGACCTTAGCAGTTAAGTCCCATAAGATTTCACACACATTTGAACATTTTTTAAAATTAATTTTAACTGTAATTGCCTGACCAGATGCCTATTTTCTTTGTGAGCCGTTGATTAATAACAGTAGTTGAAGTTCTTTTAAATGTATTATCTCAAATGAGAAAAGATCACAAATTGGTTGAATTTTCTCATGTCGAGAAATCAGAAGGAGCCATCTGTTTTACTTGACAGAAACCTTCCCAAGTCAAGATAGCATAAAAATTTCTTTACTTACAAACTACTGGTTTCGACAAACTTTGCTGTCATCTTCAACTTTGTGACTGTGTATATACATGGAACATATTAGTTACGACGTAATATTTGAGATTAAAATTTTAATTTGGCGTTACAAAAGGCAGAAATGGAACTGTACACACACACAAACCTTCAAAAATGGTTATGAAGTATGTTCATTTTGATTTGGACCTCATACAAAGTTTTCATGTAGACAAAAATAGTGCATTTTATGAAAGTTTGGTATAAAACATTTAAAATCAAAAAACACGTACGTGGCCACGTTCCTACATGTAACTTCAACAGTTGTACCTTATACGCAGTCTAATACGGATCTTCAATGATTAGATCACGTCCAGCTAAGGTGAACAGATACGCTACTGTGCTTTTTATGACGTAATGATCAACTGTTGAGAGCTACCTATAAGGACGTAGCTATGTGCTCAACGAGCATTTTGATTTTAAATGTCTTATTTTTGACACCCTTTACATAATGTGCTACATTTCACACACATGTCAATTTGGCGTGAGGTCATCAACTCATGAACACATTTTGTAAAAAAAATTAAGTATGTAATTTTACAGTACCATTTTTTGTAATTCCAAACAAGCTGTTATCACAAATATGTCATAACTCATGATATGAGATGTGTCATATATATTCACTGTGGTGCAGACCAGTTGTTTGAAAACAAATTTTATGGAACCTTGACCTTAATAGGTTTTTAGCATGATTACGAATATTTAAATGTTTCGACCATTTTTCTTCTACTGATCGAGTTATATCACAATATGCTTTATTTACTTTCAAACATGTGGCGTAGTTTAGAGTGACTTCTTCCATGTCAAAATCTGACCATAGTAGCTGATTATTATGTGTCGCGCGTCCGCGAGTTGACAGTTTAAGACAAACATTTCTTCCTCATTTTACATAACCCCGCAATGGTTACTACTTACCCTTCAGCTCTTGAGGTAAGCGGCCAAATTGGCTCACAGTGATACTCAAAAACATGAAATAAAATTAAGCCCATCAAAATATAGCTATCCGTAACTATTTTTGTTTGTTACTAAGTAGCCAAATTCCATTTTTAAAAAGCTCAAAGCTAGCAGACTTATTTTGATTCGCCTGTTAGTTGCTACATTCATGTTATGAAATATGGCTCAGAACCGCAGGCGGCATAAATACTAGATTTAGGGCGCAGTTTGATGACCATTGCCTACGCCGTCTGCACACAGTGCTATTCCAAAAGAACAAAACGAATATAGGGTCCAATTCGCTGACATGTTAGCGACCAGATGGCAGCGCAGTTGTGTACACAGCACTATCCTGAAGGGACAAACTGCAGCTTATACAGAGCAGGTAGGGATCCAAAGGGATTGGGGTGTGAGTGGTTGAGGTTGGGGTGTGTGAGTGGTTGAGGTTGGGGTGTGTGAGTGGTTGAGGTTGGGGTGTGTGAGTGGTTGAGGTTGGGGGGTGTGAGTGGTTGAGGTTGGGGGGTGTGAGTGGTTGAGGTTGGGGGGTGTGAGTGGTTGAGGTTGGGGGGTGTGAGTGGTTGAGGTTGGGGGGTGTGAGTGGTTGAGGTTGGGGGGTGTGAGTGGTTGAGGTTGGGGGGTGTGAGTGGTTGAGGTTGGGGGGTGTGAGTGGTTGAGGTTGGGGGGTGTGAGTGGTTGAGGTTGGGGGGTGTGAGTGGTTGAGGTTGGGGGGTGTGAGTGGTTGAGGTTGGGGGGTGTGAGTGGTTGAGGTTGGGGGGTGTGAGTGGTTGAGGTTGGGGGGTGTGAGTGGTTGAGGTTGGGGGGTGTGAGTGGTTGAGGTTGGGGGGTGTGAGTGGTTGAGGTTGGGGGGTGTGAGTGGTTGAGGTTGGGGGGTGTGAGTGGTTGAGGTTGGGGGGTGTGAGTGGTTGAGGTTGGGGGGTGTGAGTGGTTGAGGTTGGGGGGTGTGAGTGGTTGAGGTTGGGGGGTGTGAGTGGTTGAGGTTGGGGGGTGTGAGGGAGGGACATTTTATGCGAGTGCTACTGAGAAAGTAGAATAGGATAATAGGAAAAGGGACTAGCCGCGTCTGAAAGCAATTATAACAGTAAAACAGCGATGACGAAACAGGTGGCGTACGACGTTGGAAGTTGTGCTGAAAGCGGTTTGATTTTTTCAAATGATGGTCGTTTAAAGGGAAGCTATAGCGATTCTGTGAGTGAAAGAAGGAAACTCTTGGCGGTAGGAAAGGTGTTAACAGGGATCGCCGTCTGTTCAGTTCGTGTTACGCGGACATTTTATCGTAGCAAATGTTGACTCATCAAATTTATTTGATGGCATCTAGAGCGTCTCCCTTGATCATAGAAAGCAAGCGTCTTCTGTTTAATGCAAGCGGTTGGCATTTGTAAACACACCATAAAACCGTCGTGTGTCGTGTATACGAGGAAGAAAATTTCGGAGTAGAAATTAGGTATATCGGAGCTTATCGTGGCACTATAACTATTGAAAATTGTTTTATAAACTTAGATGAAAAACTTTTAAGCAAAAATGAAAATCTACTCCTTCAAAGCGAATTAGAGTAGTCTGCACTATTTGAATAAGTCAAAACCAGAAATGATGTAAGGAGTTCATTGTCGCCACTGATATTTGTTCATTGAAAAGGGAATTGAACTGTTGTTTCACGGGGACAGAAAATCAGAGCAATATTTTCGTTGATGCTGTAGCGGTGGAAGCTCAGAGTGAACAGGAATTGAGTTAAATACAATGGAACATTTGTTAGCTGTGGGTTAGTTAACGGACAAGAAGAATGGGTCATATCTGTATGCTAGAGGATTAAATTTTGCAGCCGCGAAAGATAAACTTCACAGGTACACGCAAGGCATAGAAGCAGGACAAGACCAAATTGTGTTATTAGAGTATCAGCTAATGCACAACAATGTAAAAGTCGTGCCTAGTTTTGAATGGATTAGAGTCCGAAATCTGTCAAATTCGCGAAACTGCAATCGGCGTAAAGCATACGTACTTGCCAAGCACGTGGATATACTCAATCATTTACATTTGAACTTTAACACATCAGGTCACAATTCATTTTTCATATTAAAATGATTTTCAACGGTACGATTACGACTCCATACTGTGAACCGTATCTGTTATATCGCACTAATATTTTATGTCAACATTAACAGGAGGGATATTGGTTTAATTAGATTTTGTACTCCAAAAATCACTGCGTCGTTTAGTGATTGGGAACTACAAAAATAACTATTAGTTGATGTCATGCGATTCTTCTGTTACTATATGCCATCATTCTAGACTATGACGAAATATTTAACAACAGTTTAATACCCCTTTTTGCTCCACTTCAAAGATCTTTGCCAGAGAAATATGGTAAATTTTAATCGAATTTCTTTGTCAAAGAAAATTGATAGTGTAGTACCGGCCTTAGTTTACGGAACCAGCAGGTGGTATTAAACTGACTATAGACGCTTAACGAAAAGGAGTAACTCCCGGTATAGACATATAACGCGCTTTCGTTTCTTCGCTGACATCTGCTTGATTTTGATTTTAGAAAAACGGTAAGCCGATCGCTGTAGTTATCAATAAGTAAATCTTTATGTACAACAGCGTCTTATATAATATCCTAAGATTACTTACACTGACCAAGCAGTCGCTACGAAATGGCATAAACATTTAGTCTCGGTTCAGATAACGATATTCGAAGCTATCCAGATGAAAGAAAAATGAGGTAATATCTACACTTCCGTCGCTGGCTTAACAGGCACTAAATGGAGATTCAAGAACAGGACAGCCTATTGGCACATTAAATAATACTGGTGAAATCGTGTTTCAAACGAGGGAGAGAATGAAGTCTGGTTCATTTTTTTTCGAAGTTCTAACGGCGTCCTTCCGATTATCCAAACAGATACAATCTGCAATTTTATATTGCCAGTAACCGTGCAGTCTACGCTACGTTTCGAATATAGAATCAATATGAGTTATATGTAGGAGTAAATCATTTAAAAAGTGGACTACGACCCACGTACAACGAATAGAAGTATGTATAGCCATCAAGATCTTTATTGTCGGGTAAACGAATTTAAACGACATGAACGATGCAAACTTTACAGTTTCCAGATTCCAGGTTGATGTACCTCGTGGAGTTAGTGACATTTCATAGCGTGAAGACAATGATCCACGGAACAAGCGAATAACTTCGAACACGTTTGATATTTCACGCACCCACACAGTCTACACAGATATACTAAAGGAATAACAAGAACAGCTCATGAAAATATCACTTATTTGGAAACAGAAGTCTTTTCCGAAAGGCACAAAGAAATTGTCATTGGATCAAATATACTGCAGTTGTGGAAGATTTTTACTTTTTGCGAAAGTTAAAATTTTTTGATCACTAAATCAATCCACTAGTCAGGCTCTGCTGCTCCATGGACCTCTGCTACAGGTATATTTCAGAGATACTCACGGAACAATATTACAGCCATGTTTGTCTTAACCAGACTCACCACGGAAAATTTTCACATACTACGTTACCAAAACAAATTTGCATTTGACTTTACAATCTCTGTGAAATCAGTAGGACCGAGTCAGCGTTGCGTATGAAAAACATTTAGTTCAGAAATAAACACACACTTTCGAAAGTCGCAACAAAGACTAAGAAGATAAATAAATTATTTTTCAAATCGCAACTCCTTCACAGAAAACTGAGGTGGCCGGAAGCTGTTGAGTCTTATAGTAAACTGTTTACAAACTGCTGAAACAATATGTGGGTGTCAAAACGCAGAAAAAAACTGAAAACACTGATCACAGAAGCAGAAATCTGTAATTCACACAGGAATCTGACCACGTGTCCTTACATTAGTACTCACCATCCTTAACAGATTGTCACCCCTGCATAGGACCAGCAGTATCTCCAAAAACGCCGCAACAGGAGCGTGTAGCTAAGTATCGCGTGTCAATCAGACCGCAGACGTTTTAGTCTAGAGAAACAGTCACACCTCTTAGATGAGATGTGACAAAGGCCAGCTCCTGGGCACTGCCGATGCGGGCTGCTATTCCTCGGCCGTGTGGCTGCGATGTAAACAGGAACTGATCACGTGAACAGAGAGGTTTACTATTGCCCACGCTCCAGCGGTATTATTCAACGTTAAAGGGGCCTACACACGCACCAACCGACCGACCGACCGACAAATTGGATGTGTGCAGGTATTTTGGCCGACCGATACACTTCCCTTGTCGGGATGTCGGGCGTTTCGGACGACCGGAGAGCCTAAACACCTCCCCCATCCCCCCACCCACCCCCCTTCCATCTCTCCCACATTTCCAAAGTATGCCTTGGATAGCGCTGTCGTGCCAACCACACACCTGTAATGAGTAAGAAGGTGTCAACGTTACCTTACTCACTACAGGAATATAAAAAGTATTTCATTTCGAGCTTAAAACGAAACTCGTAGGGACACTAAAACCCCTCGTAATTGACTGTAGTTACAGTGTTCTCCCAGGACTTTCGTAGGAAAGCTCAGGCGGAGTGGAGTGCGACGAATGCTTGTATACGATACATTTGTGATGTAAGCTTTTTTGACCATATCATACCAGCCTACGAACTGTTATCATGTCTATATGCCGATAAGCGGAGAGACTATAATAGTCAACGTTTGCTGCCGGCCGGGGTGGCCGAGCAATTCTAGGCGCTACAGTCTGGAACTGCGAGACCGCTACGGTCGCAGGTTCGAATCCTGCCTCGGGCATGGATGTGTGTGATGTCCTTAGGTTAGTTAGGTTTAAGTAGATCTAAGTTCTAGGGGACTGATGACCTCAGAAGTTAAGTCCCATAGTGCTCAGATCTATTTGAACCATTTTTTCAACGTTTGCTCTATCGTCTTCTGAATTGCGCTCCCTATTATTTGTCTTCAGCTCTATTATCCGAACAGCACAGCATAAATACTCGTTCTCAACAAAGAAAGATTGTCTCTGTACCAACACATAGCACTGTAATGTACTCTAAATCATTTTCTAGGTCATATATCCGACTTTGGAACAATTTTCCACAGAATAACAGAGAAAGTAAATTTCTTCTAAACTTCAAAAGACAAGTAAAGGTTCACGCCCTATCACAACAGCCATCTCTCCTACATTCTGTGTAGCTCATTCTCATCAATCCCCTTCCCCCAGAACTTGTCCCTAGCTCTTGTCAGTTTATATACGTTCTTTCTTAACAGCCACTGTCGCTTCATCCCAATGCGCTTTACTATTATAATAATTATTATTTTTATTAGCGTCATTTATTATTGTTGTTATTATCATTATAGTTATTATTATTACCATTATTGTTATCATTATTGAGAGGTTTCGTAATATGTTTTGTATGTGTTGTTCCTGGTCAGACTTAATCTGGTAAGGTTAAATATTTATTTATTTTTTCACATAATTTTTTACAAATTAATTACTTACTTTTATCATTTGAAATTACCGTCTTTCTATGGTGAATTGAGTTACATCAATTGCTATCGCTCCTTGGACCTTTCGCATGAACAAAGTGAGTAATTATTATTTTCTTATGCGAACCCCAGCAGAGCAACAAGTGAAGTAAATTAGGTTATTCTTCTCTATCACGCGGGATGCCCGCAGTACATGCCAAGTAGCTCAGAACAACTTAATATTTTTGTCTATTGTGGTTATACGATTTTGTATTGCATTTCCATCCTGAAGTTGAGGTCTGTACCTCGAAACATGTCGCTTTATTAAATAATTTAACTAAATGAACTAAAATTTGTGACTGGTATCGACCTCTGAAAAACCTTCTCTTAGTTATTTAATTTATTGTGCATTTAAAAGGAAGTTTATCAACACTGGAATTGCTTGTCGGTAAGGAGTTTATCGGCAACTCTCATATTTAGAAATGTGCTTCTTTTTCATGTCGATCGCTGTTTTTACTATCTGAAACTGTTCAAAACCGATCAACAGACGAAAAATAAATGTATTTTCTAAACGCAAGGAAAGTTGCGATTTTGTCAATTCGACTCTCTTACAGGGACAAGATGTCATTGTTTAGCTTCTCTTCTCGCACTACCAACATATCAGTAGGGTCTAGCTCTGTATTCGTCAGCCACTGTGAACCAGCGTTTTTCTATTAGTGTTGTTTTAGTTTCAACTCCTCAAAACAAAAAGTAAAAAACAAAAAAAGGTCAGTACACGGAAACTGTGTAAACTTGCATGTTATTTAATCGCGTAATGAATCTCTCCTTGTCAATATTTCACTATCCTGCTTCAAATTGTTTAACTGACCAATGGTTGTTAATGGGTCAATGATTGTCTGGAGAGTGATTTGCAAACAGAAACTGGAGGGAGTTAGCCAATGTGAAACCCTGCAATATACTGTAACTTTCATGTGCCACAAAATTTTTCTGGGTCGCCACTCAATTTAACTAAAATTGGGAAAATTTAATATAAGAACTGAATTAATCGTTGAATTGGTAAGCATAACTAAGATAAACAAAAAGCTCGAAGTGAATATATAGAATCAGCATATGCGAATATTTTAAGTACAGCCGTTAAATCAAATAATTGAGAGCAAGCAGGAACTTAAACCTGAACAGAAAGAATTAGATGATCAGACAAAAGCGTACAAATATGAGACCTATCTTTTGCTCTTCAGAAACGCCAGTTGGGATGTATTAAAAGACGGGTTTGTCTGAGAAACAGTCATCACAATTTAACATAATTTATTAAAATATAAAACATCATATTAAAAATACACAAAGTAATTGTAAACTACGATCTGTCGTTGCCTGTGATTTAATTAATTAACCCACTTATATTTTTATTATATTGAGTGCTGAGGTACATTGCGATGAAAAAGTAAAGGAAATCTTAGGCGCGGATGGAAAAGTTCATACAAACCTACTAGACCCACACACACAATAATAGATATAAAAAGAATTCTGACCGTCACAATAAGTTAAAGTCTCATGTCTGTCGATATGATTGAATTATTGTGATTACGAATACTGTGAAACACTTTCTAACAAAGAAATTTATCTGGATGACGTTGCACATGAAGCTAAGCTACGGTGTCAGAAACACCCGCAAATGCCGTTGAATATTCACGAACAAAGCAAAATTACTAAGACTCGTAAAAACTTCAAGAACACAAATGTAAACCGTATTGACACAAACAGCAGTAAAATATTATGTGGAATTAAGAATAAAATATACCGAAGATGGTCGTGAAATTACACACGGTGAAATTACCAACACGTGTCATGAACTTCTAAAAACCGAAACGAAATGAAATGTAGGAGAAATAAAACATGTACACACGAGAAACAGTCAAAAATACATCCCAATTAAAAGAAAAGTCAGACAATTCAATTTTAAATCTGTGCTGGAGTTACGTACTTCCTACGGGTGGTCTTGGTGCACAAAGCAAGGATCGGAGAAACTTACTAAATACAGAAAATACGTTCGTGACTACACTCTGAAAAATATAATAATTCGATTACCGAACTTGAAAATGAACTAGCAGATCGAACATCTGTTACAATAGCTGCACACCATCACACATTAATACACTCACCAGTGCCAAGTTGCTCTTAAGTGTACGGTCTTCACTCACCGACAGTCCAGTCCCGAGTGCCGAGAGCATGCTCTCAAAAAACGGTTCAAATGGCTCTGAGCACTATGGGACTTAACATATGAGGTCATCAGTCCCCTAGAATTTAGAACTACTTAAACCTAACTAACCTAAGGACATCACACACATACATGACCGAGGCAGGATTCGCGCTTGGCCACCCCGGCCGGCAGCACGCTCTCGCTGCAACGAACTTCCCCTAGGTAACAGGAAAATACCAGAATGGTCCTCTCCGCCACCAACTTAACTAATGTCGAATTACTACTGAAAGGGTACAAATATCTTTGTCTTGACTGAGAAAGCTCGTTGGCAACACTGTTGCTACCACAGCAGACAGCCAGGTGCTGTACTGCTACCATGTATAAGACAAATTCAACATACATATTCACTCATTCATACAGAAGATAAAAATAGAAATGAAATTTGGGAGCACAAAAATGTAGGTTAACTAACTGGATTTCATGCTTATTGGAAAAATTGATACTTTAATATAACTGAGTACCTATGAATGGGGACAAACACGAAGTACAAAGCCAAATTAAAAATAATTGAGCGTGGCAGCACGAAATACAAGTTAAATAGTATGAAACGAATCTAACAGAGGCATTTCAGCTGTTTCTATACTTATGTTTGATCTTACACCTCTTGGTTTCACAGGGTGAATTGCCATTTCCCAATCAGCATTCGCGCCATTAACCTCATCTTCAAGCTCAACATCACTGCAAAGAAATATGCGTTCCTCCTCATTATCATATTTGTAAGTCTTACCTCATCACACACTCTTTCTCTGGCACTATTATCTTCATTAAACATAGTCTGAGCATAACATCAACACTGACGGTATCGTCATCATCCCACGAGATACTGGCCAAAGCAGCAAGTTTATTGTTGTACATAAGCGGACCAACAGCTATAGCACGCAAATATATTAGTATAAAATGGATTACTTATACAAACAGTCTTAGAAGCTTCAGCAATGAAGATGAACGCAAGTTTACAGTTTGTAAGGCTCACCTTGGAATTGGGAAATAGTAGGACTTATCCTTTATCTGTAAAGTGGTGTAGAGAAGTAAAGAATGTCAGCAAACTCCAGGAACAAAAGGGTGTAATGTTCCTAGTACAGAAAAATGGAGAAGAAGAGCCATTAGGAAAGCGCAGATTCTGGTGAGGGACAACAGGACAAAGGTAAGTGTAATACTCATATCAGTTTGAATCCTCTGTGCAGGTCTGCAAGCGGGCGAGTGAACATGAGACATCCATGGGGCCTGGAAGCTAGCTGCACTGTCGAGGGAACAAGTTCACGTGTAAAATCCTGCCAACTGGAGTTTGCAGTCATCATCCCTGAGCATCTAGCAGTGCAAGCTGCAAGACGCTTATATGAGAGAGCATTGCAGTGTTCCTATCCGAGTGGCTTAGTATGGGCGCGCAGATTCAAGAACAATGTCGCCCGCCTCAGTGACACTGTTGCTGGTTCACTTTACATATGTGCTCAATCCAGGAGTGAGCTGCAGAGAAAGCACGGCAACCACCTGTAGACCTGGTGATCACGCTTATCATCACCGCTCCTGACACCACACCTGGATCAGCTGGTGCTCACACTATGACAACTGGACCCAGAGCACCAGCCCCAACTCCAGTTGGCAGGAGAGCCCGAGGGCACCATACATCTGGAGGCTGTCCACGTGACCAAACCCCACCCTACTTTACTTGAGGGCTTCTAGATGAACAGTCTCATTTGCACCACAACTGCCTCCAACTTGACAGCTCAAGATTCCTGGACTCACAGCAGAACAACCTCCCAAACGAACTCTAAGGGTCACTTTCGGGCCTGCGACCTACTAGTATACGACAGCATTGTCGATGCTACACCACCAGAGATATCCTTGCAGCTGGGGGAGGTCAGTCACCCAGATGCAGCGTGCCACGGCCAGCAACAAGACGAAAATTTCAGATACCCGCTCTGTGACTTCGGCGTGGACGAAAACCTCGTACCACAGATGAAGGAAGGCCACCGCGGCAGTACTGGTCACTTGTGGTTCTACTCTTACACGCTGCCTATCAACGAAATCCATGGGTGTAGTTCTATGACGACGAATGCCGAAATGCTACTCACACTTTTCTCATGGACTCTATTCCGATTATTTGTGACTGTGCAATTAACTAGTCTTGATAAACTAGTTTTTGGTGTGAATGGACTGTTATTACTCCAATAAGTGACAATTTTCGTATCGTTTTTATGATGTGTTGGTTGGTTTGGGGAAGGAGACCAGACAGCGAGGTCATCGGTCTCATCGGATTAGGGAAGGAAGTCGGCCGTGCCCTTTGAAAGGAGCCATCCCGGCATTTGCCTGGAGTGATTTAGGGAAATCACGGGAAACCTAAATCAGGATGGCCGGACGCAGGATTGAACCGTCGTCCTCCCGATTATGCTGTGTAGTTGTGCATTAAAGTGTGGCTGCGAGCAAACATTAAATCATCGAACCAGTTGGCGTTGAGGGAGCGGTGTCAGCATAAACAAGGCGACCATTATTGTCTACAGAAAAGGAAGACTGCCATTTCACAGTCAGTGGAGATCAGTATCCATCTTGTATTCAAGGTGGGAAGCTCTGGCTGAAAATGGCAACGATGGCAAAGTATCTCAACCACTAATATGACAAATCAAATGGTGCTGCACATTGTGTGGCAGTACAAAAAAACTTGAAAGTGTGTTGCCTGTAAAATAGGAAAAAGATCTCCTGATGAGGTACCAAGTAACGTATGACACACGCTGTTAGATCGTTGCAGAGCATAGATGTGAATACACAATTAATGGTCTCGAGCCGATATGGAAAAAAAAAGAAATATTCAATGTATTCATGTGCTTAGGACACTAACAGCTTTTTTCTTGTTTTGTTGACAAGTTGACTATTTCCAGAACAGTTCTTTTTCTGTGTGTGTGGCGTTGTGCGTTGATACTTCATGACCAAGTAAAACTGTGTTATTATTAACATGAGGCACATGGACAATCAGTGATGATAGGTTCCTGTAGGGAATGAGATACGTAAGTCAATGCAAACGGTTAGTCCTAACAATTAAATTTAAGAACAGAATTGGTCTTTTTTAATTAAGAGGAATAATGGTAAAGTGATTTTTTCCTCTTTAAGGGAATTTCTTGCCGAGTATTAGTATGGTTGAATCGACTATTAATTAAGCGAAATTAGTTTCATTGAAAAATTTACTATTCTTGTTTGTTGGGTTACCTGTATGTTCCTATGGTTTAGGGTAACCAGAATATTTCCTATCATTATTGTGATTATGTTTTATAGGGTTTTCTTATCTAGTGTTAAGTATAACAAGCGTTCTAGGTATAAAAGTAAATAAGAAATACTACTTTTAGTGAAAAATACCTAAATATCCTTTGTTGATGTACCTATTAATTACTTTTTTATTGTTGTACTGGGATCTTTCATGTCATGATTTTGTTTTCTATTGTAGATGTGGCTAAGTAATATAGATTTGCTAAAGAAGGTTTCAAATGATGGAGAGTAGTTATGGCTCAAGTTGTGTAGTGTAATTTACTGTAGTGAAATTTACTTGTTAGTGTACATGTATGTACCTTTTGTTATTGGTATAAAGCATATTCCTTATAATCATTGTGTTTTCCTGTTGGCTGGGTTTCTTGGCAAATATTAAGTATAATAATAGTTTTAGATACAAAATTAAATAACAGGCACAAATTTTAATGAAAAATATCTACATTATCTTTGTTGGTGTACCTATTAATTAACTTTTTTGTGGTAGAGGAATCTTTCATGACATGAATTGGTTTTCTATTGGAGAGGTTAACTTATATGTGACTATGTAATATAGATGTGCTGAAGGAGGTATTAAATGTTGGAGCATAGCTATTGGTGAAGTTGTATATTGAAATTTATTAGTTAGTGTATGTGTATGTTCCTTTCATCTATGATAACAAGAATATTTGTTACCATCATTGCGATTTCCTTTTGGAGGAGTTTTTTGTCTAGTTTTGAGTGTAATAAGAATTTCAGATATAAAATTATATGAGAGACACAAGTTTTATTGAAAATACTTACATAGTCTTCGTTGATTTATGTATTAATGGTTTTTTACTGTGGTACAGGGATCTGACATGTCATCATTTAGTTTACTGTTGGAGAGGTTAGCTTAAATGTGACTACATTTTATTGGAAAAATACTATTCTTGTTTTCTGGTGTACCTGTATGTTGTTTTTGTGTAGGGTAACAAGCATATTTCTTATCATTATTTTGATTCTGTTTTACATGGTTTTCTTATCTAGTGTTAAGCTTAATAAGAGTTCTAGCTATAAAATTAAATAAGGAATACAGCTTTTAGTGAAAAATACCTAACTAGCCTTTGTTGGTGTACCTATTAATTACTTTTTTATTGTTGTACTGGGATCTTTCATGTCATGATTTAGTTTTCTATTGTAGATGCGACTAAGCAATATAGATTTGCTAAAGAAGGTTTCAAATGATGGAGAGTAGTTACGGCTCAAGTTTTGTAGTGTAATTTACTGTAGTGAAATTTACTTGTTAGTGTGCATGTATGTACCTTTTGTCAATGGTATGAAGCATATTGCTTATGATCATTGTGATTTTCTTTTGGCTGGGTTTGTTGTCAAATATTAAGTATAATAATAGTTTTAGATACAAAATTAAATAACAGGCACAAATTTTAATGAAAAATATCTACATTATCTTTGTTGGTGTACCTATTAATTAACTTTTTTGTGGTAGAAGAATCTTTCATGACATGAAGTGGTTTTCTATTGGAGATGTTAACTTATATGTGACTACGTAGTATGGATATGCTAAAGCAGGTATTAAATGTTGGACCATAGCTATACGTCAAGTTGTGTAGTGAAATTTATTTGGTAGAGTAAGTGTATGTTCCTTTCATTTATGGTAACAAGAATATTTGTTATCATCATTGCGATTTTCTTTTGGACAAGTTTTTTGTCTAGTATTTAGTGTAATAACAGTTTCAGATTTAAGTTATATAACAGACAAACGTTTTATGAAAAAATACTTACATAGTCTTCGTTGATTTATGTATTAACGGTTTTTTATTGTGGTACAGGGATCTGACATGTCATGATTTAGTTTTCTATTGGAGAGGTTATATTATATGTGACTACGTGTTAAAGGAGGTATAAAATGACGGAGAGTAGTTGTAGTTCAAATTGTGTAGTGAAATCCTTGTAACTGCTAAGGTAATTATTATTTTATCAAGTATCCTACTCTTTTACGATGGAGAAATGCAATGTTTGTGAATTATGTTGGAATTCTGTTAAATCCAGTTAATGCCCATTCACTCATATGAATGAATAAGTCTGTGAGCCTTAGAGTAGCAAGAATCAATTCAGCCGCCTTACCTACTCTACCCTGACTGTTCGAAGCAAAGTATTTTCGTTATTGTCGGTTTGTAGGGAATAAATCCAGTCTGATATCGAAAAGAAGAAACAAATTGATGATCAGTTTTACTATATGGAAGGAGAATTTTAAGTGGTGCCTCTGGAGTTATTATGGGAACAATAGTGGAACTGTGGATACGAGGTGAAATGGGTGTTTTTTTTTCAAACAGATCCTGTTGCGATAGGTGTCCCCAGGAACTCGTTGGTGAGCTTAGCTACAGTGCTTGCTGATGTCCCAGGTGACATTATGTAAACTTGTAGAGGCTTAGTGAGTCCGGGGAGTACTGACGCTTCAGTGGGTAGCATGAACGATGCACCATTGGTTCACCACATCCACATTAGGCATGTGGTCGAAACGACCTAAACGAGGCAATATCCATGGCGTGGCCCATTGCTGCTGTCTCCAAAATCGTTCCATACGATTCTTATTAGCTGTTCCGAGGTAGCCAATATACGGGTTCGCAACAGGGAATGACAAGCACATCATTGGTAAAGGAGGAGGAAAAAAGTACCAAGAGGTAAGAGGTACCCTTGAGTTGGAGACACCAAGAGTGGCAGTGCTACAGCTTGTGGGTGGATCGAGAGAGAATAAAAAGATGATGTGGATGCAACTGTGCCGATGTACAGATTTGGGTAGCAAATGAGACGTCTGATACATGAAATTATGAGTCATTAATACATTTCATCTGAATTAAATGAGTGTGGAAAATATTGTCAGGCCTTCTAGTGCAATGGCAGATATAGCAAGAAGGAAGTGGCTTCAGGAGAAGTAGCCTTGCAACTTTTCGACAGCAGGCTGGAGAGAAACGCGCCATCATTTAAATTCGTTTCCAGAGCCGGGGTAGCGTTGGTAAATGCGGTCACAGAAGCCTTTGTATTGTACTGTTACTTTGTTGTTCTGTTTCTATTTGCTAGTTTCTATCTCAGAAGTTTACCGTCCTGTTAATTTTAATATACCATTTTTTGGCCGTTCTTGTAGGATTGTTGATCTCTCACATTCCAACTGTAACGAACTAATGCACGTGAAACGACAACTATCAATTTTTTTAAAATATACACTATATGTAAATAAATTCCCTGCACAAATTTTGTAAGAATTATTATGCAGTTTACCTTACACTGTATTCGAAATTTGTAGAATATATATATATATATATATATATATATATATATATATATATATATATATATATATATACACTGGGCTTTGTCAGGTCATAGAATTGTAAAACTGTTATGAGTAAATGCTCTTCCAAAGTTCCTTGTAAGTGGTACAAAAGGACTGCACGAGACCTGCTCCGAAGTTTTTCCATAGTTGACTGTAAAGAAGTGAACTGCACTGGACACATGCTGTGCTCGCCTCTGTGTGCGAGACAAATTGAACAATTGCTCACATGAAAAGACGTCTTAATGGCAGCAGCTAACTGGGTGTTGTCAGGCAAAAGTTCCAGCCAGAATTAGCCCAAATTACTCACAAAGAGCCAGAGAGAATGTACACGAAAACCCGTCACCACTGTAATCAAGATGTTGAAAATTTGAGAGGAATACTGTTTAAACTATTTAGCATGTACAAGGCAAGCCCAGTGCATTTATTGGTTAAATAATAATAACACAGTTGTTCCAATGCAATTATAATTTTGTCGAAAGCGTTTGTCATTATCCTCATGTGATTATTACCTGGGATAAGTTCCTGCACCAAATCCTAATTACAACCGAGTATCACTGTGTTAATGAAATAACACACATTTATATATAATGTAAACGAGCGACTGAATTTGTTTGCAATATCAGTTTTAAAGTAACCTCGCTAGCTGAACTGGCTTAGCAACTAAACTGTTTCCTAAAGATTTCCAGTCTTAAATTTGAATAGTAATCAGTGCTATTAAATTAATTCCGTTATTTTAATGGCAATCAATGCCACGAATCTTTTGTATTTTTCTAATACGTTAATAGTGTCTGTAACCAACTTTGTTGTGGCTTGACATCCAGTATACTAGAGTTGAACAACAATTTTGAGTGCAAAATTGTTTCATATGTCATTCAAAGAAGTTACTTCAATATTTTCGTGGAGGTTAGCCAGTGCAGATTTGTAGTAGTATGCATTATGGTGTCGCAATGCGCTTTCATTTTCTTGTACAAGTCATGTAACTCACAGTAGTTACTGTACACATCATAGTGCCGGCCATTATTCCAAATTTGGCAGAATATGTGTTTAAGTTAGAGTAACTTAATTTTCAATTGAATATGAATATTTTCCTCCCCCCATGAACCATGGACCTTGCCGTTGGTGGGGAGGCTTGCGTGCCTCAGCGATACAGATGGCCGTACCGTAGGTACAACCACAACGGAGGGGTATCTGTTGAGAGGCCAGACAAACGTGTGGTTCCTGAAGAGGGGCAGCAGCCTTTTCAGTAGTTGCAGGGGCAACAGTCTGGATGATTGACTGATCTGGCCTTGCAACATTAACCAAAACGGCCTTGCTGTGCTGGTACTGCGAACGGCTGAAAGCAAGGGGAAACTACAGCCGTAATTTTTCCCGAGGACATGCAGCTTTACTGTATGATTAAATGATGATGGCATCCTCTTGGGTAAAATATTCCGGAGGTAAAATAGTCCCCCATTCGGATCTCCGGGCGGGGACTACTCAGGAGGATGTCGTTATCAGGAGAAAGAAAACTGGCGTTCTACGGATCGGAGCGTGGAATGTCAGATCCCTTAATCGGGCAGGTAGGTTAGAAAATTTAAAAAGGGAAATGGATAGGTTAAAGTTAGATATAGTGGGAATTAGTGAAGTTCGGTGGCAGGAGGAACAAGACTTCTGGTCAGGTGACTACAGGGTTATAAACACAAAATCAAATAGGGGTAATGGAGGAGTAGGTTTAATAATGAATAGGAAAATAGGAATGCGGGTAAGCTACTACAAACAGCATAGTGAACGCATTATTGTGGCCAAGATAGATACGAAGCCCACACCTACTACAGTAGTACAAGTTTATATGCCAACTAGCTCTGCAGATGATGAAGAAATTGAAGAAATGTACGATGAAATAAAAGAAATTATTCAGATAGTGAAGGGAGACGAAAATTTAATAGTAATGGGTGACTGGAATTCGAGTGTAGGAAAAGGGAGACAAGGAAACATAGTAGGTGAATATGGATTGGGGCTAAGAAATGAAAGAGGAAGCCGCCTAATAGAATTTTGCACAGAGCACAACTTAATCATAGCTAACACTTGGTTTAAGAATCATGAAAGAAGGTTGTATACGTGGAAGAACCCTGGAGATACTAAAAGGTATCAGATAGATTATATAATGGTAAGACAGAGATTTAGGAACCAGGTTTTAAGTTGTAAGACATTTCCAGGGGCAGATGTGGACTCTGACCACAATCTATTGGTTATGACCTGTAGATTAAAACTGAAGAAACTGCAAAAATGTGGGAAATTAAGGAGATGGGACCTGGATAAACTGAAAGAACCAGAGGTTGTACAGAGTTTCAGAGAGAGCATAAGGGAACAATTGACAGGAATAGGGGAAAGAAATACAGTAGAAGAAGAATGGGTAGCTCTGAGGGATGTAGTAGTGAAGGCAGCAGAGGATAAAGTAGGTACAAAGACGAGGGCTGCTAGAAATCCTTGGGTAACAGAAGAAATATTGAATTTAATTGATGAAAGGAGAAAATATAAAAATGCAGTAAATGAAGCAGGCAAAAAGGAATACAAACGTCTCAAAAATGAGATCGACAGGAAGTGCAAAATGGCTAAACAGGGATGGCTAGAGGACAAATGTAAGGATGTAGAAGCTTATCTCACTAGGGGTAAGATAGATACTGCCTACAGGAAAATTAAAGAGACCTTTGGAGAGAAGAGAACCACGTGTATGAATATCAAGAGCTCAGATGGCAGCCCAGTTCTAAGCAAAGAAGGGAAGGCAGAAAGGTGGAATGAGTATATAGAAGGTTTATACAAGGGCGATGTACTTGAGGACAATATTATGGAAATAGAAGAGGATGTAGATGAAGACGAAATGGGAGATACGATACTGCGTGAAGAGTTTGTCAGAGCACTGAAAGACCTGAGTCGAAACAAGGCCCCCGGAGTAGACAACATTCCATTAGAACTACTGACGGCCTTGGGAGACCCAGTCATGACAAAACTCTACCAGCTGGTGAGCAAGATGTATGAGACAGGCGAAATACCCTCAGACTTCAAGAAGAATATAATAATTCCAATCCCAAAGAAATCAGGTGCTGACAGATGTGAAAATTACCGAACTATCAGTTTAATAAGCCACGGCTGCAAAATACTAACGCGAATTCTTTACAGACGAATGGAAAAACTGGTAGATGCAGACCTCGGGGAGGATCAGTTTGGATTCCGTCGAAATGTTGGGACACGTGAGGCAATACTGACCTTACGACTTATCTTAGAAGAAAGATTAAGAAAAGACAAACCTACGTTTCTAGCATTTGTAGACTTAGAGAAAGCTTTTGACAATGTTGACTGGAGTACTCTTTTTCAAATTCTAAAGGTGGCAGGGGTAAAATACAGGGAGCGAAAGGCTATTTATAATTTGTACAGAAACCAGATGGCAGTAATAAGAGTCGAGGGGCATGAAAGGGAAGCAGTGGTTGGGAAAGGAGTGAGACAGGGTTGTAGCCTCTCCCCGATGTTATTCAATCTGTATATTGAGCAAGCAGTAAAGGAAACAAAAGAAAAATTTGGAGTAGGTATTAAAATTCATGGAGACGAAGTAAAAACCTTGAGGTTCGCCGATGACATTGTAATTCTGTCAGAGACGGCAAAGGACTTGGAAGAGCAGTTGAACGGAATGGACAGTGTCTTGAAAGGAGGATATAAGATGAACATCAACAAAAGCAAAACGAGGATAATGGAATGTAGTCAAATTAAATCGGGTGATGCTGAGGGAATTAGATTAGGAAATGAGACACTTAAAGTAGTAAAGGAGTTTTGCTATTTAGGAAGTAAAATAACTGATGATGGTCGAAGTAGAGAGGATATAAAATGTAGACTGGCAATGGCAAGGAAAGCGTTTCTGAAGAAGAGAAATTTGTTAACATCGAATATTGATTTATGTATCAGGAAGTCGTTTCTGAAAGTATTTGTTTGGAGTGTAGCCATGTATGGAAGTGAAACATGGACGATAACTAGTTTGGACAAGAAGAGAATAGAAGCTTTCGAAATGTGGTGCTACAGAAGAATACTGAAGATAAGGTGGATAGATCACGTAACTAATGAGGAGGTATTGAATAGGATTGGGGAGAAGAGAAGTTTGTGGCACAGCTTGACTAGAAGAAGGGATCGGTTGGTAGGACATGTTTTGAGGCATCAAGGGATCACAAATTTAGCATTGGAGGGCAGCGTGGAGGGTAAAAATCGTAGAGGGAGACCGAGAGATGAGTACACTAAGCAGATTCAGAAGGATGTAGGTTGCAGTAGGTACTGGGGGATGAAGCAGCTTGCACAGGATAGAGTAACATGGAGAGCTGCATCAAACCAGTCTCAGGACTGAAGACAACAACAACAACATGAATATTTTACCTTTGAACTCGCGGGACATTTACAGAGTAATTAATTACTTACGTAGTGGAACTGTACACAGTGGACTGGTGACCATATTGTTCTGTAATATTCTTTTTTTTTATTTTGGCAGATAGTGAGCACTTCTACATTTCCATAGTGACTTGCACTATCTTTATGAAAATTACTCAGTAGATTTATTTGAAGTTTATGAGGAGATGAGACTGTCTCTTGGACGGTTTTTGTAGGATGCCTCACCTTCTATCACGTGAGCTTAGGAAGCGATTGCCTTTATAAAGAACTTTTAGGCAGAGAGCACATGGTTATATTGATGCAGTCGAATGGCTGTGACGGTGTAACATGACGATTGAAGGAATCAAGCTACAGTTCTTGTGGTATGAAGTAGTCAGATGTAATAGGAGGCTGCGTTAGTCTCACAGGGTACTCAGTATTTTGTGATGTTAGTGACACTAATCTGTAACGTACGACATATACATAGCGCAAGCAACAGGTCTATGATTAGCCTTAGAGACAGAAAAGCTTGCAAGAAAAGCCAGGTAAGTTACAACTAGCTGTAATATACACTACTCGCCATTAAAATTGCTACACTAAGAAGAAATGCAGATGATAAACGGGTATTCATTGGACAATTATATTGTACTAGAACTGACATGTGATTACATTTTCACGCAATTAGGGTCCATAGATCCTGAGAAATCAGTACCCAGAACAATCACCTCTGGCAGTAATAACGGCCTTGATACGCCTGGGCATTAAGTCAAACAGAGATTGTATGGCAAGTACACGTACAGCTGCCCATGCAGCTTCAACACGATACCACAGTTAATCAAGTGTAGTGACTGGCGTATTGTGACGAGCCAGTTGCTCGGCCACCATTGACCAGACGTTTCCTATTGCTGAGAGATCTGGAGAATGTGCTGGCCAGGGCAGCAGTCGAGCATTTTCTGTATCCAGAAAGGCCCGTACAGGACCTGCAATATGCGGTCGTGCATTATCCTTCTGAAATGTAGTGTTTCGCAGGGATCGAATGAAGGGTAGAGCCACGGGTCGTAATACATCTGAAATGTAACGTACACTGTTCAAAGTGACGACAATGCGAACAAGAGGTGACCGAGACGTGTAACCAATGGCACCCCATATCATCACGTCGGGTGATACGCCAGTATGGCAATGACGAATACACGCTTCCAATATGCGTCCACCGCGATGTCGCCAAACACGGATGCGACCATCGTGATGCTGTAAACAGAACCTGGATTCATCCGAAAAAAATACGTTTTGCCATTCGTGCACCCAGGTTCGTCGTTGAGTTCACCATCGCAGGTGCTCCTGTCTGTGATGCAGCGTCAAGGGTGAGCGCAGGCACGGTCTCCGAGCTGATAGTCCATGCTGCTGCAAACGTCGTCGAACTGTTGGTGCAGATGGTTGTTGTCTTGCAAACGTCCCCATCTGTTAACTCAGGGATCGAAACGTGGCTGCACGATCCGTTACAGCCATGCGGATAAGATGCCTGTCATTTCGATTGCTAGTGATACGAGGCCGTTGGGATCCAGTACGGCGTTCCGTCTTACCCTCCTGAAACGACTGATTCCATATTTTGCTAACAGTCATTGGAGCTCGGTCAACTCGAGCAGCAATGTCGCGATACGATAAACAGAAATCGCGATAGGCTACAATCCGACCTTTATCAAAGTCAGAAACGTGATGGTATGCATTTATCCTCCTTACACGAGGCATCACAACAACGTTTTACCAGGCAACACCGATTAACTGGTGTTTTGTATGAGAAATCGGTTGGAAACTTTCCTATTGTCAGTACGTTGTAGGTGTCGCCACCACCGCCAACCTTGTGTGAATGCTCTGAAAAGCTAATCATTTGCATATCACAGCATCTTCTTCATGTCGGTTAAATTTCACATCTGTAGCACGTCATCTTCGTGGTGTAGCAATTTTCGAAAATTTTGTGAAATGTTCTAAGTGTACGTATTTAAGTAACTAGGTGAAATTATAGAACCGAGCTGCTTTTACCAGGAAATCTCAAAAGTATAAAAATTGAAAAGTTACAAAGAAGACTTACCTTACAAGTAGCAATAATACATGCACGGAGATCGTGAGGATACTGTAAATAACTTGAATCAAAAAATTTGGAAACATAACCCAAGTTCACAGATTTAACAAACCAGATCGAATTACTAAACTAGGAAACCATAAAACTAATTATAACTGAAAAGTAACAAGGAACAGGAATGGTACAATTAGGCGGAATATATTCAATGGGCTGAATGAGGATTTCACAATCAGTTACTATCACAAAATTTGCTAATATCTCCTTGGTGAACAGATTTAAATAACCAAATGAGAGGTTTTTACAATCTGCCTGTGCTATAAAATTTGGGAATATATTGCAAGCGGAAAGGTGTACGCTTCCAGGCGAAATTAAAAAGAGAACAAACTGTCCTAAAACGGAAGCCACAAAAAATTTAAAAAACTGTAAGGTTTCAATAAACAAGTAAGATGCAAGTAGGTTTAATACATGCAAAGGACTATATTGGTATTCTATAAACAGCCTTCATCATTTTTAGAGGCGACAAATTGAAGTAATCAGTTGAAATTATTGAATACAGTTGTCATAACGAGGAAACCACACAATAAATAAGGACTGAAAACTAACAGGAAACGGTAAGTTAGAAGTTGGTTCAGTATATATGCAGAGGGCTGTATTAGGATGTCTACAAGTAGCGTATTTATCTAAATTTGGGAATATGGTTCAGGTGGACAACTTAAAATCTCAATGTTATATTATTGAGCAGGGTTCACAGGGAAAGCAAATTAATCAGAGCTGCAAAGTTAGGAATAACAGAGAAGTTACGAATATGTGTATTTTGTGCAAGGAGCTGGAATGGGATTATACAATCAGTCTGTATTACCAGATCTGTCACATGTTCAGCTGAACAAATTTAAGAGTCTGGACGATATTACTGAAAAAGGCCTACTTAATCAGGAAACCAGGAAAAAGTCAAATTTACAATGTTGCTCAGATGTAAGTAAGATGCCAGTATATCTAGTGTATGCTCAATGCTGGGTGAGGATTCTACAAACAGCCCTCATCGCAAAATCTGAGAACATATTCCAAGTGGATGCATTTAATTATTCACAAAACCGCAAAAGAAATCAGAATTGGTAAGTAACAAGAACCAGGTAAGTTACAAGTATGTAGTATATATACAATAGACTGTATCAGGATTCCACAGCCAGCCTGTATGACAAGATGTGGAAACATATACCAAGTGAACATCTATCATATGGCAGTATTAAAATAAGTAGGTGACATTATTGAATTGAGCTATTTTTAGCGAGAACCACAATATAAATTCGAACTGAAATATTACAAAGGACAGGTATATTACAAACAGGTGTAATGCATGCAGAGTGCTGATACTACAAGGATCCTGTATCATAAAATTTGGTAACATATTCTAATTGAAGAGATTTGAGTGCCTAGGCTGAATTATTAAATCAGGAAACCGCAAAACAAATCAGAATTGATAAGTGAAAAGGAATAGGTAAATTGCAACTAATAGGAATATATGCATAGGATGGGATGAGGACTACATAATTATTCAGTATCGCAAATTTTCGGAATGTTTTCTGAGGAGACAAATTTAAGTAGTCAGGCGGAATTATTGCACAGAGTTGTCATAAGCAGGAAACCACAAAATAAATAACAATTGGGAACTAACAGCGAACACATGAGTTACAAGCAGGTGAAATATATACAGCAGGCTATAATGATTTTCTACTATCAGCCTGTAATGCTACATTTGGGAATATGCTTCAGGTGGACAGATGAAAATATCAAGGGGAAATTAATGAACTGAACTATCTTAACCACCAAGGGACAAAGTAATCAGAATTGTAAAGTTAGAAATAATTTGTGTAATTTATGCAGGGAGTTTGATCATGATTCATAAAGTCAGCGTGTATTACCAAATTTCCGACATATTCAAATAGATAGATTTAAGATTCTAGGAGATGTTACTGAACCAGTCGGTCTCAGTCAGGAAACAACGAAAAAATCAAACTTGCAAAACTACACAGAACAGATTATACTCCATACGGCGAGAGAAGAGCTCTGACAGTTGATACGACTTTGGCGCACTTGCTACGCGTATCCACGACGGCCAATCAGATCATGAAATTTTGTTTAGGTTACCGTGGCAACGCCCCAGTCTTAACGTAGTGCTGGGCGACCGCTGCTTTCAGTCAGTTGCGCCACGTGATACGTTCATGTTTGTGTGTATACGTGTGCATTCCGCTACTTCTGTGAGTTTTTTGCCGTGTGAATGAGTGGAAAAGTGTGTATAAGCGTCTATAAGTGGAAAATGGCTGCCTGTAGTGCAGAGAAGAGGGTTTTGGGGAAGGAGCTACGCTGAATTCCCAAGCACGCGAATTTACATACAGATTGCGTGTTTATTTTGAAAAGGAAAGGGACACTGGTGGGCCTTTGATATCAGTGAGTAAAGTGGTTGACAGACTAGCAGAAGTATTGAACATATCTTCAACGACAGCGGAGAGACTCACAAGTGATAAATAGATTGCTAATTCAGCTGCGAGCCCTGTTATTGTGATGCCTCGAAAGTCAAGGAAGAGACCGTGTCGTGTGAGTGAAACAGACAACTTTGACAAAAGTGCCATCAGGCAACACATACGCGCAGACTATAGCAGGAAGGAGTATCCGACACTTAAAAAGTTGATGGCATCTGTGTCGGACAGTGGTTTGTTCACAGCAGAACGTCAAGTCTCTCCATTGTTCTGAAAAAAAAAAAAAAAAAAAACTGGCTTCCGTTGGAAACAGTTCTCAGGATGAAAGGTATTAATGGAAAGCGGAGACATTGTAGCATGGAGATATCGTTTCCTGTGCCAGTTGCTAGAGTGAATCCGGAAAATGTAATATGGATGACGAGACATGGGTCAACGTGCGTCATGCACGTTCCGTCGCATGGACAGTCGCCGCGCGCCACGGAACTGTGAGTGTGCCAAATGGTAAGGGAGGCCGACTAATTATAATTCATGCTGGGTGCGCTTTTGTACCCGCTGCTATGATGTTTCAGTAAAGGAGATGAATACAGACACATTCAAAGACTGGTTCGTTTCTCGTTTGTTTTTGTAATGGACAATATGCCGTACCATACTGTACAATTAAATAAGTCACCAACGGCTGCTGAAAAGAGACACGAAACAGTCAGTTGGTTGAAAGATAGTAAAATAGGCTTTTAACAGAATATGCAGAAAGCGAAAGTTCTGGAATTTGTGAAACGACACAAGCCACAGAAGACGCTTTATATGATTTATACATTAGTAGAGAACCACGACCACAAAGTTACACGTCTTCCACCGTACCACTGCCATTACAACGCAACTGAACTCATCTGGGCTCAGAGAAAAGCAGGTGTTGCGGAGCGAAACAAAACCTTTACGTTGCGAGACGCAGGGAGGCAGGTAAATGAGGCTGTCACACGAATAACGCCAGAAAATTGGAAGAACGTCGTGAACAACGTATGGAAAGAGATGACAAGGTCAGACATAGAAGAAGGTGCAATAGAAGAATTCGTTCGTAATATTGTAATTTCTTTATCAGACGACGAAGACAGCAGCAGCAAAGATACCGAAGACTATGAGGTTGTGACGAGAGATGTCCAATCAGATGACGATGATCTTGGGCTTTACGTTATCCCGCATGAAAGATAGAGGTAACGTCTTTATTAGATATTTTACACGTATCATTTGTGCACTTTGCTTCACCTTGTTAATGTTGAAAATCTCATTGTGTGCAAATTTCATATTCGTTAGAGCCATAGTAATGGTAATTTTTTTAATGATATTACCGCCGTTTGACGGTAAAAATTTTTATTTTATTGTTATAGCCTCCAGAGTTCGGCCATAGGCCGTTTTCAGGTACAATAACTTATTTATACGTCAAAAGATATCTGACTGGTATGAAATACAGCGAAATCTGAACCGTATAACGATGAAATAAAAATCGTTGCAGTCGAATGGATGCAACAACATTAAAGAAAATATTTATGTGTGTGTTTGTGTGAGGTGATAAACACTGGTAGCGCATGTGAAAAAATATTCCATCAAGGAGCACATTGGTCAGCAGAATGTTGCCCCTCCAGGAATGCTGCAATGAATGATGCGGCATTGTTAGGCTCTGAAGGAGCCGAGTGTTGCCCGGGCTGAAGGGTGGGATGGGAAGGTCTCTCACCCCGCTCGCCCCACCACTGGCTCGCTGTCCGTCCGTGTTGAATATTGGCGACTGCGCTGCCAGCTGTCGAAACTCTTCTCTCGATGTACGGAGTATAGGTGCAAGTATCAATGACAGATGCAAAGGGCCAGGCAGGAGGGAAGATTCTAGAAACAGCCCTCATCTCAAAATCTGAGAACGTATTGCAAGCATACAGATTTAAGTATTAACAAAATCACAATACAAATCAGTATTGGAAGGTAACATGTACCAGGTAAGCCACAAGTAGGTGTAATACATACAGTGGACTGGATGAGGATTCTACAGTCAGCCTGCGTCACAATGTTTGGGAATATGTTTCAAGTACTTAGCTTAAAATATCTATGTGATATTGTTATAGCAGGCTTCTTAATAAGGAACCAGAAAAAATCATAATTGCAGAGTTACAGAGAACATTTAAAGTGTAAGTGTGTGTAATACATGCAAAGGGCTAAGTGACGATCTCACAAACAACCCACATCACAAAAATGTGAAAACATATTCCAAGTAGATGGATTTAAGTAGCCTCAAAACCAAAAAAACGCTTCGGAATTGGATAGTATCAAGGAACAGGTAAGCTACGAGTACATGGAATAGGGGCCTTAATTTTATCCATTGTTGTTAGTATTTCTTCCATGAATCTGTTACCCTCATAAAGTAAAGAACAACCGCTTTCAAAAACAATCGTAATTTTATTTCGAGGGGATTTTTCATTATTTTATGGAATATATCAACAGACTGAATGAGTATACTACAATAAGTTTGTATCATAAAATGTGGGAACCTGTTCCCAGTGGACATATCTAAATGACTGGGTGTTATTACCGATCTGAATGTCATAACCAGGAATCTCAATAAACTCAAGAAAAAGTTAAAAACGCAAGGTAACATACAAATATGAACAGGTAACACGTGTAATGGACTTGGTGAGCGCTCAAGAAACGCCCTGTATCACTGAATGTGGGAACATATAACAAGTGGACCAATTTAAGTACCTAGAAGAAATTGCTTAACCGAGCTGTCATAGACGGATACCATAAAATAAATGTGAATGGAATATCTACAAATCACAAGTAAGTTACAAATAGGTGGGATGGGTAAGTATTCTATAAGCAGCCTGTATCATAAAACCAGGGAACATGTATCAAGTGGCCAGATTTACGTATTTTGATTAAATTACTGAACTGAGCTGTAACAACTGGAAGAAAAGGAACTAAATAAGAACTGAAAATTTGCAAAGAAAAGTGAGTAGGCATTTTTGCGCAAAGAGCTGGATGAAAATTCTTCAAACAGCCTGCACCACAAAAGTTGGGAACATAAATCGAGTCTAAGAGTTTAATGGTCTACATGAAATTATCGCACAAGGCAATCACAGAACATATAGGAATTAAAAAGTAACAACATACTAGTAAATTATGAGTAAGTTAAATGTATACAAAGGATTGGCTGAGGATTTTACAATCATCCAATGCCACAACATTTGGAAATATGCTTCAAGTTGACAGCTTAAAATATCAAGGTTCTATTACTGAACCAGGCTGCCTTAATCACTGAGGGAAGACAAGTTAACCAGAATTGATAAGTAAGAAATAACAGGAATGTTATGAGTATGTGATTTTTATGTAAGAAGCTAGATAAGTATTATACAATCAGCCTGCATCACAGATTTGACACACGTGCAAGCAGACAAATGAAAGTTTGTAGGTGATAATATGGAAACAGGTGTCTTAATCTGGAAACTACGAAAAATAGAAACTGCAAAGCTACAGCATCAGCCTTCTCAGAGAATTTGGGAACATATTCGAAACAAATGGATTAAATTATTCACAAACCAACAAAACAATTTAGAATTGGAAAGGAACAGCGAACATGTAAGCTACAAGTATGCGGAATTTATGAAACATACTGGAAGAGGATTCTAAAAATCAGCCAGCATCACAAAATGTGCGAACATGCTCTAAGCGGACATATTTAAGTAACTAATGGAAATTATTTAACTGAGCTTCCATAACTAGTAACCAAAATTTTAATAATAACTGAGAAGTTGCGAAGATTAACATGCAGTTATGTGCATTATGTGTTAAGATCTAGGCAAGTATCTATATATGCCTTGTGTAAAGAAAAAGCTGGGAACACACATCAAGTTGAAACATTTTAGTATCGAGAAAAAAATTATTAAAGTGAGTTGTTATAAAATAGAAGTGAAAAGTTACAAAGAACAGGTAAGTTACATGTACATGTAATATATGCATATGCCTGGGTGAGGATTCTACAAATGGTCTGTGCCACCAAATTTGGAAACATGAATCAGGAGCACAGACTTAAGTAATTAGAGGAAGTTATGGAACTGATCTAGCATAGCTCGAAACCACAAAATAAAGGAGAATTGCAAAGTTACAAAGCTGAGGCGAGTAAGTAATATATGCAGAAGTATGGAGGAAGCTTCTGCAAACAGCCGGTATCACAAAATTTGGAAACATATATGATGTGGACAAACGGCCTTTCCACAGTCGTAACATCGGTTCCCATTAGTTCACTGAAGAAAAGTGCTGTAGAGCTTGCTTAGCACTTGGGTGGGTAACTGTCCTGGTCCGTTGAGGGCTGTTGGCAAGCAGCGTGCACTCAGCCTTTGTGTGACCAATTGAGGATCTACTTGATTGAGAAGTAGGGGCTCTGCTCACTAAACCACAGGAAAAATAAAAAGTCTGGATTGCAAAGTAAATTTCTTAAAGAAAATGCTTCTCTTTAATATCATCCCACGAATCTTCTTCCTCAGTTGTATCAAAATACAACAATGTCTACAACTTGTTTCCTTGAACATTAGTTACTACACGCGAGTGGAAGTTCCATGTATTTGAAGAGACAGAAGGAATTCTCTTGTTGGAGAATGTGCTTAACAGTTCACTTTACTTAGGCGATGAAGTGAAAAACGTTGTAAAACCAGAAATATTAGTGACGAACAATGTGACAGACTTTATGATTTTGCTGCAAACGTTCTGAATAATAAAACTGTGGACATACTTGGCATATGGGTAAGTGCTCTGCATCAGAGTCTGTACACACCACGACTGCTCCTCATTAGAGGGTCGCCACCATATACCTGAGCAATGAGTTGTTCTTGCGCCTTGAAGGGTTCTAGAGTTCTTTTTAGAACCTCACTAAGCCGACATACTGGCCATCATTAATATTTTCGAAGAATAAGAATTTTCCCCCTTAATATACTACAGTACAATGACATATTGACTTCTGCTCGTAATAACTATTGTTTCACCTGCCTGCGTAGAAACAGAAGTGGGAGCACTAATGTCTTTCATCAGTTCTCCAATGTAAACTTGATACATGCACTCTGAAAGTTCATTTTGTATCATGTGTGACATATCTTTACGTACAGAAATAGTAGAACTGCTGAAGTGGTCAGTGTACATGTTGTCAACATATCATTGTAGAGATAACAAATCTAAGAAATTGCCACCGATGTTTGCTGACTCCTATTTTTCGTTGTGAGCCCTTGGTGGTAACTCATGAGGACCACAAAACATTAAGCACTCTACTATTCTGTTTAATATGTGTCTATACTTCGTAACTAATTCATAAAGTTTCTTAATTGAATTTTATGCGCTGAATCAGTCTGAGCAGCAATTTAACTGAGCCAAACACTCAATATTTATAAGCATTTCTTAACTGTAGTCCACTTTCTTCGTGTTTCTTAATTCGTTCACTTAAATACTTTAGATCTTCACAATTGACTGTTGTCCACAATCCTTCACCACCAAAAAACAAACAGTAGAAACAAAATAATTTTTGCTTCTCTTTACTCCTTGTTAACCTAGACATTTTACAGGACCAATTGTTCCAGAAAGTTCTCTTCTTCTTTCCATCGAGTTTAGACACCAAGAAATCTTTTGGTTGGTGTGCGTCTAATCACTTGATTCTGAGCTTCTCTTCGATACTTAATGTATGAAAGGGAGTTTTAAGCAAACAATCTATGTTATTCATTTTAAAATCACTGTACGAACATTCGAGTTTCAACCACATGGCTCCAGAATACAGGACACTGTGGAGAGGTGGCCTCATTCGCTGTTTACCAAATTTCAAAAAATGGCTCTGAGCACTATGGGACTTAACATCTGTGGTAATCGGTCGCCTAGAATTTAGAACTACTTAAACCTAACTAACCTGAGGACATCACACACATCCATACCTGAGGCAGGATTCGAACCTGTGACCATAGCGGTTACAAGGTTGCAGAGTGAACTGCCTAGAACTGCCGGCCACACTGGCTGGCTACCAAATTTCCCATTGATGAATTGCATTAGGGGTGGTGATAAGGAATGTAGTAAGGCACGTGACAGCAATTACAGTTAGGTGCATGTAAACGGGTGGGCAAGGGGGGAGAGTGGGAATGTGACATGGACAGCAGGGTTGCTGGAGTGTGTGGAAAGAGGGGTATGGGTTTTGTGGTCTGTCCATTGGGCCTACTCGAACTGGCCCTAAGTTGCACTAGGGCAAGGGCTGAGATGGAGAAAGAGAAACAGCTTGGTCACATCGCTGTACCTGAAGTTTTAGGAGCTGTGGGTGGGGGAGTAAGGACTATCTGCCACTGGCGCCATGGCATGGCTGGGGTGTAGAGAAAAACAGATTCATCACTGAAGAATGGTATGCTTTGCGTGTGTGTGTGTGAAACAGAGAGAAATGCGTGTGACCACATCTGGTTTGTAAGCTATATTGTGCCACAATCATGTCGTACTCGAACTGTTAGATATAAAACTGAAAGAAAAAATACATCAAATTTTTTTATGAGGCCTGGACCCTCTGACCCTTTGGAACAAGCTGCTAGTGAAGTGTAATATATGACAATGGATAGTTGAGTATTCTATAAACAGCCTATATCATTAAATATGGGTTCGTATATGAAGTCGACAAATTTAAGCATCTAGATGACATCCTGATCCAGGAAACCACAAAAAATCACAATTGAAATGTAACAAGGAACAGGTAAGTAACAAGTAGGTGGAATATATCTGATGGACTGGTATACGATTCTACAATCAGTCTGTAGCACCATATATGTATCATGTTCAAGTAGAGACAAATAAAGTTCTAGACAATATTACTGAAACAGGCTGTCTTAATGAAGAAACCAAGAAAAATCAATACTGGGAAATTACAAAGCACAGGTAAGATGTAACTATGTGTAATATTTGAAAAGGGCTGCACAAGGACTCAACAAACAGCTCACATCACAAAATTTGAGAACATTTTCCAAGGGCACGGAGTGAAGTATCCATAAAATCGCAAAACCAGTCACAATTGGAGAGCAGCACTGAAGAGGTAAGTTAAAAGTGTGAGCAATATATGCAAAGGGCTGTATGAGCATTCTACAATCAGCCTGTATTGCAGCACTTGGGAGTATGATTCAAGTGGACAGATTAAAATATCAAGATGAAATTAGTGATCCAAGAACCTAACAATGAAATCAGAATTGCGAAGCTAGAAGGAGTGGGAAAGTTAGAAGTCTGGGTAATTTATTCAAGAGGTGGATCAGTATTCTGCTGTCAGCTAGTATCACTAGATATGGCATATGTTAAAATGGACAGCTGTAACATTCTATGCGATATTATTGAACTAGGCTGTCTTAAACAGGGAGCAATGATACAACAAAAATGCATTGCTACAAAGAACAGGTAATATGCAAGTATGTGTAATACATGGAAAGGGCAGGGTGAGAATTCTGTAAACAGCAAACATTTAAACATTTGAGCACATTTCCTCAGAAATTAAAGCTGAAAAGTAACAACGAATAGGTAAGCTACAGGTATGGGGCAGACATAAAGTGGCCTGGATTAACATATTACAATCAGCCCCTATCACAAAATGTGGAAACATGTTACAAGCAGACATATTTCAGTAACTAGGTGAAACTGCTGAAGTGGGCTGTCATAACCAGAAACCACTATATACACAAGTATTAAAAAGTTACAATGATCAAGTAACATACCCATATGTGCAATATATCAAAAGGGTTCGATGAGTATTCTATAAACAGCCCATATCACAGAACCTGGCAACATACATAAAGTGGACAGATTTAAATATGTAGAGGAAATTACTGAACTGAGCTGACACAAGTGGAAACAACAAAATAAATAAGAACTGATAAGTTGGAAAGAGGGGGGAGTGCATTATTGTACAAAGGGCTGTATGAAGATGCTACAAACAGCCTGTATCATCAAATTTGGAAAGATACATCAAGGTTACTGATGTGTCTAGACAGAATTATTGAACCAGGAACCACAAAACAAATAAGAACTAAAAAGGAACAAAAAACTGGCAAATTACAAGTAGGTGGATATATTGAATGGACAGGATTGAAATCCTAGTGTTGGCCTGTGTTACAGTATTTGGTAACATGCTTCACGTGGACAGCTCAAAATATCAACGTGAATGAGCTGGAACAGGATTCTACAAATAAACTGTATCACGAATATTGTCTCCCATTCAAATGGCCAGATTGCAGATTATATTGATGAACTAGGTTGCCTAATCAGGAAAGCAGGAAAAAAGTAAAATTACATAGTTACACACACTTTGTAAGATGCAAGTATCAATAATATATGGAAAGGGCGAGGTGAAGATTCGACAGGCAGCACTTGTCAGAAAATTTGGTAACCTATTACGAGGTAATTCACCAGGAAACTACAAAAGAAATCAGATGTGAAAAGTAGCGAAGAACAGGCAAATTACAAGTATGTGGACTATGTGCTATAACCATCCATTTTCTGAGGTGACAAATCTGATTAAACAGGTGAAATTATTGAACAGTGTCGTCATAAAAGGAAAATAACAGAATAATTAGGTACTGAAAACTAAAGGCAACAAGTAAATTATAAAAGTGTAAAGGTTATACGAGGATCCTACAATCAGCCTATATTGCAAAGTTTTGGAACATGCTTTAAGTGGCCGGCTTAACATATCAAGATGTTATTACTGAACTGGGCTATCTTATTCACGAAGGGCCAAACGTACGAACCAGAACTGCAACGTCAGAAAGAACAGCAAAGTTATGAGTATGTGTAATTTATGCAAGGAACTGTATAAGAATTCTACAACCACCCTTTATTACCAGATTTGGCACATGTTCAAGCAGACAGACAAGACTCTAGGTCATATTATTGAAACAGCCTGTCTTAATGATGAATCTAAGAAAAAATCAAAAGTGCGAAGTTACAAAAAACAAATACATTTATGTGTAGTTAATGTGCTCAAAGAGCAGGTGAGGATTCTATAAACAGCCTGTATCAAAAAGGTGAAAACGTATTCTAAGCGGACAGATGTCACTATTCACATACCACAAATCGAATAAGAAGTAACAAGGAACAGGTAAGCTGTAAGAATGTGGAATGTATGCAATAGAGTGGATGAGGATTCTACAATCAGCCTGTATCACAAAATGTGGGAAATTCTCCACACGGACGTATTTAAGTAACTAGGCGAAATTATTGAACAGAACAGTCATAGCCAGATCCTACAACATAAACAAAAATTGAAAACCTACAAAGATTACTTGTAATTGGGTGTAATATGTGCAAAGGACTAGGTGAGTATTCTACAAAGGGCCTGTATCACTGTACCTGAGGACATCTATAATAATTTGCGAATATACTTCAAGTGGACAGCTTAAAATATCAAGATGATATTACTGAACTGGGCTGTCTTTATCACCAATGATAAAGAAAGAAGAATTGCAAAGTTAAAAGGAACAGTGAAGTTACAGGCATGTATAATACAGGCAACAGCTCGCTAAGGGAATCTACAATTAGCTTGTATCACCAGATATGCCACATGTTCAAGTGGACCCCACATTCAAGATT
Organism: Schistocerca gregaria; assembly: GCF_023897955.1. Taxonomy (NCBI): domain Eukaryota; kingdom Metazoa; phylum Arthropoda; class Insecta; order Orthoptera; family Acrididae; genus Schistocerca; species Schistocerca gregaria. Next base: position 184,659,643 of record NC_064925.1, on the reverse strand, counting down.
CTAGACAATATTACTGAACCAGGCCATCTTAGTCAAGAATCAAAATTCGAAAGTTACAAATAATAGGTAAGATGTAATTAGCTGTAATATTTGCAAAGGTCCGAATGAGGAATCTACACACATCTCACATAACAAAATCTAAGAACATATTCCAAGTAGACAGATTTAAATATTACCAAAACAACAAAATAAATCAGAACTGAAAAGTAACTGGGAACATGTAGGTTACAAGTATGTGGAATATGTGCAATGGACTGGACAAGCATTCTACAGTCAGCCTGTATCGCAAAATCTGGGAACATATATGAGGCTTACAGATTTAAGTATCAAGGTGAAGTTGCTGGAGCATCTGTCTTAATCGGAAATGCCTCGTACAAAAAAACAGTGACCCGGATATGTAATAAGTTTCCTTTATTTGCGTCTATGGTCACAAACATTTTGTTAACAGTTACCGGTTTCGGTCTTTAATGACCATCATAAGATCTGTTTCATAAAAACAATGCCCTTATGCACTGCTGCCGCAGTGGCATCGTCAAATGTTAAATACGGAATCAGCACCAGCATCGTCAAATACGTATAAATAACATCACATGCACGATTCATGTTGTCAGCAGTACTTCTGTTTCATACAGTACTACTGTTTCATACAGTACAGCCCGATCTAAGTGGTCCCGCAGATTCTCGATTAGGTTTAAATCCAGAGAGACTGGTGGCCAGGTGAGTACAGTAAATTCATCTTGCTGTCCTTCGAACCACGCACGCACGCTGTTACCAGTGTAACACGCTGCATTGTTCTGATGACAGATACCATTGTGCCTAGGAAACCAAACTGCATGTCGGGATGCACATGGTTCCCAAGGATAGATGCATACTCGTGTTCATCAACTGCGGTTTCCAGAATGACTATGTCACCGTGGGAATGCCACGAAAACACTCTTCAGGTCATAATGCTCCCTTCTGGTTGCGGGGTGTTTGCTTTCAGACATTTCACGTCATAAAAGCCAACAGCCACCAGTCTGATGGACGTCCAGTTACGGTATTGTTGTGCAAATTCCACCCTTATTCGGTGATGAATAGCAATCAGCATGAGTGCAAGAACCAGGTGGGTACTGCAGAGGACCATACGCAGCAACGTTTACTGAACAGTCGTTGAGGAGACGCTGCTGGAGCCTCTTGGTTCATCTGGGCGATCAGTTGCTGAACAGTTGCACGTCTATTCGCCTGTAAACACCTCTGCCACCATGGTTCACCCCTACTATCTACCACCCATGGTGCACCAGTTACCTCGGTGCCAGTTTTGGTTAGCGCCATTTTGCCATGCACTGTATACTTTAACCAGGTGGCACGTAAACGGTCTACAGCCTTAGATCTTTCGGAAATGCATCCTGTCTTGTCCCTAAATGCCAATGATGTTCCCCTTTGGACGTCAGATAAATCGCTCCGTTTCCACGTTACGGCAACGACTGCACTGTTGACCGTGCTCCCGGACACGTTTTATATACCCCCACTACCAGTGTTGCCACATGCTGTCTGTGAGTGGTTGTTGTACGTTGACGTTTAACATAGGCAGTGGTCACATTAATGTGACTGAGCTGGGTATATCGTTCGCTCAGCCGTGGACCATGTCGTACAGCTGTGTCATGTACTGGGTGACCAAAAGGTCAGTATAAATTTGAAAACTGAATAAATCACGGAATAATGTAGATAGAGAGGTACAAATTGCTTGGAATGACATGGGGTTTTATTACAACCAAAAAATACAAAAGTTCAAAAAATGTCCGACAGACGGCGCTTCATCTGATCAGAATAGCAATAATTAGCATAACAAAGTAAGACAAAGCAAAGATCACGTTCTTTACAGGAAATGCTCAATATGTCCACCATCATTTTTCAACAACAGCTGTAGTCGAGGAATAATGTTGTGAACAGCACTGTAAAGCATGTCCTGAGTTATGGTGAGGCATTGGCGCCGGATGTTGTCTTTCAGCATCCCTAGAGATGTCGGTCGATCACGATACACTTGCGACTTCAGGTAACGCAAAAGCCAACAATCGCACGGACTGAGGTCTGGGGACCTGGGAGGCCAAGAATGACGAAAGTGGCGGCTGAGCACACGATTATCACCAAACGAAGCGCGCAAGAGACCTTTCACGCGTCTAGCAATATGGGGTGGAGCGGTATCCTGCATAAACATCGTACGTTCCAGCAGGTGTTTATCAGCCAGGCTGGGGATGATGAGATTCTGTAACATATCGGCGTACCTCTCACCTGTCACGGTAGCAGTCACTGACGTCCTGCTGTCCAGCGAAATCTATCGGACGTTTTGTGAACTTTTTTTTTGTTCTGATAAAACCCCATGTCATTCCAAGAAAGCGTGTCAATTTTTACCTCTATACCTACATTAGTCCGTGGTTTATTAAATTTTCAAATCTATACTGACTTTTTGATCCTCTGACACGTCCAAGATGTAGATTGGTTGGCTGGTTAATTTGGGGAAGGGAACCAAGCAACGAGGTCATCGGCCCCATCGGATTAGGGGAGGATGGGGACGAAAGTCGGCCAAGCCCTTTCAAAGGAGCCATCCCTGCGTTTGCCCGAAGCGATTTAGGGAAATCATGGAAAACCTAAATCAGGACGGCTGGACGTGGGTTTAAACCGTCGTACTCCCTAATGCGAGACCAGTGTGCTTACCATTGCGCCATCTCACTCTGTGGTAGAAATTGGTGAGGGTGTGTTGCAACAGTGGTGCACCCATCGATAACACTGGACATAGGGCGGCACAATGTTGTATTTTCAGACGAGTCACAGTTTTTTACAGCATCACAAAGGACGTACCCGCGTGTAGTGACTGCGAAGAGATTGACAGATTTTACTCATCATCATCATACGGCTCACCTGGCGTGATGGTGTCGCTAGGCATTGGACACAGAACACATTCATCTCTGGTTTGCGTAACATTTTATTTGGAGAGAGGACGTTAAATTTCTGACCGTTAAGGCCGGTGGATGTGCCCTGTCTTCGACGACTCCATGACGTCCTAGCAACAAGGTAACAAAACACTACAGTTTCCTTACTGTACGGATCTAACTCGAGACTGAGGATATACCATTGAAGTCTTGGATTGCCAAGAAACTCGCACATCAGCAGTCGTCAACTTCCTTGACTTATAAACTCTAAAATAGAGTTGTAACTTCATGGAATTATGTGCCAGTATCTTATCTGCCATCCATGCACAATTCGACTCGATGCCCAGCTGTGTTGGAGCCATTGTTGCTGTCAGAAGTGGTATCACTGGGTACTACACACGTCAACAAAAGATTTGCATCACCCCTTTATTTCTAAATTCTTGGCTCAGAAGAAAATTGGCATTGAGGCTGTGCGTATTTTCATCTTCAATGTCTTCAGATATTTAAATTAAAAAAAATTTTAATGACAAAATCACCTGATTCCCATAGGGAGGGGGGGGGTCACAGCACTTCTCAGCGACGTCAATAAAGAGGGGATTGTCCCCTTGCTCAGATATAGGCTTCAATCCGTCTGGCCCAAATTCTTCCACCCTTCAAAGTGCACAGAACGCATAACCATTGTCGGCGTCCAATAACAGCTCATTTCAATCGATCACCCACGTGTTCTGTTGGGTTCCTGTACGGGATACGGACAGAGGATTCCATTATTGTGAGTCTTGCATCCTGAAGGAACGTGATCGTCAGAATAGCACGATGAGCACTTGAGTTATCACCCGTAATGATCACTCGCTCATTTGTTGCGGTGAAGGACGCAGTGCTCGCCACAGTCTTCGGGAATAGTGATTCGCATCATGCAATCGTCTCCTAACAGTCTGATACGATACATGACGTCTTGTCGATTCTTCGAACACCGAATTGAGTTCTGCAGCATTCTGTCTATGTTTCATTTGATTCAGAAGTCGTAGATATCGATCATTCTGTGCACCTGTCGAATGTGGTTGGCCTGCGCGTTGTAAGTTCTCAACAGTGGCTGTCAACTGGAACCGATTACGTTTCCACACCCCATCACCCCGATGCACACGTCGAGCAACTTGCCTGATTCACAAATCTTCTACACGTAACGTGATGATGCGGACCCGACACTTGGTAGTGAATTATTCTTCGTGATGATGCTCACTCTACTGTTCCACAGATGTCTCTAAAGCGTCCATACTGGTGCTATACTTTCAATTTCGACGCTGCTATCCATCTGAGTGTGGCATGCTACCCATAAGTAGCGCTCATGGTAATTGTGTGAATTTTTACAAACAACGTGAGGATCAGTACAGGAGCAGACACAATAGCAATACAGCCGCACGATACGGGGATAACGCAAAACTTTTATCGAAGTGTGTAAATGTAGCAATCTGTATACTACCAAATCACTAAGAAATTTAATCACGTAGTTTCCCTACTGGAAAATAAATGGAATTTCGTTAGCCGCTATTTTTCGGCATGGCAGTTTTAATGAAAAGCAGTACACATTGCGTATTTACAGTAATGGCCATTAAAATTACTACACCAAGAAGAAATGCAGATGATAAACGGGTTTCATTGGACAAATATATTACACTAGAACTGACATGTGTTTACATTTTCACGCAATTTGGGTGCCTAGATCCTGAGAAGACAGTACCCGAAACAGCCACCTCTGGCCGTAATAACGGCCTTGATACGCCTGGGCATTGAGTCAAACAGAGCTTGGATGGCGTTTACAGGTACGGCTACCCATGCAGCTTCAACACGATACCACAGTTCATCAAGAGTAGTGAATGGCGTATTGTGACGAGCCAGCTGCTCGGCCACCATTGACCAAACGTTTTCAGTTGGTGAAAGATCTGGCCAGGGCAGTAGTCGAACATTTTCTGTATCCTGAAACGCCCATACAGGACGCCGATTATTTAATTAATCGTACAGCCGCTGGGCGCGCGCTTGGCGCGTCATTTAAATGGGGTTAAACGCACACCGCGAGGGGCGTGGGCTAGCGGTGTCTTACAGGTATCGCCACACGGCCCCCTCTACTGGTGCGTAAGTTTTTCAAACTTCGCGGCAGTACCAGATTTGAGTTGACGAACAAGGTCGTGCAGTGTTTGCACCAGCATTATACAACATTTTCAAACATATGACAAGTACATACATATATAAAGAATTATAGCCTAAAGTACAAAGTTTAAGTAAATATACATAAATTGTTGCACATTACAAAATAGCCACTTTGAAATTGATCAATGGATGATTCATTTTTTTTAGAGAGATGCCTGCACCGTTGGCAGTCCTGTTATTAAAACAATAGCTGCTACCCTGTATTCACAGTTCTTATTGTGTCGACCAGTGAGCACTATGCTTTGCCTCAGTTCAGTGTGGTGCGTCGTGCGAAGCACAGTAAAAGTCACAGCACCACAACTTTGTTTACTTTACAGTTTGCACATCAGGACAATAGGTAATGAATCTGCTTACGACAAAAGAACACAAAAGGTCATACAATTTGGTTTTAAGTTGTCGATGACAACAAAGTTCATGTCAGTATTGTTGGTGTTTAAGAGTGGCTGTGCGTGCACGAGTGCAGTAATTTTGATAAAGTGGTCCATCCACCACGCACCGATGCACTGCGTACAGCCTCGCGCTCGGGTCCGCTGTTGAGGTATAATAGGCGGTGACACGTCTGGCGGCGCCACCCCTTACGACGGACGCGACAGTACTGGTAGCCGCATCCGAAGACCGTACAACGCAGACTTCCAAGCACTTTCCAAGGTAGGGATCACTGTGATACGCATCATTGAACTTTATCGTAGAATTTGAGATTAAACTTATCACTTTGTACGGAAAACACTTTTCTATCATATTTTTACTCTTGACTGGTTGATTTCTCTTTATCAACACTATTTGATTTTTTTTTACACTGTTCAGAAGGGAGGTTCGACGTCCTGCTCCTTCTGAGAACACATTTTCACAGACACTTCACTTTTGAGCAAAATTACACTTTGCATCTTTTCTCCTTTTATATTAGGTGCACATAGTAAGACTGTTTTGTGTGTAGCCTTCACAAGAGGACATTTAAGTTTTGAATAGGCAAGTTCAAAATTACATAGAAAAAATGGACATGTACATATACATAATACAAATGAACTTCTTCGTAGCTAAGTTGCTACATAGCCATTGAAATACTTTGCTAGTCGTGACCTGTGAAACTCTCCCAAAATTCATATTTATATAGAGAATACTAGTTGTTTACATCTACAAAAACTTACAATTAGACATGTTTTGCTAGTCGTGTCCTGTGAAACTTTACAAAATTCAGATTTATATTGAGATTGCTAGTTGTTTACATTTACAAAATTTTACAATTAGACATGACATGACATATTTATGTAGACGAAATTCAGGTTGTGCCATCTATTTCTTGCTGTGCATGTGCACTAACGGAGTACTATCTCCTTCTTTACAGAATATTGAAATCTATGGCACCTGCCATCAAGAATTCTGCAAAACTCGACGAGAGACCCTAAGTGCTGCAAATTATGAATGGATAAAATATACAAAAGAATAGTGCAAAAACCTCACTACCCCACTATCCATCGTCCAGCAGTGGGCAAGGAGGTAGGAGTAGGGTCAAGATAGAAGGATTGGGTTATATTCATATTTACAAAATCTTCATCAATACAGTAGTGTTTTCACACATGTGTGCGACGAATAGTGTATCTGTTTGCGTAACACACACGCATAAACTTTGCCATTGCGCAAGTGTCACTGACTTTAAGCCAATTCATGTTGTATTCAGTTTCACCCTTTAAAGTTGATCCGAATTGCTGTTTAAGCAAAAAGAAATTCATTGATCATTGTCAATCACTTCCTGTAAATCAGTCAAAGATTTTTGCAAGGATCAATGTGAGTACCGTATATGGTTTAATTCACTCGTTGAATCAGTCATGTTTAGGTAAATACGCGCTTAATGACACGGTAGTTTATATTCCTGAAAAAAATTCGGTCAGTAAACGTACTAATAAGTGACTATAGGATCCTTCCATAAGAGGTGTACTTTAGTGAGTATCACGTAGTAAAATAAATATATGAATTTCCTGTAGGTAAAGGAAAATGAATGCGCTTTAGTTTCCATAAAGACAAGAAAATCGCTGTGTCCACTAAGACAGCTGCGTCGTACTGCTTCCCACACAAATCTTCAAAAACTTATCCACTTTGCTGAAAGCGAAAGAAAAATCTCATACACTAAAGTATGTTTTCTTGTAATCGTGAATTGTACGTCGTACCGGTAGTCGTGTAGTTTTTGTTTCCTGGTCGAGAACATGAGCAGAGAGCGGGAGACTTCGTATCCTAGCAATTGTTTTATGAGAGTCGCATTTTCTTAACTCTGGTCCAGACAGAACGACATAAAATTGCATAACTTATATACTATCCCACTTACACAAATACATATGTCCATGTCCTCACAGTATCAAGTAATGAGTGCTAGATTTCACCTAAATTACTTCACAGGATAAAAACATTTTTTTTAAAATAGTGTTAATGTTAGTGAGTTCATAAGTTCGTAACCATTAAACACGACCTTCGTAAATGTAGAATACGAATCTTACGAAGGCAGCCTGCATGCATGGTACTACACAATTAGCCTGTGTAAAGAATGAGATTCTATAACGACAGCAATTTTTATTCGCTACGTAAGCAGATTATTTATTTCGCTGTGGCTGATAAACATTTTTCCTCCACAATGACCTATGTACACAATTTACGTTTGTTACGATGGAGAGCACACAAACTCTTTATGCCAAGCGTGAGATAATGGTTTTTTAAATAGGGCACATACCAAATAAGTTTTTCTTTCTCCTTTTTTATTGCCTACACGGCGAATCATTTCTCATTAACATCTATCAGTATTCATACACACGTATCGTTTTCATTCATACAGCTTCATATAATTAATATTCACCTTTCTTCTCATAGAACAGCTTCAATATAAATCGCAAATCATCAAATAATACTACGTGGTGGCATCATTGGCTCACACACAACGAAATCCTCATCATCATCATAAAAACTACCTTATAAACTAAAATTCACATTCATTCTTTCACACTCATTTCAGCACAATCATTCATTCATGCTGGCGTATAGTATAGCATTCTGGTGGCTCTCAAATTCATCACAGTTATTAACATAATAAAATCTTTTTTCTTGTACATAGTTTCCTGTTCTAGAAAATGCCTGTTTAAGGAGTAAGTTTGGTCGCTAACTTCGTTGTCCTTGGCTAGTAGTAAAATTATTCGTAGCATAGTAAATATAACGTAGATTAAATAGTTCTTGGATTGCATGTAATGTTTAACGTAGATTTGCTATAGTTTAATGCGTTATGATTCTTTGCATTGACTAACAATTAACACTAACATTTTAGCTGTAACTAGCACATCCTTTCTCTTTCTCTTACTTTACATACTGCTTTAAGTGGTGGTGGGCGTAAAGTCCTTTAACTTTCTGTGTTGTAGGGTATGCTAATAAATAACATCCAGGGTGAGGAATATCGACGATCCGGTATGGACCTGAGTAAACTAATTGCCATTTCTTAAGCAAACGTTTCAGCCTCGTAGATTTGGGATGGGTTGTGAGCAATACCAAATCATCAATTTCGAACACACGTGTCGGTCTGACCCGTTTATCAAATTTTTTCTTCCGGAGCTCCGCAGTGTGTGCCAGGGTAATGGCAGCTTGCCTTACCTTTTCCTGAAAAGAAATATCGTTCGAAGACAACTTAGGCAGGGGACTTGACCATGAGTTCTTTTCTGGTTCGTCTGATAATAACTCGGCAGGTGAGAATCAGGTTGAACTATGTGGCAAATTGTTCACAATGTACTCGAACGGAGCGAGGTATTCTATCCATTTGGAATGTTTTGTAGAAGAATGGATGCGCATAAATTGATTAAATTCTTTAAAAATTCGCTCAACGGGGTTACCCTGTGGGTGAAATCGGGAAGTAAGAACATGTTTAATATCGGAATCTTGCAGAAATGATTTCCACTTTGCACTCGTAAAGTACGATGCATTGTCCGTTAGGACAGCGACAGGTTTTCCGACGCGGGCTAGGTAGTCGGCCGAAAAGCATCGAATGATAGCCGCAACAGTGGCTGTGCGCGCAAGGCGTACAATTTCACATACTTAGTAAAAACGTCCAATATAGCCAAAATGTATTTAGCACCACCGCGGGATTGTGGATAGGGTCCGCCAATGTCTACGGAAATCAAATCAAGCGGTTGCTTTGGAAGAATGGGATGCAATTCAACTGATGCATGTTTGTTCAAATATTTTGCCTTCTGGCAAATGATACATTTGGGAATGACCTGCAGGACTCTACGTCGCATGTTAGGAAAATAGCAGAAGCGTAGGATCTTGGCGGCACATTTATTAATGCCATAATGTCCCCAGGTTTTGTGGGTGAACAAAATGAAGTCGTCAACATAAGCTTCCGGTAAACATACCAACCAACGCTCTGACACGAGATGGGAACGATGAAACAGTACACCCTTGTTGATCTTGTAGTAATTTTGAAGATTAGAATTTGAATTCTGACATAATTTTGTTTTTACTGTAGACCACCTAGGATCGGCATCTTGTAACTGTGCAAAATCCCTGCAGATTCGGTGATAGTAGCGGTTGTAGGATTCGTCATACATTAACATGACCTGAAAGTCGGAAGTTTGCTCATGCAAATCTGAAAGATTTTTCGCATCGTGCGGAAGACGAGAAAGAGCGTCCGCAACAATATTGGTTTCGCCGGAGATGTAAATAATTTCGAAATCGTATTCTTGTAACGACAAACACCAACGAGTGAGCCGGGAATGAAGTAATTTGAAAGACAGTAAAAATGATAAAGCTTGGTGGTCTGTATAGATGCGTGTATGTTTTCCCCAGAGAAAATATTGAAATTTTCGCATAGACCAAATAATTGCAAGGGTCTCGCGTTCCGTAACTGAATACGATCTCTCGCATTCAGTTAAGGTGCGACTGGCAAAACTGATAGGTTTTACTATTGTTCGATCATGTTCAACAGACAGTTGAAACAAAAAGGCCCCAAGTCCATAAGATGACGCATCGGTCGATAGGCAGAAGTCTTTTGGCATGTCCGGATGACAGAGGAGTGGTGCGTGGATTAATGATTGTTTAATTTTTTCAAAATCGGCTTGACATTCTGTAGTCCATCGCCAAAGGGAATTTTTCTTTAGAAGATTTAGAAGATGTGGGCTGTTAAGAGCTTGCTGTGTCACGAACTTTCTGAAAAATGACGAAAGACCCAAAAATGCTTTAAGTTGTTTTTTGGTTCGGGGTGCAGGAAAGTTGCGAATTGCTTCAGCCTTTTTAGAGTCCGGCCTGATGCCTTCCGGCGTGATGATGTGGCCAAGGAACTTAATCTGTTGTCGGGCGAACCTTGATTTTTCCAAATTGATTGTCACGCCTTCATCGGCGAATTTAATCAAAATTTGTCTTAGAAGATCGACATGTTCTTCCCAGGTGGCAGTCGCCACAACTAAATCATCCACATAGGGAGTGATTTGTGAAAGTAAATCTGGCCCGAGGACGTCGTCAAGCGCCTCGATAAAGATTCCTGCACTTATTCGTAACCCGAATGGCAAAACACGGAATTGGTATGATCGTCCTTCGCACAACGGTATATTTACGTGATTCAGGATGTAGAAGAACCTGGTAGTAGGACGATCGTAGGTCGATATTAGTCAGAAATTTGGCGTTGTGAAATTTCAGGAGTTGTTCGTCCAGATTTACAGGGCGAGTATTTACCGGTATAATAATTTTGTTGATTTCGCGTGCATCGAGAACAAGACGCACGCTTCCATCGGGTTTCGAAACTGACAACAAAGGGTTGCAATACGGCGAGTGCGAATTTTCTATGATTTTCCAACGTAGCATTCTGTTAATTTCCTGCATAACCGCTGGTTTTTTAGACCACGGTATATTGTAGTGTGTACGACAAAATGTTAGGTGGGGTTTGACATCCATCTTGTACACATACCCACGTATGATACCAGGTTTATCTTGAAAGACTACTGAAAATTGTTGAAGAAGGTGAAACAGATTCTGTTTTTGCAAATCAGTTAGATGGTAGGCTTCGGCACACTTTCCCCACAGAGTTTTACTATCAGCATTGTAAGAAGAATTGCAATTGTTTGTCATAGAAAAATTAGTGATGGGCACAGATTGTACTTTCAAGTGACGTACGTCCCGATAAGAATTGTTGTTATTAATTGTTTTAGATAAAGGGATCAAAATTCTTTGCTTTTCAACCGTCAATTGACAGATACCATTTCCTAAGTCAATCACTGCTCGATACTGATTTAAGAAATTGATGCCGAAAAGACATGGAACTGTTAAATTATCCACAACAAGGAAATGATAACGAACATGCACGTTGGAAACAACAAAAGTTAGAAGAGCTTGTAATTTGACATTTTTTGATTTGTTTCCAGTGGCACCGATGATTCGGCAGTTCTACACTGGAAACGTCGGAAGTTTAGAACCTTTATCTAGATCCAAGTACAGGGAACTAGAAATCACGCTTGCTGACGCTCCAGTGTCGAATAACACTTCTACAATGGATTTCTCTAACGATAAAACAACAGTTGCCTGAACCGTTACCTTTACTTTGTCGTTATTACTAGACTTATTATTCTCGGCAAGAAGGTCATGTTCCATAGTGTGTCCGTCTGGGAATCTCAAAAAACAATTTGCAAGATTATTTGCGCCCGTGCTCACGTTCTCGACCGGGGGTTGGGCGCTTACGGCGGTCTGCTCATGTTTTCCGCCGCGTTATTAGGCGACGCATTTTGGTCATCACTTACCTCAATAATATTTATCCTTTGTTCATGGACATGTTTGGTATTCGGTGGAGTTTGATTACCGCAGTCCTGATTATTAGCATTGTTTGTTGGTACAAAGTGTCGTGCATTCGGAAACATATAATTATAGTTGTGTGGTGTATAGTTCGGGTTTCCCCACTGCGGGGGTGGATAACTGACTCTAGAATTTTGACAATTTGAATTATTCTGCTGATATGGCGAATTTCTCTCAAAATAACCAGGGTTGTATCTTCCATCCTGACGTCTGTTTTGATTGTTGTTGTTTCGGTTACGGTTGTTGTTGCCTCTGGAGTACTGATTGTTGTTGAAACTACCATTGTGTCTGTTGCCATTACTATTACTTTTTCGGTAAAATTGACCATTACCAAAACTGTTGTAATTGTTGGAATTTTGGAATCGGGGATCGCAAGATTGCTGCGAATATTGTGTGAAGTTGGGCTGTTGTGATTTTTGCCCCTCATTTTGAGGAAGCGGGTTTGCATTCCACATGTTACCGCTGTTGTTATTTTGATTGAAATTATGGCAATTGTTTTGGCGAGAGTTGGAATTAGCATTATAAATATGTGGAGTGTTCCCTGAATCTCCTCTAAACACAAGGTCTACTTCATTCAAATAATCTAGAAATTTCTTGATGTTAGTTTCCGGAACACCAATTAATTGTGTCCGGTAATGCAGGGGTAAATGACTTTTTAAGGTGTTAATCACATCGGCAAGATCGGCCGGTTTTGACCAATAAAGTGTTTTGTCCAGGTATCTTTCAAAATATTGACGCAAAGTTTCTTTACGAGGGTTGTATGGTTCGGGATTGTGAACTTCACGTCGAAGTTGTTTTTGCTCATGTTATGACCAGAATTCCTGCAGAAAAGCCTCTTCAAATTGCTTCAAAGTTAAATTTTGCCTTTTTATTTCAGCTCCCCATCTGGATGCTCGCCCCCTCAACAGATTACTTACAAAAAAAATCTTTTCCGCATCTGACCAGTTGTGCGGAAACATTCCGTCAAAAGACCTAATAAAAACAATCGGGTGCACCGCTTGGGTATCATCGGAACTGAACGTTGGAAAATAGGCATGTTTAATCATGTTACCGTCAACAATACCGGCAGGCACTATAGGGCCTGAACTATTGTTCCCTGGTGAAACTTCATGGCACAAGGGTGGTTGAGAATTACTGTTTTGTGCGATCACTGAGAGCGGCTCTGTTTGATGTTTTTCGCTCGCAAGTGATTCACTGTTAGACTGTGGAACAAAGTGCACAGTGAAATTAGGCGGTGAACTCGTTGTGAGTGGGGTTGTAGGCGGAACAGTAACTACGTTAGAATCGGGAGTTAATAACTGAGAAATTTGGTTTTTTAAAGTGTTGGTCTCGGTTTGCACCTGCGACATGGCCTGGTGTAAAATCTCTTTTGTAGCGGTTTCTACCCTTTGCTCAATGAGCTTGTTGCAAATACCACATTCGTGCACTAATTTTTCTGCAATGTTTGCGTTACACTCTAAAGAAAGCGATTCTGTTTTTTCCTCCAAATGGGAAATTTTTTCTTTCATTTCTAATTGTTGTAAGCATACTACGCTAACTTGTTGAGTAATACCTTCGATATCCATCGAAATTTTATTTTGTGAGGTGGTTTGACTTTGCACGAAATTCTGAACTAGATCATTGACCTGAGCCTGAGCGTTCGTGACCTGATCCAACTTGGTTTTACATGACTGCATTTCGGAATTTGTCACTGTTTGATATTTAACAAAGGAATTTTCGTGAGTGTTTACACGACATGACAATTCGTTGAAACTTTCGGTCAATTGTGTCGTTTTTGAATTAAGTTCTGAGATTTGGTTAGCCTGTTTTTCCAGAGTAGATGTTACCTCAGAAGACAATTGATCGATTTTGCTGTTTAATTCTTTTGTACTCTGCTCCTGTTTATCAAATCTAGTGTCTAGTTTATCAAACCTTTCATTAAGGATGCTATCCATACTTCGCGTAAGAAGTTGTATTAAAATTCCGTACTGATTCGGATCAATGTTTGGATCATTGTTCCTTTCACTAGAGTTGTGCAAATTAGGATCGGAGTGGGAAATCCCTAGTTGGACACGTCTACTATCGTTTTCCATAGGGTCAGGATTATTGGGTGTGTCACCTGATGAATTACTTTCCTTACTTAGTATTATTTGATGTGATACACCTGCAGTAAATTCCATAGATTCTGGGCTGGAAAAGCCTAGGAAAGGGGATGCTGATGATACAGTAGCATCACCGTTATCAGTTTGCTGTTGCTGTTGTTCCATTTTTGCCAATAATTAACAAACGTGAAATATACAAATAGTACACCCAGAATGGCGATGGCTTGCAAAGTACAAAAGATAAATAAAATTTAAATAGTTAGACGGTAATAACTATTACTTGATAGAATTTCCAAAAATGTCTGAATTATTATTGTGGTTGTGACCGTATTCGCGTAGCTAATCTGAAAGTGGTGACATGACGTAACAAACAGGATTGACTCATAACAATGACTTCTGCATATCTTACTGTTGAATTTAAATGTTACAATAATAGAAATTCCATTGACAAAGGGTATGATTCTTGTTTAGGGAAAGGCATGGGAAATGGGAATAAAAGTTAGCATAGGCGGGAGGCGCACGCTGGACAATGGCATAGCAGAACAAATGCTTTTGCACTACTCACCGCGCTGCGTTGAAGCTTGCAGAAATCTTGTTAATCTTGAAACAACGTTAGCTCTCGTTTTCATATTGGGCATGAAAGAGAAAATTACAGTTTTTTAGCCAATGTACAAGACAATAAATATTACTACACGCATGATTTTACTTTAATTTGCCCTTGTTAAGTTCATTCCAGTAAAATCCGAAGATTGGCGTCCTATAAACGGTCGCCAGTGTGATGTCCGGAATTAAAAAAAAAAAGGATGGTAATTTTTTGTTTTTTTGTTTTGTTTTAAGGAAAGAAAGAAAAAAGGGTGAATAAAGGTGAAGGGAAGTGGTTCTATTTTTACTGGAATGAACTTATTGATGGACATCACAAAAATTTATTTTACCTATATTTTTTTTTTTTTTTTTACTCATCGGAGAAGACAACACAACACATATAAAAGAAATCATCACACTAATATTATTCACAGAATGATCGTTTCACAAGACACTTTCTAGCTCGACTGACTCTTAAGACTGAACAAGACTCGACTGACTCTACTCTCTCTCTGGACCACAGCCTCTTCACGTCCCTCTGGACCAGAGATTTCAACTGTGAATGGCACGCCGATTATTTAATTAATCGTACAGCCGCTGGGCGCGCGCTTGGCGCGTCATTTAAATGGGGTTAAACGCACACCGCGAGAGGCGTGGGCTAGCGGTGTCTTACAGGTATCGCCACAACACCCATTGTGATGATCACTGATCATAGAGAATTTTTCCAGTCGAGACTAGTATACTCGTAAGAGGTAATTTCACGTTGTAGCGTCGCGCACGGCATGACACTAGCCAATCAATCACACCCGAATGGCCTTAAAGAACGATTTAATAAAGCGTTGACAGATGTGTTCTTGATGAAAATTGTTGTCGAGCAGAGAGAAAACTATGTGTCATGACATTCTCCTACACTGTTTTTACTGTTCAACGGTCGCGAGGCCGAATCCAGAGCGGATACACTGTTCCGATTTCAACCGGAAGATAAACAGAGTGACTACATGAATCACTTCATCATCAGAACCAAGGAATCGAGACAGCAGATCCTAGACGCCCCGGCAAAAGACGAAGAGCGCTATAATGTCAAGCGTCGGTCAGTCCCGAAAGCCTGACATGATTTTTACGCCTTTGCAGAAGTTGGGATTAAAGAAAAGTCAATAAAGCGCTACTTTGAGCCATATCGTATTCTTCGTCGCTAGTTGGACGTCACATACGACTTCGAAGTTCAAGAGCCTTCATCAAGAAGGCAAAAGACAGAGACGTCGTCCATGTCCTCCATATGAAACCCTACTACTGTATTGAGGCGAAATGGACTATAGGTGCTTATTGTTCCAGGAAACTGAAAACTCTCTCGACGTTCGTGATGCCACCTCATCATGGTGACAACACGACCAAAAGGTGGGGGATCCGCCATCGTTGTCATTGTAAGGTGGCTGTACTTTCGCACTTAACAAGCACTCATCCACATACTTTGCTGTGAACTACAACCACAATTAGGTATCATGTGATAGGTTGTACTTTGTACATATAAATATTTAAAGGAGACTAACATTTTCATGTGCGCCTTGTAAATAATTGTTAACGCTTATTGCATGAAAGGTGTCGGAGTGTCTTTATTAACAGAATGGCGTGATGAATGGTTGCCTATACTAGTAGAGGTTGGAACGCCAGTGGAGATGAAACGGCTGGCAGAACTCAAGCTCTGGGTGGAAGGCCCGCACAAGTGTTGGTCCTGCTTAAAAACAGGAAGTAGCTAGGCGGACGTCGTGGCTCCTACGCTCTGAAGCACAATAGGGTGACGACCGGCTGCAATTGTAACAGAACTGGAAGGATAACCGGGAACTCTGCAAATCTTGGACGCAGCTGAGAGGAATGAAGAAGCGGCATTTCGGAAACCACGCAGTCTGCGTTATTTCTAAGGATTTTTACTCAGAAGCGTACCATTGTACGACGATAGGTTTTTCCTTGCACACTTTTGGCGCTGGACGATAATCTAAAATACGGTTGGTCGGCGTTCGGAAGAATCTGTAGAGACGGAGAGTATCCCTTGGTTTCAGGAACATGATTCGTTTTCGGAATTACGAGGATGGAGAGCCGAGCCTTGCTGGGAAGCCAGCGGTGGAGAGACGTGGTCTTCTGCTGTGAGCGCCTGTGTATGACGGTCGCTCGGTATCAGCTTTGTTGGTACAGATGGACTTCCTGTCTTTTCTCTCAGGAGATTTTATAGTCACAACAGTTAGGCACTGTACTGTTGCGAACCTATACGATTCTGGACTTCAACTCCGGGTTGGAATTCGTCGTTGAATACGCAGCGTTCAGTAACTGAGAGCACTTCTTCTGCCTATTCTTAGGTCGAGACGTTATCTGAACTCCGTCCTTGTGGCTGGGACTTCGCGTTTCTCTTTTATAGAGCACAGAGAGGAGAAGAGAGTATTAGAGTATATTAGTTAGAGGACCGCCTTCTGCCGTCCTAGTGTTTGAAAGAGTTTATTTGTGGCTGGAGTTCTTCCATCGTCGCGCGGATGCAGTACATACCGTGATATCGCAAATTGCTTCGGCTTATTATGGCTATGAAGCTAAACAGCTGTGATCACGTTAGTTTATTTCCACTGAGGTTCCACACTACCATAGATCATCTTTGAAAACAGTGTCTTCTAGTGTTTGGTACGTAGATGACGTCAGTCATTTTACGTTAGCGATATTAGACCGCACAGTCATAATAAGGGGCAGAGTTTGGCAATTGATTAATAATTGTAGTTAGGAAATATAGACAATTGTACTCAAAGGGTTGATTTTAATCTATAACATATATTACTTGCCGTCATCATTCATTTATTATGTAAAAAAGAGCATTAAGCATTAAGAAACCCTAAGATCTGCTTCAGGGGGTAGTCAGACAGGGCCAAATCATCATTTTAGCCCTTTATTCTTTTCCGTTGCGCACATTCATTTTTAAACCCGCCTGGAGTAGCATCGTGGACCATACAGAGGACAATTGACAAGATACGGATCCAGGGCGTTGTAGTCTGCCCCCACTAAGAACAACAGGTCACTGTTTCTTCAGATAAGGGAGAAACGCCGCTAGCTTATGTGCATGGAGTGGGTGTTACGGTTAACGCCGTTGGTTTAAATCTCACCACCAGTCATCGTTTGGTTTTTGTATTTATCATTTCTGGAAGGTTCTTGAAATATGTTTGTAATGCTAACAGCACTCTCCGTCCAGCACGTCGGTTCTGTTATGGTTGTACGATGGTTTCGTAATAAACGTGCTTTCACTGCTGCCACTTGTACTTCACTGATGACATACGAAGTCCATGATCATGACCTTCAAGAAGACAAAAGGACAGATACGTTTTTCAGGTCCTTCGTATCATGCCCTACTACAGTTCAGAGGCACAGTTGCCGGTGGCAATGCTTCGATGGGAATGATTACCTTCGATGTGCATCCTGGTAACAACACGACCCCAACTCGAGGACCGTCCTGCGCTGTTATACAGTTTTGGACTTGAATGTGTTTGTGACGTGACACTATGTACATGACCTGATAAACCACTGCCTGGCCAACATAATTCTGCGAACTTTTGAGACGAATTGGTAGTTGGCGCTCCAATTGGTCATAGATCTAGTTGTAGTTAACACTGAACTTAGTTTTATGAGATTTTAATTTCGGCTGGTAAATATGTACCTGACACTCGTGAATTACATCAAAATTGCGTCATATACACAAGAAAGGTTAGAGCTAAAAGAACTTCGACATCGTCAGAGCCCATTGATGAGTAGTATCCTTAAGTATTAAAAATCTTAGAAATGCGACTTTTCGTATTGTTATTCTACTAATTAAAAGAAATGAGCGGCGCCTGCTCAACCAACATAGGTTGAATGTACGCTATCTCGCCTGACCTAAAAATCGTTAGTGGCCTTCTCTGACCTATTTCCTCTGCTGGTGTACAAAATTAAAAATTTAGACAGATCACCTCAAGTATTTTGGAACCAATATGCTGATTAACAAACTTGTAGAGGAATGTTGGTAATAACTAGATGGCTTCCATGCTCACAATTTCTCAATACCGCAGTTTGCGACGAAGTAGACCAGAAATTTTACTAGTAGTACTGACCGTCACTAACTACGCCGACGCAAGATGCGCTCTGGAGCCACAGAAGGATGAAATTTTTCACATTAATGTTATGAAAAATGAACGCAGTTGGATTCTCTGGAGTTTCAAATAGTAAAATAAAACTAACCATAGATTTTTTGCGGCATGTGTCTTGACACAGGATAAAGAGAAGTCAAGGGAACTGAGGTCGTCTGCAATTTACTAGCAGTGAGAAGCAAATGTAGAAAGACAGTTTTCAGTGGAAGCAGGTAAATGACAGAGACCAGCGCCAAACTGTTACAGGGCAGGAAGTAGAGAACACCTACAAGAGGCGCAGATTGTGGGAATGGACAGGATACTTGCAGCACGAGACTCATGGAATTCAGTGGTCTGCTTAACACTATTTACTAGCGATCAGACTAATTACGACACTGAAGGCTAATTCTATACTTTAGAAAAAGCAAAGGAGGCAGTTGGATGCACAACAGCAGTCAGTTTATGAAGCCACAGGAGTGAGGTGTCAACAGAAGTAGAGAACACTAGCAGCAAGTTAAGTATAATCTTGAGAGCAGCACTGTAAGTGAAAGAAAGCATCTCGTGGCTTACTGAGGCAGGCCACGAGCGACTCGGAGTCAGCGCCCCAGCGATATGACTGAGAACTCCCTCCGAATGCAAAAACGTGGGTTTTTGAAGAATTGTGTTGGTGCACTATCTCTCCTTTCTTATAATAGACCCACCAGTCCACCGGCACCTAACAAGCTTCGGCGAATCTGGCGGTCGCTATGCAGCTGCAGGGTACCTCTGGCCAACCACATGTAGATTCCTCCCCTACACCTACGTGGCAAGTAAGGATACATCTGGATTTTACACTAACAAACTCAAAGTCTCGTATCAACAGCGTTCAGTTGAAAACTAAACGTCACTTCCACTCATATTATAGCCAGCAACAATAGTTTTTTACCTCACTTCGCCCCGCCCTCCGTCCTTTTCTGAAAGAGGGCTGTCGTAGAAGCGCTCTAATCTGTGTAAACCCGCTGCCACTGCAGTTATCAGGTCAGTATCCAGCTTGATGCCTCTGCTAAGACGTAACTTTTCGTGGCCATCTTCTACTGTGACGCTTTACAATAGGATCTACGAGGTGGATGGGTCACCAGTTATTTCTCTGCCACGCGGGATTAGCCGAGCGGTCTCAAGCGCTGCAGCCATGGACTATGCGGCTGATACCGGCGGAGGTTCGAGTCCTCCCTCGGACATGGGTGTGTGTGTTTGTCCTTAGGATAATTTAGGTTGAGTAGTGTGTAAGCTTAACTGCTAAGTCCCATAAGATTTCCCACACATTTGAACATTTTAGTTAATTCTTTGAAGTGAAACTTCTCCCGTCGGAAAGCTGCCTAGAGCATCTGTTTTGCCTGCTGTCTGCGTTATGTCTCTGATTTCCCGTCTTGGCATGGCCTTGATGGCCATCAACAGCCTTAAGCCTAACAATGTACAAGTCATTACGTCGTCAATATATGAAATCAACCCCCCCCTCCCCTCAGCGGGAAAATTTATTTACAACTATTTGGTAAGCAATTTGTAAACTGGCTTCTTTTGTAGTTAAAACATCTTAACTCTAGAAATGACATCGTCTATATATGAAACCACTCCCCTCCCCTCCCCCGCGAAAAATTTCCTATAATATCTATGAGTCGCTGTTGCAATCGGGCAAAGTCATACAAATACTTAGGTGTAACAGTTTGTAGGGATATGAAATGGAATGATCAGATAGGTTCAGTCGTGGGTAAAGCTGTTGGTATGCTTTGGTTTATTGGTAGAATACTGGTAAGTTGCAATCACTCTTGAAAGGAGATTGTTTACAAATCACTCGTCCGAGCGGTTCTACACTCCTGGAAATGGAAAAAAGAACACATTGACACCGGTGTGTCAGACCCACCATACTTGCTGCGGACACTGCGAGAGGGCTGTACAAGCAATGATCACACGCACGGCACAGCGGACACACCAGGAACCGCGGTGTTGGCCGTCGAATGGCACTAGCTGCGCAGAATTTGTGCACCGCCACCGTCAGTGTCAGCCAGTTTGCCGTGGCATACGGAGCTCCATCGCAGTCTTTAACACTGGTAGCAAGCCGCGACAGCGTGGACGTGAACCGTATGTGCAGTTGACGGACTTTGAGCGAGGGCGTATAGTGGGCATGCGGGAGGCCGGGTGGACGTACCGCCGAATTGCTCAACACGTGGGGCGTGAGGTCTCCACAGTACATCGATGTTGTCGCCAGTGGTCGGCGGAAGGTGCACGTGCCCGTCGACGTGGGACCGGACCGCAGCGACGCACGGATGCACGCCAAGACCGTAGGATCCTACGCAGTGCCGTAGGGGACCGCACCGCCACTTGCCAGCAAATTAGGGACACTGTTGCTCCTGGGGTATCGGCGAGGACCATTCGCAACCGTCTCCATGAAGCTGGGCTATGGTCCCGCACACCGTTAGGCCGTCTTCCGCTCACGCCCCAACATCGTGCAGCCCGCCTCCAGTGGTGTCGCGACAGGCGTGAATGGAGGGACGAATGGAGACGTGTCGTCTTCAGCGATGAGAGTCGCTTCTGCCTTGGTGCCAATGATGGTCGTATGCGTGTTGGGCGCCGTGCAGGTGAGCGCTACAATCAGGACTGCATACGACCGAGGCACACAGGGCCAACACCCGGCATCATGGTGTGGGGAGCGATCTCCTACACTGGCCGTACACCTATGGTGATCGTCGAGGGGACACTGAATAGTGCACGGTACATCCAAACCGTCATCGAACCCATCATTCTACCATTCCTAGACCGGCAAGGGAACTTGCTGTTCCAACAGGACAATGCACGTCCGCATGTATCCCGTGCCAGCCAACGTGCTCTAGAAGGTGTAAGTCAACTACCCTGGCCAGCAAGATCTCCGGATCTGTCCCCCATTGAGCATGTTTGGGACTGGATGAAGCGTCGTCTCACGCGGTCTGCACGTCCAGCACGAACGCTGGTCCAACTGAGGCGCCAGGTGGAAATGGCATGGCAAGCCGTTCCACAAGACTACATCCAGCATCTCTACGATCGTCTCCATGGGAGAATAGCAGGCTGCATTGCTGCGAAAGGTGGATATACACTGTACTAGTGCCGACATTGTGCATGCTCTGTTGCCTGTGTCTATGTGGTTCTGTCAGTGTGATCATGTGATGTATCTGACCTCAGGAATGTGTCATTAAAGTTTCCCCTTCCTGGGACAATTAATTCACGGTGTTCTTATTTCAATTTCCAGGAGTGTAGAATATTGCTCAAGCGAGAGGGACCCTTAACAGATAGGACTAAAAGGAGATATTGAACGTATACACAAAAGGACAGCACGAATGGCCACAGATTTGTTTAACCCGTGGGGGAGTGTCACAGAGATACTGAAGGCAGTGAACTGGAAGACTCTTTAAGATAGACGTAAACTATCCCAGAAAGTCTGATCACAAAATTTCAAGAATCGGTTTTAAATGATTACTCTAGGTATATATTACAACCTCTTACGTATCACACATACGGGGATCATTAAGTTAAGATTAGAATAATTATTGCACTTACAGAGGCATTCAAACAATCATTGTTCCCGTGAATAGAACTTGAAGAAACCCTACCAACGGGTGCGAGGAAACGTACCCTCTGCCACGCACCTCACGACGGCTTGCAGACTATAGAGGTAGATGCAGATGTAGACTATAATTGTATGAGTAATGTACCTATTTGAAATGAGACTCAAACTTTCTTGGAAGTGTTCAGCAACTGTATCATCTGAGTCGAGTATAGTCTGTGAAAGGAACAAATTATTAATTTATTCCGTTAGTTAAATGTAACCTCTGCCAATATTAATGCACAGGAAGTATCTGCTTCAATTTCACTGCCAGGTAAACTACTTATGACAGCAATAAATACTTCGCTGCCAACTGTAACTAATGTATCCTTTCTGAACACGGTTGGGTGCTTTCTAAAAATTTCGGCTGGAATTATTTACGGCTTTACCCAGCTTCCCGTATCTGTAACGATTTGAAATTCAATACTTTCTATTAGCGCTTGGAGCTTCGGTTCTTTCCGAACACACCTACAGTACCGATTGTTGCAAGGTATACCTTTGTCTTGTGTTTCCCCTGCACGCTTTCAGATTGACGTGCTTTCTGTAGATTCCCGGGACCGTCTAATCTAAAAGGCCGTCCAGTCCACTCCGCAACCCGCGCCTGATTAGCCGAGCGGTCTTAGGCGCTGCAGTCATGGACTGTGCGGCTGGTCCCGGCGGAGGTTCGAGTCCTCCCTCGGGCATGGGTGTGTGTGTGTGTTTGTCCTTATAAGAATTTAGGTTAAGTAGTGTGTAAGCTTAGGGACTGATGACCTTAGCAGTTAAGTCCCATAAGATTTCACACACATTTGAACATTTTCCACTCCGCATAGCTCCCGCAACACGTGTAGGGACTTCCTGTGTGTATTTACACTCTTTGATCATAACTCACCGCCACAGGCATGGCTTGCCTGGCTACCTACAGACAAACGCAGAGATTTCCATACCCTCTGTCTTCTCCATCGTCTTATCGACGAATTCCGTCCCTCATACCTCTTCTCAACCTTAACGCTTCGTCTAAACAACATGCCACGAACACTCATTCAAATCAGAGCAAAATCCTTTCTGTCCCACTCCATTGCTGAGCCACTCTCTGGAAGACCTTCACAGTAACAGGAACCCTACTCTGGAAGAACCTCCCACATTACATTAGAGAACTGAATAACATCTTCAGCTTCAGAAGACAGTCAGTGGCATATCTACTAAAGCAACAATAAGGATTATCATCGTCCCCGTACGCACTTGTCAGACCTGTACGTCCTTCTTTTCAACCAAATCTTCCTCGTTCCCCAGGGTTCTTTGAGGTGCAGTCTCCTTAAATTTCATTTCCCCAGAACTCGCTATATCAGAAAATCATGTATCTTGTACACCTGCAATTTCTTTTTTACATCTGCCAGTACCAGTCTTGTTATTATTATTATTTTTACTACCTTTATTTTTGTCAGAAGATGCAGTAGAACAAGTACTGTCAGTGTTAAGATTATTAGTTCATAGCTAATATTATTTTTTCAAATTGCAACTTTAGACACATAAATCATTTTGATGGTATTTGTCACACTAAAATTGTAATTTTTTTTAGGAAAACTAATAGTAAACAATGTACCGTATATTGGAAACGCTGGTCCGATGTAAGAGAGCGCCTAATGGCCCAAATCAGTTCAGGTTAAATACACAATTAAATAAAATAAATAAATATACAGGACATACATTAGTATTTAATTAGTGTAATACACTGCTTTAGGCCTAGATCTCATTGGCTGCCTGAGTGAATGATGTCCGGAGACCAATGACAACAATAAATAATTGTTCACATGCGAGTAGGACGCGCGCTCTGAGGGTTCCGTACAAACTTAATTATGGTTCAAATGGCTCTGAGCACTATGGGACTCAACTGCTGTGGTCATAAGTCCCCTAGAACTTAGAACTACTAAAACCTAACTAACCTAAGGACATCACACACATCCATGCCCGAGGCAGGATTCGAACCTGCGACCGTAGCAGTCGCGCGGTTCCGGACTGAGCGCCTAGAACAGCTACACCACCGCGGCCGGCAAACTTAATTATGTACGTAGACAGTTCGCCCATCACGGGAGTAGAGAATCTCGACAATTTGTGGCTGCTGCCGACAGTGATACTGGTAAGATATCGGTCCCCGTAATTTCAAAGATATTGGAAATGTTTTAAGTTTGAAAAGGAGTTTGAAATGAGAAAGGAAATTTTACCTTGTGATACAATTACAAATTGGCAATTTAAGGAGTTTTTCCTTCACTTTTACTGTGAAAGCTTGCTGACTGCCACATTTCATAATTCTAGGTCAACAGGAAGTACGCCGTATTTTTTGAGTAACCACTTTTCCAGTATCAAAATATTAGTACGTGACATGAATGGCCGTACATTGTGATTACACTGACGTAGAAGCTGCACGATTTTTTTTTCGTACTCTGTAAATGGTAGTAAGAGTATCACGCTTGTTAGTACATTGCCATTGAAGAGAAATCTTTTGATGTAATTATACTCTACTGCACTAGTAAACAAATGCTCAAATTTTGCCACATTACACATGCTGATTATAGCCACAATCCAACGAAATTACACCTTGTAAATAATACTACTCAATGAACTGTTGATGAAGCCCGACCAACAGGCATTACATGGATTCATTAAAAATGATAGTGCATTGAGAATGGCTAGTCTGTAGCTGAAATCCAGATTTGCCAATAAAATTTAAAAAGGACGATTGATAGCTGAAATCTATTATTTACAAGTCAATATAACAGTCGCTGAGTGCAACAGCCTTGTGAATGGAAGGTAACCTGATAAATTACATCTTATTTGTAGGAACTACTATTTTCTTATTTATATATGACAAATATACGAAAGGCCATTGTGTGTTACTGGTTTGATCAGATGGAACGAGCTGTGTTTTAATAAGCGACAATACGTCTTCTGGTTTCTACCGTACTTAAATCTGGCAGAACACCACACAGTTCTGGACTTCATATCAGTGTGTAATATAGGCAGAGAACAGGTATGAGACTTGATAAGTTTGACGAGGTCTTAGTAGACATTACTGCTTCATAGTGACACTAACTTATAGGTCATGTACATTTGAGACTAGTGCATCAGTAAATCGGAAACATTATATTTAATAAATAGTAAAGGTGCAACATAAAATTACGTAGGAAGCTAGCGACTATTCTAGTAAATATGGGTAGATCTGTAGTTAACGTGGCTAGGTAGCATAAAACGTCATACAGTAGGTGAAGAATGGCTTCATTGATTACAAAGTATGCAAGACGCGTTTCGGAAATATTTCCGTCTTCAGAAATCCAAGTGCAAATGTAGCACAAGGTCAACAGTATTATCAATTATTTACGTAATATGAGATGACCGACTACCTATTAGAGTTTGTTTACATTAAATTTTGAGGTCTTTGTTTCCGCTTTTCCTTGTTTGTACTGCTTTTTCTACAAATATATGAAACAAAAATGGAGAGAGGAGACTGTGTAAGTAATGACACGTAATAAACAACAGCACGGATGTTCAATTGTAAAGCAATCTCCCTATATCGTCAGGTTACAGTTTGCAGTCACCACGTCTGCAACGAAGGATTCCATTTGCAGGTGCTACTGCCAATATCAGAGGCTTAGTACGGCGTGTTGCATGTGCCTGACATTAAACTCTGCACTTCGGTTTCAAACTAATCTGACGACCATCGCGGCAGCAGATATGGGAAACGAGAAACGTGTCTGGCGGGTTCAGGGCGGGCGCCCGCCAAGTTAAATCGCTGAATGGAGCGAGTCCGCCTCGCGGGCTATATTACCGAGGGCAGAGACCGCACGCAGTCGATGCGGATCTTGCCGTGTGCGCCCGTAATTACTGCCGACCGCTGCAGCCGCAGCTGCTGACGTCAATAAATGCCTTCTGAGGCGCGCGCGGCCGCTGCCCGCCAACTGCGTGTAACTCCTGCGACCACCGCTGTTTGCACTGCGGGTTGTGGACACAAGCTCGTCGTCGCGTCCAGTAAACCGCAGGAGAGTTGCTGCGCGCCTACAACAGCTGAATTATCAGTCATCTTCAACTCGAATGGAGGTTTGTCACGATCCGTGTATGGAGTTACACCCTGTTCTCCATAGGCCATAGGCACGGCCGTTATCGCTGAAACAATCGGTTTTTGGTTGTTTCGTTGTCTTTCCACGCTAATTTAAATGGACTGTTAAAACTGCTGAAAATAAGTTCCTGAAATTACCGATTTCCGTTTTTTATTGCTTTTCTTTTCTGTAATAATCGTAAAAGTCGAAGAAAGAGTGGAAAATTCTGACTGAGTTTCAAGATACATAGAATTAAAATATTAAATTAAATAGGCAAATAAAAGAGAACTGCCGAGCGGGAGTGTGTTGCCCTTAGTGAAAGTTAGATTAAGTAGTTCAAAAATGGTTCAAATGGCTCTGAGCACTATGGGATTTAACATATGAGGTAATTAGTCCCTAGAACTTAGAACTACTGAAACCTAACTAACCCAAGAAAATCACACACATCCATGCCCGAGGTAGGATTCGAACCCGAAACCGTAGCGGTCGCGCGGTTCCAGAGTGAAGCACCTAGATTAAGTAGTGTGTAAGCCCAGCGTCCGATGACCTCAGCAGTTTGAGCCCATACAACTTACCAGAAATTCCCAATTTCCAAAAGAGAACTTCTTCCGTCCACCGTTTGCTACATGTCTCCAAAAGTGATAAG